>NC_079288.1:7359571-7984571 GCF_023638135.1 Falco biarmicus | reverse complement strand
ATTTGACCTGTCATTAAAACAATTTAGACCAAACAGCAAAACCTATGAGGAAGACAGCTCTCATAGCAGACAATGTCTGTCCCTGAACAGCTCTCCTGAAACCTTACCAGAGAGAAGGCTAAATAAATAGGAAATTAATGAGGAATGGGGAAAAGAGAGATGAAATAAAGTGGTAGAAAAAGAAATGCAATAGACAACAACACTAACAATCCAATCATGTAAACTGATAATCTCTGCAGGAAAATGCAGTTGAGACTAGGTTAACTTTATAGCATAAGTCTACATTTCAGAATTGCTTCTGAAGACATAAAATACTGACAGAATATTGGTTTGTTTGTTTGGGTTTTTTTTAAGACAGTGTATGTTGCCCACAGCAAAAGGATTTTCAAATCATTCTGATTCTACATCAGGATTTTTCTTGATATGTAACTGTACTGCAAAAACACACTGCATAAATCCTAGCAACTCCTTGTACCCCAAATACAGGCCTGGTGCCTGTCCGTGAAATTGCTTGACTCCATCTGTTCTTTTAGCATGTTGGGGCTAGTTTTGAATGGTCTGTTCCATGAACAAGTGTTCAATGCCTTCCAGGATCTGCCTAACTGAGCAAGAAGTAAAAAGCAAGTATTACTCCACTATGTAGCAACATCTTCACACAACTCCTCCCGAGTGCGCTGTTAGCTGACAGGCTAGAAAATGTTCAGTATTCTAAGTGGTAATCAGCATTGCTTATCTCTCTCTCTTTCCTCTAAAAATAGACAGGAAATAAAGGATGTAAAAGTGCCCAAAGGATTAGTCCTGACCTTTCAGCCTGTTGGAAAATATCACTTCTATCCTTTCCAGTTTTAAAGATCCTTTATTTTATGAGTCAACCTCTTGCTGCTTCAGACAGACTAAAATACCACTTGGGCTCCAGACTCCACTTCTAGCCATTTGTCTGAATGACGTGCTAATGGCTGAGCCTGGTTTTTATTCCCCAGTCACTAAACACTTCAAGGCAAAGGTCCAAACCAGAAAACAGTAAGGGCATAACTGAAAGGAAATGATGGACCAAAGAAAGGAAAACTTGGAGGTGAACGAAAGAGGAGAGTGGGACTAAGGAAAAATCTTATAGCAAGGAAACCCAACTGTCTGCAACATCTTTCCAAAGAAAAAAAGGGTTGAAAGCCTCCTGTTAGGGGCATTTGTAAACCTTAGAAATTACATTAGCCAATGATGGGCAAGGAACAAACCAGTACACAGTAATGGGGACTGCAAAGACACACATGGGCCAGTGAGGAATTCTTGAGAGGTGGGATTGGGGTGGGACAATTAGCTATACTATATGGTACAACTGTTTTCTTCCCCATAATGAAAAGTAAACCCTTGCTGGTTATTATAGACATGCTACAAGCCCAAAAGAGTTCTGGCCAAGGTTTCTTGAAATTTGCTTCCATCACAGGCCTCTCCTTGCCCTAGGGTAGAGGGTTGAGGGGAAGAGTACACAGTCAAGATTGCAGCTCAGCATAAAGCTTTAAACCCTTTGCAGCTAGTATAAAGTCAAGGAATGAGAATTTTTAGCATTTAGTACATCAAGAAGGCAGCCTACTCTGCTGTGTGGAAATCCATCCACTCTCCAGAATACCTTATGATTTGCTTGCAGACTAACACTTGTCGAAGTACTCTTACAAGTTATTTAAAAAAAAAAAAAAAAAAAAAAAAAAAAAGGGCATAGATAGCCATTGAAAAATTTTGTTCCAGTGTTCTTTACCAGTTTGTTCCCAGAACAACTCAGTGAATCAAAGTTTGCCTCACCTCAATCACTCCAAGGAGGGCAGCAAAGGCACATTTGAGATTTAAAGAGTCCAGGGAAGGCTGATGCTCTAAAAAAAGCACACTAGGAATATGTAAACCACATGGTTTTCTTTAAAAAAATGTATTTTTTTTTCATACTACCCATTTTGTACTCTTCTGCATAGCAGAACAATCTTCCAGAACTGCAAAAAACAGTTTCTCCCTTTTTCCCAGTTGCAACTCTGATGCTGAGCAAAAAGCTGCTGCACTGAAAGCACTGTTACGTACAGTTAAGGGCTCCTCAGCAATAAATGTCTTTTGTGTTCCCTCTAAACTTGCTTTTTTGCTCTGGTCTAGAGTTGACATTATTCAAAACACCTTAGACACATATGTTGCATAGTACAGAGTTCATCTCTTGACATCAAATCCTCTTCTTTTATCCCTCTCTTTAAACAGCACTCACTATAATATGTAGGTGTCTGGTCACCTTATTTCAGCCCCCCCTCCCTGCTTAATACACCAATACTAGTGGCCTAGATCTCTAAATCCTGCAACAAGACTTTTGTTACTGAGATTAATGGTAGCTGAATTAGACCCTAAATCCTCAGTACAGAATAGTTGTTAATATTCTATCCTCCTGGGGACTTAAAGTTGATACAGCCTCTCTGCAATGCCAAATGCAGTAGAAAATAGAAAAAAAAGTAAAAGTCTGCTTTTATGCACTACTGCTATATAGTCATGTGCCTAGAAAGCTAAAGCCATCTGTAAAGTAAAAATTCTGCAATACTTGGTTGATAAGGAAGATCAGGACAATGCACAAATTTGTAGGGAGCTTAGACACATAGGACTTCAGTTTGACTCATGGTAAACATAGGACCCCAGGGTCTGAATCTAGGTTAGAATGTGAAAACCAAGAGTTCACAGTTCTTCTGAGACAGGGTTTTAGAGCAGATTGTTTTGTAACACCACTGTTATTACCGGGAACAGTAAGATGAATCACTGGTTATATAAACAATTCCTTTGACATCAGACCTGCTTTGATTAACTGCTCTGGACCATCTGCCTGCTGGACACACTGAAGCAGGTGAAAGATCCTGCTCATCAGTTTTTTAACTCCTGTCACTAAACCAGCTTCATCTAAACCACTATAGGAAAAAGAACAATTCAATTTTGTTGTTCCTTTTCAGAAGAAATAAGAATACTTTACATCAGAGAAAGGAGAACCTCAATGTTATTAAGAAACACAGCATGAACCTAGAGACAAAAATAAGAGCAGATAGCTCATTCTGTTATTTTAAGACCAGTAGAGAAGTGAGGCTCAACTTCCCTGAACATAGTGGTTTCTCCCAGCTCATACAGAGGAAAAAGTACAATCATTAATCTTAAAGGGAAATGCTTGGAATTTATTCTTAACATTTTCTATTTTCAATCACCTGTACAAATTGCTCAAGCTTCTTCTTTATCACTCTGCACAGTAGCTTTTTTCAACATACCTACACTGGCCGTCCTGATTCCAGCGAGTTTCTCAGTACCGTGTATCATAGGTCATATTCATGTATACGGGAACATATTCACTCTCCTGTGCCTTGTCTCCATGCAGCCTAGAGTCTGTTCCAGCATCCTTACAAACCTGCCCAGCTGTGGGGTCTAACATCAATTCTGGCTGGGCTGTCCCCAAACAGCAGATGATGACAGGCATATGGAAGGAAAGTGGCATTAATAATTCAAGCTTTCTCATGGTACCTTTGAACTTTTCAACCAGCAATATCACCAGCTGGTTGGCAGAGTTTTGGATAAAAGAAGAGGTGGGATTTCACCTAGGCAAGAGTCAGGCTCAGACTTAGTATGACAAGGTACATATCCAAAGAAAGACTGAAAAGGAAAGGTCAATTCCAATACCAAAACATGTCTGCTATAATGCAAGAGGCTACCAGACAAGGCACAGTGAATATTATCTAAATAAGAGCTTAGGCTAGTGAAAAGAATTAAGTCATAGGCCTCTTTCTTCTGCATCCCTGGAGTTTTATTTCAGGGAGCTAAGCAGGGATAGCTTAGCCTCTATTTTCTCCTTGCCAATACGAAGCACTTTGCTGACAACAGGAAAGTAGTTTCCAGCTCAGCACTGAAAAGACTACAAAACTGGCACCATTTTTGTCCTGTTAACGCCTAAATCTCACCTCAAATCAAGCAGAATGACTAAACCTCCTTTCAACTTAAATTTCAAAATAAAGCCATACTCCCCTTCAAACAAAGCTTTTGCAGACAGGTTAAGGTGATTCTGCCCACGCAACATTGCTGTCTAATTCAATGATGGTTTTCCCCTTCCTAGGTTTTTCTCAAGAAAGCATGTAACAGGGCAAATACAAATGCACAGAGTCTAGTCTGTACACACAGCCTGCACATGCAGTCTCTCTCTGCACTCATGAGGTTGCAAAGTGGCGGTGTGGTTAGTGTACGATTTAACTACTCTGAGAATGATCCTGGTTCTTTTCTGGTGAAGTCCCCTTCTACCCACTCACCCCTCCCAGAAAGGCTTTCCCAGAGGAGCTGGAGACTAAGCAAATTAAACTCAGGTGTGGCCAACCAGAACAAGTGACCCTAACATAAAATGTGATGAGTGCTGTTAAGATATCAGATGCTTAGCAGCATTAGTTTGGGTGGGGTCTGTTTTCCTATCTCCTTCCAAGAACACCTTCACTGTTTTGTAGTGTACTTCGAGGGCTCCTCCACTAAGAAACAAAGATAAAAACTAGGTGCTGAGCTGAAGAACTTAAGAAATATGCTTTACCTAAGCTTTCTGTCATTGGATGGTCCTCTTCTCTTAGCTCATAAGAATGAGCCTGTAGAGCAACAGCTTAGTTAACTATTTTGTCACATTCTTTCATTCATTATTTATCAACAACTCTCTATCCCTCTCTGCAGAGAAGAAAGATCTCTTTTGTAAAGCCCAGAATGTCAGCTGAATCATTAACTCCTTATCCAAGCTGGAAAAAAAGCCCCGGAGCTCCTAGCTCTAAACTTCTAATATGTGCATGGCAGGGAAGAGAAACTGCTCTGGAAAGTCTAACTCTTCACAGCTCCTGAGGAGGAAGTAGCTCTAAGAAACTTTATACCATTATTAGCTGGAGCATCTTCAAGGCTTTGTATACCCCAGGCAGAACTGGAGCCCTCTGCTTCTTTGATTTCTCTAATTTGACATGAGTCTCAGACAGCATGATTGGGTCTTGCCTGAGGTTGATGGCCAAGATGAAGGTACTGAACTTGTTCACTTTCTTATGAGAGTACTGCCTGCTTTGAGCTACACTGAAGATGAGAAAGGTTAAATTGATTCTGTGAAAATATTCCCTCTCCACCTCAGACTCAATTCTGTCTGCCTCAGCACCTCTAACCTGAATTCTCTGCCCTGCCTAAACACTGCAGTTGTTTGTCTTTTAAAGTGCTTCTAGCAAGATGCTGGCGGTTTGTTCATATATTTTTAAGGGATGGGGAGGTAAGCACTAGGAAAGATGAAACATTTCCATGTTTCAGCTCCAGATCCCTAAGCAGACTGGACAGTGGAATTTGTGGCCCAGGACTGGGGTTCAATGCCTGCCTCAACCACTGATTTACCATGTAGTTTTGCCCAAGTCATCACTTCAGTAACAAGACAGATTCACTTCAGACAAGAGTATGAACACTGACACAACTTGCCCTCATGCACAGCACCCTCAATACTTGGTACACGTAATGACAATTAAGTCATCTTTGGAATTAAAATCTTGTTTACAGTTTCCCAGTTTTACTGCCCTTCTCTGCCCCTTTCTGTCTGGACACACAGGGTTGAGAAGGCAATACTGGGTGCCGTAAGGAGCTGGGAGTACACAGTCTTTGCCAGTTACGTGCTACCCAGGGATGCCAGTACCAAGGGGAATTTCCAGCTGGCCGGCTCCTCTGACTTAAAAGCCCTTTTACCTTCAAGTAACTGCTTTGACCAGGGAATCCAGCAGCAGATGGAAGGAACAGAAGGCTACATTCCTTGAGGAAGTATAAGGCTCCCCAGTTTCCTAAAAATTCCTTCATTTATGCAACATATCGGGTCCTTTCAGCCGCTATTATTTTAAAACGTTATTAAGAGTGATAATACATCAGATCCATCTTTTTACTGCAAATTCTTCTTAAGTCAACTACATAAAAAAAGGAATTGGTGCTATTGCAGAAAAGAGAGATAAGAAGTTAACTAAATTAAAAAAAAAAAAAGCCTAAATCACATGAATAAGAGAGTAGAAACTGGTCCTGATCTATCAGAGAAATGATACTGCATAAATTCACAACCACCTTGTTTGTTTGGTAGTAGTTCAGGTAAGGGAGCTGGTCAATGCTGTTCCTAACTACTTTTAAAATGAAACTTGATAAATTTATAAATAAGGTCTATTCTTGGTTTTATTCTACAGCAAGTAGAATTGACAATCCAGTCAAGACCCTGAAACTTATAAGGCTGTTATTAAAATATCTTTCTCTTTTTAGTGTTTTTTTCCCCCCACCTAGGTCTTATTGCATTAATATAAAATTCTGATCCTTCCATATCACATGCTGTGTCATATAGACAGAAAACATTCTCCCTTGAGCCCGTACCCCAGGCTATTGAGAGAGAATTCCTGGCCTTTCACTACTTCAGACTGGTAATGCCTCTGCTCTTTTCTTCCAGCTATTCTAAGATGAGATAAAAGGTTTCCAAGGTCCTCTTCCCTAAGCAATAACCTGAGGAAGCTAAATAAAGTATTCATGATTGCAAGAAGAAACCAAAACAATTAAGTTACATAGGTTTGAAAACAGCCTCCTTGAATATTTCAGGAGCACTTTGTTGCCCAGTTGTCTGCCTTTCAATGAGGCTGGAAGATCCTGTTACGCTGGAAGCCAGCATCCCATGGCCCCTAACCAGAGGTCAGCCAGAATGGCAGCCCAACACACTGTACAGATGGTATTACACCCTACTGGAGTGACAGACTTTATTTGCGTCTGAGCTGAAAGACTCAGCACTATGCTAAGATACAGATCAGGCTTCTTCCTTTTAATCCCCTGACCTACCTCTGTAGTTAGTGTCTAAAAAGAGCAAACAGAAAATGCAAGGCCAGGCAAGCCTGTACTAACTTTAATCTTGCTGGTTTGGTAATCATAGCAGGTAACAGTGAATAACTGGTAGAGTAATGACAACAGCAGGAACTGTGGCATGATTAGAAACCAGCAAACAGGCCTACATGTCATTCTACTTGCATTGTCACTGCTGCTGTGTCCTGTGGTAGCTAGAGTGTAACTAAAGAGGATGTGATCTTGTGCTTCCATCATACTTCCTTTTCACTGAGCACACTGAGGTGCCTCGGTGGCCTCAAATATGGAGCAGTCCTTGTTCCCATTCCCCTTTTCTGCATAGCTGGGAACCATGGGTTTGATACAGAACTCATTTGAGTCAGTGAAATCCCCTGGATCTGAACTGTTTTTCAAACCAATTATACGTGAATTCAAGAGACTTTCCAACTGTGTGGCCTACAGCCCTGGTGTGTGGCTGCCCATGGGGCCTGTTCTCCCATGAGAAATGACTTCTCTGCAGAAAGCATCATAGCCCCTGAAGTATAAATCAAGGGATCAAAGTTGAAAGTTAGATTGTCCATACTGAAATGATTACAACCAGGTATTTGAAAATTCCCAGCAGATGCTAATGAGCTTTTAGAGATAAAGGTAGAAGGAATCATGCAGCTAGGGTGAGGTTTCCTGTTACAGCTAAACTGACTTTATGACTGCCATGTGAAATGGGCCTTTTCTTCCTTCCAGTGTCTTCCATATTTCTCAGTCATTTCCTTTGCACCACTTCTGGTGGTCATCTCGGTGTCATTTGACCCTACAGGTCAGCTGACCTAATGGTAAGCTTCCTCTTAAATGAATGGGCCCACTTGTTTGCAGTTGCTCTTGCTGGTTATTCCTTTACTCCGGACCACAAGGTAAGATCATAAGGTATTGGTTCAGTTGACTGATTCAGCGAAATTTTAACATAGTTAAAAATAAAACTGAAAAGCACACATATTACTAGGAGAAAAAAGGGAGCAGGAACAAATGACACAGGAGGGCAGAACAGCTCTTAGCAGTGACATCACAGATGTGAAACTCTTTTAGGGCTCCTAAGATCCAAGAAGGAATCAAAACAAGAACACAAGGAGATTAGAGTACCTAGAAGAAGGTTTACATTTGAAACTTTGACAGATGCTCTGTCAAAAACAGATTACTCTATAGTGCAACAACAGAAACTGTAGTGTGATATTGGGCCACTCATCCTTTTTGTGCTCTGTTATATTGTCTTTACAGTTTTGCAAGCACAGGTACTCTTATTATGCTTTGCTACCAAAGATCTGGGACAAACTGGGAGCTGTTTGCCTAGCTAGGCATTAGAAGACACACTCAAAGACGCTTCTCAAGGGCATTGCCTCCAAAACTTTCCATTTATTTTATAGAATGATGAACATATTCTTCCATTTAATATTAACAAGCCTGTTGGTATCTTGTGCTCCGTTCCACTGCAGATATTTAATTTCCTTAATCTTCTGTAGCTAGATCCCTATTCATTTTACGAGAGGTTTCATGTCTCCCTATGCACAGGAGATATCCTCATAAGTAATAAATACCTCTCAACAGATATCACTTTAACAAGGAAATGGTTTATAGAATTTGAGTCACTTTCATGCAGTGTACATTCTAATGGAAAGTTCCCTTTCTGTGCATAAGCAGTCCTAAGACAAGCACATCAGTGAGCAAGTCAACCTGCTGAACCAAGTCTGTTCAGTCTTACAAAACAAAGATCACAGCTACTACCTGCTGCTTCCCATCAAAGAAAATCTATCAGTGTTAATGGTACCTGCCTCCCATCTTATTAACTAATCAGGCACATGGAGCTCTGATACATTCATTTATGGCTGGGATGAGAGCTTACTGAGAAATCAGCAATTTTTCTTGTGCACTGAAAAAAAAATTGCTAGATGAAGATCTTGCCCTCAAGGTTTTCTAATGGTTTAACAAACATCTAAGTAACAGTTGAATGGGCACAGAGAACAGCAGGGAGGAATCTCTCTGCCTATGTGATGACATTAAACAGACTAGGAGTGGCTTCCATCCAGCTCAAGGTTACAGTCTTTGAAATGGCAATGCACTTCAAAGAGGTGACATGATATCATTTCACTTTGAAGTTCTTGTGTCCCACTAATCATAGTCAAAACCAGACTTTTTAAGGATGGACCCTGAATGCTGCACAGCAAAAGTCACAGTGCCTGAACTCTCAGACTGCTTTTAGTAAAGCCTTCTTTCTGTGATTTTGGAGCCGTTAGGACTGAGGCATTGCTAACTGCTGTAGAATCTTCAGCAAGTTAACTAGGTATCAAATTAAACCAGTTTTTTTTAAGGGTTAATTCTATAGTAGAAAGTATGCCTCGTGGGCTTGACAGAACAGAATTTCCTTGACGTGGATTTTTTTTTAAACCTCATTACTGTTTATTGGCATTCAGAATTTCTTCCTATAATCAAAGTACAGGCAAATATCATCAGGTCAGAACTGTGAGCAAATTGTCACAGTGATGTCTAGCTATGCATTCAATTCCCATTATATTATTGTTGTCAACATGACACGGTTCATTTCTAGTGAAGTTAAGTAATCATATATCTGTAACTTTATATTAGTGACTGTGACCTTGAAGAAGAACTACCAGCTTGATAAGGGGAACATCCTACCCCAGAAGGTGCCAACAGCCAGTTAATTGCAAAAAAGACAAGAAGTCATCAGGATGAGACTGTAACTAAGGGAAAGGTAAATGCAGCAGGGGGAGATCACAACTCAATTCAGTACTAAAATACTCACTCCCCGCCTCCCTCACACATGCGTGGTAAATTAAAAATACACTGTAACTTGAAATTGACGCTGTATACAGATGTATAGACCAACAGAAACCCACTATGCAGAACTAAATACCTATAGTATCTTTTAGGGAGAGTTTGGAAAATACATAGGTATAACTAGACTGTATAAATATTATTCTTGTTCTTTGGAGTTTTGGATTTGCTTTGTGAAATACCACCTAACCCCCAGCTTTGTGTTGTAATTAAGAAACACCTCAATTCTGTGTCAATTGGCTCTTCCACACTGGGTGAACAAATCCAATTTTTTTTTTAGACAACCGCAGTGACAGCATCACAGGCCGTCAAACCAATTAAGAGCTACCATACCTCCTTTGGTCACAAGCCTACATTTCATCTCTGGTCTTATCTGTGTCAGAATAAAGATAGGAGGATGTATTTGTCTGTAGAATGATCACACCCTTTAAGAATACCTCTCCCAAATTCCAATCCTGTGGTTAGCATGACAGACATTCTTCCAAATCCAATAATCTTCAGACTTTGCCATTTGGAATAAAGATCCCTCAGCAACAGCTTAAACCACTTTCAAATCAATTATACTGCCTAAGCTAGTGGGTTCTCCTAAAATAACACCAAGTCTTTACTTGAACCTGCCATATTCTCTGCTTCCTTGGAATCTTACCTCCAGCAGGAATTGAGCTGTAACATCTGACTTTGGGGTTGTGTTCAGCAGCTCAGTGATGTCCTTGTGTAGCAGATTTCTTGTTTTGATTTTTTTTTGTTTGTTTGTTTGTTTTTAAGAGCTCAGCCTAGCAATCCGATAAAGCAAAGTTCCCTTTAAGGATGGAAAGCGTGAGCAGAATTCAAGCTTCATTTCTTGAAGTCCCTGCCCCAAGTAAAAGCAAAGAACAGAACATTGACTTTAAACAAATGAACAACATTCAGAGTCTCTTTAGGAATAAGCACATAATGTACAGACTCATTTGCCACAGGAGCATACAGGAAGACGAGATCCGTATCTTCTGAAGGGGAAGAGTCAGTGACAGGCTGGGCTCTGCCCATGGAGGTACAGGTCCTTCCTAGCCAGGGTGACTCCCTGACTGCTATCAGCAAGTGTTCAGGACCACACGTCTTAACGAGAGGCCCCTCACCAAAAGCCGTTTTAAAATATAACCTAGCTCTAGACAAAAAAGCCATGCCACAAAGAGGTAGAAAGCAGCAGTCTCTACATATTTAGCTGGGGAAGAGGTGTGCAGTGGTAACAGCCACGCATCCAAGTATCTTTTTAGCTACTTTCCCCTCTACTGAAACAGGCCACAAGCGCAAGGAGCCTTTTAGCTCACCTGTCCCTGCTGTGCTCCCAGCAACCCTCCTCCTGCCATCCCCGCAGTTCAGTCGACATTCATAAAAAGCGCATCTTCAGGAGATGTGAAAGGAAAACAAGGAGTTTGTTTACACAGTGACTGCCAACACCAGGGCAATCTCCTTTTCTGCTGGTGGTTTAAGACTTACTTGTCTTGCCCATCTCCCACCTTTATCGCTTTGGAGCTTTCACAGCCCTGTTCTAGGCAGCAAAAGCAGAAGCTACTGCAAAGGCAGTATAAGGAACAGCACTGCTGATCCTCTGCTGCCCAGCTTGAGGGTAAAGTATCAGGAAGGTGAAGTATTTTACACATCTATACCGTGCTCAGAAGGTATTCAAATGGTGGCAGCTGTGCTGGACTCACCCAGACGCTTCAGCATGTTTTTTGGGGAACAAAGGTGCCTCCTGGGACTGCCCTGGAGCCCTCGTTCCACCATTACCACAGGAGTTTTTAGTGGCGTACCCTCGAGAGAGGCGGCAGTGCCAGCCTGCACGCACGGGGAAGCTGCCCTGAGGGGACGGCCGGCCCGGCGCGCGCTCCCTGACAGGAGCGGCCACGGCGGGCGGCGCCCCCTGCCGCCTCCCCCCGGCGGGAAAAAGGGCGGGAAAAGCCGCCGCGCGCCGCACCCCGCTCTGAGGAGACGGCAGAGCCGCGGGGAGGGGGGGCAGCACTCGAGGCGTAGCGCGTTACCCGAGCGCCTCAGGGCTGTCAAGGCTCTGAGGCGAAGCAGCAGGAGAGGGCTGCGAACCTGCTGTGCGCAGGCAGGTTCAGCCCTCCCACTCTGGAAACACAGAGGCCATAGTTACAGGAAGGATAAAAAGCAGCAAAGACTCGCCTCTCGCAGGAGGCTGTGGAGCACCCAGAGAAGAAGGGAAGAAACTTGCACTTCTCTGCTGACACACAGCTGTGGCCTCAGCCCTCTTTCCCGACAGGTAAGCCTACGCAGTCTCACTGCTACAGACAGCCAGTCAGTGCAAAACGACCACTTGCACTGAGAAAAGCATTCACTTCACTTCCCATGTCATGGGGAAGACGAACTAAAGGGTAAACTAGTTAAGTGGAGAAAATAATCCCCTTTCCCAGCAATCATTTACTATTATCACTGTAGATCTTGCACCTGCCACCAGAGAAACCCAGGTCACCTCAGTCTACCCATCTCCACAGGCACAGTACGTATAAAAGGCCCTTCCTCAAACATAAACAATTACCCCAATGTGTTTGGTAAGGGGCTCTGCTCAAGAGGGACCATTTCTACCCAAGCAATAGATGGAACAAATTAATCAACAGTAGGATGAACTTGAGGGCTATCCCTGCTACTACAGCAGCCTTTTCACATAGGGTTTTGCTGGTCCTCTTAAGTTGTGCCTAATCTGGAAAAGTCATCAAACACCCCATCATCATAATGTTGGAGGAAGAGGTCGATGTGCTGCATGGAAATAGTCCAAGCACTTGGGGCTTGTGGCTGCTAGTAAAGGCAACAACTTTTCTGTGACCAAGGGCCTGTGGCAGGTATTGAAGGAATCTGTCCTCTCCCCCTGGCTTACCTCAGGGAATCAGCTAGGGTTGCAACACAGCCTTAGCCTTTGCTTGAGAGAGATCACCAAGTCAAATAATGTGACTTAGCAAGGACTGTTGGGTGTTAGAAGAAAACTTCTACTAAAGTCTGTCTCATTCTTCAGCTGTGCCAATTTAACACCAGATCCCAGTCCTGCTCTCATTAAAGACATCCCAGTTCATGAGGCTAGATAGGCAGCAACGTGCTTTGCAGGCTTAGGACTACAGTCCAGGCATGCATTTATTCTAGCTGCAATAGATACAAACCATATTCTAAGAACCAGACCAATTAAGCTGTAAAAAAATTTCATTCTCTCGCTTAACAGACATGCCTCAGGCCTTATGACTAAGATGAAAAATACTTTTCCTTCCAACTATGTTCTTCTAATAGAATTGTTAGACAAATTCAGCAAATAGTCAGTTGCTAAACATCTGAGGAAAGCTTGCATTACTCTTAAAAAGTTTTTTTTAAAAAAAAAAAAAGAGCCCCAGGCAGAGCTTTTCTAGGACTAGAGAATTTTGGCACCAAATATGCAACCCTATAAAAGAGCTCACATTACAAGAAAGCATTTGACCTAAAACTCGGGCCACTATAGAACAGTGTCCCCATATTAGGTGCCTAAAATGTGTATTTAGATGTGGAAAATTCAGGCTGTTCTTTAGTTGTGATCCAAGACTCTCCCCTCTGCAGAGAAACAGGTCTGCAAGGGTTAGGGCACATGCTGCCAGCATGGCTATAAGAAAGGATTTTTTCAAGCACTGGCAGCCAGCATTAACAGCAGCTCAGCTCCTGCAGCAAAGGGGCACTTTACAGTGCCAGATCCCAATGAGACTGCATAAAGAAGAAGAAGGGGAGAGCACTGCCAAAGCCTTACTAGCAAGAGTGTTAATAAGGGCCAATGAACCCTCACAGTGCTTGCAAGCATTAAGCATTAGCTCTTGGAGAGGAGACAGCAAGCTTCTATCGGATCCCAGACAAGTTCAAGTGAAAAGCAGAGGTAGGCACAAAACTCAAGGAGACTGGCAGCAGCTGAATCCTCTGATCAGAAACAGGCCATTATTATTACTGTCAGCTGATGGGCAGACTAAGGGTAATGGCAAGGCTCAGAATGCAATCCCTGAAAGGGAGAGATGCAGAGGGATTTTTTTCCTATTACACTCAAAAGCTGCTTACAGACATTCACTGAAGGCTCCATCCTTCATGAACATCTCATCACTGATTTTACTTGTTAGTGGTTTTCTGACAGCACAAAAAATACACCCTAGTTCTGAAAATCACAAGCCTTTCCACCCTCTCGTGCTCATCTCAATATAATTCCGGAGTTCCACAACACTCAAGTTCCAGTCTTGCCCTGCTTTTCCCCGTTGCTATATTTCCTGTATTTTAGGCACGGCAGCTCTAAAAGGATTCTTAATGCCTCTACTCACAACAATAAGCCAAGCAGCTTACTTCAGTGAATCCTTCATCTGTATATTTCAAAGCACTGCTAGGAAAAAAATTGCCACGTATCAGCAGCACACATCCTAAACTACTCAATCCCATTAACACTCTGGCTTGTGTTTCAGGAAAAATAACAAGAAGCCTGGATAAAGTTAGGGTTGTTTTTTTTAAATCTAAATTCACTTTAAGAATTATGATAGCATAACTCTCTCAGAGGACCGATTTGATTTTTCAAGTTGTGGGTAAAAATGGGGAGAAGTTACAAATTGCTTCTGCCCTTTCCGAGCATGACTGCCTTGTCACTTACCCCAAGCCTGCCAGCAAATGAAATGCTCAGGAAAGGCATTAGAATCAGTCCATCTGTGAGGAGCAGAAAGAAGCAGCTGGGTGCACCAGGATGATGCACATGCACATGATAACAACAGCTCAGAAGCTGCTGATTAAACCGTAACTTCCTGTAAATTTGCAGCATCAGTGTCTGGCACAAGTAGTGGAAAACAGCAGGCCACCTTTCTGTTAGCCTCAATCCTGCAGCAATGGAAACAAGGAAATAATGAAACTAGTAGAAATATGGAAATGGAAACTAATTTGTCAGACCACGCTGAGTAGGAGAAAAGGCTTCCTAAAACCACATTAGCAATAAATTGGGTCTCAAAGGAGATGCTAATTCTTCTAGAAGGAAGGGGCCCGAAACACCACCTGAGCAACAGCAACTCTGCAACCATATTCTCCTGCAGAATAGGAAGTGCCGCCCTAGTACCCCAGGAAAGAAAGGATCCCTCCACGTTGCTCAGGAAGATAAAGACAGAGCCTGAAACAAGAGATCTTTCAAGGGGAGGGTTCCAAAGCAGGCCAAGGATGACAGCTCAGCACCCAGTCTGGGAGGATTTAGCTCTTTTCTCACTGACTCTCATAGTGCAACAAGCAAGTTACAGGAAAGAAACTGGAGAATACCCTATTCTTTTTCTTCATTGGAAAAGAAGAAAGCAGTGTTATATCAGAGACAAATGAATCAACATTTTAAAGAGTAATGAACTGCTCCACACAGAGCTTCACCAGTTTCAATTCAACATCTGTTGGCTGACTAGTACAGCAGTATTGCCAGATCAACTGTTTCTCCCTTCAGTGTGTTATCACCCAAGTTATTTCAGGACAAGCCAGCAGATGACCTTCTGGGGACTATAATCTAAACCAGTGCCCTTTCCTGGCAACACAACATATGGATTGCAGGTGAGTGATATAATCAGTTTGCTTGCCACATGCATCTTTTCCAAACCACCACCTTGCTTGCTTAACAAGGCCACTAAATCTCCAGGAGTGCTCTTTGCCTCTACAGCTCAGAGAGGGACAGCTCCACCTTCATCAAGGGGTCAGTGGGCATGAGTCTGTTGCCAATGTGAAAGAAGCTGCTGATGGAAAGAATAGACAGAAGAGCAGACAAGGATCACAAAAGGGAAATCAGAGTTTTATTTGCAAAAAAGAACAATGCAGTGTTGAAACAAAAATCAAGTTCAATTAGTTTTCCTCTGATTTGAATGGCTACAAAAATAGATTCTACCCAAATCCATAGAGCCAGTTAACAGTACCATAAACAAACAAAACCCAAAATTATTCATTCAGATACCACATACAGCAGTCACAGGAATCTAGCATATATTATTTAATATTTTCTTTTAAAAAGTAAATTTCTAAAATGTTTCCGTTAAAACTGAAATACCCATAAGATTTTTAAAAAATTGTACAAAAAATAATTTTAAACCAGTTGGAGGTAACAGTGTGCGTTTATTAAAATCCTGCACCAAGGCAGCAACATTTATAATTTAAAACCCAGCCCAGTAGAAAAGAGAAATGTGCAAACATTTAAAAGTTAGATGTACTCAGAGGCTTGTGGTGCATCAGACCTGGCAATCCACTTCTGTCCTAATGCAAGGCGGGCTCCAAGAGGAGATGTCTCTAATGAGGCACTAAAAGGGGAGGCAGAGGCAGGCACACATATGCATGCAAGTTGCAGCTCACTAGCCTGCCGAAACAGCGGTGCCTTCTCCCCAGGGACGGTCTGCCCAATCAGTAGTGTTATGGCACTCAATCCAAAGCCAGAAACTCCTTGATGAATTCTGGTCAATCTGCTTTTGGATAAAAGAATGCAAAAGCCATTTTAGAAAACAGAAGTTGAAAGCTAATGAGAGTTAACGAGTCTATATACTCAACAGATTATTGCTATGAGCTCTGGCTACCTGTTCAGCCTGCTTTATGGTAAGATTGAGAGTTAGACAGAAGCCTGCAAAGGATTTTTAGCTCTTCCTTTAAAACTGATGCAGCATATTCACTCATGGGGCACATAAGGTGCTGCACAGTGCCAGTACACCACTCAGCCAACAGATTCCCATCCTGAATCCATTCAGATCAGAATTCTGCACTATCACAAGCCATTTAAATAAGCTGAATTTTATACAGAAACTTCACTCTACTTCCTGCTTCCTTTGGCTCCTTCACTAGGCCTGAAATATCTTTAGCCTTACCTACCTCCTCCATTACTTAGTCCGTGTCCTAATGGACTTCTTGCCAAATTTCTTTCTGCATAGCTCCTGCAATGACACAAGAAAAGATTCATTATTGCAATGCAGTATCTTCCCATCCACTCCCAGCTGCTGACAGAAGACCAGGATTAGGTAGTGTCCAGAAGAAGTGCGCAGAGCAGAGCATGTCAGACAGTCACTTATCCTTACACACCAGCAGTTACCAATCCCACCAAGCTTCCTGCATCCGTTGCAAACAGTAGTCCTTTGTCTACACTTCCGTAGCCCCTGTCACCTGAACATCAGTATTCTAGGGAGACAAGATAAAGCCCCGCACCCATGGTGGTAGCTTAGCTTTAATGTATAGCCAGAATGGGAGCAGAGATGCTGAACATGTCCAAGTGACGGTGTCAAGCCAGGATTACAACTCCAGAGTCCCATCCTCGACCAACTAAGCCCATGTGGCCTGCCCTTAGATCAGTATGGGTTGACACAAATAGAAACCTGTATGCGAATACTCAGAGTCTTGTTCCTTTGGGATGTGGGAATGTGATCTCTCCTGCTTTTCGGAGAGAAAAAGACAAAACATTATTCATAAAAAATGTCAAGGGACAACATGTGAAAGAGAACTTGCCTCTCTCTTACTATTGCCCTTTGGAAGTTTGTGGGGGACACACATGACCAGATTCCAGCACAAGGATCCCTGCCATCATGTTGGGCATCCCCCTGCTTTCAACTAGAAATGCCCTCCCTTGCCACCCCACCCATTAGGAACAGAAGTTGGTTGATACTCACCCTCTGCCTCCCTCCAGAGTACTCTGGATCTCCTTCAGGACTTCTGGAAAGCAGAGGGTTAAAGTAGTGAGCCAAACCAGTGGAGATCTGCTTGCAGGCAGCAGCCTAGCCACATTCCACCTCCCTGCTGAACAGCTTTTAAATTTGCCTCCCACAACACAGAGGTCAGACTTAAGAATATCATTGCCTCTTCAACAGTACCAGGCTTTTACTGAACAGGCTGGCATAAAGGACTGAAGCAGTCATTTGCCAGAGGAAATGTTGCCAGTCCCAGTGTACTAGAGCCCCAAAGGAACAGTCTGTTCCAGCTGTCATTTTACACAGGTCCCATTGGAAAGTAAAGATCCTTCTCTTATCACAGCAGTGAATGGAGCTATGTGGAACAACCCCTGCCTGAGGGCCTGACTATCTGTCCAACCCCTCACTTCTACCGATTCATGAAAGCCCAGTATTTCTACCAGTCTTGTGTAATTGCTGATCCCTTGGAACCGAGTACTGGAATCCACAAAATGCCCAGCAGCTTTCTTCTTTTCCCACCCAGAAAGGCACCTGCCCTGTCAGTAGGAAGACTTCATCTCACTCACTTTCGTCATTGAGTAAGGCATGTTCCATCAGCCTCCCAGACTTCCTTTCTAAAAAAAAAAAACAAAAAACAAAACAAAACAAAAAAACCACAGCAGGAAAAAAGCTTTTACCTAACAATATTTTCCCCTTTTCATGAAATATGCGCAGTTTTGGAAACTCACAGAAGGACTGGATTTATCCCCTCACCGCCACCCCCCATTAAGTACCTTTTGACTTTACCGAATGCTTCACAGCTAATCCTTAAAGCCTCTCATATACTGAACTGTATTTTCCAACAATATTAGTCTGGCTAACAGAAGATCTCATCTGTAATTTCAGACCTTCTCTTCCCACAGCCTCTTCCTTCCATCAGAAACTGTGTTGTATCCTTTCAAGGCAATCTTGCCACATGCAACTTACTTTAGAGCTAGCAACTACTGTGTCCAAGCAGGTCACAACATTTCCCTCACGTCCCTCCTTACTTTCCCCTTTCTTAGGCAGAAAATACCAACTGTAGCAATAGGAAAGATGGTTCAGGTTTCCACATCACCACGCTACATTTAGCACAATTACTTTTTGCTTACCATCTTCTCCATAGTCACCCAAACTCCTTTCTGGTCCCCTAAAAAAGGAAAGGGGGCAGAAAACAATCACTGACTCTGAGGTACAGGGGTGCAGAGAATTCACCTATACTCTTGACAGCTAAAAGAAGCTCCAGTGCACACTAGCTAAAAGCTTGAGCAAGAATGCAGGAAGGGCTTCATCACATGTTGGTGATGCAGAAGTCTACAGGCACCAGAGGACATTTCTAAACTTTTGGAATAAAATTCCTATAGGATGTCCATGAGAGTCAGATTTACTGTTATTTGGTGATGTTCTAAGAGGAGAGGAAGAACACTGGATTTCCCTTCACAGAGCAACAGTTCAGCCTCGTCAGTTAACACATGGCCCCTGAAGCATGCAAGAGTCAAGTGTCAGTCAGACACATCATTAAGGAACAAGTAAAGCAAGCTAGAGCTTACAGTTTATGACTCTAGCTTAGGGATACCAATTCCAATGCTTCACTATTTTGTCCCACCAGCTGTACTGCAAGTAGGAAAACCAGGGAGAAGGTTACATTTCCTGATGCCAGTCCATCTAGGAATGTCGGTAAGAGTTTGAAGTCTTTTCTTTTTTATCACTACTTAACACACAGTCAATGTGCAAGAGTTTTACACTTTACCTGGATTTTCTTGTTGCATTCTCCATGCCAGATTTCTTGTGCACATGGTTGTTGCTTGTAACTTCCGGCATGTCCACAATGCACCGGGGCTCCACTAACCATTTGGTAGAAAGCGAAAACCTCTCAAACTCCGATGGAGAGATCAGATAGAAACCTACAGATAATTGGGAATTTACAAGCAATTCCCTCAAGTCCAAGAATACAGTTCCAGAACTAGAGGTGATCCAAAAAAGAACAGATCTAAGCATCCTCTATGTTTAGCAGAAAGGGTTTGCATTTCCTCCTATCTAAATGAGGAGGAATCACTGAGGAAGATATTAGCCCAGTTTCCCAAGGATTGGTTAGCCTAGAGACTGGACAATTTAGGATTATGCTGAAAGATAATTGTATTGTCCTGCGCTGACACTTACGAAAAGCAACACAGAAAGACGTAAAAACTGAACTGCAAACCAGCCGTCCACCTTCAACAACCACAGGATGTTGAATCCCAGTTTTGCAGTTTGATTGTTGAGCACAGGCATGTATAGGAGGCACAATGCAGCCATTTTTCCTCAGTGCCTGCTGCTTAGAGAGCCATTCTGTTGACTCCAGACAAGAGGAGGGTGGCCAGATAGAAGCCACCTATGGGGCACATCCAACCTGTTAGCTGAAAACCACTGTATTCTATTAGTAACAATAGAATAAACTAGAATAAACTTACTTCTGCTAATTCACATGTCAGTACCTGTTGGCAACAGCTACTGGCCAGAAACCTATAATGGACATATTTACGTAATATTCACATGTATACACAGCCAGTTTTAACACTAAGCCCTATAATCCCTTTTCTATTGTCTTAAACACAGAGGTAGACGATTTGGGAGAAGCACACCTTACTTACCTTGGCCATATTTAGTGAAGACGCAGGATGCAATGCCGCTCACATCCTCTTTGCGGATGCAAGGGTAGCGGATCTGTAACTTGAGGAAGGGCAGTGAGATGATCTGAATGTCTCCTAGATTAGTTAGGACAGCCAGGTCATTTTCACTGTAATCGTCAGTCTTGCAGCTGCCAAAGTTTGCAACCGTCACCTTTCGTACCCTACAGCCTTCCAGGGCCGTCAGCTTGAGCTTCAGTTTGGAGCTAACTTTGGGTAATGTGAACACCTGTCAATAGAAACAAGACACTGACGTCTCTTTCCTGCACAATGGGAGCAGCTGCACCCCTGGACATCTGCTGCTCCCTCCTTTAACAATGTTTTCATTCACAGTGTGTACACACAGGTGTAATCTGAGTCAGCCTGGCTCCCTGCTCATGGACAAGTAATCAGCCACACAGTCAGTGTTAGAATCTGTTTCTGTTCTGACATCAAACAGTTTTACCCTTCAGGCTGCAAACTGCATTTCTCCCCTAGTTCTTTCAAAACCCCTCCACATTTGGCTACAAATTATTACAGAAAGAGAACAGGGTTTACACTAACTGTATGCTCTTCCACATTAAAAAGCCAGGGCCAACCTACAGCAAGCTACTTCAAGTCTTCTCTTTTATGCTGACTAGTTAGTGTGCAAAACATGAAGCTTCTTAGCTGCTTCATCGAAATGCCAACCAATTCCTGCTTCTGTACTAACCACAGCAAAAGCAGAAGCAATCTTGTCTAAAGAGTGTAATGTAATAGAGGAATAAAATTTCTATGTTCAGCATGTGCACTACTATGCTGAATACCCAATTTGTCAGCACACACCTCATTTATGGACTGTACCAGACAGAAATACCGTCCCATAGGTGTCATTCAGGTACAGGAGAATAAGCACTCCCAAGAGTTATCTTTCCACTGAGCACTTGCTTTAGCAGATTTTATGCAGTTCATATGCACCTCCTGGGTGATACTTACCTTAAATTGCTCTTCAGACACTACCAACAGTTGATGGCTGCCTTGCATATCAGGACTCTTAGAAAGGTCATGTGCTACTTCTAGAGGTTCTGGGAGGGGAATGCTGCGTCCGTCCAAGACAAGTATACCCACAACAGGAGCCCTGTGCATCAGCTGAATCTCTTTGGCTAGACAAGCAAGATAAGGAGGAAAATAAACAAAGAGAAAAACCAGACAGGAGTCTAGTCAGAGACACTGTGTTAGAACCTGACCCAAATCCTCCCAGAGCTGGAGACCTATACAATGCAGTTACAGAAACCCTGCCTAAAAAGATTTTTAATAGTTAAAGGGTATTTGGACTGAACTGGTTCCTGTTAAGCAGTAACTATTATTACATAAAGACAGCAGGTCCAGCTGTCAGAATAAAGTACATGTGCACTGAGGCTTGATGGTAAACTTCAATGACAGCTGATGCAAATTTATATTTCTGAAGTCAACAGGAAATGAGGCTAAAGCATGTCGAGCAGTCTGGAGCTCGCTCACTCTTCAGTTCAGTTGCTGCAGTAAGCATTGCTTAGCTCACACATGGCTGCATTTAGCTCCACTTTCACTGATAAACAGCAGCAGTTGAGCTACCTTGTTTTTATGTGTGTAACCCTTGGTTATATGAGTGATAGCTCAGATCCCTTAGGACCTTGCTTTCACAAGGCATACTTACCCTGCTCTGCCCTGACAGGTTCATCCATCCTCCTCTCTGCTGGAGGAACACGTAAACAGAAGGCGTAAACTGTACCTCCATTGGTGCCTGCCCACAAGGATGGGCAGTGGCGGGAGCCTGAAGCAACAAGAAGGCTCATGAGTGAGGCACCATCTGTGACATCCTTGGATAACTGCTTCCCACTAGCTGTACAAATCCTCCCTCTGTTTACACCCTAAATATATTAGGGCAGATTTGCCAGGGAAACTGCAGGTTCTTAGCACTTTTCCCAATGTGTCCATCAACAGCCCTAATAAAGGACAGAGCACGTAAAGGGAAGAGACGGCTGTTTCCATCAAACACCACAATTGCTGCATCCAGTTTTCACATACTTATATCGCATATGAGCAAAGCAAACTCCTTCATGATATCAGTATGGGCTCTGATGCACAGCCGCCACCATCCTCACCAAAATTAAAACGCCCTGCTGAGGGCAGGGGTAAATTTTAAAGTGATGAGATACAGAACAGCTTATACTAAAAAGTCAGATGTCATTCCAGCACATTGAAAAATGATACATAAAGGCTGCATCCAAAGATGAACTACTACTGGCCTTTGAATAGCCAGCAGCCAGAATGGCTAAATAACAATTCTGCATGGCAACATATGCTCTTGTTCTATATTAGTTTTTCAGCATAGCACAAAGTAGGACACAGGAGGTGCCGAATTTTCCTGGCAGTAAATCCTAATACATTCCTTGGCAGAAGGAGGAAGGACCCGTTCAGAAGAACAGAGAGATGCTTTTTCTACTCACTGTCTCTCAAGAAGGTATCAGCAAAATATAAGGTTCGCACAAAGCCAGTGAAGGAGTCTTCTGCAGACCGGGCTTCAATCTTCCGCTGGACTGGAGCCAGTTCCATTTCCTGCAATGTGTCTTGGTCAAATTTGGCGTTTGCTTCTTGCACCTTCAAAGATAAGAAGACATTTTGTCAGTCAGGCAAAAGCCTGGGGGAGAGAGAGAGACAGTAAGAATGGCAGCAATATAGACAGGGAAAGCACCATCATACCAGTGAACAGATACATTTTACGTTCAACTACAGACAGTAGATCTCTAAAAATGTGACTATTTTTATCTAACAGCAGCATCAGAAACTGCCATTTTTGCCCTTATTCCAGTAACTACTGATACCACAGCAGGACTGCAGACCACCTCCTGCTCTAGGCAGTCTAATCAGGACTCTGCTAATTACTAAGTAATGTTGGACTAATCCTCCAACCTGTAAACAGAAAGGACCCCAAAAAGGTGGATGACTCACGTCTGAGGCATTTCCACTCCCTCCTCGTCGCTTCCTACTAGATACCCGGCTTCTTCTAATCCGTCTGAACGATTGACGGAGGGACTTCTTCAAGGATTTCACCCGAGACAGTGGGCCTTCTAAGGCCAATTGATCACTAGGATGCAGCGTACACCTGGAAGAGGGAGACAGCAGGCACACGGTCACTTTCTAATGGGTAGCAATCACTCCCAAGAGTCCAACAGGACACACACCAATGTTGGAACATGCTTATATATACACTTGAAGATCTTCAAGGATCGAGTCCGATAAGGCAGAGCTTCTTGCCACACTGACTGCGTTTGAGAAATCATTTACTTCTACTTGCTTTGTTAGCAATCCTAGGCCACCTTTAACAGAGGATTACCACAGATCTCCTGGAAAGAAGATACCTACTTGACAAAGACCAGTCGTTTCTGCTGGTGGTCAAAAAGCCCAAAACCATGACTGGTACCAAAGGCCACAAGTTTCCATTCAGAGTGAAGGGCCAATGAGGTGACTACAGCTGGTGGTTGACATTGGACAAGGACAAATGGTTGAAAACCAGCTTCAAATCGAACAGGTCCATCTCGAGTTTTTAATTTCTCATGACCTTTCCATCGATAGCCCTCTTGGTCCTGCAGGAGATCTGCTTCAGCATGGTCCACAACATGTTCTGCATCTTCGTCATTCAGTTCCATCACTAGTATCTGAAAGGAAAAGGACAGACTTTGCTATAGCTTTTACCATGCAAGTGGTCCTTCAAGCTGCAGGCCTTCTCAGCAGCTACAAGAACTACGGCATCTCTCAGGGCATACAAATAGCATTAGATAAAGTCTAAAATACAGATTAGAGAAAGCTGAGAACCGTGAAATAACATTTCCAGTGACTAGACTGATTTACCACTAGAGAAATGAGTATTTCAAATTTTATTGCATCTTCAAGTTGCACTGTGACAACCTGCACTAAAGCAAGGTTTATGACAATTCTTTATATTTCAATACCTGTCCTGCTGTACCAGCTACAGCCAAGTATCCACTGTATTTACACAGGTAGATCTTCTGGATCCCAAGTCTAGGATCATCACTGTAAGGGTCGAAGGTACCAACCTAGGCAAGAGGATACACAGTGGCTAGTCTTTGCAGATACGTTAACTAGGACAAGAATCAGAACTCCTCAGGTTTTCAGAAAGCTACAAGCAATAGCCATCTTACTTTGCGAAGTGGAGGCCATTCATCCTCACCCAGGGTGTTCATATTGTCATTGGGATCGGCATCTGTGAGAAATACTCTCACTGTGCTTAGCTTATAGAGAAGATGTAAGCAGACACCAGATGCATCCCAAAACCGCACAGTACCATCTTCATGCCTGTATGGGGGAGAGTTACAGAAGCACACATCATACAGGAGAAAAGCACATGACCCAGATGAAGATGATAAAACAGAGGGGGAAAAAACACAACCAAAGATTAAACTACACTATTTACAAAGCCCTCAGCTGTGGCAACTTAGTGCTTCAAGAGAAGATGGGGGGTGGGGGGGTGCGGAGTGTTTGTGAGGGGTTTTTTGTGGCTTTTTTTGTTTTGGTTGGGGTTTTTAATCCATTTTTTAATCCATTTTTAATCGATCTGACAGCAACATACAGTTTAAGATTACTTCAAAAAGCACCGAAAAGGAAGAAAAGCTTAGCATATAGAAGGAACAACGCATCCTGACAAAAATACTATTACTGGGAGAAAAGGAAAGAAACCAAGTTTTAATCTTAGTGCTCCAGGTGAAAATTGGCAACATTTTCTTCCACGGAATATTGTTCCACGGAACAATACGGTCTTCCACCGTAAGGGTAAGGACTTCTAACAACCTGCTGCATCAAGAATGAAGACTGAAGAACAGCTCACTGAAATGCCTAAAAGTGCTTTGAAAAGAAAATGCTACATTGTCATGCAATGAGACAATCTCTTGCTAGCTACTTCCACCACTTAGCTAGATCTATTCATGCTGATCAAAGCAGGCAGGAGTCCAAGCTAACCTCTTCTTTGACACTGAGAACTTGGGGGTGTATGGATTTTCAAAACATCCAAGATTAAGCTCTGCTTTTACATTGCTCCCTTCAAACCAGTCTGGATTACTGCCTGCACTTCTACACTGATGTTTGTGGGGGAAAATGGATAACACATCATAACTCAAATAAGCCAAGTTTACAAGTCATCTGTGGACATCACGGCCTGTTCATTCAGAAGCAGTAGAATCAGTTAGCTTTACAAAGCTAGCAGCCCAGCTTTGAGAAGTTGTAACGTTGCAGCCTTCTCCCTACAAGATGAGCAGGCTTTAATCTCACAGGAAAGCCTCAGTTAGTTCAAAAAGAAGAACAGAACTGGAAAGGGCTCCTTAATTGTTATCAGTTAAGTACATACCCTGTTAGAAGCAAGTCCCTCTGTGGAGGATCTGGAGCTATGTTGGTGCCACCATCAATCGGCCATGGCTACAAATACATTAAAGGAAGACTGTGACTTCTTAGGCAGTAACAGTGTTAAGAGAATACGCAGTCAGCAAGACAGCATGAACTTCAGTGCAAGCAGCAGTGAAACAGTCCATGCAGTTAGCTTTTGTTTGGATTAGATGTTCCTGTTCTGACACCAGCTGTGCTTTTTAGAAGATACTCTACACATTTCCTCAAGAAGCTGTGCCGAAAGCTACATGCTTCTAATGAGAACTTTGTTACCACTGACAGCTGGGAACACTCAGACTTTCCTTCTGGCTTGTCAAAGCCTGAAAAATACCACATTTTAATCCCCCAGTGTGAGTAACTGTATTGGTGGTGCTCTGGGAAAAAGCCTTTCTTGACCCTATTAAGAAGCAGGACAACGTCTGTTGAGACTCATCCCTCCACATGCAGAGACCACCCACGTTCTGAGCAGTCATGCTGTTCTTAAATGCATGGGAACACATGTACATTTAAAGCTGCCATACCATATTTGAGTAGTGAATGTTCTGCTTGCTCCCAGCACTGATAATCCTCTCCCACAGTTTCAGAGGGATGTTGGAGACATGGTGTGAGCAGGTGATGGCTGAGCAATGGAGAGAAGCCAGGTATGGAGGATGGACTGCTGGCCAGCCTGCAGTTTTCAAATCTATAACTACCAGCTCTTCTTCTGCCAGCACCACCATAGCAGAAGGGTCATCAAACTCTGCAGAAACATGATTCATTGAGGCTGACAAAAATGACCATCCAAGGTAAACAGAAACAAGTTTCTTATAAGCCTTATTTGAAAACTGTTATCACGGATCTCTACACAAACATTTTTGTTGGCAAAACCTTTAAATGCTTCTGTGTTAACTGGGTCTATTGAGGCACTAATATTAATAGATTTCAAGATACTAACAGATTTACAGCAAATTCATCATTCTTTTTATAAAGTCACTCTGGTGGTCACAGGAGTGGTGTAGATTCCACTGCAGAATAAAAAATTTGTTAACAACATACATGGCTAAATAACACAAGTTCATATTTACCATTGTAACAGCTAGAACTCAAAGGACTTTACCTACAGCTAATTAACAGCATGGGGTGGACAGACATGCATACACCCCAGCAGTGACCCATTTAGTACCGTGTTAGGACCACAGTCCATCTAGGCTAAGCTGCTTAAACACAGCAATGCCTTGAGTTCTGCAGAATGCTTCTGTGCTTGGACTGACAAGTATTTGCAATTCAGCTCTCTTACTTTTCATTTTCCCTGCTTCTCATATGTTTTGACAGATCCTCTGGAGTTTCTTTTTTAAAGAGTGTGTACATCATCTAATATATATTCATACAAATATTAGACAAGATTACAAAAAATCTGTTAATGTAATTTTAGAGGTGATACCTGACACTCAAGAATTCCAGATTTTTCATTGTAACTAGAATTAAAGTGAAAAAATTTAATCTAATGAGGACATTATTGCAGTAAAGTTCGTAAGACAGACACAATAGCAACTGGTGGGAAAAACCAAAACCACAAATCAGTTCACACCAACAACTATTAACATAGCTACAGAAATCTAAGTGAACATACAGCTGTAGTACGTCACACTGGGGGCGGAGCAGGGGGTGATAAACAGTGAGCCACAAGCAAATTAGCAGCTTTTCACTGACCTTCCCTGTTAACCCATACTTTTACTTCCCTTTAGTTGTTTGATTACCTGGAATATACTTGCAGGAAAGCACATCTATAAGCAAGCACGTACCAATTCTGTTCACTCAGCAAAATTAACTTCAAGTAGTTAGTACCTGGCATCACTCTAGTTAGACATTCCAGGTTTCACCTCTGACTAGCCAGTCATAATATATCACTAATCAGTTCAGCTTCTTCATGGATAAAAGGTTTCATATCCAGTTTTGTTTTGCTTTCTTGCCCACTGTCACTTGCAGTGGTCTATAGGATTTCTGCATAGAACAATATCATACTTATATTACATTATGCATGATCAGCCCTGCACTCTGACTGCTGCCACCAACATCAACCAAATATACTCTGTGTTAACGGTATTTTTTTTCCTGCAAAGGCACACACATGAGCTCTTTGCTTATGGCAAGAATCTATTTTAAGTTGCTGAAGTAGCAAGCATACTAGAATTTGTCATGACTGCCATGCACTCATTCACCTGCTAAAAAAAAAAAAAAAAAAAAAAAAAGGAAAACAGGAAGGGCTAGCCTTTTAAAAATTGTTTCCACAGTGTATTCAGGGTAGTGGAAAGTCACCAGCTACTACCACGCTGTAGTGCATAAGCTTTGTGCTTATTAAATTAAGTGGCTTTGGTATACAATTAATACCTTCGTATTGCCATTGCAGGGAAGATTGCTTAAGGGCAAACAAGGCAAACTACGTGGATCCACTAAGCTTAGGTAATCAGCCACAATGAAGCTTGTCAACCACAGAAACCTCATTTTACGGTAAAAAAAACTTCCTCATCTAAGCGCAACAGTTTCAGCTTCCTGTAGCAGCTCCTGTCTGTACCCACCAGAGTTTATGTTAACTAGATAATTCAGTTCTTGGGAAGTATAAATATAAAGCTTGTTAAGTTCAGTTACTTCATCCTAAAGACTAATCATATCCAGGAACTGAACTTTAAGTAGTCAATCTTCTACCTAAAAAACTCAAGATTTCTTTCATCTTTAAGACTTGTTGCATCATCTAGAATCTCAGCTCTGACAACTTGATAGAAAGTAAAAGGGTCTAGTTTCTTTAATGATAAAAGCTAAACAGTACCTCAAGTTTAAAGGTATTGTTAAGCTTAAAGGTTTAGACCTACAGGCTCTGCACATTTGGAAGTTGCTTATTAAAAGGCAGTTGTGTAGGGAAAATTATAATAACAAACATATAAAGGCACTTCATCTCGGTTATGTTCCACCAGTTTCTTCACTGTTTTTTCAGTGACTTGAGAAGGGCCTGTTAAGGACTGGGGAGAGAGGTGGTGGGGAATCCAAAAGCTGTTTCTTCATGCCTACTTTCTCTGTGGTCCGCTTTGTACAACAGGCCAGGGGGAGCTAACCTGCATCTACATATTTGAAAGCCCACGCTTGCACAGTGTGTGGCCGGGAGCTGTCACCACCACCACTGGCAGTACACAAGACAAATACGTTTGGAAACTAGCCTACTAGGCAAACCAGAAACTAGAAAGCCTAAGAAGATTCAGTAATAGAAGATTTGCCCAGAAGATCCCAAAAAAGTATCTAGACTTCTGTGATTTGGTCTGACAACTTCCAGTACATTTCTGAAGCTTGAAATTTTATACTGTTACTCCAACTTAACCAGAAGCAAGAACTACACCAGCACTAAACAAACAGTTCTTGGGGAAAATCCTTTACAATTCCACCAAAAGAAAGAATATTAAGGTTACTGTGGAAGTAAGGGTAATAAAGCTCTTCAACAGAAGCAAGAATCTGACAAGCTCTAAGCAAGCTGTGGAATGAGTGCTATTCAGTTTTAGAACTGTTTACATTCATGTTCAACAGCAGTAAGTAAATTAAGTTCTCTATATACTGACCCTTGGTTCCATGTCACCTTTTGCTGATTTATTACCCAGGGCCCTAGACATAAACCCAGGTAGTAATTAAAAGAAACAATGTCTCGGTGGGAGTAAATTCTGGGTTTAATTACTGCCTCTTTTGAAGTACTATTTCAAAACAGCGATATTTAGATCCTCATTTCACAACCTGGTTATGTCCAGCGTCCAGCTTACACAGACATGAGCCTAGGAGATTTTCTCATTAATGGAGTAGCTTAATTTTCTGAGGAATGTAAGGCATTTGTAACCAGCCCACTCTTTATACCAGTATTTTACACTTCACTTTTAAACAGCAAATCACTTTTATGGTCAGAGTCAATCTTTAGGTTAGAAAAGACCCTTAATGATTCTATGATTCTTCGTTAAAGTCTCAGAAAAACCCCAGACAACTGACCTCCTTATCACATTTCGTATGCTATTTATACCAGGCAGATTTCCACAAGCGTACACAGCTATCCTAATTCCTCAATAATACCCTTTCATCACATACCTGCAGTAGGCTCTGAACTGAAGATTATAAAGAAGTCTATCACCCGTGATGTGAAATCAAAGGCTGTTTGCTGACTGCCATGGACAACAGAAATACTGTGCCGGTCACCATAGCTAGCTCGGGGCATCCCTCCTTGGAATATAATGTAAGGAATCCTTAAGAGAAAGACAGAGTTAGAGCAGTGTATGCTGAAGTGAGGAGCAAGTAAAATTTCAAAGATATGAGGCAAGTCAAACTGACAAAAAATTCGTAACATTGTTACTCTAAATGGCTCTTACCGTATCGCACACTGCACCCTTTAAATGCCTTTAAACAGGTGAGAGTGAAGGGACACACCACGAACTTACCCATTTTTTGTTGTCTGCCAGTAGATCTTGGAGATGGCCTTGCAAGGAAATGGACCTAAGAGAACAGAGTTATTTACCACAATTCAAGAACTGCATCTTTACATAGGAAGTTCCTTATTCTGCTTCACCGCTGTCACCTCAGCCTCCAAGCCAAAGAGAGCCACCTGAATTAGCAGGCACTACCACCACCTTGCCAGACCACGCCACATCAGACAAGTCTTATGGGACACACTAACCACAATACGCCTCAGCAAAACAACGCTTAGACTCAGGAGAAGTTTTGAACTATGTTCCTAATGGCTAACAGGGAGTGGAAGTGCTGTTATAGAAGCTGATTAACTAGAAAGGATTGTTAAAAACACAGGCATTCCTGAAACTAATGTAAAAGTGATAGAGCTTTAGAAGCTTCTATATGCTTGAGAGATGAGGTCATCCCAATTTGATGGGTTTCAGCAAATCAGAGGCTTCGTTTCATCACTGCTCAGGTCAACAAAAAGTATACTTAGCTCACTATTAATTACAGAAGATCCAAGCAACTCCTGCTCAACAGGACACGAACTAAAACAAAGAGCTGAATCACCAACAGCCTTCTTCATAAGGGGCACTAACTACTGCAACACATTTGCTCTTCATGTTCAGGACAGACCTCAACAATGTAAAGGAGTTTAAAATACAAGAAAAAAAAAAAAGCGGACTAAAATCCCTTAGTCTAGGCTCATGACCATTCAAAAGGCAGCTCTGCATTTTGTCATTAGGATTAAACACTAGGGAGAGTGTGACATGAATATCCTACTTAAGCTCAAAATGAGTTTGAGTTTAGACAAATATGCAACAATTAAACCTCACTTACTGACCATAAGGCACAATGTTTTCCAGAGGCTCATGCTGCCTGTTGTCACTGGATAGTGGCCACTGGGTGTAACTTCCATCATAGTGACAACTAATGAATTTACTGCCATCCCTTTGCCAGTAGAGGTTCTCCAGTTGCTGAATAGAAAGACATACAATGACTACTCTCCAGAAAGCTATTAATCCCCCCAAACCCAATGCATTCTTACTGAAAAAGCAGCTTTGTCAGGCTCTCCCTGCACCTACTCATCTCCAGAGTGCCCCCAGAGAAGAGAGCCCTTCTTCCCCTGCTGAACTGACTTTGGACTGAATACCTGGCTGCCCAGGAAATGGTGTGTCACTTTGTTACTCTGCAGGTCCCAGAGGACAATCAAGCCCCTGCTGTATCCAATCAGGATCTGGTCAGGGTTCTTGGGATGTTCCCGAAGGGCTTCCACCAATTCACATGATCGTCTGTTACAGTAATCTTCCGGTACTCTACAGAAGCAGAAGAAAAAACCCAAGAAAACCTTATTCCAGGTACAACCTAATATGACTAATAACAGCTAAGGTATAAGAATGAGAAATTAAGCAACAAAAAGTTCAAATAAATGAGAATAAGTATGATCTTTCCACAAATCCTTCAAGCAGCAAAAAAATTTTACATAAGACATCACATCAGGCCTGCCACACAAACATTCATCCAGACTCATTTTCTTCAGGGAAAACCCAAGGTTTACAATTCATTCCAGAACTGGATCCCAGGAGAGTAAAAATGATCTAAATCACCGGCCCTATTCTCTTGTGACCCTTATAGAATAAAAAGTAATATGGAAACGTCAGCAGGAAAAAACAGCGACATGAAGTAGGACAGTTTTCAGCAGCACTTGAATCTCCAGAGTGACAAAACTCATTTGGATAAAGCAGATTCAGAAGTTCTGCCAATGTTCAAAAAAAAAAAAAAAGGTAATTACAGCTAAGCATAACATTTTTTGCAAAAGTAAACATGAGGGACGGCACAAGAGTTGCAGATTTACTCCAAGTGTCTCCTGTACAGTTCTGCCTATATGCTGCACGTCCACAGTGACAGTACTGGGTTGACCAGGACAGAAACCGTTACTGAACACATACCAGGACCAAAAGTTACTTTCACAGGAGTCATGCAGATTTGGACAATGCTTAACATAACAGTGAGGCCCCAATACATAATCCAGCACGACATTTTAACAAAGGATATGTCTGCTAATGGGATTCCACCTCTACAGAGCAGTGCCTGTTTGCTCGCTCACCGCTGCAGCACAGCCTCAGAGGTTATGGTCCTGTCCTCTAGCACTCTGAAGGGTGGAAGCTCCACTACAAAGATGTTGCCACTCTCCGTGCCAAGATACAGGACTTCCCGTGAGGAATGGGGAAGGACAGCTGTTATCTGCGTGGCACTTGGTGGAGACCTGGGGATGCAAAGAGACTCTCATGAACTGCATACAAAAAGACTATTATTACTGAACTTGAGAGAACTAAGAACTCAACAGGGATATTTACAAGTGTCATTTGTTTTATAGGCAGAGATTTTAGCCAGGCATGATTCTTCTGAAGGATGAAAACACTAGCTTTAAGACAAATCATGTCAAAAGACTTGACAAGTGCATGGACGAAGTTCCAGACACCTTTTTACAGAAGCGTCTCTTATTAAGTGTCCCTAAAGGAGCTAAAAAACAGCTCACCCAAAACTAGTGAGATCAAGTGTAACTAAAACCATAGCAATATTTAAACTCTGACTTAAGGGATGCTTATATTTAAGTCTTAAGATTTATAGCTCCTGTACACACAGGAGTGGATGCATAATATTAAAAAAAGGTGTCACCCTTTACATTGGTATAACACAGTTAAAAAGCGGTCTCCCAGGCCCCAGCTAGCCCCTGTTTGGTTTCCATGGATGCCCCTTTAACGGATTCACAGCAGCGAGAGTCTGTAAGAACAGAACAAGTTCTAGCTAGAACAATATCAGAATTTTCTTACTTGCTTAGTTATCCCCAAACTAGCTCAAAAACACTCTTGCAGATTACCCAGGTGGCCCTTTCAACGTGAAGCGGTGCTCCTCCCGCAGCTCAGATACTCCACTGTGCTGCTTCAGGCTCCAAAGGTGCAAACTGTTATCATCTAGCAATGTCACCAGCTGGCACTAAAAAACCACACAATATGCTTTTTTCAGAATCACAACATTAAACATAACACAGTAACTCCAGCAAGAAAGTTGCTGCAGTTCAGAATTCTCTGCTAAAACAGGACTGGGGAGCCAGCCACTGCTCTTTCTAGCAGTGGATATATCCTGCAGCAATGCTGTTAGCTAATAGCAAGGGATTTGGGGGTTGGCAGGAGACAAAAAGTAGCCTAAAGGCTAAAAACCCTCTTATATAGGACAAAGGCACAGGTTATCACAGAGGGGAATGACAAGGACTTAGGCTCTTGAAAAAGATCAGCCTATGCTGTAAAGCTCAGCAAGGCAGCTGCAGGCTCTTAGCTCACCACCTTCTCCCTCAGCATGGTTTGCTGCAACACACCCCGGCTTTGGGTGGGGCTGATACAGTCTACTACACCACACTCCTTGCATTCTTCATGTCCAACCTCATTCTGGAGGGTTGTGTCAGAGTCCTTTTATGAGCCCAGCCCTGCTGGCTCTATGTTCAAACTGAAGCATTTTACCTGTTGAAGCCACACCTGGTGCAACACTCCCCATGGGAGTTTCAGCTTATACCATTTTAGTTAAGCAAACAGACACCCAAAACCACCTCAAGAATTAAATCCCTCTTGCAAAGAGGCCACTCGTGCTATACTGGGTGCATCAGGCAACAAAGTATGTGGCCAAGACACCAATCTGTCAGCCAAGGGAATGGAAAGTGGTTAGACAGCCACCAAACATTTGGAAAATTCTGCCTTCCTATTTTTAGTTTGTGGCAATAACTGTGCAGCAATCCCCAGGAGCAAGATTCAATATCCCAAAACACAAAGGCAACAAGCTTAGCAGCAGGCGAGGTTAGCAGTACCTTTTTGAACTCCTGAAAATAATTATATCAGTTCAGCAGCAGCTACTCTTCTATCTGTTGTTCTGCAGAAGAAAGACCACCCAGACCTACTGAAATAATAGGGTCTGGAAAAGGAAACTGAAGTTCTTGCTTCTGCAGCAGATTGCCTGAACTATTCTGGCCTTATTACCATTCCCAATACGTTGCTTGAGAGAAATGACTAACAGTTACGAACAACAAAGCTACTCTAAGTTTTACTGAGCATCTCCACAGCAACAAGTGCTGCCAAGAGCACAAAACACACTGGGATAAGCATTCCCAACCAAGCAGCATTTGAATATAATTGGTAATAGGAGTCCAGCTGCCTGGAACAAACCCAACACCTGCATAAGAAACATCTACGTAAGTTGCAGAGGTACTGAAAAGACACTTACCTGATCAGGTATAAAGTGAATCTGCATTACAGTATTGTTTTCTTCATGTAAACCCATGAACTCCACCCCAGGAGCACCATATCTGAAGAGTTTGTTGAGGATCTACAGTATTTAAGATGACCCACAGCTACAATTAATTGATAAGAAGCTTGCTAGCAAGCAAAATGAGATTAGCTTGAAACCATGTTTTACCGTTAGTGATCTGGACTGAAAAGAACCAATGCAAATCTACTTTGATTTTATATGCTTGTGGCAGGTTATGCACAGTACGGGAGAACATGGAAGTTTACTTGATCCTTTGAGCATATGCAGAAGAAGTGCCTGGACTCTGTTTCTTCTCAGAGATGTTTAGTGGTTTCCCAGACACTACAATCCTGCTTAACTAATTTGTAACCTAGAGACAGATGGCTACCTCCTGCATGTGGAGTCGAGCCTCTGAACACAAACAACACCAGGAATGAATGATTAAGCAGGCAGAGAGCGCACCAACTTCTCCTTTATGGGCTGAGCGACAGCCCTGTTTTACAGCTTGCCTAGCTGGTACTGTGCCATGGGAATCACCTCAGTGCCTCACATATACACAAAACTTGGACCAGACATCATTAAATGCAAAAATGTAAGAAAGTGTCACCACCTTCAGTGTTTGGGTCTTTAATGCCTGCATGGTCAAAAACTTGGGAAGCTGAAAGCATTTCTGACTTCAGTTTTAACCTCTGAAATAGAACTGCTTTAAAAAAAAAAAAAAAAGGAACCCTGTCCCACATATTTAAACAACCCTGGAATTTATAACATTAAGGATTGCTAAACTTCGGTGAGATCTAGTCTGATCATCTGCATAGCAAGAGCAAAGAGTCTTGTCTAATATCTGCATCAGCTCAGCTTCTGTTTGAGCTATCATTCAGCTCTTGGCAAAATAATCCCAAACTGATCAGACAGAGATCACTTCAAACCTAGGCAAACTGTTCCAATGTTCCAGTAACCCTTGCTTGCAAATTTATAGTTAGTCTAACTTTTTACAGTGTCTTCAAAGTTGCACATTCTGGTGTAGCCAGCGAAATCTTGCTGAAGTTGTTCAAAAGAATACAGTTTAATGGCTCCTGATCGCGTTCCAATGGCCATAAGGTGGAGAAATGGGCTATAGCCCAGTGCACTGGGTTGATGGGGAAATCCATGTTCAACAGTCTGGTAGAGAGAAAGAAAACTCATGATCAACAGCATATTTCATGGGCATTGCTGTATAAAGAACAGAAGTTTAATCTGGTACGGCAGTCTGAAATACAGTACTTAATGGCAGCTTCTGTTGAGAAGTGTTCAAACACAGGTTAGATTTGCTGAACAATAGCCTAAGGATGAATCTATTCCAAGAACCCCTGGCTCTACAGCCAGGATTTACAGAAGTGTAACAGAAAAGGAAGAGAAATATTCTGAAAACAGTAACCCAAGCAGATCTTTATGTTAAGATTATAAATAACTCTGCATAAGCACAGCTTACTCTCTCACTGCAATACGCTCCGTCGCTCCAAAACAACTTTACTTCCATAAACCAACTGCTCAGCACAATTTCAAAGTCTGACACAAATACTGTGTGTTGTAAGGTCAGCTTTATCTGCCAAATTCCACACAGGTCAGCCTTTCACGACCTCCTCTTGTTAACTGACATCAAGAAATGGTGCAAAGCTATTAAGAACTACTGAGTGAACATCAAGGCTCATCCAGAAAACTAAACAGATTTCCTACAGGGCAATGTAACTACTAATGTAACTGAATCCATTTTCCAGAAGGAGCACAAGGAGCACTGGAACTTAATGACAGCAGGAGCCTGCTAGGCCACCTCAGACTAATTCAAAGCCATTGGTAATAAAAAAATGTCAGTCACTATCGTGGGCAGCAGTATGTTTCTTGGCCTTAGTGGCTTCCCTGAAGTACAATTTACACTGCACCAAGAGGAAGATTTGGAGCATGTCATACACACCACACTTAGCATGCCTGATGCATTTATATACTACAGAGTAATATTCTGCCGTACTTACAGGATGCAACCAAGCTGCTTGTAAAATAGCTCAGTCAAGGTTTTAGAAGTGCTAATGTACAGATATTATCATCGATCAGACAAAACAAGTATGCATGAGTGTTTGACAACATATAGCTATGTAAAGAGGGATTTGTGTGCCTGAAGATTAATAGGGCTACTTCCTGGAAAACATTGTTGCCCTTACAGTTTCAGCATCTGGGAAATACGTTCTCCTAAGGCAAGCTGGTCAGCTACAGAATAGGAATTTGTTATAAAACAGCCGGAGGACCACTTGCACACACACACCAAAAAAAAAGTGCAGAACCCTCCATCTACAGAAGTAAGCACTTGCACCTCGTTCCCATCATGTCTTTGAGACAGAGCTACCACATCACTTGGCTTTATGGTTTAGGTTTATTCAACCTAAAAGTAACACCTGGTATTTCCTGTACAGTGATTTCCCAACTTAATCCCTTGCACCAGAATCAAATAAAGTCAGTTTCATTTCTGTGGTCATGCCATTAGCCTGAGGTGCTCCCAGCTGCTACAAAATAGTTTAATGCCCTTTTACTGTTTCTGCTCAAAGCCACAGGCATAGGAAGATAGTCTGCCAGATTGGTTCAGTTTTAGCCATTTGATCACAATTCATGAATTGTAAAAATAGACCTTTCTCTAAATATCAATTACCCCAACCTGAGGTCCTGTTAGGGGAAGATGAGACATTTTCAAAGATACAAAATTGAAAATATTGGAGCACTTCCTAATTTTCTGCTTGCCAACTCCTAAGACTGGGCAAAGAAGTCATTACTAATTTTTAACCTTTTATACATGGTAAATTAAGATTAGTACTACTGGCTCCAAGACCACCGAGTTTATTTCCCTTTATGATAACCTAATCTCCAGCCTTATTTATATTCCTAGAAGGTAATTTAATTTTGCATTATTAAAAACAAATTTTGAGAAGCCAGTCTTTTTAACATCACCCTTGATGTTGTTGTTAACCGACCTTTGCCTAGCCACACATATAAAACTTCCCAGAGAAGACTGTATGAAGTAGGAACTTATCTATGGACTCAGAATTGAAACAGGGCAGTTTTCTAATCCAGCACAGGCAAAGCAGAATTTCTCTGTACCATGATGCATGTCTCTGTACCGAGACAACACAGAGCAGCTTCCTAGTTGTCAAAATTGTAGGAGTGTGAAGCTATATTCTGAGAATAATTTTCAAGGTAATGTGTTATCTTAACAAATCATGAGACATTTAATTGAATCAGGTGTAGCATGAGCAACAGATGCCATTCCACTCTCCCCAAAAGAGAGCAAGGAACAGGAGACACCAGTGTAATTCCACTGTTAGTTTTAGTTTCAACTTGTCCACAGTCACTGCACTGTCATGTCATCTGCACAACCAGGTGCCCTTTTCAATGAAACATCAATTAGAAACTGTCTTTATACTGAGATTTCTTCCAGCCCAGAAGACAAGGCTTTAGCCATAATTCTCACAATAGAAAACCATGACTTACACAGTACTGTACTGCCTGTTAGGAAGCTGTCAATACTAGCCTTCATACTGGCTAATTATATCTTTGGTTTGACATGTTAATTTGTAAACACATTAGACAAGCCAATAAAAGCTTTAATTTTCAAGTACGAGACCTATGAACAGCATAACCGAGTGTGTACCATTCGGTAATAATAATAGGAGGGTAAATTTTTCTCCAGGTTGAAGTACCCCCCCATCCTATAGCCAAATTTGCAAAAGGTACATTAACAACTACATCCAGGAGTAATTACTGTTAGTAATAGAAGGCCACTGCAGAAAATAGTACCACATGCAGAAGCACGAGAAGAATCAGTAACAATCACTTATTGTTACACAACTGCTTATGCAGTAAACGTACTAATGGTTTCTGACAGCTTTGAAACTTCAGCCAAGATGCACATAAGACATAACGAAGATAACTCCCTCCCTATGTCATTCATTTGTTTCTGTAGCCAGGCAAGAAAGGCATCAGGGTGACTTTTTGGCTGTATTTGACACCACCAGGACCAGGCATTCACATTCACTGTACTGATTACCTAGATCTTTTTCTTGTACTTATTTACACTCAGTTGTTAAATCACATCATCAGCTTTTCCGCTGGCCTCCCTTTCCTCCCTTCTCTTCAGCAGCCAATCCTTTCACCTGCTCAGCAGGTAAACCCAGCAAGGGGGAGCGAGGGGGGCAGAAGGCAGGAAAGGTTACAATGGAGCCTTTCAGGACAGCTGAAATAAGAAACTGGAGTGCCCACAATGTGCCCTCCTTCTCTAAAGGGCCTTTGTCTCTTTGAGGAAAGGTGGAAGCTTTCGTTTTCATTTTCCTCAGACCACAGATCCGTCAGACTCAGTAAAAGCAAGCCTGATGTCAGCAGTATTAACCAACAGAACTGCTATATGTCAGTCATATTTACTGCAGGAAAAATGCGGCCAAACTTAACATTTGTTCCCAGCCCACACTAAAGCTGTGCAGCTGAAATTCAGTGCTGCCTTCCTTCTTTCATTTCGCTCCGCTTCTCCTCTCAGATTGTTTTATGACAAAGCACAGACAAACCCAACCACAGGCAATACAAACGCTGTACCTTTCCTAATATGTCTTTTGAAGGAACAATGAAGCCTGTATGTGTTAAATCTACTTTGCATAGACACTAATTCAGATTTAAGGCAAGCTATCCATCACACTCATCAGCAAAGGGTTAGGAAGACTGAAAAGAGGGGAAAAAACACAAAGCCATAAATTAAATGCAATGTTCCCAGTTTGGTAACATTCAGCTGTAAGACAGGCTGGTTCACCTGTGTGTTACCCATCATCTAGTCTGACAATGCCAGCCTGAACATGTCTGTTCTGCAGGGCTTGGACTGAGCCAAAGGCATCCAAATACTACTTCCAAAAGCAGGATAAACTTAAAGAAGTAGACTGCCAAGTCCACATACCTTATCCTTCATTCTATCCACTGAGCTAAAAACAGATTCTTGCAACAGGTACACACAAGTATGGGAAGTTCTTACTCATACAGAGAAACAGATATGCAAAGCTAAGTGACTAGCAGAATTTAGGAAGGTGTGTTCTGAATCAAACATGAGTTTGAGGACAGTTTGAAGAGTTAGTCCAGTGGTCAATCAGTCCTTTAAAATTATCTGTATCACCTCTTACCTGGAACAGAAATGCAAGAGGGAAACAGTAAAAAGATTACAATCTATTTATACTTGAGGGAGTAAACAAACAAACAAAATCTATCACCACCAAATAAAAAGACTTTTAATTGATGTCCACTACTAGGCCAGCATGGCCAAATACATTCCACTACATTAACACTAAACTTTGTGGCATCATGCATTCATATTCAACTTCAAGGTAAACAATAAAATGAGGGCAAGAATCCCTAGCACTTTCAAGGTACAGACTTTCCATTTAGTCACTACCAGCATCACACACTGAAGAGGTGCAAATACGCCATTCAATTTCTCTGATCAGCAACTTTACAGTCCCACAAATTATTTCCCAAACAGGTTCTTAACCAGAAGTGTTTCAAAGACCTCAAATAAGTGTTTAAAAACTTGCTTACCAGCACTAATATGCTTGCTTTACTTCACATATTAGACAAGGACAGTCTTGGCACAAAAAGTACTATGTTTCTTGGCTCCTTGAAGCCACAGCCTTCAACAGGTCAAAATTAAGGCCTGACTATTCCAGATCTCAGTCTACCTAGCTGCGAGTAGATGTTTATTCTATCTGTCAAAGGGCAGAAGCTTTCAAATGATCCACTCTGTCTGGAAATAAGACACACAAGTCTCAGGGGAAAAAAAACCCAAACTTTATGCAATAGAAAAGTATAATGTAAAGATTCTGGTATAATGTTCATCCCCTTTCTGATTCTTGTTAGAAAAGAACAAGTTACTGTAGCTTAAAAGTGCAAATGCATTTTGCAAGGCCTTTAATTACCAAGACGTTAATGAAAGTAAACCATTAGGAAGTGTCCAAAGTAGTCGCCTCCCTAGAAACAAGATGCAATTATTTACCTTCAGGACTGAATCAAATGGGAGTCACAAATCCTGATGCCAACTTCTAATACATTTGGAAGTTTCCCTCTGCTGCAAAAGCTAGTTCTTTCAACCCTGTTTTGCATCACCCAAATTAGTCTGTCTCTGGCAAGTAAAGTTCAGCCAAACATTCTTATGAGAGAAAGACATATTCAAGAAAGAGACACCCCTGAAATAGCAAAGGTTTTTCCAAGGTATATACAATTTTATACACTTACAAGTAATTCTGACCCATCCTTGGGATGTCTTTTCTGAGCTGACATTGCATTCAGCTAAATGCTAGCAACTCAATCCTGGTCTTCATTTACTGTACTTTTTACGGCATCTGCAGTAGCATTTTCTTATGGTAGCAAACAGAAAATAAGTCTGAAGCACTCGAGCTCCTTTTGTCTCCCCAGTGGGAGGGAGGTACGCATGGAAATGGTGTGGTTTAGTAGTAAATTACATTAAATCATTCATCTCAAATATCCAAAGTTCCACTTAAGTATACATCTACACCAGAATTTTCATGAATCAAGCAATTTATTTCTTAGGCTGACTTCATTTATCCATTATACATTTCAGCAAAATTCCATTTAAACCTTGGAAATACAAAACCTACAAATACATTTGTGATACCCAATGAAGGTGGAAGTAGCCATTAGCCTAGCAATGAATTACTACTAGGCATTTGCAAAGATGAAAGCACTACGATCCTGGCCACAGCTCAAAAGAAAAATGCCCAGAGTGTTGGATAGATAGCACAGCCATTGCCATTTCCTCCACAGAGGGAAGGAAAAAATAGATACAGACTAAGATAATAGCAAACTCATTATTAATGGCCATTGTGCTGCCTAGGTACTACCACATTTCTACCACAGACCTTTAAATCAACATTTAAAAACAGAGGTATACTTATAAACCCAAAGGATAATCACAAAGAACTCTGGCTTCAGCTGCATCACAAACTGTGGCTTACACGTATCTTTAGAAAAATGTTTACTTTTACAGTAGCACTGCAAAGACTACCTATAACATAAGTAGTCACAGCACATAGCAGGACAAGCTACAGAACACTCAGAGTATATAAAAGCTGCTGTGAAGATCTCTTCTTTCAGCAAGTGCCACTCAGCAGCATGACAATATCCTTTTTCTTAAAAATGAAAGCCAGAATTGAAAACATGCTCGTGAGCTTAAAGAAAACTAGTCAGGCACCATCAGGGAAAAAACGACAGAATTAAAAAAAAAAAAAGAAAAAAAGAACAAACCACATCTCCTAAATTTAACTTTTCCACCCACACTCATGTAGTTTTTCCATCCCTTTACACTGTGCAGTGGGTCAGGATAGATTTGCCTTGCACACATATGCCTTGGGAGTTTGAGGAAAGCACTGTACCTTGTTAAACTGGAAAAGGTCACGTTTAAGCCTCTCTCTCACTGGATCATGTCCGGGTCTTAAGAACCTTCTCATCTTCCTTGCCGTAGTTATCTTGGCAACAAAAATCCTAATAATAAAAAAGAAAAAGCCATATAAATGAAAGCAGCCTGAGAAGCAAGCATAGGTTATTTATTTTGGTTTAGCAGGTAACACAAAGCAGCCAGAGCAGAATGAGACAATGTCACTATCGAATAACCAAAACCTGATACCACCACAAAGCACCATCTCTGGTGCTGGACTTACACAATACCATTTTCACATTGCTAAAGCAAAGCAGTACAGATAAGCCAAGATGATTTTAGAAGAGTTTTTATACTTGGCCATTTTGTGATCACTGCAGTTGACCTTATCCAATGAAAAGGCAAGCAAAACAGCAGTGCTTGCACAAACATTTAGGCAAACCCAATCTAAAGGCTAACTCCCAGCCTCACAGACATTATTGACTAGTATCAGTTTTCACCCCAGGTAACCCTCCAGCTACTGAACTAAAAAAAGAGAAAAGAATCACATTTTCAGCTTGCTCCATGGGTACGACAGAAAGGGCGCTGTGCTGCCTGCAGGGTAGCTGCATTAATTATTAACTTGCCTTTGTAAAATATCAAGCTTAACTCCCCGCTCAAGGTGGGGGTAGGGGAAAGAAATCTTGCACCTGCAGTTCAACATGCAGCTAGAAGCGCAACACTTCCAGTATCTCTCACTGCCGTGTCTCTCACAGCACCAGGAAGATTCAAGCAGGACAAATTAGACCTGACTTGCAACCTAGAAATCACACTGGGGATACCAGGCTACAGCCTTGTATTCTGTACAGCTCAAGAGATTCTTTGTCACATCCCCCCTCTGCAGAGGTGCTAAGTGACTGCCAGCTCAAGACCATAGGTTTGAACTGCATCCTGACAACCTATCTTGGCATAAGTGCTCCTGCCTGCCCTGGCCATCTTTCACAAGTGGCAGTTTCCATGTACATACAGCTCAGCAGTTCATGAAGCAGCTACTGGACGCTGCAGTCAGTATTTAATTTTAATTCGTTGGACAGGAAATTATAGCAATTTACCAGCTCCTCTGTACACAACACACATGCACGGTGGGGGCCAGAACTTGAGGTGCAATGAGGAACCAGTATAGATATTTTATAGTAAGCCATCATCAGATGAGGTCCATACACACATACAACAAGGTGGGGAGCAGGGGGAGAGAAGGCTAGTGTTGCAAGGGGAACAGAGGGACCAGAAATGCCAAAGGGATTGTCAAGTGAATGGAGGGCTTTGGGCCTCTGTTCAAACTGTGGGGCTGGAGGGCAACAGAAGAGAGCTTTCACAACCTGTCTGTATAGATGGGAGTAGCAGAGCTGGCAAACAAGGTGGCTATCTGTGTGCTCCTGCCAATAACGATGGTCTTTGGTTAATGACTTAAATCAGCCAGCCGTTCCTGAAGAACTTGGATTGTTTTTCAAATGGTTTCCAGCAAGACCTTAGCAGCTGTGAAGGATCAAAAAAAAAGAAATGGTATCATAAACAGGATGCTCCGCAGTCATATTTTGAGAAGTCCCTTTAAAAACTCCCTAAGTTTGAACTTGTATGTCTTTGTTGCATTACTCCCCTTTTACCTTTTCTGCTCACATTCCGCAGCCACCTACGTATACAATACCGTCTGGAGCTCACTAAGAGGACTGCAATGCCGTCCTGGTTCAGGGGACCAGGAGATCACATCAGCACCAAGAGTCTGAGTCAATCTCCATCTAGAATCATCAGAACCTCCACTCACCATGGAGAAAACTGACTCTGAGCCGGCAGCTACCAGCACCTGTGTTCATCAACCATGCCATCAGCACATGCAGGCATGAAGAATAAGCACAGAAACACATACAGCAGGATACCCCCCCCCCAAAAAAAAAAAGAGAGGAAGAATGTTAAGTGTAGCTTACTTGGAAAATGTATCCTTCTACAATGATTTAGGTACCTCAGCTGAAATTTCAAAAATTTTATCATCATAAGTCTTTCACCAGACATTCCTGAGAGGAAGAGCAACATATTTACACACAACTATATTTACTCTATTAGAAAAAGTTACAGAACAGTGACAAGCTGCTGTGCTATGCAGGGAGAGCACATCACACCCATGTATAACACACATTTTGCCATTTTGCCCTTAGCCAGACAAGGAAAGGAAAGTGCCAAACAGACGCACCCTTTCCCACTGTCAATCAATATCCTAGACCTGTTAAACTAGGCAAACCCACAGAGAAACTCTACTCATTATCCTCCCCACTTTAGAAAAAGAGACATCCTCAGCTGTGACAGCAAACTCTCAAGCAAAGTAAGGAGAATAGTGGGCTTGATTTGAGAGAGACACAACTTTATATTTAACACCCTGTTTGAACATTTTATCCTGAAATATTAATTGCATCTAGAAACATGCTGTTTTAACCTGCTTATGCAAGAGATCTAGCATTCACACTCCAGCCCACAACAACTTGCTCAACTGGCTAAGGAGCATAGTAGTTCAGAATCAAGCAGTAACTCACTTGAAGAAACATCACCTTGGCAAGCTGATGTGTCCATTACAATCAGAGAAGACATTCTACATCATTGATGTGTACAAGGGTTTCATGCCTGACCAAAGAATTCCTGAGTGTCACAGTAGAATCATAGAATCTTTTAGGTTGGAAAAGACCTTTGAGATCATCAAGTCTCACCATTAACTCCGGCCTGCCAAGGCCGCCACTAAACCATGTCCCCATATCCATAAGCACCACATCTACACATTTTTTAAATACTTCCAGGGATGGTGATCCCACCACCTCCCTTGACAGCCTGTTCCAATGCTTGGCCACCCTTTCCATGAAGAAATTTTTGCTCATAACCAATCTCAACCTCCCCTGGCATAACTTGAGGTCATTTCCTCTTATCCTGTTATATGGGAGTAGACTGACCTCCACCTGCCTACAGCCTCTTTTCAGGTAGTTGTAAAGAGCAGTAAGATCCCCCTGAGTCTCCTCTTCTCCAGACCATACAATCTCAGTTCCCTCAGCCACTCCTCCTAAGACTTGCACTCCAGACCCTTCACCAGCTTTGCTGCTCGTCTCTGGACATGCCCCAGCCCCTCTCCATCCCTCTTGAAGTGAGCAGCCCAGAACTGAACACAGGATTTGAGGTGCAGCCTCACCATTGCCGAGTACAGGGGAACAATCACTTCCCTTGTCCTGCTGGCTGCACTGTCTCGGATACAAGCCAGGATGCTATTGGCCTTCTTGACCACCTGGGCACTGGCCACTGCTGGCTTATGTTCAGCTGGTTGTCAACCAGCACCTCCAAGTCCTTTTCCACCAGTCAGCTTTCCAGCCACTCTTCCCCAAGCCTACAACGTTGCACGGGGTTACTGTGAGCCAGATGCAGGACCCGGCACTTCTCCTTGTTGAACCTCATACAACTGGCCTTGGCCCATCAGTTCACCCTGTCCAGACCTCTCTGTAGAGCCTTCCTACCCTCAAGCAGATCAACACTCCCCTCCAACTTGGTGTCATCCGCAAACTTACTGAGGGTGCACTCAATCCCCTTGTCCAGATTGTCAATAAAGATACTAAACAGGGCTGGCCCCAATACCGAGCCCTGGAGAACACCACTTGTGACTGGCTGCCAGCTGGATTTAACTCCATTTACTACTACTCTTTAGGGTCGGCCATCCAGTCAGCAAAATTTTAACCCAGCATAGAAAACACTCATCCAAGCTGTGTGCAGCCATTTTCTCCAGAAGAATGCTGTGGGGAAAGGAAAATGCTGTATGGGAGGAGATGAGAGGAAACGCAGTTTTGAGCAAAGGCAAAGAAGAAACAGCAAAGAGAATGACATCCATTGTAGCACAGGTTGCCCAAGCGGTATTATTGTTACAAGTTTACCAAGCTCTTGTCAATAAGAAGAATTTTCTTTTTAGTACAATAAGCAAGTGCCTTTTCCAATTCTAGAAAAAACAAACATCCCACAATCTGTATAATCTTATCTTCCAGATGCACATTTACATACTAGCAGACCAGTTTCTCTCCCACACACCTTCAGTGTCTTACATAAAACTCCAGTCCTGTGTGCTCTGCAGTTATCTGCCAGTCAGCATTTACAACCATATGGTAACAGTTGTGGCTACCAGTAGCCAGTGAGGAATTCTTCAATAGCCTCTGAAGCCATGCCAGGTCTGCATGTATCTAATGTTCTTATTTTCCAGGGAAACAATTCTTCAGGGTTTCAAAGATGAGCCTTTTACCAGAAACTATGTGCAAATTTTCTTCTTCCAAGATGCACTGAGGTCAGCTGTTTATAGGCAACAGCAGCCCAAGGCAGTCAACCCCAATTTTGCTCATATTCAGTACACAGACACCTGACAGCAAAGCTCAGAGTGCTCTGTACATTGAGCTCCAGCCACTTCATTAGCTGAATGCTTAGCTAAATATGATGAGGTACCCTTTCCCACCTCATTTCATTAGATCCAGCCACAAAACAAAAGCTCTTCACTATTCATATAGGAAGGCAATGAAAGCATGAGTTGCAAGATGATCCTGTTTCCAGTCAGAGACTAAGGAGCAGTTAACATCGAAACCAGATTTCATTCCGGCTGCTCAGCTCCGTTCATTTTAGATGTTGAGATTTATGGCAAGTATACATGCCATGCTCATGACAGACCCATATTCAATAGAGGATCAAATGCGTCTTCCTAGGAGGAGCATTATTTGTTCTTCACTGCTGTGTGTTAGCAATCCCATCAGAGATCTGCGTTTTGCTTTGTCTTCATTGGTTTTGCATGCGGCACTGTGTCTTTGATGCCCATGCACAGCTTGCTGAGACACTGAATTTTCACTTATGCCCTCCCATGATAATGGAATTTCCAGCCAGAAGTATAAGAGAACCAATGTCGTGAGTCCCAATCACACAAGTTAATCCAGTCTTACAAGATGAGGAAGCCCAGGTCAGAATTTTTTTACTATGTAGACAGTATTAAGTGTGGATATGGTCCCAAGTTAACCCCACAACAAAAACATAGCCATAATGAGTTTATTTCACTCATATAGGAGAATTGCAAGTACGGTACCATCTGTGTGCTTCTTAGCCAAACTTTACTCAACTTGAACAGGTTTTCAATGGGGTAAGGTGCAACAGCTTTCTTTTCAAAATGCCATCAAGTATCTCAAGAATCTTAAATCTTACCTTGTTTTAGGTCTCCTTTTCATTCCTTCCTCATCACCTGTTCCTGCTTGCAGGTCCTTAAAGAGAGAACTTCTACCTATGCATCTGATAATACTTTATCAACTCTGCTAAAATAAAAGAGGCCTTATCAACAAGCTTTGTTTGAACTACAAGCTGTTAGTGCTCCTATAACAAACAGTTACCACCATGGCCTTCTCTGAACTAGGTTTCCTCCCGCACCCAGAAGTTTGCCTGGTTCCTGTTACCAACAAAGTCAGCAGCAACAGAACAGAGGCCAGACCAATTGCACAGGAAAAAGCCATTTCTTAGCACTAACAATCTCACAACAACAAACACATTCAAAGCATCACTTAAATACTAGCCTTACCAAGTTAATCGATTATAGGACCCATCAGACTCTGACACGACTCACTGTGAAATTACAAGTTTAAGAACCCCTTTATCTTGAAATCGATGAAACAACCCCTAGCTATTCTTCAACTGGGCTGTCACTGTAAAGTTCATCTCCACAATCATGCTTGGCTATAACACACTATCAAGACAGATACTCAAGAAAGTACAAGCCAAGCAGAAGAGCTAGAGTAAGGGAAGGAATAGTTGCAGTATGTGGAAAGCTTGGAAGTATAAGATACCATCTTTTCCTGGGATAAGGCTTCACTGGGAAGATGTTCTAACAACATTAATCTCATAGTTTAATGAGACCATGCAGACGCCTCCCTTAAACAACTGCTGTAACAGGAGAGTGTTCAGATGCACCTTGCATACAGTAGTCAGGTGCTAGCAGAGAGGTAAACCAAAAGATCCTCCTGTAAAAAAAATTCATTTTGGTGAACCTGGAGAGACAGACCGAAAAGACTGTGTCAATACTACGTGCAGGTGATCACCCTCCCAAAACACAGAAAATATTAAATAAAAGACCAGAGGTAGATTCCCCAAGAACTCATGGACACTAACTGAGAACCAATCATATAAATCAGACAAGTTCATGTACTTTCACAGCTTTGTACTTGGAGTTACCAGGAATCGCCCACTTGCAATGAATTTACTGCTTGTGCAAACCTTGTGTGTCATTATGACTCCTATTGTGTTCTCCTTGTCATGGGAGCATGACAACATGAAGTTTCAAAACGCTCCAGCAGAACAAAGTCTCTGCACTGAACAACATTATTGCACATGATGCAAAACTTTGTGTGCTTCTGCTAAGCAGTATGATTCAAGTGGAAGAGTGGCTCGTAACTTTGGAACAGCATTTTACACCAAACAGTGTGTGTCAATGGAGTAAACCATGAAAGCATTTGTTTCTTAAAGCAACAAAGCGGTCTAATTATAAGAAGTTTTTGGATGAGAATTGGAGTTTCCATCGAATTTCTGCACAGAAATCAAACTTTCAGCTACCACCGCTCCCCTCTGATAAACTATTTTAAAGAAAGATCAGGCTGCAAGCAGTTATTACATACTATTATTGCCATGGATTAACTGCATTACATTATATATGCTTAATACCTCTTAGTCTTTGACATCTCTCAACCCTGTATGGCAGCCAAGAAAAAAACCACACCTCTTATAAGCAATTCACAGTGATAATCACACCTTTGTACCAAAAAGCCACCAGAAGATACAGGACTCTCTACTAGTTTAACTCCTCTAATAATTTTCTTCAGTCAGTAGTTATAGCAGACGTAATTTGTTCAAAAGCAAAGTCAAGACATTCCTCAGCACCATCCTATGAAATGTTTGAGAATTCTTCTCCCTTTTCAATACCATAAACTAAATGGAGCCCCTCCAGTGGCTATAAGCAGCACTGAGCAGGCCTAGGGACAACCTGGTACTTGCACAGATCGTCCTTGTCCCCTCCGTGGGCCAGGTTGTCTTTACAAGAACGTGCCAGGATGCACGGAGCAGCCTTGGGATGTACCACCACTTTGCATTCCGCTTGCTAGAAGCACCAGCTTCCCTGAATCAAAGCTAAAATCACCTGGCAGCTGCTTTGGGCATACAGCTTCACCTGGGACTTGGCAAAGCAAGATATTCCAGTTGACTGAAGTGCTCTCAGCTGACTACAAAGAGCAGCGTTCCCCACCAAGTAACACATTACAACGGACAACTTTTATTACCTCAGCGAGGCTGTCCTCCTGTCTTGTCATTATCCACACATGACTGCAAAGCTTTGTGCCACCACACTGCTGAAATGCAGACCCAGAAGTCTACTTCAACCGCTCTACGCACAAAATTTTCCCCAACGCCAAGGTTAAGCATCACCTCCAGCAGAGAGGTCAGTAACTAGCTCGTTCCCCTGCCACTACTGCCGGCAACTCGAGACAAAGGCTAAACAACTTGTTTCACCTTCTCGTTTCACCTGCCCACTGTCTGTTAGAAATAACACATTCCCCCAACCACCAAGCTCTTACAACTCTCGTGAGGAAAAATCCGACAGTAACACGATATATTTGATATGGGCAGGGATTTGAAGGGGAAGAAGAAAAAAAAAATGCGAACAGAGCGTCCCAAAGGAGATATTGCAATACTTACTAATCGCATCTGCTTGGAGCCAGTCGCAGCAGATGGAGACCTGCAAGGCTCGGCGGCAGGCAGGCACATCTGCCCCGGCAGGACGAGCCAGCAGCAGGGCGAGGGGCCGCGACTGCGGACACGGGCCGCTCCTCGCAGCCCCCACGGGGCCCCGCGCCCCGGCCCCGCTCGCGCCCAGGGCTCAACCAGGAAGTTACGGAGCAAACGGCCACAGCCGCGACCTCTGCAAAATCCCAGGATGTAAAGCTGCCGTGCGCGACCCCTCAGCTACGCGCTCCGGCCACAGCAAACACAGCGCATCAAACTTGATAAGCAAAAAACCCCGAAGAAAAGCACCCACCCCAAAAATACCCCCGAACAAACGCCCCCCTCAACGCCACTGCCCAAAGTTTTGTGGACGAGCCACAGCCAGGGTGCGCGGGGGCACGGGGGCTCCAGGTGCCGGCAGCCGGGCTCGCCGGAGCAAGGCGGCGCGGAGGGCCCGGGCACCCGGCGAAGCGGACCCCCGGGGCAGGGGCAGCGCCGAGCACCTGCCAGCCCCGCCGGAGGGACCCCGGGAGCAAGCCCACGGGGCGCCGCGAAGCCCAGGAGGGGCGGGGGCCGCCCTAGCCCGCCGTGGCGAGCCCTACCGGGGCCGCGCTGGCCGGACCCCCTGCGAGGACCCCCCTCCGCGGAGCCCGTCCCGCCAGGCCGGCCCCGGTCCCGCACCCCGGGCCGATTCCCAGCGAGCCGCGCTCACCTGCGGGGCCTGGAGCCGGGCCGCCCCGGCCTCGCTCCGCTCCGCGCCCGCTCCCCTCTCGCCTGCGCGGCGGCGGCCTCCCTCCCTGGGCACCTCCGGGAGGGGTGCGGCGGGGCGGGGCCTCCGTACAACCCGCCCCCAGCGGGGCAGGGCCCAGCGGATGTAACCGCCCTCCTGAGGCGGGCCCTCGCGGGCAAGTGCAGGGGAACCGCGGCCGCCCCGCCCTTTCAGCCGCCGCCTCATAAATAATTCAGCAGCCCGCTCGCTCGCAGCCAATCAGAGAGCGGCCACCGCCATGCGGGCGGCCGTGCTCGGGGAGACCCGAGCACCGGCGGAGGGGGTCCGGGCAAGCAGGCTCCCAGCCCGTGCCAGGCCCCCGGCTCTGTTCCTCCGCCAGCCCCGGGGAACCAGCGCCAAGCCGAGGGAAGATGCCAACCTGTCGTCGCAACAAATAAAGAGACAGAAAGACTTCACAGAAAGTTGAAGCCTTAGTTAGAAAGTCACGCAACTGCTGCTCTCTCGCTACACAGCTTGGCTACAAGACAGCGGCAACAGCACCTGGGCAAGGAATCTGTAGTTACGTAGAGTGCAATGGCAGTCCAACATCTGCCAACCTCTCTGCATCCGTGCAAAAGCTTGAAATTAACTCTGACAAGGGGCCAGTAACAGCAAACATTTCAGCCAAGCTTCCAAAAGGTGATGTTTTTCAATTAAAACATTCATTTCTGTCATCTTCTTGCAACATCCAGCTGCTCCCCATTGTGCGCCAAGATGAAGCAGTGGTATCAGTCTGCATCACTATCCCATCCTGGTAAAGGCACCATCAAATGTTGTGGTGCTGAGCAAGGCAGCCACAGTTTCTCAATCCTCCCTGCAGTGGTTATTAAATTGTAATTGTTTTGTGCTGAATCAGGGAGTCTCTACCCCAGCGAAACTCACTGGGTGGCTCTTGTGGCTTACTGTTCATCGATACAATTCCACCTTGGCATAAGCAGATGAGACTGATTGAAATCAACAGGAGTTTGACCTAATTCCAGGACAAACATGAGCCCTGTGGGTCAGACTGGAGCTCTTCTGGCTGTGCCTGTTCTTAGAAACTCTTCCCGCTGCCTTTAATCTGTAGAAGTCTGGGAGAACATTGAGGTCACAGACTGGCACTGCCAACCCCAGCATTTGAAGAGGACTATCAGAGCAAAGGCACTACTTGAAGGAGGGAGGAAAGGGAGGCCACTGGGGAGGAACTGTCAGACCCTCACCTCAGGATAGCCCTGCTGGCTTCCAGCATTTGATAACAGGGGTGTGTGCAAGAAACAGGACCAGGCCCAGAGCTTGCAGCAGATCCCTGCTACCTTGGGCTATGGTACCTCTGATCACACAGGAGGAAGATGGCAAGGTGTCATGTGCCAACTGGAACTGCATGCAGACATAGGAACTTCCTCCAGGCTCCAAGTCACACTGCCCTCCCAGGGAATGTGGCAGTGTGGATCCCAACACAGACAGGCGTAGGAGCAGGGTTATGCAGCCACAGGTTGTATGGCCATGGGCAGACATTCCCCAGCTGGTGCTACTGGCGTCCTAGTAGGCTCCCCAGAGTGTCTCCCTCTGCATAACTTACTAACGTTTCTGGGGGAATTAAGAACCACGCTGAGGAGTTTGCATTGCCGGAAAAGACTTTTTTATTGCTTAGCCTTCTCCACACCTCCAAAAGGAATTAAAAAATTATCAAATAAACTGCACCTAAACAGTTGCTATTACAGTTCTGAAAACTTCAATAATGAACACTGCCATGCTCAGCACGCTTCTATCCACTGTGCAGACTTTCTGACACCTGGCACTTTTGCATAGAGGCTAAAGCAAATTTGGTACCTGGATATCCTGGTGGAAAGCTCCCACAGTAGGGCCTGGAAAGCAGTGATGTCCTCAGTTTGGAGCACAACAGCTACAAGACTGGAAGGCTCATGAGGAATTTGTAGGTTCTTTCTTTACTCAGGGATTTATCACTTGCAAAAGAAAATACAAGGATCCACTGCCAGGAAAAAGGATGTCAGGCTGAAACAGAAGGGGCTGCAGTACAGCCCAGGTGAGACTATCTGATACAGCCCGCTGATATTGGTGGCCAAACTTTAATATGTCATAATGCTGCGTGGCCAAAACACATCTCAGCAGAGCCGCTACAGCCTGAGGCTGGGGTGCCATCTGCAATGCTCTGGGGCTTTCTGTGACCTCTGGCTGATGAAATTATGTTCAAGGCACATTTCCTACTTTCAAGTTCCTGGAAACTTTATTCCTGGTGGCCAAGTTTTATCACTGTGACTTTTTCAGATCAGAATATGATCTGACAGTTGTTGGCACAGCTGAATGACAGAGACTCAGGACACCACTGCTGATCTGATCAGCTTATTCTGACTCTGGTTGACCTCAATGACTCTCCAACCCATTCGACTGCTGTAGCACTGTGGTTCTTACATGTGACAAGAGGATCACCAGCAAAGTGTTTTCTAATGGTCCACCGGTCAGCAAAAGATGACACAGAAAAGGTAAACTACTGGTCCGCGAGATGAGAAAGCTGAAGAACCAGTGGCTTCAAGAACAAAGCAGTGTATTCCGGTCCAGAAATGCCCCGCTAAGCCATACATACTTGTTTGCTGTAAATTTTGCTATTATGCCTGAGCCATCTGGGTAGGTGAAGTCTGTAACAGCAAATAAAGTGGTCACCTATCCAAGGTTCCAGTTATTGCAGGCTCTATTTCCTGTAATATTTCATTAATCAAGAAAACAAATCCTGAGTAAAGCTCTTCCCATACCATTTCTGCAAGGGACAGCAACTTCAGTGATTAACATCCACTGGCAGCTTGAACTCCTTTAGTGAATAAAAGGCAATTTCTCCATGATCCACCAGTGCAAAGACCACTGGGACGTCCCCACTCTGATACGTAACCTGCTTCAAAGCCCGAAGGGATGGAATCTGCTCATCGAAACTGCAGAGAAAAAAACATATTTCGTTTTCTTAAAGCAAGAGGAGTACAGAGACAAAGCTGTCCTGGCCAGCAAGCACAACAGTCCCTTTGGTCTTAGAAGTTGTTAGTGATCCTCCCCACTCTTTTCAGTCAAAGGAGGAGGCTGCCAGCCCTGAGAGAGTAAACCACATGCCGGGAACCGGGAGCTGTCAAATCCTTTGCCAAAAACAAGGGCAACTGCACAGTGCTCCACGCTGTGCCTTGTAGATGTGGCTCACAGAGCTACTGGCAAATTGCCAATCCAATGCAATCCTAATACCTTTGTGCTAGGAAGATCTTTAGGTTGCTGGGATCAACATCTGACCTGCTTTTCCCTCCTTTTAATTCTCCAGTCTGTTTGCTCATAAATGAAAATATCTACGCAGCAAGGATCATCCTACTCGCTCATGACAGACCTTTGTGAAACTGTATTACCACCTTCCTTGCTCTATTACGGCTGCAGAGTAGAGGAGAGAGTTTTAGTATATCAAAATGATTAAAGGCAGAGACTGGATTTTGCACCTGCCTTAAGTATCAGATTCTCAATCCAGCAAGAAAGGGGACACCTATCCTCTGTTCACGCTAATCTTAAAGTTACATTTGACAAAGATCAAAATACTAAACCCATGGCCCTGAGCCTGTAGCAAGCTCTAGGGAGGTACATCTGCAGAAATTCATACGGACCTGCACTGCCTGCAGATTCAGGTACCATACAGCTCCCTGAAAAACTTGAGCTCTACCCAAGTTTCACAAGCATTGCATAAATACAGCTGTGGCTTCTTATTCCTGACTCCAGTGATACTCAGACATGAGCAGCAACCAGATGACCAAATAGCGTGGGCTGAGTGCAAGGGCTGGGGGAATTGTCAGCCACAGCCTCCAACAAAGGAGGAATTGAAAGAAAATGAAATTCTGGGCAGGACCACCCTAAAGAGAGGCACTCTGATGATCTGTAAAGCTCACAAGATGCTGGGTCATTTACAGATCATTAGGACTTAATTTCCACAACAGCAACTGATGTTTCACAACACTGCATAAGACCCATGGATACCTCCGAACACACATCCTGACATATGGCTTTCCAGGGTTTGTCTTCTTAAACTTGGCCACAGCATCTGCTTGATACACGTTGAAGTCTATCTTCATGCCCTCTGGATCTTCCTGCAGCCTACAGAAGAGAGAACACATCTACATACATATGGTACTGAAACATCTTAGGGTATAGATCGAGCAGAAGAAGGAGGGAGCAAAAGCTCTTGAAGCCTGGCTAGTGTGGGCCCTTAGAAAGGCTTCACTCCTCAAAGGACTGACCCTGCAACTGTTCTAATTACTTTCCAGACCTTTCCTGTTGTCAGACCAGAAAAAGCTCCTGCTCCGTACCTGCCACACTCCATTCTCTGCGGAACCCCCTTGGCAAGGAACACCTCTAACAGTTACTGAAGCAGAGCAATGTTCTGCCCTACAGGGACTGCACACAAACACAACACAGACTCTTTGAGACAGGAGCAAACCAGAAGTCACAAAGCCAAGGTTTCATAATCACTGCAGCAGGAATGGCAGCACATTCCAGGGATGAAGCAAGGTGAAACCCAACCAAACTTCTGGGGGAGATCACCTGGCTGGGGTGCAGAGAGGGAACTGCAGGGAAAGAGAGCAACCCTGAAGTTTTAACTGGCCTGGAACGAGCTAGCTCTGTCGCTGCAGGACCTGGTACTTCATGGAAACGTCATCCCCTCACTACAGATGCAATGGGGCCATGGAACAGAGCGCTGGATTCTCTTGGCATTCTGGATGCCAGGCAGCTCCCAAACTGCTGCTGTGAGCATCTCACAGACCTCACAAGCAGGGACAGTCACAAGACAGCCCCACTCCCTAACAGTTACGAGCTGGCTGACTGGATACTAACCGGGAGGCTCCATCCAGGATGTGGGAGGGCTGCAGCACGCTGATCTGCTGGAGGAGCGCAGCTGGAGGGAGAAGGAACAGGAAAGGATCAGACCAGCTGTTTCTCTCTCAGGGCACTCCAAGCACTCCACCACCACCCAAAAGCCTTCCTCCTCCGACAATGGCTGGCAGCACCACAGTCACCACTGGCTACTTCAAAGACCTCAACTTCCTCATCTCCTAGCGCACAGCCCTCAACACCCTGCAATTGCACTGCATCTTGCTGGCCCTGGTTTCACATGCCTAACAGCCTAGCAGGAAGGACTGCAACACAGTAGGACATGGGGAATGGATCAGAAGACCTCCCAAGGCCCTGTTTATCCTGGCACATGAGTGGGCTATAGAAAGAGATAGAAAGGCAAAAGAAAAATTTTCTTCTCTCTCCCCATGCCCGTGGCTGGGCTCCTCTGTGCCTGCTTTGCCTAGACCTGCCTAGTCTTCTAATGAGACTCTCCTTCCCAAGGTATCATCCCCCAAAACTCATGTTCAGCTTCTCCATGTCATCTCTTTTGCTGTAGCATACCAGGCAATGTTTCACAGAGCTGGCGGGGAGAAGGGGATCCCTGTTAAGTTCCCAGAGCCACTACCTGATGAAGTAGTTTCATCAGGCCGCAGAAGCGGTGTGACAGCTTGGTCCCAGAGATGCGGCGGTCGTTTCCAAACCCTCTGCTGGCTCCTCTGCTCCCGAAGGGCTTTGTACTCTTGCCAGTTGGAGCAGCGCCTCACCTCCCGGTCAGCATTGACACTGCTCTTGTACCTGCTCTCCCCCTCTTGCTGCTCCCTTTCCTTCCGTGACAGCTTCTCCTGTTTCTGATTGATGCGTGCGCACCAGCAAGCTGCATCAACCTCCCTCCCCAACACGTTCTCCGGCAAGAGCCCGTTGTCAGGTGAGGGCAGATGTGTGCACGGCTGGTCTGGGGCCACGTTTGGCAAGATGATGGTGGTAAAATCCCAGCGGGGTGCATGGGTGCCAATGCTGCTTTCCTTGTGGTCTCCAACCCAGCTCCTGGAGGAGCTGCTCAGGGAGTCCTTTTGTCCTGTATCAAGAGGAACTGGGTTTGACTCCCCGTCTCCACAGCCAGCATCCGATTCCTTTGGCTGCTCTGACAAAGCCTTTTCATCCATGGGAAGGCAGCTAGAATCTCCACGGTCATCTCCATCTTTTTTGGAGGTCCCTTCAGCTTCTGGAAGGTCCTCGGATCCTTTATATTTCTTCTCATGTGACCTAAAGACAGAAGCAGCAGTATAAAAGACAGGGAGAGTGTGCGGCGGCACTTTATTCCCTTTAAATCCTGCCTCCTCCCTGCTAACAGGAAGGATGCAGTCTGCCAAACCTGGAAGAAGGACGGCAAAGGTGGCAGGAACCCCCAGACAGAGGGGGGTTGCAAACATCTTGGCTGGAAGGAGAGTGTTTGCTTGTGTGACAAAGCGAGAAGGGAAAAAAGCAGGCCAAAATCAAGCAGTGAATGCCAAAGGCAGAATAAACTCAGCAGCCCTGCATGAGGTTTACTTCAACGCCCAGGAGAATCCCAGCCTTGATTTGCACATACACATTCCCAATCAGCCTCCATACACCCCATATACTGACCCGACCACCTCCACACAAACGTAGAATCATAGAATCGTTTATGCTGGAAAAGATCGTTAAGATTGTTGAGTCCAAACGTTAACCTAGCACTGCCCTCCCTCACGATGGACTTCAGCCAAATTAGCAGAGGCCAGGCAGAAACCTTCTTACCAGCACCTTTAACTGGTATGAGATTCAGTCCCTGGTTCCAGAGAAGATAAGGCAATTCCTAAACCAGCAGTTTTATCTCCCAGTTCCTAAAATTCCGTAACTCCTTAAGCGCTGATGTACTTGTTAATAGGAAAGGACTTGCAGACCAGACTCATCCTCCCTGTTTCTTAAAGGATGACGCCACCTACTGGAAGCTGTCATAATTACTAGCAAAATTACCAATTGTGTCACCTGTTTGCACTTTGGCAACGCCTAGAGGCCGTGTGCAAGGACCAGGACCCAACTGCTCTCTGCTGTACGGTCCTAGCATAAGCTGCATTGAGGGGGTGGATAAGTGCAAGATGTGCACTGTGGTGTCTGCGCCCCCTCTGAAAAAAGAGGAGGAGGAGGAGATGTCTGCCACGTGCTTCTTCTGCACTGACTTTACCCTTCTATTTTTGGCACCTCACCACTGCAGCTGGGAGGCTCAAGGGCAGTTCACCCCTCTTGAACACACCCTGCACAAAGTACAGCTGTGACAAAAGGGAACACTGCACGAGTTCAGAAAAAGCTCTGCACTGCTTGAGGACAGCCAAGAATGGCTGTCAGACAGGTCACCCACAGCATAAGTGTCCTCAGACACTTAGTAGCTGTTCCTGAGCCAGTTGGGGCCTGGGAGAAGATGGAAGAAGGCTTTGGGCCACATCCTTACCGGGGACTGGAACTCCTCCTCCTTTTGCGATGGTGTTTTCCAAAGCTCTTGCAATGACTTTCCAAGTTCAGTTGCCTCTCATAGGGAGACAGGACAGTGCTGGAATGAGACACCAACACAGAGGCTGAGAGCAGGGTGATGCAGTATAACTACCCTTCTGCTCAGCCCCCAGAATACAGCTGCAGAAACCTTTTATTCCAGGCACAGAAAATCCACAAGCATGACCTGAATGGTCCTCAGTTCATGCCCCACTTCATATTCCCAACCACCTCCTCAAGAGGGAGGAGCAAGGAAGGGCAGAATGCCACTTTTAGCCTTTAATTCTCCCAAGAGATGGAATGCAGGTTCAAAGTCCTCTTCTCTGCCATCCCAATGGAGCCATACAATACTCAGAGGGGCATACAAAGCTGCTCAGAGTCTTCAGAAAAGAGAAAGCAGCGTGGAAAGGAAAAGTTGATTACCTGGCGTCGAATCTCAGTACAACATAACCGAGTTGCTTCAAGTGGCTGAACACCTTAGAGCAAAGGAAATCAAGAGGGTTAAATGACTACCCTACAACCAAACAATTTACTCCAGCTCCACTATGACTAAGTGAACACAGTGTGGCACTGGCAGAGGAGAAAACGCCAGGGCTAGGACCCAAAGCAAAGGCAGGGAAATGGGAACTGATCACCTGGAAGAAGGTGAAAGGGAGAAACTGAGAATTACTCCCCTTCCCTCCCTAACTGTGCTGTTCTGCTCTCAGCCACTGGAGAGGCTGTGTGGCAGAGGCTGGGCTGTCTGCCTTCATCCTCCCTGCAACAGCTGGAGGTCCCAACACACCTGGTAATGTGGCAAGCTCACTGCCTCCTGGGACAGCAGGATCTCATAGGCTTCCTGGATTGACAAGGGCAGATCCCTGTAAAAGAGCTGAACAGAGCCCTGCAGGGCAAAAGCTTGGTGTTGAAAGAATCACAGGGAAGACATCTATGCAAGCTCACACCAGTCTCTTCCCACGGGTCCTGACATGATCCCAGCACCCTCCTTGACATGATATCCATGTGCCACCTGGATTACTTACAGTCCCTCTCCCAAGCCCAGTTCCCCCATGCCCTGATCCTAGCAGCCAGGTAAGAAGTTCCCACTCACAGCTGTCAGCTCCTGATCCAGTGCTGCATCTGTTTAGAGGATGTAGCTGGGAGCACAACGCTTAACTGTTAAGATAATTGTTGCTTTGGGAGATGATTTTCTTTAACTTTGATGATCTCAGTGATTCAGGGCACAGCACAACTACAAAAACATTTAGGACCAATATAACAGAGAGCTGGAGCAGAGCAATCAACAGCATCCTCAGATGGCACTTACTCCAGCCTCAGTGATCCCATAGGTAGATTCCCCAGGACACAGCAACTAACCCCCAAGAAGCAGTTCTAGGCTATGCTTCTTTCTCCTCCTTTTTGGTTTTTTTTTGTTTTTTTTTTTTTTTTTACGGTGTGTTTACTCACAAACAAAGAAAACAAAACACAAGGAACCACACCTCTCCCATGGGATGGGCTGAAGGCATCTAACTGGTCTTTTCCGCTTTTGGGGAGATTTGGTACTCGGCAACTGACTAAATTTATTTTCATCAGTTTGTTCACAATCTATTTAATCAAAATGCCAGAGGTAAAAAAACCCTACCTTTAAGGGATGGCATCAGATGCCCATAATCAATTGATTAGGTTTTGCTTAGGGAAAAAAGCTCCCCTTTAGATCAGTGCACTTTTTCTACTGACAACAGGCTTTGGTGGAGAGACCAAAAAACCCCCTTTGTACAGCAAAGAAATCCAACTGAGCCCTAACCAGCATTTCTGCCAGCAGAGAAGCACTGAAAGCAACCTGGTCTCACACCTCTGTCTGCCACATTTAAATTTCTTTCTGCCATATATACTGGGAAGAGTTGCCAAGTACAACCCCACAGATCTCTGTGTAAGGGTAGAGCACATACAGCACTGGCTGCTCTATAAATGCTTCTCATGCCAACACTCTTCACACAGAAAGGTCTGATTTAGTGCCTAAATGTGGCCCTACCAAGCTGGATAGAGTTTCACTAACTCCCATCAGCCTCTTAGAGAAGCACAGAAAAACTGCTAATGCACTTATGAACCCTGCCATTGCAAAATATCCAAGATACACTGGGGATAAGGGGGGAAGTCAACTTATGACAGAAAGTTGATAGACACTGACCAGTCTCAGATGGCCTAATTAACTGTATACCAGTTCTGAGGAAAAGGATTTCTCAGTGTCAAACCTTTTGTTCCAACTAATTTCTGCAAGGAACAGGAGACAATGGCTTGATCTCATTTCCAGAAATTTCCAGAACAGTGAGTTTTCCTGGACTGTCGAAGTTCTCTTTATTATCATATTTGACATAAGAATGGGTTAAACACAATACCAGCTGAATAAGCTGGCCACTGACCCAACTAGCACACTGCTGATGACACAGTGGCTATGAACCCATGGCCTGGAGACAAACGATTCCATCAGCAACAGCCTAAAAGAGACAATTCCTCAAGAACCAGGTGTTCATCAGCTGCTCAAATTGCAGCAGTGACCAACAAGGACAAGTGATTTCTGACTTCAGTCTAAAGCTGCTGCAGCTCCTCCAACCATTCAGGCAGGACGCAATGCCCCCAGCCATGCACAGGTATCCCCTACTTACACACTCCAGCAGGTACAGAGCTTCCTCAGGTAGCAGGCACTGTTTGCCGCGCTCTGTGAACCCCATGGTGTGCCAGAACTTCCCCTGAAACAGAAGCACAAATCCCTGATGGGCTCTGGCTGTCCCCTGCTGACAACCAAGCTCTCTCCCATTTCAAGAAGCAAATTAAGGGATCTGCAAAGGCCAGCAGGAGATGATGACACTGAGTACACTCTGTAGCAGACTCACCGCAGGGGACTGCAGCTCCACGATGCCCTGTCCTGGCTTCCACTCAGCTTTCACCAGACTCCTCCTGAGAAGGTTAAAGATTAGTTTGTTATTACTAGCTGTGTGCCACGATCAACTCCTACTGTAGCAACACAATGAGCTTAGGAAGGTGTCAAAAGGCAGCAAAATTCCAGGTGGCATTTTTAGAGGATAAGGCCTTAGAAAGTCACCATTCTCTGGATCTAGCAGTACGAGCTGAAGTTTTTATCACCACTAGTTAAAAGTGTCTTCAGCCAGCACACCACAGTCATCTGTCTATAGGCTACTGGAGATGCATGGCCTAAGCCATATTGTACAACTGTTCAGATGCTGCCAAGAAACTCTCAAATCGCTGTACCCCACCCACAGGGACTCATAAGAAAAAAGTAATAGCTCAGAAGCAGAGGGTGACTTTGCAAAAATGCAAACATGCATTTTTAGCAGCTGGCTTAAGAAAATAGAAGGTAAGACCTGTAGAGTTCACCATGGACTTGCTCCACATCTGTAGTCAGTACCGCAGTTTCCCCATCTGGAAGGAAACCTAAACCTGCCCAGTCGCCCTCCCACCCTGAGAGACTCCATTGCTGCCCTAGACGTGCATTTACAGATGTACTTGAACAAAGCCCACCGTGACACCAGGAGAAGGCAACGGTCCACCCCACCTGACCTGCCCCTCTGCTGGAGGTCGCCATTCTCTCTCTAAAGTCCCCAGTGGTGTGATTTTATGCGAATAGTTTCTGCTGCTACTGATCAGTGCAGAGAAACAGCAGGCCAAACAGAGAAAGCATGTACTGAGAGGCAGTGTCTGAAGGTCCCCCGAGAAATTATAAGCTCCAGAGACTGACAGTGCTCTTGAAACCACCAAAACTGACAGAGAGGGACACCGAGCGCCAGCCAAATCCGCACAAGGCCACGGGAGTGTCAGCTCAGACAAGGCCCAAGGAGACAGTGGCTGCTGTCTGCAAAGGCTGCAGGATTACGGACGCACCTGAGAAAACGGGGGGCCCTTCGAGGGATCTGAACACCCACCCTGAAGCCACTGGTGTGCCAATACGACCCCCCTGCTCGAGGGGACAGCCGGGGTGCGCCCCCCGGCTGTTGCTCCAGCCAGGGAGGTGTAGAGGAACAAGGGGATGGGCGAGGGAATCCCCTGTGCCCGCACCGCCGGCTCGGTTCTGCCGGGCCAGCAGCCGCGCTCCGGCCGCCCCACGGGATCCCTCCCCGGGAACAAGCAGCTCGCAGCCCGGTGGCCCTACACGGCCCCGGGGACTTACCGCCGCCCCACGCGTTCCTCGGAGAGGAGCTGCCACTGCTCCTCCCGGCACCGGCGCAGCTTCTCCGCCTGCTCGGCCGAGCCGTCGGGGAGGAAATCCTTCGGGCCGGAAGCGCGCTGCGGGGCCCCGCGGCCCGCCAGCAGCTCCGCCGCGCTGCGGGGCGAGAGGTGGCACAGTGAGGGGAGAGAGCGCCCCCACACCCGCCCTGCAGCCGCCCGGCCCGGCCACCAACCCCGCCCCGGTGCCGCGGGCAGCCCCCCGCCCCGGCCCTACCTCGGGCGGCGGGAGCTGCCGGGCTCCATGGGCGCCGCGCACGAAGCCGCTTCCTTCCGCCGCTGGGCCCTAGCGCCGGCAGAGCGGCGAGCGCGCCCCCTAGGGGCTCGGAGGGCTGCGGGCACCGGGCAGGCCCTGCAGTGTGCTGCGGGGCTGGAGGCCGCGGCACCCGGCTGGCGCGCCCCGGGCTGTGCAGGGAGCCGCACGTTGGGCTGCGTGCCACGCCGTGCGCGGAAACCAGGCACCGATGCAGTGCGCTGAGCTGTGCACCCAGCTCTGCCCCACGGCAGCTAGCTCCTGTGAGCTAACCCGCAGCAACAGGAGACAGGCTTGAGGTGAAACTTGAACTTTTGGTGCATTTCCTTGTCAGGTTCCTTGACGCCTCCCCAAGCAGCAAATCCAGCCACATCAGCAGAGATGCAAAGCCACAGCGCAGGGTGGTTTCTCCTTTTCCAGCCTGGCCAGACCACTGCGTGCTCTGCACGGCCCAGCAGCACCACACTGGCCGCTGCTGAAGCCCCAGCCATCAGAAATAGTGGCAGCTGCTAAAGGGAGAAACCTCTGGGTTGTTGCCAGTTGCCCAGCCAGGTGCTGTCATCCCTTCATCAACAGGACTGGAAACTGAGATAGAGGGAGATCACTCACCAATTACCATCACGGTAAAGCAGACAGGTGTTGGGAAAAACTAATTTACTGCTAATTAATATTAGCGCCATGTATGGGTATCTGCTTTGGCAGAGACTCCTCTAGCATCTTGACCACTTCATCTTCTCCTCCTTCTTCCCCAACCACACTTCTCACAGGGCCATCTCTCACTTTTTTTCCCCCTCTCCCCTCACTGCCACAGTGCATTTTGCCCTTTCTTAAATACATTTCCCCAGAGGCATCACCAGCATGGGCTCAGCTACACCCTGTGATGGGGCCACTGAAGCTATATGGAACCAGCCAGAACCATCTGGAAGCAGCTGCATCCAGCATGGGGCAGCCCCATCCTGTCCTCACAGACTGCCCCCACAGCCGGTGCTGTAGCCCGTGATGCAGCGCCCAGAGCAGAAGCAGCAGTGCTGGGGAGGGAGGTTTCTCCCTTTAGCAGCTGCCACTATTTCTGATGGCTGGGGCTTCAGCAGCGGCCAGTGTGGTGCTGCTGGGCCGTGCAGAGCACGCAGTGGTCTGGCCAGGCTGGAAAAGGAGAAACCACCCTGCGCTGTGGCTTTGCATCTCTGCTGATGTGGCTGGATTTGCTGCTTGGGGAGGCGTCAAGGAACCTGACAAGGAAATGCACCAAAAGTTCAAGTTTCACCTCAAGCCCGTCTCCTGTTGCTGCAGGTTAGCTCACAGGAGTCACTGAGCCTCAAGCAGGAAAAACACAGCTTTCCCTCACCAGAGTCCCTGGTTCCCCCTGCGGTTTCCCAGTAATAGTCCTTTGACAAGAGGCCAGCATAGACAAATGAATGCAAAAACCATTCCCTTCCATTTTCCACTGAATGGTTTAATTTTTGCTTCCTGCCTGATTATTTCCTCCTCCTGAACTGAGCCTTCGTTCTGCAAGGGGGTCAAGTGATTTTGGTCCACGGTGAGTCTCCGCTGCATGCAGGGGGACGAGGACTTGTGGACAGCATGAGGGGCAGTCGGCTGTGCAGTGGCAGCACTTTTTCCCACCGATGTTCAAAGCAAATACAGTTTAGAGGCTACTCGGACTACCTGATTATAACATAGTCTCAGGACACTGTGCCCTGCAGCTTTCAACTTATAGACTGTCACCCTTCTGTTTAACTCAAGACTTACTTCAAAATAGACATGTTTAAGTCAGTCAGGGAAAGGCTCTGATGTAGAATTTGCTTTTGTCACCCACTGTCATTACAAGACCCAGAAACATGAAGTTTAATCTCAGTTCATGTTTCAGTACTGGGATTTTAACTGTCTTGGGGTGGGGGGACATCCTGTTCCTCACAGGAGCACCAGGAGACCTTGTCTATGATGGGACTCATGTTTTCTGCAGCTGAAACCTCTTATCAGCCCTAATTGACTGAGTGTCATCAGCTGGGTGTGTGTGGCCCTGAGGGGCTGCTCTTTCTTTTCCTCACTTACTACATAGAAGGTGAGGTGGGTTTGGTTTTGCTCTTTAGATATTTTTCTAGGTTTAAGTTAGGATTTTTAACATTGAATTTCAGTGCAGATGCCTTGAAACCACAACTGTGGTGCTCATGGTGGATTTTGGGTTGGTCTTTGGGTGTGGGTTTTTTTTTTTTTTAATTTAGGGTCTTTTCCCCTTTGTTCTTGATGGGACTCTGGTGCGTCTCCAGTGGAGCAGCTGTGTACGGCAGGAAACCTAAAAAGAAGCTGATGGGAGCCGGCTCTCTGCAGTGACTTTTCGTGAAAAGTGGACAACTGTTCTTGGAACAGTTCTTCTTGGAGCTAAAGTAATGGTCGTTGAGCTGAGAGGTGACAAAACTTGCCTTTGAGAGTGAATGAGCTGCTCAGGGGGTCCTGTGAACTGAAATGAGGGTGGAGGTGGGACTGTGAGCCTGGAGGCTGCCAGGGAGGAAAAGCATGATTGCATGGCACCACGCAGCAGAGCAGGATCCAGCCCTTGTCATCTGGATGGCATGTGCAGCTGTGGATGAAGTTGATGGTGGAGGCTAAGGCTGTTCCTCGCTTGCCTGTGGGATGCTGTCCTCACCCCAAAACAGAACAGGCTTGATTTGGCTGGAGAGACCCAACACTGAACGCACCAGCCCTGTGCACCAGGACCGTGGGCTCTCAGCAGGCAAGTGTGGTGTTTTGCCTACTTCGCTTTTTCCCTTTTTTTTCTCTTTTTTTTTTTTTTTTTTTTCTCTTGGGGGTGGAATAATGTTGATAAAGTGTAAAAAGACTCTCTGGATTGAAAATGTGGGCTGGCTGCCTCTTATGAATGGGGCAGCCTGCTCCTGGCTCTCCCTCCTGCTGCTAACCCTGGTGCTCTGGGGGGGGAGCAGAGCAGAGCTGCAATGCGAGGGATGGGTCTGAGCCCTTTCAGTCCTTTCTTGTTGTGTTCATGCAGTCCCTGTAATCGCAAGTTCCTTGTGGTTAACTCATGGATGAACTTGGTGTAAATAGACTCAGTATTTTTTGACAAAATAGGAGAAAGTGTGGCCTTGGGGTTGTTTTTCTAGTTTTGTGCAGCATATGAGGCACAGCCAGGTGGGAATCGTGTGCTCTTGTGCTAGAGCTAAGCAGCTTTGCCAGGTACAGCTACCTGCTTTAATCTATGTGTGAACAACTCCTGCAGTTCCTGGCATGGTGTTTGGAAATATTTTAGTAACTCTGCAGAAACCAGCTGTGCCTCAGCTGTTTGCGGCTCGGGCTTTATCTATTTGCCAGCAAATGGTAACACTTGGAAAACAGTGTCTGAGACAAATAACATGGGCCATCCACTTTGACTTCCTTCCAACCCATGGAGCATGTCCTGATGATACTAGGAGATTTTCTCCGTAGATCCCCTCCTTGACTTAGGACAGAAGAGGATGTTACAAACTCCCTAAAACTGGCAAATGTTTTGGTGCCTGTATGTGTTGCAATCCATGTGATGTTACCACAATTGCTTAGCTCTGAGCTACGCTCATATTGTTGCTGTTGAACAAACCTGTTATCACAAGTTAGCTGTAGTTCCGCATACATTTGTCTAGTATTATACTTAATTATGTTCTAGCAGAAAATATTTCAACTCTGAGCTTCTAGAGCATCACATAGACAACTTCTTGCAGTAGAACATAAGAAAGAAAGGTTTGGCAATTAATTTCAACAGGATTTGGCAGATCTTAAATATGTATGAAAGAACTTGGTTTTGGATGAAAAGCAGATAACAGTGTCAGGTGTTTCAGCTTGTCTGGGAGGTGTAGGATCAATCTGTTTTCTAGCCTCACCTAGGATTTTTTGGCAAATTCCTTGCTGCTTTAGGATGTTTGTGATGCCTGTGATCATTCCTACAGATGGGAGTTTGGGCAGGGCAATGAAGAGAGACTTTTGCCCAGAAAGATTACCGAGGAAGGTTTCTGGGCTAAACTTCTGTTGTTCCTGGTCAGGGCTGGATTTCAGAGGTGTAAGGAGAAGGGTTTTTTTAAGAAAAGAACCCCGTCTTTGAGTACGGGACTTTGGGGGTTAAGCGGTTAATACTTAACTACATAACTAGCTGTGTGCTGTGGTTCACTGGCATCTGCTGCTGGGTTCTGATGGCTGAGAAATGGAGGAGCTTAAATTTCACTTTCTCTTTTCTGATAAGTTTATGGTAGAAATTGCCTTCACGTAGCTGTCCATAGACTACAGCACAATTCTTGGGGCTCTGCTCTGCAGCAGGAAAACGGATCTAGTATTGTCATGCAGGCTTGTGGTATACAGTGAGCTAGCTAAGGCCCCAAGTAATTATCTGAATCTAGGTTTTCAAACACCACTATATGAATTTGTAGAGCTGCTGTCTGTTAGTTGTCTAACGATTTATTTGAAATCATTTACTGGAACCTGCACATTGTTAATTACGTGTGAAAAGCCACGTAACCACAGACCGAATCCAGCAAGACTGATTGAAATAGTCGTGAGTCTTTCTTACTTCAGTAGTGCTGACGTACGGAATTAGACTCTATAACTCGAAAGTTATAAAGTAGGTATGTTTATTATTACGCGCAGATGCATGGGGGATCGCTCCTCCACAAGCGTGCATGCCCGAAGTGATGAACCATCTCACATTTATACAATAAAACAAATGAATATTCAATTAACGCCTATACATATTCGTTACCTAAACCCCGCTTCGTATGTTAATTAGCTTATCAGTCCTTTGCCTGGAATGTGGTGGTCTTGCAGGTTTGTAGGTGATTCATGTTCTTGTGACCATCCGGATCTTCTCCAGAAAGGAGACTTAGCACTCCCTCCCTCTAGATAGCATTGGAATATCTCTCATCCTTTTCTCATTCTTTTTTAAATAGCCCCTTTGTTAGAGGAAGAAGGGCAGGCATCTCCTCAAAACTGTAGTTGTCTCCTCAAAGCTGTGTGCCTATGTGACCAGACACCGCACCCATGACCAGTCACCATACCCCCATTCCTTGAGCAGACATATACAATCACAATTGATGTCCATTGTCCCTATTTCACACTATTTCTCCATATCAGTGCACCAGACTAGGATAGATGCTAAGTTATTTCCATCTGGAGAGACCACCTGAAGCTTTTCTCATTTCCCCAATTTGCCTTGGCATCCTGCTCATGGTTCCCCCGAACAGATTGAAGATCTACACCAGAATGTCTGCCTTGGGGTGAAGAAGCCTCACTGTTTAGCACTCAAGGCTATAGATTATGCTCCTTGCTGAAGTTTCATAACTTCTCCTGCAATGTGTTTGCATTCACCAGGTACATTGAAATGTCTTCCTTGAGCTTTGGTCTGGGGAAGCACTCAAAACCATGCTTTTTGTTGCTGGGTTTTCTGTGGAAAGAGTTGCCTGGTAGGGACTTGCCTTTGGGTCAGAGGCAAGCAACTGAGTCAGGGCTCCCAGGGTGGGTGTCTTTGGCTTGTGCTGGGGTCTGAGAAGGAGGAAATACTGCTTAAGGCAAGGAACTGGGAGATCAAAGATCTACTCTGCAGTGTCTCATTTGGTTGTGAAACTCCAGAGTGTTCTTTAACTGTTCTGTGTGCCCCAGGCTTTAAACAAAATGGGATAAACAATTTGTGCTGTGCTGCTGGTAAGGCTGATCCCGTAACCATGGGCTGGAGGAGTGGGTGATTAACATGCTAAGGGTGAAGAGCTGCTCAGTGTCTCCATCAGCAGCTCCAGAGACCACTAAGCTTTCTTCTCTGTTGCTGCCTGTGTTTCAAAGGTCTTTGCATTGATTAGTTGGAGCACTGATGTGTGCTCCTCTGGGCTCTTAAGTTTAATTAAAATGTTACAGCAAGAGGTTAGAAGAATGAAGATATCTTAACAGCTCCAACAAACAAATCAGCCTTGTGAACACTAAGTCCCATCTACAGCACTGTGATGCTGACAGATCAAGACAACTTCAATTACTGCACCACAGTATGTTGATTTGTTCTCTGTATGCAAGGCTAAAAAGGATGTTCCTTGCTTTCTTCTTTGCTTGTGGGAAGCAAATTGCCGACATGGTTACTGGATGGGGTGGGAAAGGATGAGTCTCCAGCCAGCAGCTTGCACAAAGCAGACACTGAGGAGTGGGAAGTAAAGTTGGTTGTGATTATGTTTTGGGCTATTTGAAAATGGGCTGCTGCTTGAAAACTGCCCCATGGCAGCTAGCAAAAAGCTTGTCGGGTGGGTTGGAGAGGCTGGTGTGCTGTGCTCTGAGGAGGAAGGTGCTAGGAGGCTTCATGTTACCATCTTTAAGCAAATAGCATCTCCTTTGCATCACTGACTACTTTGTCTGGTGCTTCTCTTTCTGCCAGTCCCTGTGTTTCTGCATTGCTGTTTGCTGCTGGGTACCCAGCTCTCACTCCCAAGCATCTCTTGAATGCTGGGAGGAGGTCTGCAACAGTAGGACACTTGCAACCTCCTTTACTGTCCCGTTTGGGCTCCCTCCATCCTGGATGTGTGGCTTCAGGAACCAAGCTGAGAACCTGACAGGTTGGTGGGATGCCTGGAGAGTCTTTGATCCCAAATGTCCCACTATTTGTGGAATCCTGCAAGATGAGCCCTGTCCCTTGGGTACCTTAAATAGATGTTAACGGCTCTGACTGACTCCTTGCCACCATTGAACAGGACTGACCTTGACTTAAGGCCATTTCCCAACCAAGTGGTGGTTCTTGCATTCAAAGTTGTACACAACTTTTAGAGCCTACATCAAGATCGTTTTGTGGCTGTAACTTCCTTTTCTTTCAAAATTATAAGCTGAGAACTTTCTCTCAAATGTGTATGTGGTATTTTATATGATTGGATTCCATTTGGACTAAAAAGGCAGGTTTGTGCAAGTGGTATGTTTCTGCACTGAAAGGGCTGTGTAAGTGGGAAAACACTTGGTGCCTAAGGGCTGTTACTTTTCTGCCAGTCACAATGGGTCTGGGTCCAGCTTCTAAAGCCAGTGACCTGTGTTTTCCTCTTCAACAAGGCTTCATGATGAAGGATCGAGTAATATTCACCTTACCTAGCAAAGGTGAGTTTTAGTCGCCTAAAAACATGTTGGCAGCAGATGTTAGATGGATCACCCAAGGGGAGATGTGGAGTCCACCTATGCGTGTGCAGTAGCCTTGGGGCATCTAGATGAGTATTGGATGCCTCTGCTCCTGCCACACCACACGTGCAGGGATTGTCTCATAAATCTTTTCCAAATAACAAAGCTGCTTTCTTCCCATAATGTTGTTGCTAAAAATTGAAATAAATTGATAGACTGCTTCCTTGCTGGGCCCTGCTGGCTCTGCTTGCCTGGGAGCAGAGGGCAGCTGAGGAAGCTTCTGCCTGCTTTGCAGGAGTAGTTTATGTCCTGAGAGCTGCTGCTTTTAGTCATCATGGGGGCACTGAGCTTCACAATAGCAGCTGGCAGGTGCCTCTGATTTAGAGCTGCAAGAGCAGCACTTGTTTCCCCCGTGGTTATTTCAGCCCACCAAACCTCTTGTAAGAAAGAGGTGGCTCAGCTTCCCTCAAACACCAGAACTGACGCTTCAGCATGAAAGGTGTAACTGTAAGATGTCTTACAGGAGGAAAATTTACCTGTATATTTGTCTTTAATCAGAGCGAAGAGTTCAGCGTATATCTGCAATGGGGAATAGAGGACATGATGGAAATGAGCCCTCTGCAGTTTCGTTTGATCCTGGAGTGGCTTCTTGGCTCCTGTGCCAGTTGTTCCCCTTGCTTGTGTGCTACTGTGTGTCAAGAATCACAACCCAGTGCAAGGCCTGCACCCCTTGATGCAAGCCTCCAGACACCTGGGTTGCGATCTGCCTCAGATGTGGCTTCAGAGTAGTTAGTGTGCAGCTAAATTAATGCATTCCTTCATGGAATGCATTTAGAGTACTGAGGACTGGCATTATGAATCTTTCTCAGTCCATCTATGTAGTTTTAAAAGTTAAAAGGTTGGGCTGAACTTGGGTAACAAGCTGAGATGTAATCTTTGTACGTAACACTCTGAACAAGATACTTGGAAAAGTGAGGGTGGTGCCACCGAAGCGAACAGAAATGTTTCTTTCTCCCAAAAGCCTCATTTTCCTTCTTTCAGGAGTTTCAGCTGTTGCTGAGGGCTGTCGGTAGCTGTAGAGGTGGGTAGATTTGAGCAAGAAGCTCTTCCAGCGGAAATGGTTGTACAATGTCAACTTGAGCCAGGTGTAACTTTATCCTAATGCATCTAGAAAGACTACTTTTTTTTTTTCCTTGGGGTGCCTCTAAAATGAGGTTGAATTTATGCTTCTTCCTGGGCTGACTCTGAAATACCTGCTAGCAAGCTGCCCTGTGTACAGGGAACAGCATTAGGAAGGAGGGAGTTCAGTTTAAAACAATCTGCAATGTGGGTTAGTAATAATCCTGCCAGCCTAGCAGGATCTGGGGTGGGAACAGGTAAGGTTAAGCCTTTTGATTGTACTTACACATCCAAAGGTAACCCCGGATACAGAAACCCTTCTGTTATCAGTGTGCAATGCTGTAACAGGATACCTGCAGCAGGCTGATGTTACCAGTGTGCAGCACTGCTACTGAATGGGTGAAATATAGGAGCCTCTGAGGGGTTGGAGGATGGGGAAAGTTGTCTCCCTGCCTTTTGCTGCTGAGTGGGATGGAGGTATGGTCGCAGGATGGGGAGTGAGTCGAAGGAGGTGATCTCTTCCCACCTTGGTCAGTGGCAAGGCCAGAGATGCTAAAACAGTTCAACTTTGGTATCAGGTTTTTAAAAGCATATTGAAAGCCTGGAAGGCATGTAAAAGGAAATGCTGTACAGGGAGGGAATGCAAAATCTGCTTAGTCCTTATCAAATGAAGGACTGGGTGACTTAATTGCACTGTAAGTACTTTCCCGGATAACAAAGAGTACTTTAATCTAGCAAAAGAAGGCACAATGAAAGCTAGCTTCAATTGGTCTGATTTTATCCTTCAGACACAAGAAATACTGTGCTGTCTGCTAATGACTTCTACCCCGAGGGGGAAATGTAGTCTTCCGATGGGATGGCATGAATTGGCCAGACTTGCCTTGCCTCTTGACTAAACCAAACACCTCATTTGGCTGACAAGATGATAGAGCGGCCAGATGGGAAGTGGAGGTGTTTCCCACCCCAGGATGGAGGGGGTGGACTCCCTTGTCAGCACTATGAGGCTGCAGGGTCCAAGTTATGAAGCTCCCGGTCACCTGTGGACACTTGGTCAGCCTCTTCATACTAGCTGTGACAAGGCAGCCATGCAGTTAAGTGAGCTCATGGTCCTGCCTTGGCCTCAACGTCTACAAACCCTGGTGTCCAGGAGTGTGTTGATGAGCCAGCAGCAGATGTGGTCTTCCCTAGCGCTGAGCTCGCCAGAGGCAGCGCGTGGAAAGCAGGCTGTGCTCATACGTGAGCAGAAAAATTACTTCTTCTGGCTCCATTCTTGCACTTTTATCGCTGCTGTTGGCATTAAAAGGGCATTGTATCCAGATTATTCATGCTCTGCTAATAACTCTTGGAGTGCTGTATGCTAGATCTTGCTTTCAGTTGCACCCAGTGCTTCAGTTGTGCTGAAGCCAAGGGAACTGTACTGACAGATCTGAGGAAAGTCAGAATTTGATATTAAATAAGTTTGCATCCATTTCCAAAGTGTGGCTACAGAACAGGAACAGCATGATCCCTGCTACTGGCATAATTCCATTTAAATGACACATCTGCAGATGGAAAAGCCGTCAGTGGGTCTGTCTGGTGGTGTAAAGAGAAATGGAGCACTGGGCTTAGAACACCTGATAAAGTAAGCTTTTGTCTTATCTTTTATGACTTGGAGGTGAAAGGTGTGTGGGTCAAGCAGATCTCCTGTTGCAAGCTGCAAGGAGACAGTGGATCTTCAAAGGAGGCTACAGAAGCATGGACATGTCCACCTAAAATGCTCCTCCCTCTGTAGTTGCCCTAATGCTGCAGGGGGCACCAGGTTTGCGCTCTGTCCCTGTATACCTGGGTGCAAATGGGATGGTGCAGCGTTGGGCTATGGCAACACTCAGGGACAGAAACCTTCAGGGAAGCATTGCTCTTGATGAGCTCTATTTGCAAGAAAATGGAGTGGCTTTCTCTGGCATTGGAAATGTGACTTGCTAATACAGCCCTAGGGGCTGTAGGCAGCTCGGTCCTTCTCTCAGCTCTCCCATGGCTCCAGAAATCTGATGGTGCCTTTGAGGAAAAATACTTGTTTAATTAAGTTGTATATGTTGGGAGGTGACTTTGAGTGATTTCCTTTGTTAGGTGCTGTCTTGCTTGGGGAATGGCTTGCATTGTTCTTAATGAAACCTCTTTTCTGCTGTGGATGGAAAACTGTCTGGAGACTAATGAAGACCCAGACCCTTGCTTCTTAGGAACACTTGCATTTTCTTTTTGTGGGGAACTAGCTATCTAGCAGCAAGATAACCAGCTCCCAGGCAAGCATAATAAACTGGATGTGTCAGCCCAAAGGGTAAATGCTTCCTGGGGGTGAATGGAGACAGCCCCTAGAGGTCTTGGGGGCCTGGTGGGGGAGGGATTGCACGACTGGGACCTCATCATGTGTTCAGCATTGAACATTTCTGGGTACTAGTGTAGCAGAGCTGCACCTCTGCTGTTGCACAGAATGAGATGTGTGACCAATTGTTTCAATTCTACATGTCAAAACTTGGATACAACTGAGAACCAAAACATACTTATCCACTGCATGTCGTGTTAAACAACCAGGCAGCTCAGACAGTGTCACAGGTGGAAGAGGCAAAGGCTCCACTGTTGCAAGATGAGGCTGAAACTGCCCACAGCAGAATCGAGAGCTGGGCTTGAGCCCTGGCAGTCACTGTGATTCCCAGGGTGATGGGCCTGTAGCTCCAGCTGTACAACCAGATGTCAATAAGGACTAAGTGCTATGGACACTTGCATTGACATTGGGTGTAGAGCATGGAAAACTCCTTCTCTCTTTTATCGCTAATAATTCTCCAACCTAATTTCCTCCTTAATTCAAATCAACATGTTTCCCAGCAGCTGTCTACTAAATCCCAGGCAGGTTTTGTAATTGGCCCCATTTCCCTGGGAGCTCTGCAACAGCAAAGCAGCTTTTTGTCAACTTTTCATTCCACGTGAAAACTTCTTTCCTGGTGAAGAATGAATTTTTTTCCTGTGACCTTCAGTCCTTCCAGACATGGCTCATAGGCCTGTCCAGGGCCTGGAGGAACAATTTATCTTGGCTGCCCCCAAACAGCATTCCTAATTTCGGGATAATGCAGACAATCGGGAGTCATAAATATTAACTTGGGCTTTCTAGATTTCCCTTTTGGTTTGGGTTTTTGTGTATGTGTGTGTTGGGAAGCAGATAGGGCTGCAGCTGGGGCTCTTGCTGGTTTGCTGGGCAAGTGCCCTTTGGGTTAAGAAGCTGAGATCCCTGGATGCTATTGGATTCTGCCATGGGGCTTTGGAAAAATCCTGATGCTCTGGTGGAGGGGCCACACAGAGCAAAAACTGTTCCAGGAGCGTCTTGTGGATCAGGGTGCCCGCTGCTGGTAAAAAGCTGCATTTGGGAGTTAAAGGGAAGGAGCATGATGGAAATCCTGCAGTTGTGGGCTGTAACAGCTGCAGGACTTCAGTGATGACCTGTCTTAATCCTAGAGAAGGATCCTGCTGTGTTTCTGTGCCTCTGAACACGCTGCCGGAGGCAGGTGCAGGTCCATGCTTCCTCTGCTTGCCTGCAAGGTCTGCCTCGTGTCAGGAGCTTATTGGGAGACAGCAGAGGGCATCGGTGTCAGATGGATCTAACCCTATTGCAACCTTGTTTGGACAACTGGTGCTGGGATCCCATTTGCTGGAGTGAGATGTGTTAAGGCGGGGAGGGTGTGCGGGGCATGTAAGTAGCTGTGCCATGCAAATGTGCTGCTTTTTGCTTGGTGCATCCAACACAGGCAGGGTTATAGCCCTGCAAGCAATGTCCTCCCTACCCTGGGGTTGCTGGAGGCTCCTGGTTTTCCCTGGCAGTTCAACATGGCTGAGTGCAAATGCAATTTGCACACAGTGTCAGGTTAAAGCACCTCCTCTTGGGAGCCCAAGGGTTCACAATGTATAGATTGGCAGTATCAGCCCTTGTGTTGCTGAGCAACCCTGTGGGCAGCCTGTGGTGAAGGAGGCAGCTGTGAATTAGAGAAGGATCCACATCTTCTGCTGGCTTTAATCAAGGTCCTGGCCCTGGATGCATATTGCAGCCTGGTTCAGCTGCTTCTCTTAACCTGAGCCCTGGATGAGTGTTTATAATGTAACATTCACAGCTTCCATCCAGCAGTGTTTGCATTTGTTCCTAGTGCTTTGCTCATTGTTATAAATCCCAGCTTCTCTGGTAAATTGCTTCTCACCTAGGAGGCTATGAGTGGTGTCCGTGTTGATGGGCTGAGGTGCTCTGCTATCTCCTGGCTTCCTCCAGATCTGCAGGACAGTGCCATGTTTCCTCAGCAATGCCACTTGCCCATTTTGGGATCACCTCCTGCAAGGCGAGAAGTTTTTCCTCTGCCTTTTGGACTTTCTGGCCAGCAGCATTGGTGCAGCATGTTGTAGGGTGAGAGTGCTGGTGCTGTGGAGGGGGAAACATCACCCACATGTCCTGCAAGTTTGTCACCCTCAGGACCCACTGCTCTTTAAGGCTTAAGCTCTGCTACAGAGAAAAAATAAACTTGCCTTGTTTCCAGTTCATCCTGGCTTAGAAAAGATAACATGCTTAGGGCTGTTACTCTAAAGCTGTTTCTAGTCCTGGGTGCCCCATGGCCTTGGGCTAGCACTCTTTAAAAATGAAGCTGAAAATCTTGTTCCTCGAAAAGGGAGTTCCAAACGGAACCAGAGCCTGGCACCACTGAGCAGTGATGCTGCAGCCAGCCAAAAGCAGGCAAGGAAAAATTTCTGCATGGGTTTGTGTGAGTCACACTGTGGACAGTTACTGCTCTGGTTCTGCTATCAGAAAGGTGCCACCTGGGGAAGCCACCCTGGTGGAAATGGGATGGTTCAGACCTTCCCTGGTGAGGGTGGGAGGTGCATTGGGTGTTAGCATTCATGAGAAAAACCAGCTGTGCCCTGGCCAGGGGTGGGACTCAGCTGGGAAATCTCTTGTGTGTGCTCAGAGGTCCCAGGAGCATGTATTCTGCCCCAAGGCATAAGATGAACAGGTCAATGAGATCTCCTACATCCAAAGGATGTTGTAAGGGAATAGCTTCACAGGACTGGCCTATTAACGGTGAGATGTGATACTTCTGAAATCCAGGCTTGGGGCACCCAGAAAGCTGTCTTCTGTTGCAGCCTACTGACAGCTGAAGGTTAACCCCCTTGAGATCTGTCCATGTTGCTTCTTGCTAAGCTACTGAGGCTGGGGCTGTCCTGACCAGTGGCTCATCTCTCAAATGTGCTGTTCCAGTGCTGCCTGTGAGATATTCCAGCAGCTTCCATTGTAATTTGCTGGCCCCTGAAAATCCTGCATTGGTTTTTCATGTTGCTCCTGAAGGCTGATGTGAATGGTCCTAAACATTTTGATCTCTGATCCTGTTTGCCACCTACTCCCCTGACCTGCTTTGCACTGTGACTTTCTTCTGCTGGCTGTAGCCTGCAGTTCCTCAACATCAGTCTTCATTAGGTGACGCTTCTTTACCAACATTTACATGCTCAGTGTACTATCAGGTAATTGCTGTGCAATTTCACACCCAGGTGATTTATTGCAAGCTCATCCAGTCAGAGACTATAATAATTAATCTGCAAATTAAGCTTGCTTTTAAATTAAGCCATGCATTATAGTAGCATGATGGGTAACTGCTAACTCTTTAGATTTAGAAGACTCTGTCACTTGCTTCTCTCACCTAAACAAACCATGATGGCTTTAAATGCAGCTTTCGTGTGTCCTATCATTCCCAAGTACTGGGGAGCCAAAGCAAAGTTCAGTTTTGGGGCATCAAGAGCAAAGGGTGCATCACTGCAGTTTATTGGAAGCCATCAGTACCAGAAACTGACAGCCACGTGAATCAGACCAGCTCACTCACTAGGCTGAAAACCAATCCTAATACCCAATTTTGCCTCTAATCCCCTGATGTTGAACTTGACTTAAAATAGCTTGAGAATAAGGGAAAAAGATAATTTAATTTTTGCTTGTTTTGCAGCTTCCACAAAGCTACATCTCCTTGATCCAGCCAGGAGAGTCAATAGGTCTTAAATGAGCAATGCTTTGTATAAATACCTTGATAAATATGAAATACCTTTTTGGTTTTCTGCAGTTTTTAAGACTTTGGGAGGAAACCAGCATCACATGGATCTCTCAAGGAGGACAAAAGCTGCTGGGAGCTGGGTGGTGTCAGCAGTTAGAAGTTCAGCATTTCTGCAGAACCAGGCCTTTCTATACAATACGTGGTTGGCCTAAACTTTAAACCCTTCCTACCTTTCTCTTTGCTTGGTTTCCCCTTAAGTGAATCTTTTCAGATGATTGTTAATTCATGTCCATTTGAACCGGGGTCCCAGGGAGCCCTTGGTGTCTATGATGCTAAACACTAGCCATAGGTTCTCTCTCTCTGGCAGTCTCTCCCATTGTGGCTGGCTTCCCCCCCTTCCTCCTGCAGCTGGGAGCCCAGGTCCCACTCATTCATTCATTAATCCCTTTCATTCCATGCTCATTTGTTCATATCCTCTACAGCACGGGGAGAAAATTGCTATTCTGAGAATAAATAGGAATTCATCTTCTCTTTGGAAATAAAAGCCGGTCCATTTAAATCGTTTGCTCTCTTTGAGATTTGCCTGTGTGCAGACGAGACAGAGGTCTCCTGTAATGGAGTTGAAGCCTTGGTGTTGAGCAGGGACGACAGGAGGGAACTCATCCCCCTTCCTTTTGTATTGCACTCTCTCTCTGTGCCTTCCCGCTGAAGGGGATCAGATGAATTTTCCAGGGCAGATGGATCAGTTTTAATGGTATACCTCTATGTTCCTCTGGCCTCCAGTAAACATGATTAAAGCAAAGAGATTTGCTGATTTGTTTTGGGGCCTTTTTTTAAAGGCTGCAAGGTTACTGTGTGGCTCCTGCTGTGCAGCACAGCCAGTGCTGCACAGTTTCTTTCAGCCCATCCTCAGGGAGGGTGCTGGGCTGTGGGCCCAAATTTGCCTGCCAGGACATTGACCCTTTTCCTGGCTGTGTGTGCACAGAGAGCCCTGGAAGCTCAGCAGGGGACAGAACCCAAACCCAAGAGCCTGCTTTCCTCCCAGAGGCATGGGAAAGTGTGGGGCTGTAGGCATCTTGGAGCTCTGGGAGGAGATGGCAGTGGCACCTCTTCCAGTCTTCTGCCTTGTTCCACCTGATCCCTTCTCTTAAGCTTGTCTTATGTTTGGAGATCATAAGTTCTGCCTGTAATTTTGCTGGATGAGCAGTTTTAATTCCAGACAAAAAAAATGCAAAACCACTAAAGCTCACCCTGTCCAGCTTCCCACCACAGCTGGGTGGGCAGAAGGTGTGTCTGTGAGGAACAGGCTGTCCTCAGCCAGGCGAGCTGCTGTGACCAGTGCAGGGTGAATGCTCCTGGTCTGTGGCAGGGATACTGCTACCTGGGGGCAAGGGACCTCCTGCAGAGCCTGAGCCAGGATGCTGGCACGGGTCATGGAACAGGGTTTGGGGAACTTGCTTTGTTGTCTGTGGGTGAGCGGAGGCTGATCTTTTTTTCCCTGCAAAAGTGGAATGGAATAAGTCCTCCCAGGATAGATGTGAACAAACTATTTATCTACTGCAGCCTGCTAAGTGATCCTTAAAATGTGAGTTTCCCAATTTGCAGAGATGTTGAGCTGCTCAAGTGTTTGAGGTGCTCTGGAAGTGGCTGCTGCCTTCTGAAGTGTCCCTGTTTAAATCTGAGAAGATCCTTGCATGTCTTGTCCCTGTCTTACAAGGGACTTTTTTTTCAATCTTGAACAGTCACCAGCTACATTTATTGTCAGAAAAACTTGTAAGAGTAATGAACTCTGGCAACTGCTTATCTGTGTTTTGAAATAAAAATGTTTTTGTCCTCTAAACCAAATGGTATCTTGCACTTAGCATAAAGAACTAAAACATGCTCCATCTCAAATGTCGTCTGCTCACAAAACTGCTCTTGAACAACCTACAAAGCAGAATTGTTTTCTGTGTGACCGGCAGGGTTTAGTTAATATTACTTTCTGGAGGGCAATGTAGTGAATTAATTCTTGCAAAGTGAGTTTTTTTGCAAAGGAGTCTTTGCTTTGGTTTTGCTTTGGATGAGCCTTCTCCCCCCATCCCATCCAAGTGAAGTAGTGCTGTTTGCTTCTCCTGTTAGATGTAGGATTACCTAATAGGATAAAGGATGCTGTTACCCAGTGCTTGGCAGTCCTTCACTGCCTCTCTGCCATTGTCTTCATCCCCCAACATGCTTGGAAAATGGGTAATTTTGCCCACCGGTTTGAGAAAGATTTGTCTACCGTGGTGCTGGAGAGAGACCACCTCCAGAAACATGTCCTGCACCACTGTTGATGTGCTGATGCTGGAGACTCACCACTGCCACGGCAGAGCCACTGTGATCCCCGAAAAGAGGCATCTGCAGCATGTTCAGCTGTTGTCTGCCTGCACATCTGTTCAGAAAAGCACTGCTGATTTTTCCTTGTCTGAAACCTCTTGAGTTTGTTTTTTACCACTTTAATTCTCCATAGGCAAAAGTGAGACTCTCCAGCTTGATCCCAATGAGTGAACTGAGCTACAGTGAGCAGCTGTTGCTCACCTCACAGCCGAGCAGGGTCTTTTCTGGAGGAGACAGCACACCGGCATGGGCTGGTCTGAAGTTGTGCATCACTCCGACCACTTGAAGGCTAAAACTCCCCCAAGCCTCGATGCTCTGTGTGATTCATCTATTCGGGCTTTGTCTCTCAGTGCTCCTGCTCCTCGCTTCTGGTTAGAGGTGGCACTGCAACCACACAGCCCCATCCCTTGCAACCACTGCTGGTAAATCAGCCAGAAAAGCTCCATTTCCATTACTTGTTTAAAAATGCTGGCAGCACTAAAAATACTTCTGCCCCCGTAACCCAGACGGTGAACAGAGGAATAGTCGGGGGCACAGGGAGCCCAACAGGCTGCTTAGCATGACAATTCATCTCTCTAATTGTTCATATATGAGGGCTGGTGCCGGCTGGAGGAGATGAAGAGGCTGGCTGGTGATTCACAGCTGAGCTGAGTCATGGCTCCTTTGGCTGGAGGAAAGTGTTGCCCCCCAGCTGGAGCACAGCAGGAGGACTGAACTGAGCTCTGAACTTTAAACCGTGTGAGGTCAAGGGTGTCCTTCCACAAAGGTTTTAGCAGGTGCTTGCTGCTGAAAGATGTCCAGCTTCCTTCTCCTGTGGCTGCTCAGCAAACTAGGGACTGGCCTGGGTTGGGTTCAGTGTGTGCTAATTAATCCTTAGCTGTTAACTGCAGCATGAATGTGGCTCTGTTGCCCCATCTTTAGTGTAGGATGACCTGGCCCTGCTCAGATGTGAAGGATTTTCTGGTCTTGCAGTTCTTCAAGGATAAAGAACATGAAAGGTTGAACTTTAATTGTGGCTTTAAATGAATTTAAACCTCTTGAAAAAGCTGCAGGTTGAAGTAGAGATTTGAGAGGAGAAAAAGTGCCTTGCTGCAGGGGCAGCTGGTTTAGCAGGCTGGAGTCCAGGGTTTGGGGTGTCTGTGGAGAGGCTGGAGCTTGGCTGCCTTCTTGCAGGATTAAAATTGGGTGAGGAGCTGCAGCTGCTGCTGGGAAGGGTCTTTATTTCAGCTGGAAAACTGAAATGGCTGCTGAGGCCATCTTCCTCCTCTGCTGGTCTGCAACAGTGCTGCCTGGTTGCTTCTCCTCCACCACTTTAACTCATAAGAGAAATTAGTTTTTGGAGCTGTTGCTTGGTGTTTCTTTTGAGGAGAAGTAAGTGGGGAAAAGCTGCGGGAAAATACAACACTTTCCCCTCACTAGTCCTCTTAGTTTTGAGTTAAAATGCATTCACGGTCCTGGGATGAAGAGGAGTGCCTCCAATGTGGTAGTTTCAGTCTTGGTTTTTAATTTAATGTGATTTCATGGCCTGTCTTGAAAGGCATTATTAACAAGGTAGGGTGTGAATTCAATGTGAAGGCACTAGGAGCAACTCTGCCAACAGCAGCAATGTGCATTGTGATGATGTGGTCATAGTCCTGGCCTAGCTGTCTGGTTTGATTATTTTTTTTTTTAAACTGCTGCTGCTTTTTCCTTCAGAGGCAGCTTACCTCTTGAGGTGGAGGAAATTATATGTGGTCCCAGAGAGGGATTTGTCACACTCAGCATACGCTCCACTGACACTGCCTCTGTTATGGCAGAGTTGAAATGCCGGAAGGTGAAAGTCCTGTCACACCAAGCACCGATAGTCAAGAACAAGAACCTAAAATGACTCATGGTTATAGGGTGGTAAGTGAGTGGGAGAGACCTCACAAACACATCTCGAGCACCCTTCAGGTATTTGGAGAGCTGAGAACTTGCTGACGTCTACCCTTGTGGACCTTGAAAGGCTGGTTTCCTGTGCTGTGGGGGAGAGCTTTGGAGGAGAAAGGATGAGCTCCATGTTGTTGGGTTACAGATGGTCAAGTCTGTCTGATGTTCCTGAATTCTTGGGGACTGCAGCACTGCAAGCGTTAACTGGAGCAAGTCAGGTATTTATATTGCAATCATGCCCAAAAGGCCAGAACTGGCTATCCAGGATGGGAGTTGCTGTGTCAGACACATAGTAAGACATAATGACCCTCTGGGCTTCCAGCCTCTACTGCTTGGGGAAAGGGGGAGGAAAAAAGAAACCCCAGGTGTCCGTATTCAAACCAACAAATGTGCAGAAGCTGCTGTGTGCTGGTGGGCAAGGCAGGAGGCACTCGGCACCACGAGGTGAGCTTGTGCTGCTGAACCCTGCTGGCACAGCCCTCCTCTACCAGCTGAGCTACCTCCTGGAGCTGGTGAAGATGAGATGCATAGGGGGTGTCACTGGCAGGGGCTGCAAAGCCAGACTGGGGAGCACCTCAGCTGTGGGCTGGAGGCCCTGTGAGAAGCAGGGTGGCCAAACCTCAGCATCTCACAGCTGTATTTGTTAAACCTGATGGAAATGGCCTTTTTCTGCCCTGCCTTTGTGTGAAGCCCTAGTTTCTGGGGAGAGCTAAAACTTGGTTATGGCATCCAACAGGAGCTCTACTCTCTCCTCTAATGACTCACTGATATGGCTATCAGCTCATTACTGTGTGCTACTCTGCCTGAACAGAGAGTTAATTTGCTCATAGCAGGCACTACTAGTTTGCATCCCTTATCCACTTTGTTATCGATGTAACTGCACCCAGCTGCAAATTAATTGGCTGCTGCTTCATTGGCCCAGAGCAAATTGCTTGCAGATGCATCATAAATTCATAGATGGTAGACTAGATTGGTGGGGTGCTGGGTGTCCTCTACATCTCTCTGTATCAAACTGATTCACTTCTAGCACTCGGAGGGAGGGAGGTGTGCTCCAGAGCAAAGTCATCACAGCCCTGGGTGCCTACAGCCTTGGTCAGGGAGCTTGAGGAGAGGTGAAAATAGGAAGAGCATGGTTCTGGGTAGCCTTTGAAGTTAACAGCTCTTTGTGGAAGTAGGTTAGTGTCATTTGTCACCTCTTCCCTGCTGCAAGCAGTTGGGGTCTGTGACGCAGAGAGATGCTGTGGGTTGGAGTGAGCCCTGCAGGCAGGGCAGAGCTGGGAGCGAGCTGTGGTCAGTCAGTCTGTCGCAGCAAGGGTCTCGGTGTGGCTGGGCTTGAAGTACTTTAGCCTGCAGATGCAGGCTGGTTCTTCAACTGTTTTTTTTCACCCAGCACAAGCACAGCATAAGTATTCCTTCTTTTCAGGGCATTGATGAAAGTCTAACATCAATGATCTTAAATTTATGATACGTTGAAAGCTCAAGGCTAAGGGAGCAGGAATTAATATCCTTGAGACCTGTCTAGTTCTGCCTCTTCTGACACCTCCTAATTTTCCATGTAAATTGGCTTATGGATCTTTGGCTCAAAGGCTGTGTTGTGTGCTGCGGGAATCTGGCGTGTCTGCTAGGAAATTATCCAGCGTAATGGCAGGGTTGTAATTGTGCTGTAGCTATTCAGATCTGCCTCCCTTGTGTGGACGCCCTATCTGTGACTATGAATAATCACTGCATTTATAGCAGTTTAGCGTGCATTTCTGGTTTGTTAAATACCGTACACCAGTATGTGACAGGCCCGTGTGTGCACAGTTGTGCTCGTAATAAAACATTATGTTTAATTCTTGCATTATATTGATTCAACTGTGCATGAGCAGCAGGGATAGTTCTTATGCACACACCTAAAAGAATAAACTCAGGCTTCAGCTCATTCACGTAAATTCACCCAGAATTTTGCAGGAAGTAAATAAAGATGTGAGCACAGCTGCAAGGAAATCAGTTCAAAAGGTATTGATTAACTAGATTCGGGATCTGTTACTGTACAGCAGTACAGACTGAAGTCTGTTTCTGACTTCACAGAAAATCAAATGTGGGGGTTGCCTTTTAAAACTAATTGTATAATAGTGAAAAAAGCTGTGCAATTCATTCAATCAGCTGAAATTCATTCAGCTTTTAAATTAAAAAAGGTCTGTTGACTAACCGTGCTTTAAGTGCTGCCAATTTGAGGGCTGTGTAGCACAATGAGAACTTGTCTGTCCACACAAATACAATAAATAAAAACAAGGTACGAAAAGAGCCAGCATCCCTTTGCACTATGAGTTTGAAACTAGAAAATTCCCTCCATTTGCACACAGCAATGCTCCTTACCTTTAAGGCCTGAGCTGAAGGTAGGAACCATAGTAACATCAATAATAAAACCCCAGAAGAAAGAGAAGTTTTGCTGAAAAAGTGTTCCTGTTTTTACCTTCAAGGTGGTTATGGAAGCAAACTTATGTAAACCTGGAGGCAGAGCCAGGTCTGTGCCAGCCCTGGTGGCTGTGCCTCTGACAGATACTCGGGGGTCACTGCTGCCCCTTTCTCAGATGCCAGTCTGCTCAGCAGGCTGCTGGGGTGGGCTCAGGCTCAGCCCAACAAAGCCTAGCAGTTGCTTTCAGGTAGATGTGTATGAAGGCAGGGACCTTTCCTAAGTCCAGAACTGAAAATTAAGTCTTTACTCATTCCAATCACCCAATATCCCAGCAGAGATGCTCTGAGCTCCAGGTTCTTCCTGACCAGTTAAAATATTTTTGTCTGTCAGGGAGGAAGATGGAAACATGCAGACCAGAAGCTTTTGCAGGCTTAGGAAGGACCTTTCATTGTTGTGTTAGATAGTTATGCTGCCAGCGTCCCCTTGCTGATGCTGAATGCCGCTTTGCACTTTACTGTTTTATTTTGCTTCCTGTACAGGGTGTTTTGGCAACAGCGTGGCTGGGACATGGCCAGGGAGGGGAGCCTGAACAGGTGCTGAAGGGATATTTTTAACTCCCTATGCCAGCTAAACAGCAGTATGATAAGCAGTAGCCTTACAAGGACCCAAAATTAACTGTCCTGACAGAGTTACTAACAAGGCAAATAAGACTGCAATAGATTTTGGTAAAACTCACCTCTGGTTTTAATTAGCTCAACAATGTTATTTTCAAAGTCTGCTTGAAAGACTTGAAATTGACATTTTCCTCCATGGGAGAAAGTAGGAGGAACTAACTTTTGGATGTGGTCTATTTAAAAAGAGCAAACCCCAAAGAAATTCTTTCTTTCTTTCATAAAGATTGTTTCCCTTTGGCTACCCTTCCCTCAGTTCATGCTGGAATTGTCAGCCTGAGTGTCCAGTGCCCATTGCTCTTTCTGGAGCTTAAAACGAGTCCCTTGGGGTGCTGCTGGTTTCTTTTGAGTATTTCCTCTCCCAAAGTGGCACAGATGGTGCCAACTGGCCTCTTTGCCAATTCCTTAGAGCTTCTTGCATCTCTGTCCCTTCCCAGTACCTGTATCATCACCCTTGGTCATGGATCTTTTTGATTGAAGATATCTGGCTTCTAGTTATTTGTCCAGTTGACACACTCGTCGTTGTGGTGTCCTGACGTTGGAGGCTGGTGAAAACCTTTCCTGGGAGCCTAAAAGGAAACTTCTAAGTAGAAGCCCAGGGGGATAAAGTCAGGTCAGGAGTGAAAAGGAGGAAAGAAATTTATGCCAAACTACTGAGATGGTTTTATCTTTTGTTATCATCCAGGGCGAAGCCTCTGAAGTGCCATCAGATTAAAAAGCCAGAGTGTGTGTGTGCATCTGTAGTTTTCCTTTGTGGACAAACACTGCTAGACAGCCTGCTGGAGGGGTTGCTGCTTCATTTTGCAGTCTGTGGAGCAAATGTGTAAATACTCCAGGGTGAACAAATCACAGGGGAACAGTCAGGATCTGATGGGTCTTGCTGGAATATATCGCCACCATCATGAGCACCAGTTGCTTCAACTGTAGAAATGGGGATAAATTCATTTTTGTCCCCTCTGCAAGTTATGGGCATGGAGTTATTAATGTTCATAACATGGGCCAGTGTCACAGAAGCATCACTGAAGACAATTTTCCAAGATTCAATATAGTATAGCATCTCCTAATCAATACTCATTCCCACTCCCTCTTCTCCCAACCAGCTGCAACTCAAGTAAGGCTCTTTTTTTTTTTTTTTTTTTTTTTTCCCCCCCCCCCTCGAGGTGTCTGCTGTTCACACTAACGCATCCTGAAATACAGCCATTGACACAAAGTCAAATGTGATGTGAAGCAGCAGGATGGGGTAATGTAAGCTACTTGCAGAGCCACCACTGCCAGCTGTGTCCTTGTTATGTGTGACACTGTCCGAGTGCACACAGATGTCTTGCAGGTCACTGAGTGACTCCCACTTTCAGACAGCAGTTTTTCTTTTGGGAGTTAATAAAAGCATCAAGTTATAAAAGTTCCTATTTGGATTTTGTGAGGACCAAATCTGGTTTAGCCTTTCTTTTTTTCTGTTTCTTCATCCTTTCATTTGGTTAAAAGGAACATATATTTCAAAAATTTTTTTTAGTCTTCCTATTGTCCTTTTTGCTCCATATTTCTCAAAGCTTCATTTACCCTGAGATGTATCGGCTTTGCCCTTTCACGATTCAGGCTGGTTTGATTGAAAGGCTAACAGCAAGCTGAGTTTTATTTCCTGGTGCCCTGTTCTGCAGGAGCCAGGTCTTGGCCTCGCATCACCACCAGTGCCATCCCCAGATTCCTCCTCTGTGCAGTGCTTTCCAAGCCAAACCCAGTTTAGATAGTACTGCCCTTTTCCAGGTCATCATCAAGGTGAGGAAGCAGAGTAAAGGAACTGCAGAATTTGCTTAAAACTTGGTTGATGTCCTCCGCAGTTATCCCATTCTTGTTGATGGGGGGGTGAGATAGGGAAGTTTTCTCCAGCTGTGGTGTGTCTTTTCCAAAATGAGACACATCTTCGAAGCTTCCTTTGTAAATGAGTTGACAAGCACCACCCAAGAGCGTCTTGCAAGGGGAGAAATGGGATGTGGATTTTCTGTTTGTGACTCTGAACCCTGGTGGGGTATCCCAATACAATTGAACCCACTGCTCTTTCGAAGGGAGCTGCAAGAAGAGTGTCTATCGATAAATCCCATTTCTCCAGAGCCTGTAGTAGCTGGACTGTGCCCTGCTGCTTTCTGTCCTGAGATAGCTGTGTTCTGGGGAATGTGTGTGCAGATAAATTAGATTCTGTTGAGGTCTTTTTACAGAAAATATGTTCTAAACTGTGAACTGCTGCTTAAATAGGAACTTTGTGAACTGCCTGTGTTGTCTTTGAGGATTTCCACTGCACTTAGAATATCGTTGTGGTTTAACCCCAGCTGGCAACAAAGTACCACACAGCTGCTCCCTCCCTTGATGGGGTAGGGAGGAGAACTGGGGAAAAAGGTAAAACTTGTGGATTGAGATAAGAAACAATTTAATAATTGAAATAAAATGATGTATAATAATAATAACAACAATTACGATGAAAAGGAGAGAGAGAGAGGGAAAGAGAAATAAAATCCAAAAGGAAAAAAGAAAAACAAGTGATGTACAAGTTGCTAACTGCATGCTGATGGATGCCCAGCCAGTCCTCAAACAGCAACTAGCAGGTCCTGGCCAACTACCTCAGTTTATATATTCAGCATGACGTTCTGTGGTGTGGAATATCCCTTTGGTTGGTTCAGGTCAGCTGTCCTGGCTGTGTCCCCTCCCAATTCCTTGTGCCCCTCCAGCTTTCTTGTTGGCAAGGCCTAAGAAACTGAAGTCCTTTACTTCATACAAACACTACCTGGCAACAACTAAAACCATCTGTGTGTTATCAACATTATTCTCATACCAAATCCAAAGCACAGCATTGTACCAGCTAGTGAAAAGAAAACAGCTCTATCTCAGCCAAACACCTAACGCAGCAGCAAAAGGGGTGAAGAATTCCTACAAGGACCTGGTACTCCTGTGGCATTTTTTGAGTCCCTTCACTGCACAAACAGTCAGATACAGAATTTAAAATTTGGGCTTCTGCACTGAGCTGTCACAATCTCAATTTGTTAGTGTTGATGGTTCCTCTTTTAAAGAAGAGATTAAACACTCCTGACAGATCTAATGTATTGCAGCTTGTTACTGGTTGCAGAAGTTTGTTTTCTGCTAGTAATTCTGTAAGTCGGCTGCATGTCACTTAGCCAGTCTCGCACTTGCCTGAAGCAACAGTCTCACTGCTGGGCCATCTCTCCCAGCCCATGGGATGTATCTGATATCTTTGCAGCTATTGGAATAAGCACATTTTAAAGAATTAGTACAATGAGGTGATTTGGGGAGATTAAAGAAATAGAGGTTATGTCCTGTTTCTAATACATCAAGGCTCAGCTGATCTGCCTGGTCCCTGATGCTGGCAGGCTCATCAGGGCTGCGGCTTTTATTCGTCACTTGTAATGCTGCAGACAAATGTTTCTGGTAACTTTGTCTTTTGTTGAATCACCCACTCCTCTTTTCTGGTTCCCTTTCCTGTACTAAAGGACAGAGTCAAGATAAGCGGTTGCTTTTCCTAGCAGCCCTGTAGATCTTATCTGAGATGACAGCCAAAACTTTCCAAGAATAAAATGGTCATCATTATTCTCCTGTCTCTAGCCATCATCTGAGTTTTGGGTTGTTATACTTGTAAACTATTTGGAATAATTAGACTCAAGGAACTAGAGAACAGCAACATGTCAGCTTTCCTTCCTGGCAGCTCGTTTTGGTGGTGAAATTAGAGCCCTGACATGTCAAGCTCCACTCTTGGGCAGCCACAGAAGAAGCTTTTGGCATGACTCAGGCTTTGTTTTGCTTGGCTTTTCTCTAATCCCATGTCGCTAATTTCAGTGAGGCAGTGGTGTGAGCGAAAGCAGACTCTGGATTTCCTCCTGAGGCCAAGCAGTGAAGGGGGTCTGAGGCTGCATCTGCAACTGGCCTGCTTCCTTCTGTGATCATGGACTGTTCAGCACCTGCAGTTACCTGATGAGTATTAACCTCTTGGATGCATGTGTACAACATGTAGGGTGCTGTCCCATTTTGGAAGGGATTAAATACCTGTGTGAACGTGGGTGCTGAGGCTGGGTGGTACTCGCATCCTTTGGAGGGCCAGTTTCATCCCAGAGCATGTTTAGCTGTTCGAGGCAGTTTCCAGGTTAACAGTTGTTCTAGGAGTGAGTTAGACTATGGGTGTGCAGAGGGGAGAGATGACATGGACACACAGCAGAGCACTTAGTGTCTGGTCCGCAGCTGCCCCATGTCTGCTCCACAGTGATGTACATCACAGCTTCTGCATCTAGATCCTACTTTATTCTTTCAAGTCTTTGCTCTCCAAGCACAGATGGTAACTCATAAAGTTTCATGATTGTCTAAGTTGGGAATTATTGCTGCTAAAGAAACTTCTAGAGGCTTAAGGAAACTAAAGCAGCCAGAAGGAAAAGGGCAGACAGCCACGGAACAAGGGACTGAGTCTACCTGCCAGGCCTGTCTGGAAATTGTTGTAAAGAAATAAACAGATGGTGACGTAAACTGGGCCAAGTCTCAATGCAGCCAGCTCAGTGCAGCCTTGATTTGAGACTACAGTGGTGTTCTCCCGCATCTTGCATCTGCATACCAGCACTTCTGCTATGTGCTTTAGCCAAACCTGGAGATGACAAAATAGCAGGGTATCAACAGGGGAGCTCTGATCCATTCCTAGCAAGCCTGACCTTGGACATGATGCCACATGGACAGGAAAGATGATAAATTAGGCCACTGGTGTGGAGATATGGACTGTGAGTGGCTCGCATGTTAGCTAGTGGCTGGGATATGGATGCTCCCAGAGCACTTTTTTGGGTGATGGAATCCCCACTGGAGCTCTATAGACCTGACAGCAGAGGGGCTTGGTAGGGTCTGCTAGCCTGAATGTGAACGCACACCCTGAGGGAGTATGGCTGTACCCATGGGATCTAGTGTAGGAAGGCAAGGGAGGTGGAGAAATGCCCATCCAGCTTCCAGCAGCCTTGGGAAAGGCTCCCATTTGTGCTCCTCACCATGACAGCGTGTGATGCTTTCTGACCCCGAAGGACTGCCTGTTGTCCCTGCAAAGGGGGTCTTGGTTTTCTGTGTGCACATTTCTTTGCTTGAAATTTGGTTGGCACTGGGGTCACAGGGAAGAGGAGCTGCGCTTCGACTCCAAAGGAGTTTGAAGATAAATAAAGGTGCCTTCACGGGCACGTAGGTCCTTATGCTGCTTCTTCTAAGAACCAACTACCCAGACCAGTCTCTTCTCCCATCCTATAGCCTTCAGCATACCAGGAGATCTAGTAGGACCAGAGGTAGAGCCAAAACCTGACTGTACTCAGCATAGCCCTTTTCCTAACTGCATACAAAAGCTGGTCTGCTCCCCTTCCCTTGAAAACCAGGAGTAATTAGCTATGCTGCCACAATACGATGAACAGCAGGCTGGGTTTGCTGGGTAGAGCCTCCCTGAGCACACAGGAGACATCCTAATTACCCTGATTGGGCCATTATGATGCAGGGCTGGTGGGGAGATGCTGGAATGTCGTTTTGCTTTTTTTTTTTTTTTTTTTTACCCTGTGTCTGAGAGTGTCTGGAAAAGAGGGGGGAGATCTCATTAAAATCCCCCCAAGAAAGACACATAATTTATTTCACACTGAACAATTGATGTTTCCCATGCTGCAGAAGGACTGAATATTAATTCCAGTAAATGGGTCTCTTCTCATTGAGCTGCCAGTGTTTGTGTTCTTAAACCTAGAGATTGTGTCAGTACTGGCTGGGGGCTGCAGTTTGGCACAAGGTGTCTCAGCCCAGTAGCAAATGTTTATGTGCTTTCTTCAGTGGCAGCAGTTGGCTGGGGAAAAGTATCTGGACTTGAATAAAAGCAAAAGACAGGCAACTTATTCTTACTCTGAGAGGTGACATTTTCCTCTCTCTGGTTTTTTTTTTTTTTTCTTCTGAAGCAGTTTCCATGTTGATAACATGATGATTTTACCTTGCCAGAGCACTTGGAGGCCAAAGTTGGGGATTATGATCTAGAAGGTTGCAGTAGCTTGACCTTTAAAAAGAAAAAAGGAGGAGGGGGAATTAAATCCCCAAAATACTTTGGGCAAGTTGAAATCCAAAGTCTTCATTTAGAAGCAGACAGGAAGGAGGACAGAGGGAACCCTGATATGAACAGTCTGCTCCCTTCAAAACCTGTTTCCATTTCTCAGTGGGGGCTGCTGGAGAAGGTGCACCTCCAAGAACCATCCTCCTCATGAAATAAGTCAATAAAACCTTTAAGAAGTGATAAGTTCACCTGCCATTTCCATCACCACACTTGTCCCTATGGAGTGCTCTATGCCAAAATGTTAGTGTTTGGCTTGCTGTGGTCAAGCCCGTGGGAGAAAGAGGACCGTGTCCCCGAGCCTGCAGTGGGATGTGGGTGTGAGAAGCATTGCTCCTGGATGAGGCAGGAGTCATCTTGCTGTGGCTGCCTAAGGAGAACTCTGCTTTCTCCTGTGAAGTGTCTGGTGGAGCAGGGCATGGCAGCCTGGTATTGCCAAGCTGTTGTGCTTCCAGGAACATGTGTAGGAAGATAATCATAAGAGCTCCTTCAGACTTAGCAAAGGCTACTTAATAATAACCACACACTAGAATAATTAAAATTATTATAAAATGTCACTGACTTTCAGCCTCCCTACCCTGCAAGTGGAAACCTGCAGGGGACAGAAGAGCACGGGTTGGAGGGAAGGGCTGACTCATCTGCTGACTTAATTTTAAGTGGAAGAAATAAGGTTTAAGGCCTAAACTAAAACCTGTGTGTGTCATTGTTTGACTGACGCTCAGAAAAGTCACTGCCCCAGAGGTGTTTCTGTGGAGCCAGACCCTGCAGATCTCCTTTTCTCATGTGGTGCCAGACGATGACGCAGTCAGTACCTGGGGTAAAGCCTGCTCCCCGTTGTGCTAAAACCCCACTGACCGCTGTGGTAATAAACTCAAACTCACCCTGGTGTGATGGATGGAACTTGGCTCTCACTTGCAGGGGACTAACCCTGTGTGGACCTGCAGGATGGGGCCTTGAGCCTTCAGTGGTGCTTGAGCTGTTCAGCTGCTGTGCCTGGGGAGGGCAATGCTGGCATAGTCTGACCTGGCTTTGGAGGAGGAATCCTTCATACAGAGGCTTGACCCTAGGGAGCACAGAAATTACTCCAGCAGCATTTAGAGATGGTGAAAGGTACTGAGCTGACAACCCTGGAGGCTTTTCTAACATGCTTGCCCTCAGCACGCACAGAACTGCTTATGAAAGCACCGCTCTGTGCACCATCACGTCTCATACTGACGTATGCCACTTCTCAAGTGTGACTTTGCAGTTGTTGAAGCGCAGCTCTAGCCTTCAGAAGCCAGTGCCGCGGCTCTCCCATGAGTTAGACTGGGAGATCAGGAGGGATGATTTCCATAGCAAACACAACTGTACTGGTGGAAAGATGCTGTGAGGTGAACTACTGTTGGGTCCTGTGCAATCATAGCAGCTGTTTTCCAAATGGCGTGTGGGTAGGGCATGAAGGCTCTAAAAGCAGCTGTTCTCTCTCGTGCCCTCTCGCAATTGGGGTCTACATCTCTTAGCAAAGGTTTTCCCTCCAGTGGTGCAGTGAGTTCCCTGTTTGAATGCTGCTCTGTAAATACAGCTCCAAAATACATTTTCCGTTGCCTGGAGGCACTGAAGGGCCCTGGTCTGCCAGAGGAGCATTCCAGTGGGAGATGGGGCTGTAGATGAGGCATCCCTCCCCTTTTACTTCTCTACTGTTGATGAGACTTTCCTGTGTGCTGCCCCCTCCCCAGCCCCACAGCAGGGATGGAGCAAGTGGAAAGGCTTCAGGGGAGTATGAGAGTTTGGTGATGTTGCTTCACTAATGGGAGGTGAGCAAGAAAGGGCATTGCTGTGTGGTCCCTGCATCTGGCAGGAGTAATGCAAAGCGAGTGCGCTGGGAACATATCTGTACCTGCCACATGGCTCCTCTCCCACCAGTGAGTCTGTTGAATGAAATGTGTCCAATTAGCAGCCCAGGAGGACTGATGAAACACTATTAGTCAGGTTCTGGCTGTGTCCCAGGGGCCAGTGAGTCACCCTATTTCCCCCCACCCCACAGCCTGCTCTGCTCGCTCTCCATCACAGCTGCGGTTCGCTCCTGAGCAGGTTTACCTGTGCAGAGATTTCAGGTGGAGAAGGATGTCCCCAGCCCACTGCCTAGCAGGGCTTTGGGGACCTCAGCTCCAGCTTGTCATTAGGGCTGGCTTGGCAGAGCTGTGGCTGTGGGGAAGGCAGGGGTATATTTTACTGCCTAGTGTGGACACAGGGATGCGGATAGTGGAAAAGAGGTCACTGAGAAGGGTGAGCCAAGGACTGAATCCTGCAGCAACCAGTCAAGGAGGGCGCTCTCACTAGCTGGGAAAGTAGGAGTAAAAGTAACTGGACCATCTGCCCCTTGTGTGAGTTTATCAAGAGCAGAGCTGTGACATGTGGCTTCAGTCGCACCTCTAAGGACAAGAAGTGGAAGAGGAGGAGGGGGTGGAAAGTGAACCCATCTGTCTTCCTGCTGTCTGACAAGGCAGCTTGCGAATGCACAGAAAAAGTGTTGGCAAAAAGAGTCAAGGAAATTTGTCTCATCCAGGGTAGCAGGCTGTTGATTTGAACAACTAGATTTAATAAGTTTTTTCTATCACCCTTTGGTTTTGAGAGTATTTTTTTCCCCTGGTTATTTAGCTGGATTTCCCTTAGTTCCTCTCAAGCAAGAGAGACAATGGGCTGTGTATGGGGGGCAGGACTGCAGGGAAACACGCTGCATTATCTCCGTGCCCTTCTCACCACACCTTTCAGACAGACCTCGCAGCACTTCAGGCTGCCTGTCTCTGTGCAAGTAGCTGTGTCCTTTTCTACTTAGCAATGCCTTTTATTCAGGCTCTGCCATTAGTAATGGAGGCACTGAGATGCGGGGATCACATAATAAATGCAAAGAGCAGAAGAAACAAAGAGGTAGAGCTGAACACAGACCAGAATGTCAACAGACTCTCCGACTTAACAAAGTTGGCTCTGAAAAATAGGGAGAAGGGGTAGGGTGCTTGGAGTAGATCACATCAAGGTGCACAGAGACTGTTTAACTACTAGAAGGCCTTGCCTTACCCACTAGGTAAGGGGACACCTCTGAAGGCCTTTGAGCAAAAGGTTTGTCTTTAAAGGAGAGGCTTTTTTTCATCTTGCCTTGTGCTTTGGGCTGATTAGGAGAAGGTGGAAAAAAGCTGTGTGCTATCTGTGTTCTTTGCTAGTTTGCTTGCTGACTGTACCTCTCTTCTCAGCCTCCCAGCTTATCCACAAGTATCCACATCCTTGTCTTCCCAAGGTGTGTTTGCCACAACTTTTACGGATGTACATGGGAAGGGAGGGACCCTACAGCTGGTATTTCGACATCTGGACTAGGAAATCCTTTGAGGACAGGCAGGAGGAACATGAGAGAACCATGAGCCTTTGCAGGGTGGTGGGAAAGGACAGATGCTGCTGGGATACTGACTAAATGGGAAGCCTTGTCTTACATGACTTTCCACCTTACATAGATGCCATCTAAAAGGACTTTGGCTTGGGAAGGTGCCCATGTAAATACATGTGACTTCAGTGTGATGAGAACTGGAAAGGGTCTACCTATAAAGACCCTTTTGAGTGTTGCCTCAGCTGGTGTTGGCATCTCTTTTTGGTGAGACCATGGTTTTTAGCACATGGCTTGGCCACACTGGGTCAGGCAAACTCACTTCAGGTAGGAAGAGGCTAGTTCAGCCATAAACACCTTTACTGTGTAAGTAAGATAATCTCTTCAATGTGCTGCTCTCTGAGAGCCCTGACAATGTAATCTGTTTTAATTTCGCTTATGCTTTCCTCCTTGCTGGCATTAAAGGAGGGGGAAAAACCCCACCCAACCATTCCCACCGCTTTTCACCAAGAAGCATGCCAGTCCTCTCCTTAACTTCCTTATGGGAGAAAGGTAACACAATAGCTTCCCTTGTCCTGAGAGCAAATCTGCCTTGGCACAGCACACATCTTCCTCAACCTTTGCTCCTGAGCCCTTTGGGGAGAGTACTGACCAAAGAGCAAAGCAGCTCCATGAATAACAGCAGGTGAAAATTCCTGGCAGTTAAAATGGGGCTAAGATTTTAAAGTCATAAAGCTTGAAAGCTGCGTATGTGTCTGGCTTTATTGACCAGGGAAACAGGGACAAAAAACTGACAAGATATCCTACAGTCCCAGTGTGGATGTGCTACTGTGGTGGGTGTCGGTTGACAGAGCCTGGGATGAAATACAGAGAAACCCTGTTATGAAGTTTGTTCAATGACACGAAAAGCAACGAATGGCGTCTGATGGTGTCAGGACACCCGCCTGCTTTAGTTGCCAGAGGTGAGTGAATTGTGTGTTCTCTACAGGGTGTAGACTGAAGCATCGGTTGTACTTAAATACCTCTGAGTGTCGTGTTGTGTGCATTAGGTGCACCTGTAAGTGTGCATGTGGCTTAGAAAGTCCTGTGCAGGTGACACAGTTTTGCTGTGTAAGGGTGAATTTCTGTTCTGGGTATATTGTGGGTAGCTGGTGGCATGAAACCATAAGTACGGTAACAAATTCTTTTGTGCTGTTTGATGTTTTTAATTCTTTTTTATGTTAAATTCATCTACAGTAACCAGTTTCTCCATGTTTGACAAAGTGTTGAACAATGCCTGCGCGTTCCCCTGGGAGCCCTGCACAGGCTATCAGTATAATCCCCCGCGTTTAGCTGATCTGTGCTGTCTTTTCTCTAGTCTTCGTAATGAGCAAAGTTATTCCCTAGCCTCTGACTGTTAAAGCTGCATATACAAAACACAGACATTTAATTTTCCCTTTTAACTTTGAAAACATTTGTTATTTTTGAGGGAGCTGCATGAGCAACTCTGCTTCCTCTGAGCTGCCTTTTCACAGCTGCTCACTCCACAGACCTCTGCACATTGTGGTTTTTAGTCATGTTTTAAACCCTCCACCTGGGATTCCCCAATAGCCATGCAGAATGTGAGGCACAAGAGCAGCGTGAGGAACCAGCAGCATGAAAATCTGCTCATTGGCATGAAAAGCCACAAACCCGGTGTTAGCACTGGCAGTTCTGAGAATTGTTTGCAATCCCTTAAAGCAGTGCAATTGCTATCTGCCTGCTTTTGCTTGAAATATTTAGGATTAGCATCAAAATTAGCCAGTTCTTGAAAACTTCTTGGTTGCCAAACAATACAGCCCACTGAAGGAAGATGGGTCTGCACCAAAAGACCAAGCAACAGACCTAGGTGAGAATTCTGGCCCCAAGATCTCTGCTGTTTGCTTCTAGGATATAGGCCCAGCCGTCAAAGTTTGCAGGTCAGTTTTTTAATCAAAACTAAATATATGACATCGTGTTTCAAAAGTTCAAGTTTTGAATGAAGAAGGTCAATATTGATATGCTGCTTAAAAGCCGTGGTCAGACCAAGATGCCAGGAATCATTGGGCAGTGTTGCTGATAAAGGTTTTACTCTTTCAGGGTGAACATTCCCCCATGAAATCCTCTTTCTGTCCTTTCTCTCTTTTCCATTCATCTTCTTTGGGGGCCCAGTGTCTTATGTGATAGAGTCCTCCCATGCAGGAGTGGAAAGAAGCAGCAGCACGCAGCATGTCACAGGCCAAGGGTGGTGCAGGAGCAGAGCCCTACAATGAAAAAGGGAGGCACCTGGACTCTTGGAGGTGGAAACTTGTCGTTCATATGCTTCACCAAGAATTGCCTGAAGCTGCTGCTTTTCCATTGACTTACAGATCTGAAGGCTTTCTGCTATGGACACTTCAGAGTGCCCTAGTGAACAGCCACAGTTATGGGCAGTGAACGTGGGGAGAAGTCCTCCAGAAACTGAGTCTGATGGGTGGATTCTGGTGCCAGTTTCAGACACACGCTGGCTTCTGTCATGCTGTTGTTGTTGATGGAGCTGCTGTTGTGACATGGCTCTCTTGCAGGGCGGATGGCCACTAAGAACTGGCGCTTGAAGGTCTCGCTGAGGGCAATGTAGAGGAAGGGATTGAGGCAACTGTTGGCATAGCCCAAGCTAATGGCAAAATTGTAGGCATAAAAGAAGGCCATGGATGGTGTGTCGATGCCAAGGTGAACCAGCTGGAGGATGTAGAAGGGAGCCCAGCAAATGAAAAAGGCGGAGCAGATAGCAACGGCCATGCGGGTGACTTTCTTCGTACGTACCCGGAGGCTCCTTTGGGGCAACGGGACCACAGTGGTGGCCATGTGCTGGAGGATCTTAAAATAGACCACACAGATCACAATCAATGGCACAGCAAATGCCAGCATGAACTGATAGAGGGTGAACCAGTAGATATCAGTCTCTGGGTTGGGAAGCAAGAGAGCACAGCGGACAGTCCCATCCTCCAGAGGCATAAGACCTGCATACATCCACACAGGAATGATGGTCAGGAAGGAGAGGAGCCACACCAAGCAGATAACTAGAGCTGCAACACATGGGGTCCGGACATAGGTAGATTTTAGAGGGTAGACAGTTGCCAGGTAACGATCCAGTGTCATCACTGTAAGGATGTTGGTGCTGGTGATCTGGCTGTTTGTGTCCAGGGCGGTGATGATGGTGCATAGGGGAGCTCCAAAGTACCACGAGCCATTTCCTAGGAGCTGGTGGATAAGGAAGGGCATGCCCAAGAGGAAAAGGAGGTCCACAATGGAGAGGTTGAAGATGAAAATGTCAGGCACAGTCTGTTTGCATCTCAGCTTCTTCTTCTTGATGATAGTGTAGATGACAATGAGGTTCCCAACAATGCCCAGGAAACAGATGATGCTGAAGAGACTTGGCATGATCACGTTGGTGTATGGTGCTGGCTTCTCTGCTACTGCCAAAACAAACCAAAACAGTGAGCGCAACCTGGAGGCAACCTCTTTACACCTCTGTGTGTTTGTCCTGCCATGCAGCTGGATCCCCCTCAAAGATGTAGCTTGGAAGGATGTTTAAGATCCTCTGCAATACTTGCAGAAGCTTAGCTGGGGATTGACACTTCCTTCTCTGCCATTCAGTATCTGCAGCACACCACCCAAATCTGGCTGTGTTTAGGCATCTTTCCTCAGCTCTCCTGGTATACTTCTGTCCTGCTTTTAAACTCCCCAGCTCTTTTTTGGGGGACTAAAATCAGGCTGGTGTGCCTCTGCACTCACCTGTGCCTGACTGAGTTGATAGTAACTTTTCTTCCAGGGACTGCTGGGTGTCCAGCCATTTTTGAGGCAAGTCTGTGAGGTACCCAGTGCTTTGCACATCCAAGGAGTAAAGCCTCCACATGGGTGCCAAAATCTGGATGTAGTCAATGCCCAAGCTGTTGTCAAAAAGCTTCAGCCTGTTTGTTGGGTGGTTTATCTATTGTACCATATGAGACATAGAGTTCATTGACCATGCAGGCAGATAACTAATGCTTATCTATATTGTGAGATCTGGGACTGTACCCTGGCTGGGCCCCAGCTCTCTTGTCAGGGTTAAGCCAGAGCACGCACTCCTTTCCATCTTCCTTCTCTGCCCCACTCCCTTTCTCTAGGGTTTTGGGTTTTTTTTTCCTAGAAAGAAATCCAGGTGTATGGCCAGACAGGGATTTGGGAGTATGTTTCAGAGTGGCCCTTCAACAAGGAATGCCCTAGTTCTACAAGGAGAAAAACATGGCTTAAAGCTGCTGTGTCTGAGTTCTGGATGTAGGTGGATTTCCAAGGCAGAATTCTTGCCTGATAACGCTTAGTTTATCAGCACTGATGCTTGACTGCTGCTTTTCGGGGTGTGAGGCCCAAACATAACCAAATTCATGTTTGCCTTGTCCCTAACATGGGTTTAAAATCACATTTTGAAGCCACAAGCTCTCAGCACCAACCAACAGGGATTTCTGCTCTTGAACACAGAAGGTGGTGTCTAAGGCACTGATCGCAGTGCTCTCTGTTCTGCAAGACTGACACGTGCAGTGTGTGATGGAGTTTGAAATAGCCCTTCTCAGCTGAGGCAAATCTCATTTCATCTCATTACTTCTCTCCTATGGGACCTGGTGTTTTTGTTGGGTTTTGTTGGTTTTTGTTTTTTTTTTTCTAGGGGAAGGTTTTGTGCGAGTTATTTGTGTGGCTGTTACACATGAGCCAAGACTGCATGTGTCTTTCATTGAACTGCAGATGATTCAATGTGCTGTTAATTGGAAATGCTTTCAGTCACTGTACTGTTCCTTCTCCTTAGAAGCCTATACCTGTAGGAGAAGCCTCCTCCAACAGAACCTAGGGAAATCTTGAAAATGAAATGAAGTGAAATGACAGATACTTAAAGGTGTTGTTTCTGCCAAAGTGGTGCCTATATGCTGAGGTGGTATTTGCTGACTTTGACCCCTAAAATTCTTGAGTACAAACTTCTCAAAACCAAAGATTTACTCTGGTGTGAAAGAGAAGCTTGACTGAATTGGCAAGATAGCTGGGGCTACATTGCTGGCCTGGTCTGTGACTAGAAAAATGTGTGCCATATCAACTGTATGTAATATTTCAGTGCTCTTAGAAGTGGGACATGGTGAGCTGCCACTGCCTCAGTCCTTCTGGCACTAGGAAGCAGTCAGCTAGGGCATAAGCAAGGCCAAGGTCAGAATCTATGAAGTGGTTGCTGCGCCATTTTATTGGAAAGCCTCTGTGCAGATGACAGAAAGCAGCCCATGAGGCACAGGAGAACTGGCAGGAGCCTGAAGGCAAAAGCCAGGCTTGGTTGATAGGAAAAAAAAGCCTGATCCAGGCCATTCATGGGGGCTTAAATGGTCCCTATTCCTCCTGGCTGCTCACTAATCCAAGGAAATGCCCCATGTTACATAGCTTTGGTAAGTAAGATATTGTCATCAGCACCCTATTCTTCAGCATCCAACCTGTGCATCCTCTGAACATTGAAACAGATCTCACACCTCCTTAATGCTTGGAGATGGCAGACTTGAAATTGGAAGGGAACGACTGTGGTTCTGCTGTTCTGCATGTAGCTGTTATGATTTCTGCTCTCCTCTCTTTTAGCCCCAAATTTTGTTACGAATGTAGCGGGAATTGATTGTACAAGTGAAATGTAAATGCCACTTGGTTAGCTGGAAATTGGGACAAAATGTCCTTTTCCTGTACTATAATCAATGCAGTGTTCATGGTGATCCTGTAACATTTGGAATGAGCTGAGCTGGCCTTAAAGCAGAATGTGTGCAAGCCCAAAGGCTTTGTGTGAAATGTAATCTGTGTAGTGTTGTAGCATCTTTCCTGCTGTTGGTATTTGTACAAGTGGGACTTTCAAGCGTTATTAGCTGGAAGCTAGTGTGATGCTATAGTTTTTGTGTGTATTATAGGCTGGAGTCAGAAGTGCATGAGTGTCAAAGTTATCCAAAGTTCTCTTATCTCAAGCTGAAAGAGGCTTTAGAAATCATTGAATCTGAATTTTCAGTGCTGATTCTGTGCGCTTTCAAGTGGCTGTATTTTGTTTACTGAAACAGGTACTTCAGGCATTGATTTGTTCTTGCTTGTAGATCTGTGGCTGCCCTCTAACTCCTTTTGAAAGTCCCAAAGGGGACTGCACTATGTGAACTGAATGAGGTCTGGCCTAATTTATTCTTTTTTTTCCCCTCTAAGGTGAATGCTGTCCTCAGCCATGCCCAGATACAAAAGAAACTACATCTTTACTGCATTTCAGGAGGAAGCAGAGTTATAAAGGACATACTGGTGCAGAGGGGGACAAAGACCACATATAAAACACCTTCTGTTGAAGAGTTTCACCCACTTGTACCGTGGAGAGTTAGCCTGCCTGACCCCAAACTATTGCTTTGGGAACAGCGGCAGCATGGAGAAAACAGGAGGGTGACGAGGGTCACCGCTTCCCTCCCCAGCGATGTCTCCTGTTCCCTGCGCCTTGCTCCCCTCCCTGTCTAGCTGGGCTGGGTCATCTCTGCAGCTAAGACCAGCGGGCTGCTGGAGTTAGCGCTGTCTCACAGCCAGACGGCAGCGGGTCGCTCCGAGCTGCTGGTGGCGGCGGTGGCGCGGCGGTGGCGGGCGGGGCGCGGGGCCTGTCCCGCCGCCCGGGGCGCGGAGCTGTCCGCCCTCGGGTGCTGAATGCGGCCCGGTGCGGGAGGGGGTGCCGGGGGGGCGGCGTCCCCGCGCTCAGCCTCCACGGGGTACCCGCAACCCTGCTGTCAGCAGGAGGGCACAAGGGGCTTGTGCCGTCGGATCCCCCCCCGCAAAGCTCTCCGCGCCCCCCGCCCAGCCCCGCGGCCCCGCCGGGGAGGTGCGCCCCCGCCCCCGCAGCCCCCCTCACCTGAGCCGTTCCGAGCCTCCGGCGCGGAGAAGTTGCGGGAGGAATTGGCGACGGCCATGGCAGCGAGTCCCGGTGGCAGGGACGGAGAAAGTTGGGCAAGTTCCCTCGGTGGATCAGCGGCGGCGATCAAGCGGCCCCCCCTCTCCGCCTTTCCCCGGCGGGGCGGCCGGGCAGAGCGTGCGGGAGGCAGGAGCCCCTTTGCAGCGGCGAGCAGAGGCTGCGGCTAGGCTATGCTCCGCTCGCCCACCCCCGCCCCGCCGAGCCCCGAGCACCTGCTGACATCAAAGAGCAGCTGACTCCGCCAGCCTCGTCGGCTGAGAGCATCCCCCCACCGCCGTCGGGTGGGAGGGAATGCCGGTGCTGAGTGGGACCGGGGCGGCTGCCCTCCCTTAGCCGGGCAGGGAGGAGGGTGGGAGGGGGCCGGGGGCTGGGTAGGGCTGCGGCGAGCGCCCCTTCACATCACTTCCCCTTGCCGCCCCCGAAGGGATGGCTAGGATCTGCGCCCTCCTAATCACAGCTAGCCTGCTCTCGCTATCGTCACTAGGAGAGGAGTATCAGTAGCTCTGATTTGCCTTCAGTTTGCCTTTCAAGTAGCTCTGCTCTCCTGCCTTTAGTGTGTGGTCTCCTCCCTTGCAGAGTCACATGCACTTCTCATCTCCAGTCCCCCACTAGTAAGGCTGGGGAATGTCAAGGCACCAAATTACTCACTGAAAACTGTTGCTTTGACTCTCTGATCCCTCTAATTCCAACCTGAGACAGTTCACTTGTAATTAATTCTCTGCTGTTTTCTGCTGTTTCACATCTTGCCACAGCTCATTTGCTTCCTAGCTCCAGAAATTAACTCTATTGCTAACTTGAATTTATTTGTGGTTTTTCCCCCCCGCCCTTAAAATACTAGGCAAGAACCAACCCACCTAGGTTTTGAGAAGCTGCTTTGCTTTTTGTCTTGCCAAAGCAGTAGCCTGTTCTTTTCTGTGGCTTTGAGCTGCTGATGTTGTTCTTCCTGCTTATTGTTTACATGAGTTGGGTCCCTCCATTATGGTTTAATAAATCACATGTTACCAGGGCAAAAGGATCATTCTGTACCTCTGAGCATTTCCTGGGCTGAAAAAGCATGATATCGCGTCAGAAGTCTGTGAGAAAACCAGCAGCAACAGGCAGCTTTTTCTCTGTGGTACGGTGCAGCGTAGAGGATTGGGTTTGCTTTATAAAAATTATGTCTGGCTGTCTGCAAATCTCCCTTGCTTCTGTCTCTTTCTCTGTAGTAACAAAGGCTGGCATCCACTGTAGGTGCCATTTTTTGGAGCTTTATAGGTCTGTATCAATCAGGACTAGAAGTAATCTGTACCGTTAAAAATGAGGCCTAGCACATGTACCAGCAACAGTCCCAGCATGAGCTGTAAACCAGATTTGGCAGCAGCATTTTCGGTATGGGCCTTCTACTGTGTAAGCCAAAAGAGTTCATCATCATTAGGTTGTCCTCTAGTGGACCAGCAGCAGACAGAAATCTGGAGCGTGCTTTGCCCAGGTGTTGTAGCTCTTAGGAACAGGAGACAGGCTGGGACCAATTTGCCTGCTATACTATGAACTTTCCACTGAGTCTCTGGAGTTGCCTCAGTCAGTGATTTGCCCGAGAGGCTTTTCCCTGGCAGATACCCATCGTGTAAAGACAGTTTTGAACCTGAGCTGCTTGTGAAAAAGTGGTGTTTCTCAGTCACTTAATATTTTCTTAAAAGACCCTTTCCCCACCCAACCCCCTCCCATCTTGGGCAAATACTAGTGTTCTTCTCAAGGGTTACTACTGCAAAGCAAGTGTGCTGTTTGGGCAGGGATAGAGTTAGTTTTCTTCAGGATAGCTGGTATGGGGCTATGTTTTGGATTTCTGCTGAAAAGTGTTGGTAATACAGGGATGTTTTTGTTATTGTTAAGCAGCACTTACACAGTCAAGGCCCTTTCTGCTTCTCACACCACCCTGCTAATGCATAGGCTGGAGGTGCACAAGAAGCTGGGAGGGGACACAGCCAGGACAGCTGACCCCCAACGGACCAAAGGGATACCCCATACCATATGATGTCATGCTCAGCATGTAAAGCTGGGGGAAGAAGGCGGTGGTGAGGTAGCTTTCAGACTGATGGCATTTGTCTTCCCAAGTAACTGCTACACATGAGGGAGCCCTGCTTTCCTGGAGATGGCTGAACCCCTGCCTACCGATGGGAAGTGGTGAATGAATTCCTTGCTTTGCTTTGCTTGCCTGCACAGCTTTTGCTTTACCTATTAAACTGTCTTTACCTCAACCCACAAATTTTCCCACTTTTACTTTTCTGATTCTCTCCCCCATCCCACTGAGGGGAGAGTGAGTGACTGCGTGGGGCTGAGTTGCTGGCTGGGGTGAAACCATGACAACAATCTATGGTTTGTGTACTGGGATGGTGGAGCTAAGGCAGGAGAGCTATTGTGAACAGGGTGCTGTCCTCTGCAAAGAGTACCTTCAGGTAATTTTTTTTTTTTTAATGCAGCCTTAAGTACAGAGTATGAGTGATTGCATGGGAAACTGGTGGGCAGTTGGTATTCCAAACATTTTCCCTGCATAGACAGGCTCCTAATCTCTTTCCCTGCAGAGGAACAAGCTATCTTACAGCTTTCAAAGAAAGAAACTGGCATTTCAATTTAGCAGTTTCCAAAGCACGACATTATTTTTTTCATTTGCAATCTCAAATATTGCTCTTCACTGAAAAAAAGACCTAGCATTTGAGGAAGCTGTAATTCCTTCTTCTCAGCTGCAGGGGCATAATAAACCGCAGCCACTCTCTCGCTGCTGCACATGTGTCACAGCTGCGATACCAAAGCCGTGCTCAGTACTTGAGACTCTCTTCACCAGCATGGCTATGTGGCTGTTTTATTTTTGAACTTTTACATTCAGACTTTGACAAGGTCTGCTTCTCTCTTTATGCTACGTCAATAATCTATGGAAGTTCTTGCCCCAAAGAGGGGCTGGTCTCTGCAAAACCAGCCCCACCAGGCTGAAAGGATGGAGAAGAGGAGAGGAATATTAACTGCAGCAACTGGCGATGCACAGCCTGTCTGTGCATAGATCTTGCCATCGCCGGGAGGAGCAGGCACAGTAATCGGCTCATTATCTGGCTGAACACTTGAAGGCAGCAGCTCTCTGAAGGACTAGTTCTGTGAGTGCTCATCTACTGGAAGCTGCAGCAGGGATGAGCTCTCAACGAACCTTGGGATATAGCCAAGGAGTTGTACTAACCACTCCATTTAATTACAAGGAAGACTGAGGCACTAACCCCTTGAAAACACACCTTAAAAGAGATATATAGTAATTAACATTTAAGGAGGGAACTGTCATCTCAACAGCCTAATGATGTAGATAAAGGTGTGGAAATGGAATTCAGCCCTTGAACATAAAAGAAAAAAAAATTACTTTTTCCTACAAACTTGGCATAGTCACTACACTTAGACCATCCTGTCTGCAACACCGCTGTTGTGAAGAAAGATAGTAATCTTCTAAAGCTGCTGCTAGGCAAATTCTGTGACTAGGGAATGAATCTGGCTGGTCTAACAGTGGCTTAACCCTGAAAGTTCTTGCATTTCAGTAATTAGTTATATTCCCTGCATCTGTCCCAGCTGGGGATCCTGTCTTATACAATGCAAGTAGAACCACAGCATCCCATGAGGCAAAATGCAGCACTGGCTTCTGTTACCACACTACTGAAACCATTTCCCCAGCTCATTTCACCAAATATTTCCTCATTAAATGGGGACTTTCTCATTTGCTAAATATTTATTTAGCACCTAGCTACTACTCTGATTGGCACTCTGGAGAGAGGAACCTTCACTAAGAGCCAAGCTGCAAATCCTCCCTTCTAACTCACTGGTCTCCTTATTTACAATTCCAGACTTAACAGAATGGGCTTCTGGATTTTTATTGTTTAGCTCTTTGTTCATATTGATCAAGTGGCCTAACGGGTGAAGTTTTGCCCTTGCAGTATCCTTCGTGGTAGGGATGATTTCATTCAGGATGTGTTAGACATGGTACAGCAACCCTTCATACTGTCTGAGTACTTGAATGTTGTTGCCTCTGTCTGATAGCTGCACATCAGTCTCACCCATTTTCAGACAAGATTGGTGAGGTAGTTTCCAACTACTGATATGTTTTGCCTCCCTAGATTCTAGAAAGTGAGTCTTTGCTATCACTTCTCATCTACAGGGAAGGAAAATGTCATGTGGCGAAATGAAATAATTTTCCTAAAGCCACATACTGAGCTTGAGGTCAAAAACTGACAGTAATTCCCTTTACAACAGTGTTGGCTTAGGCAGCATCTTATCCACCCTCCTGCAATGATTATCCCAGCACAACTGTCTGTATCCCCACAGAGGGATGTGTGCTGAATGTAATATTTGGTTTTGAAAAAACAACAACCAAAAAACCACCACAGAGAACCCAAAGATTTGAAGGAGTAACTTCATCAAGGCAACTTGATGGTGACTCAGGCATTGCTGTCATCGATCCAGAGGTGCGCTGCATATATGGTCTGGCTGATTGGAAAGTTGCTGTCATGTCTTGATGCCTGACTCAGTTCAGATCAGTGTTACCGCATGACCTGGGACTGCTCTGAGCTGGTATTATCGAGTATGGAGCTGCAGCCTGAGACTGAGCCATGAGCAAACCCCTGATCTCCCACTCCCAGACTCTGCTTTCTCTTATATGTGTGTGTCTAATGAATGCAGCAGGGTGAATTCCCTTTCTCAGCCACTTGATAGTTACACAGGGCTTTACAGGAATACTTAGCTAAACAATCATCTAAACCTTCCTGTTATCCACGCTGGATTTCTAATTAATTAGCACAAAGCAGGCACCTATCTGAAAGCAGATGACCACCTCTTCTCTCCCTGCAGGCTTCCTGCCCTTGAAATGATGGGTCTGAGCTGCCTGGTCAGCGCTGGCTCACTCCAGTCCCACGCTGCTAATTTGAGGTTTTAGCCTTCAGCCTCTGTCCGTCCCAGTTACTTGCTGCGAGCCAAAGGCCAGGGCAGCAGCCTTCTGCGGTTTTGTTTTCATTGCTAAAGGTTAGAGGATCCCAGAGACAAAAGCACTGCCAAAAATAACAAGAAGGGGCCAAGCAGGGCTTGCCCTGTGACGGGGAAGCCGGGAGGCTGGCGGGCTCTGCGGCTGTCTGCAGCCGATGCGCTGAGGTCAGGGATGCGGATGCGTGCTTGGTGAAACGGGCAGATCCCACAGTCAGAGATAAGAAGCTGCCGGCAGCTCTTGGTGTTGGCCAGAAACAGCCAGGAGCCCCCAGGGAGCAGATCCTGCTGCATGGTATACGTGTTAGTCACTGTGCTTCCCTTCCACAAGAACAGGAGGCGTCAGCACATGGAGGAGGCAGCTGCAACCTGAAGTCTGAACGGGGAAAAACTTTTGGCTCAGATCTGTAGCTTGCAGGTAACTGCGCACGGGGGGTCAAGAGGAGGCAGGGCAGGAGGATTGATACAGCAGGGGTTGATGACCAAGAACGGATATCTGTCCAACCCAAGCTGAGTGCTGTGCCACCCTTTTCAATAAGAGTGATGATTTTGAACCGAAATGGAAATTGCAGATCTGAGATGAAGCAAAACTAAAAAATCCGGAGAGGTTCAAGTCAGGGAGACAAGATAAACTCTAGTCGGTGGCTGGAAAGAGCTGTCACATGAAATTGCAAATCCAAGTGTGAGGATTTATGACAGAGCTAATAAAAAAACAAAACCAAACCACGTTGTGTTTTATAACCAGAGACTGCAATCCTGCTGTGCCTGATTTTGAGCATGGGCAGGAGGGAGGGAAGCAGTAACAGCTAATTTTTGAGCTGCAGTGCACGGAGTCTACCTCAAGTCCAGTAAAGTATTTGACACAGTATTTCTCAGGAAATTCTTAGGTTGCAGAAGATGTGGAGAAGAACAAAAGCTGTAAAATGAATAAGGACTTAAATCACAAGGGAGACCAAAGTCTTGTATAGAGAAGGGGGGCTGTTAACGGTGGTAACATGGGATGGGGAACCCTCCTGACATGGACCTGCAGGCCCTAGGAAAAGCTCTGCTCACTTTGGCAGTCGGGTTGCTGGAGCAGCCAGATGTTTCTTTCCTTTCTGCTCCCCCCCGGCAAATCAGCCATATGTGCCCTGTGCTGCCGCTGGGCACAGAGACATCTGCTAGGGTTGGAGGCAGTCGCTGAGGGCACTGGAAGAGGTGGGAACCTGTTAAAATGGTAATGAAAAAGTAAAACGATGCTCACTTATGAAAACAATAATTGGTAAATGCTTAGCCCCTTGGGCTGTTAAATGCTAAGAGCAGACACAGACGTTTCAGCAACAGCAATCAGCATTCGTTATCGGCTGGGTGTTCATTAGTTGGAAAGATGGGAAAGCAGCAAGACGTGGGTTTGGTATGAGTTCCCTGTTTACCATGGCTCAAAAAAAGGCAAATGTGATTCTTGGAGGGACCAGGTGAGATTTTCCCTGGCAGGAGTTACTGTTGTTGTGTGAGGTGGGGGTGAGGCTTCCCCTGGAAATCTGCATGGATTTTTGGTCTTTCGTGTCCAGGTCTACATAGAAAGCTGAGCTGCAGAAAGATTAAGTGGGTCAGGGCAGAGTCGGGGTGCAGGGAGGTGACTGGGGTGGTGCTGCGGGCAGGCAGACCCAGTACCATGTCCAGTTTTGCAGGTCAGGCTCACAGAACAAGGTGTTTTCTGAGATGGTGCTTTCTTTCAGGCTTGATGCAGGTTTCAGGAGAAGGATTAAACAAACTAGAAGTTGGCCATTTTGCTTGTTGCCTTAAAATATTTGGAGGGAGTTCATCTGGGTGAAAATCGGCCCCAAATGTTATTTTTGATTGACTCAGTTCCTGGAGGGTTTTGTGGCAGTAGAGGATGCTGATACATTAGTGCGATGCTTTCTAAATTTTTGCCCAGTTTGCCACCAGGCCTTTTTCTCTCCTATCCCTCTGATTTTTTCCTGCTGTGTGAGAAGGGCTGTTGATTTAGAAGACAATGGAGATATTTCTACTGCCTCCTGCCCTGGGTTATTCCTCTATGCAAAAGCTCCTTCCCACATCTTGAGCTACCATAGCCCTGTGGTTCAGTGTGCTCAGATTCTCTTCCTGCTGGCGCCATCCACAGTAGCCTTGCTCGTGCCTGTTTTTTTAACTCTATGACTTATTTTCCAGGCTGGGGTCAGTCAGTGCCTTTGTAAAGCAAACTGAAATGTATTGTGGTAAGTTTTGTATAAAAGCGTGTGCGTGTGTATGAATCTGAGTTGCTGAGGTTGCAGCCAGGGTTGTCAGTGGACCCAAGAAACCAGTCCTATCTCTAGGTCCAGGTTTCTTTCCTGTCAGAAAAACATAGTTAATTAAAGCCTTCTCCTGAAAGGCATTTCTTAGCCACACCAGAGGGATAACAAAGCAAAAGCCATGTCCTTAATCCTGCCCTTTCATCTCCTGGAAATTCCTTCTTCTCCTGTCTCTTTCTCTGTGTCCTGATTGTTAAAAGAAATGAGAAATAATTTCCACTTGGAAAAAACCCAAGACAACAAAACTCCAGCCCAGCTGATCGCAGCAGAAGCCAAGGCGATGGGAGCTGAAAGGAGGGAGCTGTTAATGAAGCATCAGCAGCAAGCCAGGGGCAGGAGCTGGAGCCCGTCCAGATGGCACCACTAATTCCCTGCATCCACTTTACACGCATGTCCTCTCGGGGAAGAGCCGAGAAGAGCAGCTGCCCTCTACAGTGTTGGTCAGCTGCAGCCACACTGGCAGCCCCGTGAGGGGATTTTCCCAGGTTACTCTAAATTGGCTCATCCAAATCCCCTCTGTGAATGGGGAGTGACATCTTCCCCACTGACCACTGAGGGGAAACGGAGCCCAGACTTTGGTTTCTGGCATTGCATTCCTGCAGGGATGTATTGCTGCTCTCCCCCTGGCCATCTCCGCAAGTTTGGCAGGGAATGGCTGGGTGGAAGGAGCGGAGGATGCAGAAAGGCAGGGAGCAAGGGGAATGGAGGGAGCAATGGGAAGGGGGAGCAGAGCTGGCAGTGTGGCGAGCAGGGCTGTGTCGGCATGCCCCGATGGCAGCACATGCCAGGGCCAGCAGCGCCCGCCTGCAGCCCAAGAACCCGCAGGTCCCCTTCATCCCCAGTCGACCCGGATATTCGTGTTTCCTGGCCTGACAGATAAGGCGGCCTCACCATTAATCAGGAGGCCTGGAGAATGGGATCAACACAAGGCAGGCGTGCTGCGGAGTTAATCTCTTTTACTCCCTGATGATGGATGGAGCTCATGGCAGACATTAATCAAGTCTGTGTGCGTGTACCAGGCAAAATGGATTAGACACTGTGCTGTTGGCAGAGGCGCGTCCCAAGTCCCTGGGCAATCCTGGAGGATGCCTGACATGGTGGTGGTGCCTGTCGGGGCTGCGACACAGCGGTGTGCTGTGTGTGACAGAAGTATTATGGCTGCCAGATCCCAGGGAGAGCTTAGGTGTGTCCCCTCTTCTGCTCTGCAGGCACCGGCTGTGCCTTTCCCTAGGGACAGGTCCGGGAGGTGGGTCCTGGCCGTGGCTGGACTATTCTCGTCCTTGGAGCTGCTCTTCCAAATAACCTGCAGAATGTCCTGGGATGGTCCCAAGTGTATCTGAACTTCTCCAGTTCTGCAGCCCCCAGATCTGCCCGTTACCCAGAGTCTCAACTGCCTGTGCAGTGAAGCTCAGGTGGTAACAGAGCTGGAACAACAGACAGCAGAAAACACCAGGAACCACTCCAGGAAAGGGCTGTCCTGCATGAGCAGGAATAGGACCCACTGTCAGGTCCCAGCCCTGGTCATGGCTCTGCAGAACCCCTTAAAAGGCTCTTTTCTGGTGTGAGATCATGTCCCAGTTCCAAACCATGCTGCAGGCTGTTTTAGACATTGTCAACTCAAGGAGCAGTGTCTCTGAGGCAAAGCAAGACTTTTGCAGACAACATGAGAAAAATGCTTTTTGTCTGCTTTGGTCTGGGGTTGGAGGTACCAACCAGTGAAAACAACCCTGAGCCCTTGTTCTCCAAAGGGAGAAGCTGCGGCACAAGGAAGCAGAGGGAAATACCCGATTCATGGCCTGTGCTGTAGGACAAGCACCACACCGCAGAGGACAGGGTATGGATTTCCATTTTAGCCATCCTGCAGCACCTGCTTCTCCCTCAGAAATGAGCAGCTTGGGGTATTCCCGGCGGGGAGCCCTGAGCCCCAGTCTCTATTGAAGCGATGCTGGTGGCCTGCATGCTCCCTGCTGTGCAGCAGCTGGAGGTTGCAATATTCACTGACAGCCAACGAGTTGTGGTTTTCTGATGATTAATGATACCTCCCTCCTCATGGGAGCCATTCAGCCTCCACACTGCTGGATGATAATGGAGTCAGGGTTGAAAACTGGGCATTTCCAGAGAATAATGTCCAGCACAGGGACTGCAGTGCTGGGGTTGTGGGTCGGTCTATTCCCCCCAGGTTCATCCTGGAAAAGGACCCAGTTTCTGCCAGTAAATTGCCTGACCTTCATTTCCAGAATGGGTGCAAGTGGATGGGGCAGAACCCAGGAGGTTTGTTAACAGACATTTTCTTCCCCCTCCCCGCCTTAAGTGCAAAGCCCAACTGACATCAAAGCAACAGAAAGTCTAATCCCGTTTCGAATCAGTGCAAGCACACGCAGCGAATGTTAAACAGGGAATCCGGCAGCAAAAAAAGGGAGGATTATCTTTAATTTCCTGAGTGAGGAACTAAGCAAGGGAGACTGAGAGAAAAGAAAGGCACAGGACCAGAAAGAAGTGACTGTCAGCATGGGGAGGCTTGTGGAAGAGGAGGAAAGCAGGCGGACGGGAGGATAGCATGAGCAGCGGCACACGAGTGCCTGGAGAGGTGAGTCCGGTGGGAGCTGAGTGCTGGCACGTGGGAAGGCTGCTCCTGCCGGGAGCCCCGTGCCAGTGGCTGCCCAAGTTCCCACATGGATGCAGGGGAAGGGATTGTGTGTAGGGTTTGCTGTGCCAGAGCAGAGGCTGGTGCAGGCTTTAACTCCCAGTTCATACGTGTTTGACCTGAGGCTTTGGCATTGCTTTTCGAGGGAGCTTGAAGCTGGACTACAGTGGAATGATGGAACTGAAGGCTGGTTGCTTGAGGTCGCATGGGTGCAGGGGATTTATTTTTTGCTGTAAAAGGCTGTAGCTGAGAAGAGCTTCCTAAATCACCTCCAAAGACCTGTTACCTGCTGTGAAGTGCTGACTCTGGGTGCAGTTTATGTTGCTGTCTGCCACCAGCAGGTACCACCAGCTCTGCTAAGGGCAGTCACTGCTGCTTTTCATCCTACAGCTGATGTCCAGCTTCGCAGGCCACACATGCACAGAGCTGTGTCCAGGTTCTGGCCTGGGGCTGGGATGTGTCTTGGCACTGAAGCCCTCCTGGCAGCGAAGGCCAGCCAGAGGCTGCAGTGGCTCTGCTGTATGTGGTGTGGGAGCAGGAGGTTTCTGAGGCCAAAGTGGCCCAAACCCTTCCCTGCCAGAGCCTGGTCCCAGGGAATACAACAGCATCCTCTTCCTTGTGGGCAGTGCATCTCCCTCTTAATCAAACCCACCAGTTTTTCTCCTTGGACTGCCCCCAGCAGCAGTTATTACCAGGAGGATTTATAAAAGGTGATGGAGTAGAATACATACATAAGCACTTTGTGTGTCCAGATCTCCTGTCCATCCCTAGCTTTGCCCTTGACACTGTGGCCAGCAAGGTGGAGTGCTGAGCCAGGTGGGAAATGCCTGTCGGATGTAACATGGGAGGGAGCAGATGCCTGCACAGGAAAGGCTCCCTGGGGATGGGATGTGACTGCTGAGCACTGGGAATGACCGAGACTTGCCAGGCTGCTAACAGACAGGACGGAAGCCCAGCAGTGGGACACCCATTGCAAGCCAGGTGCTGTGGGAATGAATGTCAGGAGCTGCAGGAAGGGTTCCTGGGGGTGGCTTTCAATCTGAGCAATAACCTGCTTTCTGCTGTGGCCTGATTCCGTGCAGGAGAGTCTCTTTCTCACCCTGCTTTGTCTTCACCCTGCACCTTCCTTCCTGCAGGACAGATAGCATGGTACCAATGTTGGGGACCACAGCCTCTGCTGTGGTGTTGCCCTTTGGGGGTGTGCAGGTACCAGTTCCAGCCCCGCTCTGGGCAGCAGTCCAGGGAAAGCAACGTTGTCTGCTATGGGCATCCCTCTCTGCCGGCATGGGTGCCTTCACTCCTATTTTAGTCTGAGCCTCCCCCCGCCTGGGTGCGAGAGGTGGCCTTGGGGTTGCAGCAGCAAGTCTTTGCATTGAGCTGGGCATGTTCTCTGTGGTTTTAAACAGCAGCAAAAGGAGGAGCCTGAGCCATAGCTAAGAGAGGAGACATATATCTCCACCCAGCTGATTCATAACATACTTAAAAACGTTCTGGATGTCTGGTATGGGCCTTTGCAGACCTCCCACCCACTCGGTGGGGGTGAGATGGCCGTGACTTTCCAAGTTCGGCTTTCATGGGTGAGACCTGGGAGTGGGAGTCTTGCACGCTCAGCTGTGTCTGTTGGCCTCACCTGGAAGCGAGCTCTGGCAGCAGAGCTGCTGTGGATGCTGCTGTGTGCATTGCTCCTGCAGTGGGGCTGCTTCCCTCCCTGGCAGAAAATGCATCACTTTGCGTTTTTTACCCCACCCTCAGAATAATCTCAGAGTTTGCACAGCTGGGGCTGTGAGATGAGCCAGGGTGAGCTGGGGCTATCAATCAGCCATCCAAGACATGGGCTGGGGAGAGCTGGCAAAGCATTGCGTAGTGACATTTTGTGTCAAAACCACATCACCTGCAGGAGCAACTACTCTTCTCCTCCCCCTCAGCCCCTAACCCAAACCAGCTGCTTTGAAATATTGCACTGAATTAAAAAAAAACAAACCAAAACAAAACTCCTTCCCAACACTTTGCAAGGAGACGATCGTTGTAGCCGGGGCCTCTAGATGGCAACATCGACCTGAAGAGCTGGAAGCGGGAGCGAGGTGGGGGGCCGGACACGAGCAGCCCGGCCGGGTGGGAGCCCCCAGGCACCCAAAGAGGGGAACAGGAATGGGTGCTGCCTCAGGCACCTTTCTGCAGGGGCTGAGGACAGGGCCGGCCACCCAAGGGTGCCTGTACCCTGAACCCGCCCTAGTCTGCAAACATCTCACCGCGGTGCAGAAAGGCAGCAAAATGTGGAAGGGTTTTCTCTACAGTGGAAACTCAATCGATGCTCTCGGCACCTGCTCTGCGGACACAGGGGAATAATTGTCACAGTGGATCTGTTTGCTCCGCGAGGTGGCCACGGCTGGAGCCGCTGGCAGGTCTTTGTGCTGGGATCACCCAGCAGCCGTTCAGCCCCTGAGAGCTGATGGAAAGCGGTGAGATACGTGCTAGGAAATGGGGGCCGCTGCCTGCAAAGGCATCAGGCTTCAGTGTGGAGTCAGGAGCACCAATACATGGTTTAATGGTCAAAGGCTGTGCTAGAAATTGTGGATTTCTAGTAAATCAAGGTAAACTCTCCTTGGAGTCTGTGGCACCCTCTGTTCCAAAGGCTTGTAGGACACCAGCGATTAAAGCTTCAATTACTCAGCTTTAACCACACGAGTGTAACTGAAGTGGCATCACCTTTGAGTGGGAATATTGGTGTGGCATGCCCTCTCTGTGGGGTACAGTGTGCTGCCAGAGGTCACTGGGGTGGAAAAGTCCTACCCCTGCCTGAAATAGGACGCATATTTTGTACAAAGCAGGGCCTGGACTCCTCTTTTGCAAAGGAGGTTTGGTCTGTGCTCAGGGAGCTGCAAAGCTTAATTAAGATCCTTAAAAGGACAAAAGGTGCTACATAAATTCAGGGGATTATTATAAATGTCACTGCGATTTACAGGCTCTGGCAAAACTCACAGGAGGAATAACAAGACCTTTCACTTCACAGTGCTTCCTAGCAGGGCTACTTACAGCTTCATGCTTCAACGTAGCAGCCACAAAATGTTGACATTTCTAATTAGATGTGCATAATAATCTCTTTATTCCCGAACTGAAAAGGCAGGGTGTGTCTTGAAACGTCAGTTCCTCCTCCCTGATGAGGATCCTTCTTATTGGGATTGCTCACGAAACCATCATTTGGCGAAATGTCTCGGGACCTGGTTCGAAGAGGTACCAGATCTTTGCAACTCCCCCAGGCAGCTGTGGGCCGGGCACTTAGTGAATAAAATCAAAGCCTCCGTGTGTTTTTAATCTGATTAGTTGATGATAATCCAGTGGTATCATGCAGCAAAAGCTGTCCAGCTTTATTAGGCAGTCTCTTGTTTTAGGGGAACTGTGCTTGGGGGAGGGCTCAGCTCCTGCGTTTCTGTTGAGGACTGGCAGAAATAGGTGATTTTTGGTGGTTTTAGTGCTTTGTGAGAGTAGGATTAATCGGGGGCTTGGCAGCTGGGGATCGGTGGGGTTTTGTCCTGTGGGTGCTATTAGCAACTCTGTGCAGCCCCTCTGCCAGGGGGGGCTGGTGGTGGCAAAGGGCTGACTGGGTCACCCAGGGCTTGGAGGTGGCAGATCGCTGCACGGGGCTGGTCCCAGAGCACCGGGTCGATCCCGGGCCAAGGCTGGGGGATCGCCCACCGGGGCCGGTCCTGAAGCACCGGGTTGGTCCCGGGCCGAGGCTCGGGGATCGCCCACCGGGGCTGGTCCTGAAGCGCTGGGTCGGTCCCGGTCCCGGGGAGAGGCTGGAGGACCTCCCACCAGGACTGGTCCTGGAGCACTGGATCGGTTCCTGGGCCGAGGCCTGGGGGATCGCTCACCGGGTCGGTCCCGGAGCACCGGGGCCAGTGCCGGGCCGAGGCTTGGGGGACCTCCCACCGGTGCCGGTCCGAGGCTAGGGGGTCGCCCGTCGGGGCCGGTCCCGGAGCCCGTCGGTCCCGCCCCCTGGAGCCGGTACCGGACCGCGGTCCGAGCGAGCCGCTGGGCCGGGAGCCGCGGGGCACCCCCGGTGCGGGGCGGGGCGGAGCGGTGCCGGTACGGCGGGCTGCCGCGGCCCTGCCCCTGCCCAAATCTGCCGGCGCATCACGGTGAGTGACAGCAGCCCCGGCCCTGCCCAGCCCGCACAACCCGCCGGGCTTTTCCAATCAGGCCGGGCCGGGGAGGGATTTCCTGCCGGGACGGGGCCAGCCCGAGCGGGACTTTGCCGAGCGCCGCGCCGCCCTGCGAGCCGGGCAGCCGGGACCGCGCCGCTCGCTCGGGCCGGCACCGGGACCGGCACCGGGACCGCTCCGCACGGCTCGGCGGGTTGCGGCTTGGCTCGGCGCGGTACTTCGCGGCGCGGCTGGGTCCGGCGCGGTGCGGCTGGGCTCGCCCCGGTGCGGTGCGGCTGGGAGCGCCGCCAGGTGAGTGGGGCCGCCGGCTTGCGGAGCCCGCCCGCCCCGGCTGGAGCAGCCGAGCGAATCGTCTCCGTTGGGCTTCGCCCCCCCTCCCGCGAACCCTCCCCGAAGGAGGGAACGGCCCAGCCCGGTGCCGGGGGTCGCAGGGCAGGGGGGGGATGGAGGTGCGACCGGTGCCCCCACCGCCGGCTGCCCGGGGGCTCCCGGGGGGGGGGCGAGCGTCCCCCGCCCGCCCCTCGGGACCCAGCCGGGTGCCTGCTGCTCCCTCACATCTTTCCTTCTCAACTTACGTAATTGGTTTGTTTTTGTTTTTGTTTTGGTTTGGTTTGTTTTTTCCCTCCTCTCCCTCCTTTTTCCCGGCGCCGCTGTTGGCTGCGGGAATGTTTGGGATACTTTGGTTCTCCAGGTGGATTCCTGGGCTGGAGGCTCAGCTCTGCTCGGGTGGGAGGGATGTTTGCTGTTGCTTTTCCAGCTTTGTGCTTTCTTGAATTTTACCTTCGCTGCTGCTCCTCTCTCGAGGGGTAGAAGAGGTGGAGATCGGTATTTGGAGCTCTCCCTACTCCTGAGTTACTCGCTGAGCCTGGCGTGCTCCGGGAGAGGCAGCAGCACGGGGCTGTGTGCTGAGCGAGGCCGCGCAGATTTTTTTTTTACTACACGAGTAAATAGGCTCCGTGCCCACGCACTCGCTTTTTGCCAGCGCTTTTGAAGAGCAGCGCAAAGTTGGATGCAGTGCGCAGGGTTGAGCGAAATAGGTTGGAAGACGGTGCAACAGGAGGTTTCTGGAGGGGTTTTGTTTGTGGTGAGAGCTTAGGCTGAGTCAAGTGGCTGAAACTTGTTTGTAACGTAGATAAGCTGGTGCAGGTGCCCCAGGAGCAGGGAGGTGACAGCTGAGTTCGGTGGGTGTTGGTCTCAGTGCCTGGTACTGAGCCCCCCCCCCCCCCCCCCCCCCCGTCCCCAGTGGTGAGGAGCTCGTCTGCTGCAGGAATTGTGGGCTCCGGAGCAGTGATGGGGGGGAGGACTCCCCCGTCTGGGGTGGGAATCTCAGCATCCCCTTGTCCCAGAATCTGAGCCAGCGCTGCACCATTGCCTCTCCGGCTGCCCCGAATCCTGCAGTGCCCTGGCGAGGGCTGGAGCACAGGGAGCCCATGGGGGGTCCGTGCTGGTGGACAGCTGCAGTTTCCAGCTTTACTGTGGGTGGGCTGAGCGCTGCTGTGCCGTGGGCCGCCCCTTCTGGGTTTGTGTGTGTGTTTCCCCCCCGCCCCCAGCCGACAGGACCTCTTACTGCTGTTGCCTTCTCTCCCCTGTGGTTTTCATCCTCGAAACAGTGACCTCGATCACTCGGAGGAAGCGACACCCGCTATTATATAAACAGCTGAGGGAGAGCACTCTGGCAAGGGAGACAGCGTGGCTGGGGGAGATTCTGGTCTGGCCTGGATTGGCACAGGGGGAGAATTGTGGGGTGATGTGGTGACGGCCTTGCAGCTGGTATGGCGCGTGCTCCCTACCCTCCTGCACACGCTCCTCCCCAGGCGTTGGAGCAGCCTGCCAGATGCGTGGCCCTGAACCAGGAGGGATTTTCTCCACCACCCAGTTTGGGCCGCCCGGGTGCAGCAGGAGACCACAGGCTGGGATGTGTGAGCTGCTTGCCATGGGACCCTGTGCCCTCTCTGGGGTACCCTAGCTGGTCAGGTCATGGGCTTGATGCCGTTCTCCTGAGCATGGTTGTGCTGCTCAATTACACCCAGCTCCTCACTTAGGGCAGAGAGAGCTCATGTACTGGTTAAGGAGTGTCTTGGGCCCCACGGCACTGAGCTTCAACGGGTAATTCGGAGGGCAAGGGTTTATCTCTGTGTGGGAGGGTGCTGGGCAGGCTGACCCACTCCCACCAGCTGCAGAGGACTTTGGCTAAACCTCCCCAGCTCCATCCCTTCGGTTCCACTGGGAAAGGAGAGGGGGAGATGCCCTGGTGCCCCAAGCCCCATGTGCTGCCTATGCAAGGGGGTGGTGTGTGTATTAGCCCCAGGGGGATGGGAAAGGAGCTGTGCCCTCATGCCCCTCCTCATCCCCCCCCCCGACAGCACCCTCAGGAGGTCTCAACAGGTTCTTCCCTCTCAGTTTAACACAAGGATGAGCCAAGTCCCACCAGGACTAAATATAGGCAAAGTATTTGTTCTTCGGCACAGATACAAAAGCTGTCACGATGGAGCTGGGAGGTAAATGGCCTTTGAGGGCTGACTCTGCTCTTCTCCTCTGCAGGTCCTGGGCTGCCGTGCTGGGGCTTGGCCGTGCGGAGGGCTCCCCAGCGTGGCTGCTGCGCTGTCGCCAAGAGGACTGCTGAAACGAAGGGGCTAATGAGCACCAGAGAGGGAGGATCTATAACTTCCAGATGGCAACGAGCCTGTAATCCCTTTGGGAAGAATTAGGGACTCATCGGCGCAGCAGAGCCTGGCGAGGGGAGCGAAGCATAACACCTCCAGCTCCAGGAGAGCTGCAAGAGGCTGAGGGCATCCTCATGTTGACTGCAATGGCCACCCTGGCCTGAGCTGCCTGGATGTCTCTTGCGAAGCCCTGGGGCTGCTGGGAGCCTGTCCCTGAGCACTGAACTATTTCTCATTTTAACTGATCGCATGTTCTCCAACCAAACCCCATCCGGGTCCTGCTTCTTCCAACACAGAAAAAGACTTTTGCCCTTAACAGAAAGGCTTCTTCCTTCTGGTTTTTATGTCCCTGGGATTCTAAAGCATCGTTCTTGCTGGATTTCATCTCCCATCAAAGTGTGTTTTGAGGAATTACGGGCTTATTCCCATGGCTTTATAAACCGCTGGGATCTGAGGGTCTCTGCCTTCCACGCCACTGCTGCTCCTACCTGTCTGCGATGGGGCGAGAGCAGGAGCTGATCCAGGCCGTGAAGAACGGGGACGTACCTGGTGTGCAGAAACTGGTGGCCAAGATCAAGGCATCCAAGAGCAGTGAGTACCCAGGTGCAGAGCTGTGGGCTCCCTCTCCCCAGCAGGGCGCTACTGCTTGTCCCGGGGTGTGAGTCCTGGCAGCAGGCTCAGTGCTGTCCAAGCCGGGGTGCAAGTGCTGACTCTGAACCCTGGCGCGTGAGTTACGCCAGGGCTGGAGGTGGGAGCACAAGCACAGCCCGTGCAGATGAATGACCGGGCTGTAAGTGATCCTCCTGGCAGGGCTGGGGTTCCCCTTGGGCTCTGGGCCAGAGGCCCTGAAGTGTGGGCTACTGAGCGGGGATGGGCAGAGGGAAGCAAAGCCACTTAGTGGGGGATGCTGCTACAAAAGGTCTTTAGCAATTGCCGCTTACTCCCGGCCGTATTTATCTTGTGAAAAGTTATCATCCCAGCCAGTCGACTGGAACCAATCGTCAGACCCTGAATTTCAGTCTGGTAATGTTTAACCCTTCAGCAGGGCTGTTTTCTTGCATGTGCTCTTGGAAGGGTCAGCAGCAAGCATGGCTTAGAGCGAATGTCAGGCTTGTGGCAGTCCCCAAGGGCACCGGGGTCCCGCAGGTACTGCATGGCGTCTGGAGGAGATGGGGAGGGCATAAAGGTGGAGGAGAAGATCGTGACCAGTGCCACGTGCCCTTTTAGAGAGCTGAGCTCCTGGGTGCTTCTTGAGACCTGCGGAGGGAAGGAAACCGTGAAAAGTAAATAAAAGGGCTTTCAGTATGGTGCGTGACCAGGGGAAGGTGCCCCTGCCCAGGCTACAGGAGCTGCTCTGGGCTGGGGGTGTGGGACCGCCTGCCAGGGTGGCTCATCATGGGGGGGTCTCGTGGGTGTGTGCAGGAAAGCTGGAAGGGCAAAAAACTGTCCTGGAGAGAGGGAGGAGAAGCAGCTTTAAGGCTTCTTAGGAGTGGCTCAGGACAGAGAGGCTGGTGCTGAGAAACGTGAGTTAGGCTGAGGATTGCAAACGTGAGAAGGGGATCAGCTCCCCTGGGTCAGCTACTGGAAGGCTTTGATTAGGACCAAGACTTCACAAATCCCAACTGCTGGGCCTGTAGGAGTGCTGCCTCCTCCCCAGAACAGGGGGTCCCTGGTGCCCCCTCCTTGGGCGAAGGGACTGAGTGTCACTGCTTCTGGTTGCAGTTCAGGGACGGCGCCTGTATGGGGTCCCTGAGCTGGAGCGAGGGAGGTTTGCCTGCGCAGGTGGGTTGAAGGACACCTCCAAGGCAATAAGTAATGTCAGGATGTGAGCATCCTGCATCTCGCTGGTGACGCAGCCCTGTTCCCCCAAGCTGGTGCCCCATGGCTGTGCGGTGTGGGCAGGCTGGGGTGCCTGTGGCTCTATTCCTCCTGTGTACCCGGAGGGGGGGAAGTTACACTTGTTTCCTCCAGTAACTCTCTCCCAGTTAAACCCTGTCTGTGTTTTCTCTCTGGCGTCTTCCCCTCCCTCCAGCTGTGGGGCACCCACGTGAACGTGTGTGTTTAACTCCCCTGCTGCGGCGGAGTCAGCAGCTCCCTCTGCTTATTTTAATTTTATTTTTTCGTAAAGTCAGAGGGGAAAACGCCTGGACCCCTGCAAGCCACCACTGCAAGCCCTCGGTGGAGCTCCCGTGCTGGCCATGCTGTGGGGGCTTGCTTGGTCCCAGGGGCTCATTCCTGGCACGGAGGGCATTGCCGCTCCCTGTCCCTTATGATTCCCTCTCCCTCCTTTCACTGATGCCATATGAGCTAAGTATTTGCTGCATTTGCCGCTCATTAAAGCTCCTTTTCCATATGATAGGCTGAGATGCTGAATTTTTTCTTTTTTTTGTTTAAATCCCTCTAAGAGTCCTTCTGCTGTCTCAGTGGATTGGGAGCTCGGTTGTTGTGATCAGCCCTCTGGGGCTTCCTGTGCCTAAAAAAGTCACCACACGTAAGCAAAAATCAAGCGCCAGTCCCAGCAGCAGGAACTTCAGGGACATGTTGTTTAATATTCACCATGTGCAGCCCTCCTCCCTGCGCGAGCGCTGCCTTACAAGTGGGTCACAGCACCTATTATTATAAGGCGATGGGACGGGCAGAGAGAAAGTTTTGGGGCAGGAGCAGGAGGGGAAGGGCAGGTGAGGGCGGGTGTCCTGCCTGCAGGAAGGGGACATAGGGACAATGCTGTGGTCACTTCTGCAGCCAGGGAGGGGGTCTCCTCTGGGACAACCAGGCTGCTCCTGCTGAGGCGGCTGTGCTTTGCTGAGGTTCCCCGGCGCAGCAATAGAAACGTCCTGCTTTTTTAATTTCCTTCTCCCTCTCCCCTCCCCTCTGCGTCGGAGCGCTGCAGAGTTTAATTGAAATTGTTAAACGACCCGTCACGGCTTTGGCCTTTCTCCCTGGCGATCAATCACGTCTCCGGGCTGGCCGCGCTCACCAACAATGCGCCAGTTGGCCGGGCCAGGGCGGCTGCTGCAGCACCGAGGGGCTGGGGCTCCCAGGGGAGGTGAGAGGCAGAGCCCCCTCAGGGCTCTCTTCCCTGGGAAGTGGTGATGGCTCCTGGAACTGGCCAGTGCCTGGCAAGGTTTGGGTGTCCCCATCCCTGGACGTGCAGGGCTAAGGGGATGGGGGGATGCTGGGGTGTTGCTGGGGGTGTGTGGTGCCCTCGCGATAGTCAGGGACTGGAGGAGCAGTGGAAGGTGATGGGAGCTGGACTTACTGTTTGCCTTCCTCAAGGGAGTGGTGGAGGTTTTTGTTTAAACGTGCATGAAGTGCAAAGAAAGGGCAGCAGCTGAGCAAACTGGTGTTAAACTCTCAAGGACAGCAAGTAAAGCCCTACCAGGGTTCAGCCGCTGCCTCAGGGAGGTTCGGCCAGCTTCAGCCAGCCACTTGCCCCATTTCACCAGCGACTTACCTCATTTCACCAGCTATGCTGGGGCTTTCCAGACCTTGGATACATCAAGGACAGGAGCAGGCGCCTGAGACACGGCTGTGTCTGGGCTGTGACCTAGCAAGTTGTTAAACGCTAGTGAAGCTTGCAGGGGGTCTTGGCTTTACCCCCATGCCTGGGTTGGTGCCCTTCGTTGCTGTGTCCCAGCAGCACAAAGCACAGCAAGGTTTTCCCAAAAGTAGTGCCGGCCCTCAGATGCTGCTGTCACCCGTCCAGCTGGGCAGGAGAGGGACGATGCTGTTCCACGTGCTGCGAGACTGCAGCAGGCAGATGTGGGATAATTCGCTCCCTCCCTCTCGCTTAAATTTCCTCCTAATCCCTAGTAGCTATATCAGCTTAAGCCCCGAAGCGTGAGGTTTAATATCTCTCCTGCGATTTGATAGCCTTTGCCACTAGTGCTCTGTGTTGCTGTCCTCTGCAGAAACATTTGCCCTCCCTTCATGTCCTGCCATGCTTTTCTTTCTCTCAGCAGCAGTGGGTCTGTAGTTGTTTGAGGAAGAAGTTGCTCCTTTCTGCAGTTTGGTGGTTGTTTTGCAATGACGTTGTATGTGCCTTTGTGCCAGCTGGCAAGCTCAGCGTGCTGTCCCCTGTCACCGAGGAGGACCATCCTCCTCTTCACTGCTGCTCCTGAGGGAGATTTGTCCCAAGCCTTGTGTGCTCTGGCTGCTCTGTGCGGTCTGGCTGCAGGGAAAAGCAAGGACTACCCTCGAGCAGGTTCCCTATCATTTCAGGCTCTGTTACACCTGATGGCTTTCCCTGCTGGCAGTGGTGCAGAGATGTCTGGGCACCCTGCCCACTCCGGTCCTGCCCTGGGTGGTGCAGGCAGCTGGACCCGGCTCTGCCACCAAGCTCAAGTGTGGCCATGTCCCTTGAAGCCCAAGTTTCGAGGACAAGTTCCCAAGCATCCTCGGCCGTGTCCTTCCCTCCTCTCCCCGCGTGCTGTAGGTCTGACGGGCTGGACCGGCTCCGCAGGCGCATGCTGGCTTGGAAATGCTGTGGGCACGCCTGCGGAGAGACGCTGAGAAACTCTGCCGAAACGGGCAAAACTCCCTCTTCCGCCGAGGCTGAGCCAGGAGCAGGGCGAGGCGCTGTGCCCAGGGGAGCCCGGCTGGCGGCGGCTCTGTGCCGGGGACCCCACCACCCTGTAGCCTGCCAAAACCTGCTTTTGAACCAGGCCACGGTGGGTGGGTGGGTGGGTGGGAGGGGGGGGGGGGGGGGGGAGAAAAGAGGCTTCAAAGGCTCCAGCAAGTGTGGCGGCTGTGGGGATGGATGGTGGTGGGGCTGCAGCTGCACAGCATGAGTAGGGGGGTCTGTCCTTCCTTGCTTCCTTCCTTCTCCCGAGCCTCCCTAGGATGGGGGTCTCCTCCATTAGCCTTGTGTTTGCTTGGTGGGTTTTCCCAGCCACTTCCCGATTGTCCCAGCTGATGACGGGGTTTAGCCCCTCTTTTTCCACCTCTCTTCCTGGGAAGGAAAACCCCCACGTGGGCAGCGGTGGCGAAAGGAGTGAGTGGGCGGTTGCTTTTCAAAGCTGGCCTTGAACGGGTGTTGTGTTTGGAAAGGGGCCCGGCTGCTGCTGGTGCGCCTGGAGCTGGAGAGAGTGTCACCGCGCTGAGCGCAGGAGATAAGGCACAAGCAAACAGCATCATGCAGGGGGACAGAGGAGGCTGTGCTGTGTATTGCCTGGCACAGCAGGCACAGCCTCCTTGGGGCACCCAGCCCTGCAGCCCTCTGCACCCCAGCTCCTGTCCCCATCTCCCTTTGTCCCAGGTCTGTATTTCTGTCCCCAGCCTTTGAAAACCCATTGGCAGGGCAGCCTGTGGCAGCAGAAGCTGCCTTTTCCCTGCCTGGGTAAAAGAGAAGGGGGGGAAAAGGGCTAATTCTGGGAAAGGGGACAAGTGTGGGGTCTGTTGGGGTTTCTCTGGGCTGTGCTGACTTCCCCTGGGGACAGCCAGGCAGGGCTGGGGTCTCTCCGGGACTTTTTGCTCTCTCGGGGATGTACAGAAGTTCCTCATGGCTGGCAGCTGCCCCTGGTGTCGCAGGTGGGAGGCTGAGGTTTGGGGTAGGAGGCAGCTTTCCATCCTTCAGACACTTCCCGGGGACTCAGCTCCCCGTTCCCCAGGGCTGCAGAGGCCGTTTTGGCTGTCTGACCCAGAAACACAGGATGATTTGGATGACGACAGCTCTAAGGCAGACAGAGAGGGCAGCCCCGAGCCGTGGGACAGCGTGTGCCCGGCTGCCGGTGGCACACAGGTGCTGTAAGGGGGACGGTGCTCCCCAGGGCTGTGCCCAGGCACGGGAGGAGGGGATGCGGCAAGGACACCACTTGCACAGGCGTCCTCTCCTCGGGCTGGGGATGTGCTAGGGGCACGGGGCTGGTTGCAGGAGGGAGCTGGTGGATACCAGTGATGCCACCTTCTGGGTGGCAGCGACCTGTTGCAAAAGGGCAGTCGGCCCTGCAGGTTTGGGGATGCAGTGTGAATGCTGCTGGCACTCCCTGGCTTTGTCACGTGGGAGAGGAGCCGCTTTTAAGTGAAAACATAATTGTGCTCTTCCTCCTCCTCCTCCTCGTTCCCCCACAGGGCTGCTGGGTCTGAAGGTCTTGGCTGCAACCTAGAAAGAAATTGTAGCATTGTCCCTGTTTAGGACAAGCAGGTCCCCATGGACCACAACAGCGTCAGCAGCATCACTCCTGCCACCTCTCCATCACTATCCCAGTGGTGCAAGAAGGTTTCCCTGGAAAGGGGGGAGTGAATTATTGGATCCCAGTGGTGATCGACAGCATCCCCTGCAGAAGATGGTTTCCAGCAGTTGGGAGCACGCAGTAGCGCGCTCCCAGCTGGCTGGAAACCATCTTCTCCACAGCATCACCCCAGCAAGAGTTAAAAGAGGGGCTGGATGCTGTGCGTGTGTGTGTGCATGCACGCGCCTTGCTTTGTTTTTAAAAGCGCCTCGGCTGGCCTGGCCCCCCGCCAGACCCGGGGCCGCCGCTGGCAAAAACTCCGGCAAAGGAGTATGAAAGGGGCAGAAACTAAATAACAATAAACCACCTTTTTCTGGCTGCTCTAGCGAGTGAGGGAGTGGGGAGGAGCTGCAAGCACTCCAGCTCCCCCAAATCCCCCAGAGCACTCCAGCTTCCCCCAGAATTGTGCCTGGGATGGAGAGGGAGGGACCTGCTTGAATCTTGGAGCTGCAACATCACCTGGGCCTTGCCAAGGTGTCCTGCTGAGTCACAGACCTGTCTGGAGATGCCCGATCTGCTTGGAAATGGCTCTGCTGGGGTGATCTTCACACTCCTGGGGAAGGGCTGGACACCCTCGCCCATCCCTTGCTCCTGCGGGATGCCCAGGGCTGTGACATTCTGTGCCTGGGGTTAGGTGCGCAGGCACCTTGAGCAGTTTGCAGCCCCAGGGAGAAAGGCCAGAGCTGCAACTGAGCAGTTTTGATGGCGAGATAAGGGAGTAGGGAAAACCTTCGTGCACGGCAGGTATGCGGCTCCCGCAGCATCCTAGACCTGGTGCAACATGTCCAGCTGCTCTTCCGCCAAGCCCTGCCAGCGCTGGTGCCGCTCCCCCACCGGGACCCAGCCAAGGCTGCGCAGAGAGCACATGGCCCCAGCGCTGGTGCTATGCCTGACCCCCCACCCCCACCCTCCCCCAGGTGCCATCCTGGGAGCCAGCGCCCATATCATCTGAGCCCGGTGGGTGACTGTGCTGTGAGGGGTGAAAACTCCCGAGGTTTCATAACACCGCCCTTGGCCACGGGCACGGCCGGTTGTGTAAGGCACCCTGTCTGCCTGTGCAGGGAGTCGGCGAGCATGGCACAGGCGTTGGGTGCCCAGCACGGAGGTGCCCCCAGCAGCGGGGCTGGTTCAGATGCTCCCACTCGCTTTGCAGGTGCCTCTTGCCCCCTTGGAGCATTGGTCCCCAGGGTCTGGCTGGCTCTCAGCCCTCACTACCCCCCTCAAGCAGCCCATCTTGAGGCATCGTCTTGTTTCTTTGCCAGGATGGGTGTGGGTAAGCCTGAAGGGGGGGTTCCAGCTGGAGCCGACTTGGGTGCAAACAGCAATAGGGAGACTGTGGATTGGGAACCCTATGGACCTTCTCCTGTGGGTCACCCCTCTCCCTGGGCAGGACACCCAGCTCACAACCTCTGTGGCCCCTCAGGGACCTCCTCGAATGCGTCCGTGGCAAGGCTACGTGAGCACCACTTGTCTCAGTGGCCTCCAAAAGGGGCCAGAGTCCTCGCCGGTGGCTAATTGCTGCTGGCACAGGGGATGTGGGTACATGGTGAGCCTAGCCGGCGGTGTGGGGCCAGCACAGCCACGGCAGTGGGGATTGCTTTGGGCCGCAGCCTGGGTTGCTCTGGTTGGCCTGAAGCACTTCTGGTTAGGTTTTGCTGGGCTGACGCAGGTGGGAAGGGCTGCATGAGCCCTCCTGGCTTCCCTGAATAAGCACCCACTAATCCTGCTGGGTTAAAAAGAAGGGAGACACTCCTCCTTGCAGGGGAAGAGGCTGCTGCACAGGCGGAGGAGCTGGCTCTGACCGTGCTCTGTCTCCAAACCCCAAGGGCTGCTCGAGCCTTGGAGGAGTCCTCAGCTTCCTCAACAGTGCTGGGGCACAAGCAGCTCCCTGTCTCAGAGCATCTGTCCCACTGGTTATATTTAGCAGCACGTACTGGGCTGCACACGGATGTCCTGGAGCTGTTTCTCCATTCCCTCCACCCCAAAGCTGGTGAGGACATGGTGAGGGTCCTGCTCTGAGCCCCCAGACTCATGGCTCTGCTTTGCCCCACTGCAGCCTGCTCTGAATGCCTGTGGCTCCACGGGGCTGAATTCACACCAGGTACTGGTGTTACCCATGAGTGTGGTCCTGGATAAAGGTCTCCTCCCAGGAGCAGTGCAGGTGGGTTCCTCTGCTCAGCCCCAGGTGGGGACAACCGGGGCAGTAGGACAGGGATGTGGCCATCAGCTCCCTGAGCCCACACGTGTGGCTGGCCATGTGCTTGCAAAGCTGGTACCTCATCGGCCAGGAAGGGACATGCAACTTCCAGGGCTGGGTCCCTTTCCCAGCAGGGTTGGCACAGCTTGGAAAACCATTTGCTGGCAGGGCCTGGGGATGAGGCAACCCGCCGTGATTCCCTGGTCAGGGTGGGGGGCACAAGGTGCCACAGGAGCAGTGGCACAGTGCAAGAAGGGATGTCTTTTCTTACGAAAAGGAGCTGAGGGAGGTGGGGAGACTCTTTTTGCCCCTGTATATCACATCTTTCTCCCCACCACCCCCCTGAGATGCTGCGAGGCAGCAAGCAGGGGTTTCTGCGCTCAGCTCCCACGTCCTGCCTCCGCCGCCAACTCGGGCTTGCCGGGGCCGTTCCTGACACGCACCCGCCGTGCTGGAAAGGCATAAACAGATCGGGTTGCCGGCAGGGGTCCAGGGAGCGGGCAGGCCTTGGCTTGTGTCCCACCACCGCTCGCTCGGGCTGGGGTGTGGGGGAGCAGCAAGGCAGGGGGATGAGATGGAGGGGCTGACCTGGTGGCAGGGTCCCTGTGGGGACCTGGGCACGGCCTTGATTTAACAAGGGACTGGGGTCTTCACCTCAGTTTACCTCTGGTGCTAAGGTGGGCCTGTTATTTAGGGGTTCAGAGGTGTTGACGTGCTGCACCCCAACCTCTTTCCCCATCCCTGCGTGGGAAGTTGGTGGCTGGAGCTCAGCCTGTGGATCCTCAGATCGAGCCTCCCCTTATCCATCGCAGTTGTATTCTGATGCTTTTGACCTTGCTGTAAATCAGCCCTTGTCCCTCCGCAGTACGTGGGGGGACAGGGCTGTGCTGTGTCGCCCTTGTCCCCAGCTGGTCCCTGAGCAGCTGCTGGCTGGCTCTGGTATCTGGGCTGGGTGCTGGGAGGAACCCACTGCCCTCCTTGCCGGCCCCAGAGCAGCTGGGACAAGGGCAGGGGGGCAGGAACACAGTGCCTGGAATAACTCAGCAGCCACCGAGGCCCCACAGGGATGGCAAGATGGGTGTGGGGTCCTGGTGTGGTTCCTGCTTCCGCTACGGGGACAGGGAGATGCTTCTCCTGGGAGATACAGCGTCACTGGCTGCTAAGTGTATTTATTGGTGATCTCTGCTTCCACTTGGGGACGTGCAGGGTGATGCAGGGCATCGTGATGATAGAGCTGTTGCGTCCTTCTCCTGTCCCCTGCAGATGGGGTCCCACCACAGACCGGGGTCCTGGGGGAATTCTTTGCTGCTGCAGCTGGGTGAAAACATCCTGCTCCAGCCAAGGCCTAAGAAAAGTGCTGCTGGCCAGCTGCTCGGCAAGATTTTGGTGATGGCTTCTCCTGCTTTGCGCCATTGCCCAGCCAGGCGGAAACCTGGGCGAGCAGCTGGAGAGTCTGACCTGGCTGGCAAAGAGCCCTCGCACTGGGCACAGGCAAAGCCGTGCTGCCCTCCCCAGCCTTGGCAGGGAAAGGAGAGAACAGCGGCGGGTTCATTTCTCTCAGCCTGCTTGTCCCAGGCTGGAGGGAGCTTGGCCTGTGCCCGCTGGGGACAGACTCGTCCCTCTCTGCTTCCAGCGCGGAGCAGCCGGGCAGTTCCCACTTGCTTCGGGAAGTGACATTGCACAGGGGATGGGAACAGCGAGGAGAGACGGGTGCCTTCTGTGTCCTTGGGGAGGGGATTTGGAGAGGGATTCCTCCCATCGCTCATGGCTTGGGAGTGCCGAGCAGCCGCTACTGGGTGGATCCTCTTGCTCTTTCCCAATGCAGATGCCACAAATGGCTGCAGTGCCATGGCATCTGTGGGAGCAGTTGCCCATCCAGCAGCCCTTGGGACCAGCAGGAGCTGGAGGCCACGTTTTGGCTCTGTCCAGGAGGGAAGGAAACGATTTGCTCAAGCTGCTCGGATCTGGGCTGCAGTTCAGATGGAGCTGGATAGCCCGTGCATCGTTTGCTGGAAGGCAGCTGTAGGAAGCAGAGAGCCTCTCTTTTCAGTTTGGCAATAGGAGGTAAAGGCAGCAGGCCCCCAGGAGTGGAAATCTTTGATTCATAGTGAGAAAAATCCAGTCCCCAAGCAGCGTCTGCCCCATCCCTGCACAGGTTGGGCTGTGCATCCTGGGGGACCCCACCGGCACATCCCTGAGCAGGGCTGGCGGCAGCACCGGCTCGCAGGGTCAGAGTTGAGGAAAGGCATCCGCAAGGTATTTTTAACTGCATGTGACTCCAAACTCCGGCTGCACAGCCGCCAGCAGCAGTCTGAGGTTAGTCCTCGGCTGCTGACAGTTCATTGCCCATAGGCTGGGGGGGGCTTTGGGGAAAATTCAGTTCCCATCCACCAAGGCCTCGGGAAGGAGTGACGGCACTTGAACCATTGACCTTTTGGGTGACCTCGAGCAAACAGCTTCACCTCCCGGTGCCTCCCCTCCCATCCTGTGTGTGCCTTGCCTAAATTAGAGCAGCCAGGGTGGGGACAGCCACTCCGTCTGCCCCAGCATCGCCTTCTCTAGGTGCATGGCAGCTTCCCCAGGGCCAAAAGGGGAGGGAGGATGTTGCAGGATTTCCAGCTGCCGCACCACTGTGTGCTTTGAGTACTGGCTCTACCGGCTGGAGCGCCTCTCGGGTGCCGGGCGCTAGGCTGGCACTGATGGGGACCGAGTGCCGTGGCAGCCTGGTCCTCAAACCTCAGCCTTGCCCCACTGCCCCAGGAGCTGCATGATTTGCTGCAACCATCCAAGCGACAGCGGAGGGCTGGATCCTTGTTGCACTCGCTTGAGCTCACAGAGTTTTGCTGGCTGCTCTTGACTGCTCTAATTTTTATCTGTGGCTCATTGTTAGAACCATAAAATAAATAGCTACGTGCTCCTCTTGAGCGTCAAAACCCTCCAGGTGTAGGAGGGTTGCTGCGTCCCTGCTCGCCCTCTGTAATTAACTGTTGCTCAGCAAATCCACACTTACTGACCTGCCCTAATCTTACCATGCAAGGCAAGCCCTTTGGCTGCTGGCTCCTGCCACTTGCCTCTCGTGCTCCCCATGAGCCCATATCATGTTCACAGCCCTGGGCATGCAATGGGAGATGGTACCCTGGGAAGCAGCATCCCCCCACAGAGCTGCCGAGGTTGTTTTCCTCGCTGGCAGCTTCCTCTGTGCCCACGTTTCATGCTGCTCTCACCGTCCCCCCTCATCCTGCTTCCCCTCTTTCTTCCTCCCATTGACTGTCTGCCGGTTGGATTATTTTTCCCCAGATGCTGCAGTCTGCAATTTTCCCAGGTTGAATCTGCCTGGGTTTGTTCTTCTAATCTCTCTTAAGTCCCTTTTGTGTTATTTCTGCCCTCGTCGATCTGTTGCGCATCCTCCACAGATTACATTAATGCACTGTTTGCTTGGTATTGCATTAGTGAGAACACTGAGCATGCCTGTAGGTGCAGCCCCTTTGCCTGGGTGCCTGGGGTCACCAGAGCCCTGCAGTCCCTTCCCCAGCTCCCAGGGGAACCAGTTGGAACCAGTATGGAACTGGTTGAACGGGAGCTAAGGTGCGTTGTTAATGCTGGGCCAGATGCTCTGCTGGTCCTTGTGTCCTGCAGCCTTTGGGTGGCTCTTGGCCCTGTGGCGTGCCCAGGGATGCACCACGGGCACAGGCAGAGCTCGTGCTTGGCCGCCAGCCCCTGCTGCTATCGCCCCATCTCTTCCCGCTCGGGAGGCGTCCTGTCCTTTCGGAAGGATGGGGGAAATGGAAAAGGCTCCACCTCTTCCCTGGGCAAATACAGCTCCTCTGAGTTCATATCCTGGAGAATGGAATAGTCAGGTCCCAGCAGGGACGGTGACTTCACCTCCCGGTAACGCGTTTCCCTGGCCAGCTGGGAAAGGAGCCCTTGTATCTCTGAAGGAGCCGCCCGGCTTCCCCCACCCGAAGCCTTTCCCAGCTGTTTCCATCCTGGCTGGGGCTGGGGGATGCAATTTCAGCTCCATGAGGAAGGGTTGTTACTGCTCCCCCTTGCCAGGGGAGCCGGGCTGGGTCACGTCACTTTGGGGTAGGCAGCTGATGCGAACCCACAAATTATTGTGGGGAAGGGGAGCGAGTGCTGTTCATCCCCCCATACAGCTCAGATCTTTCTGGGGGCCTGAAACTCAAAGCAGGAGCATGTGTTTGGCTTTTGCAAGGGGTGAGTCCAGCCCCAAAGGACTCCTGTGATGCTGTTTCCCCGCCTTGGCATTTGCCCCTTCCATCCTTGCTGCAGCCATCAAACCTCAGGGGTGAGGGACAAGAGCAGCACCTTCTTCCCAGCTGCGTGGATGGGGATGGGATTTCCGACTCTGCTTTTCCTTTCATTGTTCTGGGAGCCTTCACTTTGAACAAGCTGCCTGTTTTTTCCTGCTTTGTTGCAGGGGGGAAGCAGTAGGGGGAAACTGGGGGTCTGGCCAGGGGTCCTGGGGCAGCTGGGCTGGGGCTGAGCGACTGATGTCTGTGCTGCGCAGGGATGCTGCCCCTGCACCCTCCCACTGCTAGCCTCTAAAAAACGTAATTGTTGGATTTCCCTGTGAAAAAGGTTCCCAGCCTTTCCAAAGAAGGAAAAAAGCTCCCAGTTGACTCCATGGTCCTGCTACTGTGTCCCCTAACCCTCCCCTTCACCTATTGTGGGTCCCCAGCCCAGCCCAGGGAGGAATGCTGCTTCCTTGGATCTCTCAAAGTCCTCTGCCTTCGCCATCACCTGCCTTTACCATCATCCACCATCATATCTAAGCACAGGACAGGACAAGAGAGCTTAGAGAAGGAGAAAGCAGAGATGAGGAGGGAGGCAGAACTGCCAGAGGACACTCAGACATGCCGCCAGCAGAGACAGCTTGGCGGCAGGAACAACTTGGGCTCTGTGTGGCTGTAAGATTTGGGGCTCAAGCCAGGGGTAAATGGTGGAGGCTGTCGAGATTGGAGACAAGCAGCCAAGTTGGTGTGGAGATGCTCCAAGTGCGGGGATGCTCCCAGCAGGTTGTTGCATCTGCTGGGGTTATTCCAGCTGGACCCAAGCTGCCCAAACCAGGATCAGGGCTTGGGTGCGACAGCCATTGCGCAGCCTGAGCAGCATCGAAGCGGGCAGGGCCCTGGCCAGGTCCAATGTGTCTCACGCCTGGCTTTGGTAGGTTTCTCAAGGGATGAAGACACCAGTTATTCTCAAGGAGTTGCCAGATGCTGTTGTAGGGAAAGATACGGGGCTCCCTGCCGTGTCATGCTCTCCCATCGCTGCTGTTTGCCTTGTGTTGATGGGAATCTGCCTCCCTGATTGCAGCCTACCCATCCCTGCCAGTTAACCCAGTGGCTGTGCCCCAGTTGGACCCACCCCACAGCGCCTGGCTTGGTGGAGGACCTGTTTGTCAGCCTTGGTGGGAAGCCCATTCACAGGGATGCTGCGAGGCCTCAAACCCTGGTGCGGGCCATTAGTGGGGAGGAAAGCACCCGTGGCGTCTGGGCCCCGGTGGCGTTTGGGCATAGGGACAAGTGCTCAGCCGGGTTTCCCAGATGGCAGCATCCTGGCAGCCAAATTCACCCACCATAACAACAAGGGAAAGAGGGAGGCCCTGCCTGCCCAGGGAGCTGGGCTCGGCATCTGGGGGGCGAGCTGGTGGCTATGGCAGGCAGCTGGGGTCAGGAGACCTTGGCTCTCGCCCAGCCTCTGTCCCAAGCTTGCTGGGCAACTTTGGTTGAGTTTCTTAACGTCTCGGTGGCCGAGCTCCTTCCCTATCAAAGTGGGAGAATCTCTTCTGAACCTATTGAGAACCTGAAGCAGCCGGTTTGCCGGGAGGAGCCGGGTGTGGGTGGCCGCAGCGGACGTGCCTGTGGATGGAGGGATGACAGGGAAGGAAGATTCCTGCAGAAGGCGGATGGACGTCACCTCTTTGGGTCTTGAGTTTGGGCGAGACATCAAGTCTCTCCTGAGCTCTGGCATAACCCCACTGTGTGCCAAGGCAGGGCCATCCCAGGCCGTCGGTGTGGGTCGAGGCCAGGCAGGGCAGGTCGGGTGAAGCTGCCACCTCCACCTGCAGCCCCAGGAGGCTGCCACTACCATTGGAGATGGCTGGTGCTTTGGGAGATCACAGCTGATTAGCTCCTCCAGCTGGTTTATTGGCTTAGTGATGACATTCCCCAGGTGGATTTTATTTTCCCAGGTGCATATGTACATATATTTGGTGTGTCCAGAGCACAAAGTCCTTCTCCCACCACCTGCAGCAGCAGGATGGTGTTCCTGCAGTGCCAGGCAGAGCATCCCTGCATGTGGGGTACTCGTGGCCGGCAGTGCAGGGACGCTTGTGGCTGGATGTTCAGGGATGTGTGTGGTGCAGGGATGCTCATGATAGAGCGATGCTGAGACGTGCAGTGCAGGGAGGCTCATGGCATGGGGATACTTGCAGCCAGCAGTGTGGGGATGTGATTTCCTAGGGCAAGGGGAAGGTATGAGGGTCTGTGACACCGGACCAGCAGAAAAATGTATTTTTTTAAGGTGTCTCTGGCAAGGATGTGGGTCTGCAGTTATAGATCTGTCTGTCCTGCACAGAGATGAAGGCTGGCGGTGGAGGAGCTTTAGTGTGGCTGTGCTGGGTGGACAAAACTGGGGGGTCACAGCAAAAGCACTGCTTTCTGGAGCCTGACTTCCCATGTGAGAGCCAGGGCAGGAGTCTCCAAGGGGCACTTTGGGGGGAACATGGGATATTTGGACATTTCCTTCCCCAGCAAACCCAGGCAAGCATGTGCCACTCCTTCCCAGCCAGCAGTGAGCGGTTCAGCACTTTGGAGGGATCGTGTCCATCTCCAAGACGTCAAGGCAAAGCCTCAGGGTGTCCCCTCAGGGACAAGGTCTCCGGTGAAGGGCACGCAGGGTGCCCGGGGTGCTGGCACAGGGGGTGCTGGCTGTGCCGGGCAAGGGCACGCCTGGCTCCACGTAGCCGGCACAGCCGGCGCCAGGCAAGCGCCCTGGGGGGGTAAATACAGATTTGTGCTGGGCTGGCTGCCAGTGGTGCGGGTGAGGCACCCGCCCTGGCCATCTGCTCCCCAGGTGCCCCCCACACCCCACGGGGAGCTCAGCCCAGCCTGGCATCCCTGCCATGGGGGTGCATCCCAGCCCTGCGGGGAAACTGAGGCACAGGGTGCAGCATGACAGAGGGGGCTGATGCATCGGGGGAGCTGGTTGGAAACACCACGCTGGGCTGTGCCATCCTGGCCCCCCGCCAGCAAGGATCCGAAAGGCTGAGGGCCCGTGCTTTCCCCTTGGCTGGGGCCGGAGCCAGAGCGTGCTGCGGACAAGGGTCTCAGCCCCATGTGACGAGCGAGCGGCCGAGCGGCCGAGCTGCCTTTGCCATGGCCGGTGTCCGGCGGAGCAAGCAGGCCCTACATTTGTAAGCAATTTGCCGGAGCGTTCCAGAGGTGCTTCCTGCCTGCCGCTTGGCAGCCAGGCGCTGCACAGAAGCTCTCTGGCTCCCTCGAGGCCTCACTCAGCCCCAGCCCCGCTGCCGAGCCTCATCCTGCCCGGGCAGGCGCAGGCAAATGCGCTGGAGAGGGGGGACAGGGCAAGGTTGGGTCCGGGTGGACCCCTTGGAGGGGTTGTGTTGGGGAGTGGGGCTGAGCAGGGGGAACCCGCAGCTGGAGTTAACCCTTGGAGTGCACCAAGCTGGGTTTTCCCCTGGAAATATCTCCTTCAGGGCTTATGTTTCGGTGCTGGGTCCATATTTTTCTGGGTTCATCTTCCCAGGATGTGAGTGTGCTCCTGGCAGGGAGCAGGGGGTGTGGATCAGGCCCACGGGTGGTCCCATGCAAACCCAAAGGAGGTGATGATGTGGCTGAGAAGGGTCTGGCCACCCCAGCCCAGTGTTGCGGCTGGATTAGCCCTGATCCCACAGCCCTCTCCCAGGCCAGCTCTGCAGTCTCCTGACCAGAGCCACATCTCCAAACCAGCCGGTCTGGGAGGGCTGTGGGATTGGAAATGGCTTGGCCTGGCCCCTGCAAAGCCCCAGAACATCTGGGTGGGAAAGACAGGGGAGCCTGAAGTTGCTAGGGCACTGACGGAGAGAAGGAGCTGAAGAAATGGGGAGGAAAGCAGGGGAATCAGTCAAAAGGAGCATATGGATGGAACGAGGAAGAGGGATGCAGGGAAGCATCCCATCATCTGCCTTCCTGTCACTGCATCCTCAGGACCATGACAGGGGTTGGTGGCACCCCCTTGGCAGCCCTTGTGCTGCTCCACTGTTTCACCCCATCCCAGTGCTGGCTCCCCACTGAGGCAGGGCTGCCTTTGGGGTTGCTTTTCTGGCCTCGAGTGCTGTACGGTGCAGGTGTGCAGCAGGATGGTGCTGGCAAAGGGGTCCCAGCTGCCTGGGTGTGCTCTGTTTTCCACTCCTCTTGGCTCATGCCTTTGTGCTCGCCACGCCAGGATGCCCGGCCCCTTTTCTAGCCACGCTTCACCTTCCAGCCTGGCTGCAAACTCTCCAGCTCTCTCGGCAGTGATTTACCCGGCTACAAACCAGGGATGAACTCTTTCCCTTCCTGCCTAAACTTTCGGGAAGATCCCCAAAGGGGATACTGCTCCTGGCTCCGCTTTTTGGGACCTGCTGTTTTCCCAGCCACCCACACCATGTCCGTGTGGTCCTGCCCCATCTCCTGACCTTGTTGGGCTGCCAGAGCAGGGAACTAATTTGAGGAATGTTGCTCAGGGAGAGGAGCAAAGGCATGGGCATTTTGCTGTGCAGATGCTGACAGCTGCCTCCTGGGGCCAGGGAGCGGGCAGGGACACCTGCTGTATCCCAGACCTGCTTACTGGATCCCACTGGCCAGCCCTGTCCCCTTGTAGGAGGGAGTCAGGGGTGGGATTCTGGGGTGAGCTCTCCCTGTCCAAATAGTGGGCATTGCTCAACTCCCAAGACCAGCCCCTGGGGACTGTGGGATGTATCTGCCTATTTTGGATGAGATGCTCAGTGGACATCTCCGTCCAGCCTGTCTCTTCCCAGCATCACCTTCCTGGCTGACACGGTTCAGGCTCTGGTCCTCCTACTGTGGTAAGGACCCTTCCTCCTCCTTCCTACCTTTTCTCAGCAGCAAACACCTGCGGCAATTTTCAGCTGCAGCCGATGGGAGCAAACCCACACTGGCCTTCGGTTCCCACCACAAAGAGCATCCTTTAAAAATACCTATTTATAAACCGTAATTAAAAGGCAGGGGGCTGGGGGATCAGGGAGCAAGAGGTGATGGCTTCATGGGCATTGCCTACGACTTAGTGGAACCCTTTGTTTACTTTTAATTTTATCTTGATTGTGTCTTTTGGAAATCCCCCAGCAGTGAACGCTTCCCAGCCCTTCCTGCTCCCTGCTTGCAGGACCCATCCCAAGACTTTTCGGGGGGCAGGATGAGGCCTTTGCCCACCATAGCTGACCCTGTTCCTGGCTCTGCCATACGCCCAAGTGCGATCCTGAGAGTGGCACCGCAGGGCTCAGTGGTTATGGTCACTCTGTGACTCGGATCAGAAGCGGCCAGTTTACAAGTGAAATGTTTGGGTTTTTTTTTCTGGCTGCTGTGGCAGAGTGAAGTGGTTTGTCCTTGATGGAGACTCTGGATCCTGGGTTCTCAGGCAATATGGGGCTGGGGGGGGGGGGAAAGTGGGAGCTCTGAGGGATGGCTTTGGGAGCCAGTTCCTTCAGGAAGGGCTTCTGGGTTGGCAGAGCTGCTTGGTACTGCTCTGAGGAGGAGCAGCTCCTGGAAGAGGTAATTAGGGCGATCCCCTCAGCTGCAGCAAGGAGTCACGAGTCCTTCACCAGCAGCCACTCCAAGCCCATTTTGTGTTAATTACGCTGTTTACAAAACACTGTAAATTGCAGTAGTGAACACACCATTCCTTGGTTTCCTTTAATTATCCATTTGCATGATGAATGAGCCGCCCCCCTCTTCAGCTCTCGGGCAGAGGGACCATGCAGCAGAGCATGGCTTTGGGTGGGATCTGCCGTGTGAGGTGGGCAGGGACCCTGAGAGAGGAGGAAGAGAGGGGTATGAAGGAGGAGAGGGAGCTGCGGCCCCGGAGATCTGCCTGGCTGTGAGGGTGGGGGCTTCTTCCCCAGGACCCCCCTGCCATGTTTCAGTGGGGTTTGAGCAGCTCTTTCACCCTGGACTGGAAGCCTGGCTCTTGGACTTTGATTTTTCCGTAGGAAACAGCACAGAAACCTTTCAAAGCATTTAATCCTCCCCGGCTCGATGATGGGACTGCCTGGAAAGGCAGAGGAGGAGTGGTGGCATTTCTTGCCCCCTACATACCTTCCCCTTTCTTTCTCTTTTGACTTGGCAGATGAATTCCAGAGATGTTAATCCGTTCTCAACCCCTCAGTGAAGAATAAAATGTCCTCTCTGTGTGGGAGGAAGGAATTCATTCGAATTAATTGCGGGAAGGAGTGGGGAGCTGGGGGCGTGCGTGAGGCTGTGCCGAGGGTGGGGTGAGCATCCTCCGCTGCTCAGTGGTCCCCGAAGGGGAGGGAGGGAGGGATGGGGATGTCTGAGGTGGCACAATCCTTGCATTCACAGCTCATTCAGCCTCTGCCCCAGCCGTACAAATGCCAACCATGTGGTCTGTGGGCCAGGCCTCAGCAGCAGCGATGGGCACAAGGAGCGAGTGGGGGGCAAAATGGCCCCACTCAGCAGTTTTGGGGTGTCACTGCCTATAAAGGGGAGGGAAGCGCTGCCCCACCAAGCCAGGGTGACAGGAGCTGCAGGATCCGACACATCCCAGGGGCATACAGAGATGGGGCAGGAGAGACGGAGGAAGGAAAGGGTCTGAGCTTGAGCTGGGTCAGCCTGTTGAGGGATTGTGGAGGTGAACGTGGAGTGAGGGAGAGGAGAGGACGCCGAGATGGGTCAGGCGCTGTTCTGTGCGCTGGGAGGTCTGTCTGGCTGCGGGACGGGGCTCCTGCAGGGTCCTGGGGGCCGTGCGGGGCTCTGCCTCCTGCTCTGACCGTCGCCTCTTCTCTCTGCAGAGCTCCTGGGATCTGCCAAGCGCCTGAATGTGAACTACCAAGATGCCGATGGGTGAGTGCTCCTCTGGCAGGGTGCTAGGTGCTGCTGCCGCCGGCATGGGTGGGCTTGCTCTCCCCGATAGCCAGTTGGTTCTGCAGTTTTGGGTATCGTAAAGCTTTTGAGGGTGGCTGCTGAGCCCCACAGAACACAACAGCATCCCGAAGCCAGGGCAAGCCCTGCAGAGGCAGACCCGGTGCCTGCCTGGATCTGAGCTGAGGGCTGTGCTCAGTCCGTCCTGCAAAACCCTTCGTAAAGCTCTTCTGCGTCCCGCTCTTCAGGGCTGGGCGTGAAAAGGGATCACGGTGTGTCCAGCCAATGTCCCGTGCCCTGAGTGCTGGTTGAAGCACGGAGAAGCACCCAGCCAGCCCTGGCGCCTGCACGTGCTTGTGCCTGTGTTTAATATCCCAAGAGCAAAATCCCATTGTTTGGGGGGGTTAGAGAAAGAAAAGATGAGGTTGCCAAGTGACCACAGCATATTTGTGTAGCTCATCTCTTCCAAAATTCAAGCATTTAATAAGCTGGGTACTGAGAGTTAAAGAAACCACAAAAGCCCATAAAATAAATAAGCATGTTATTCGTATTGAATTAGCTCTGACCTGTGAGTTATTAGCGTTGTTTTATGTACTGTTGTTGTACCTAATTTCTACATGTTTTCTTTTCGGGGACTCTGTAGGAGGAGGTGTCCATGATGAGTCTTAACAGGCCAGTGGGGGGTTGAAAATGAGCAGAATGGCTCTGTCTTAAAATAATACTGTGCAGATGGAGCTTAATAGAAAAAAAATGTAATAATAGAAGCAATGATCTGATTCTGATAAGGCACAGGGCTTGTGCTGGGGCAGCTCCAGGAGGGCTGCTGATGGGAACAAGGGTAAAGGGTCCGTTCCCCATCAGAGGGCTGCACACGGGGTATTGACAGCGCAGGCAGCGCGTTGGGTTTCACGGGGTGTGGGAAGGGGATGGCAGGAAGGTGAGACCCATGCATGGGGACGGCAGCTTGCGCCCTCCTGGGAGAGTGGTGCCGCTGGCAGTGACCTCGGCATCGCCTTGCTCGCAGCTTGGAGATGACGGGGTGGGTGTGGGTGGGTTTGTGCAGCTGCCTCCAGGCAGAGCCGGCCCTGCAGGAATCCCGGCAGAGTTGGCTTCGGGGGGATTTTGTACCTTCTGCAACACCCGGAGACTCTGCACAGGGATTTGGGGGTACTCTGGGACTGTGCGTCGGGAGGAGAGCCATGCTGGCTGAGCTGCGTCCCTGGCACAGAGCTGGGATGCTGCCAAGCCCATTGGAGCCCCGGCCTGCGCTGTCTGGAGCCCCCCACGCCCCCTGGAGCAGCACACGGGCTAATCCCCAGTGGCATGGGGACCCCTCGCTCGGCCATGGCCCTTCACGTGACAGCACCGGGCAGACAGGCCCCTTTCACAGCCCCGAGACACAGAGCTCTTTCATTACCGGCAGCCTCCCACGCTGTGCCGTGGGCTCCCGGCATCCCTGCTGGCATAGGGAGGGGGCAGCTGGTGGAGAGGCCAGGAGTAGCCACTGGGCCAGTGTGTTTGCTGGATGCTCTGAGCAGCGCAGCTTTGGGCTGCCTGGCTGCACCACAGAGAGGGGAGATGCATCCCTCCAACCCGCCTGCTTGCCCCCTGCACAGGGCAGGGGGATGAGGGACCTCACCTGGGGAGGGGGGGCACAGGGTCCCTGCATCCCTCACTGAGCTGTGGGGCACAGACAGCGGGGAGGGATTTATTTGTGCTTTGCTACGGGGAAACTGAGGCACTGGGAGCAGGGTATCAGGAGGGATGTAGCCACGAACAGCGGGGGATGATCCCAGCCCTTGGCTCGTGTCCCTGTGCAGGCGGGGGCTGTAGGGACAGCGTGGCAGGGACTGGGACTGCGCTGAGCCCTGCCTTGTGTCACAGGTTCTCAGCACTGCACCACGCAGCCCTGGGCGGCAGCCTGGACCTCATCTCGCTGCTGCTGGAGGCACAGGCCACCGTTGACATCAAGGACAGCAACGGTAAGGGGTGATCCCCCGGCACAGCCCCGTGCCTTCGGCAGTCAGCTCAGCCCTCTGAGAGAGGCTGGGGGCCGCATCCAGACCTGCTGAGCCCTGTTCCCCTGCAGGGATGCGGCCCCTGCACTATGCAGCCTGGCAGGGGCGTGTGGAGCCGGTGCGGGTGCTGCTGCGTGCTGCCGCCTCCGTCAACATGGCCTCGCTGGACGGGCAGATCCCGCTGCACCTCTCGGCACAGTATGGCCACTATGAGGTGGTAAGTGACAGCCCAGCCACACCCCCCCCCACCCTGGGTCTCTCTGGGGGTACACAGAGCGGGGCAACCCCATCGTGCTGGGCAGGAGGGAGGCAGGAGTACGAAATGATGCTGAGCCTCTGCACCACATTGTTCCTCCGCAGTCAGAGATGCTGCTCCAGCACCAGTCCAACCCCTGCCTCATCAACAAGGCAAAGAAAACCCCCCTGGACCTGGCCTGCGAGTTCGGGCGGCTGAAGGTGAGTGCTGCGGGGCTCTCCCCGGCACCGGGCACTTCACCGGGGGCGGCTCTGGAGCCAGCTGGCTCCTCCTGGAGCGCAGTGCTGGGTCTGGCCATGCCCAGTCTCCCTCTGCCATGAGCCTCGGAGCCCAGCAGGCAGCATCTGCCTCCTCCTGTGGCCGGGCAAGGCCAAATCCTGAACCTGGGAGCTGCAAGTTTTGCTCCTGACCTTGCGGCAGGGCAGTGTCGGGCTGGGAGAGAAGACGGGAGCCCTCACTCCCGGTTCCCTGCAGCCTCCCCCGGCCCACCCCAGCTTTGCTCCCGTTTAAGCGCAGATAGGCTGAGCTGGCTAATCCCTGCAAGCCCTGAGCACCCAGCCCGCTCAGCTGCTCGAGTCCCCGGCACGGCTTATGGGGACAGGGCTGCTCCACGCTCTGGGAGACCCCAGCCCAGCCAGCACCACGCCACCGAGCTGGGCTGGAGTGTGGCCAGCCAGACTGTCCCATGCCCCGCCGGGGAGGGGACCAGGGGGCTACTTCCATTTTTGGAGTATCTATAATGTCTGCAGCTATAAACAGGGCAGTAAAAATAACTCCTCTGTGCCTCTGGGCTGCCCTGAGACGCTGAGAGTCGCTTTGGGCTTGGAGAGACTGCAGCTTTTTAGGGCTTGGTCTGAAAAGCCTGATTATGGGAAGACTATTTCTGGCTGTTGTGACCTTTTATGGCCCCTTGTGACAGTGTGGCCCTGCCAAGCACCAGCCAGCTCCAGCTGAGCCCTGGGGCTGCGGATGGATGGGAGCAGCAGGATGGGGAGCAGAGGGCCAGCCCTATGCTGGGAGGGTGCAGACGAGGGTACCTGCACCCTGCTGCCCACCCCTGTGCCCCATGCAGGTGGCCCAGCTGCTGCTGAACAGCCATCTGTGCGTTGCCCTCCTGGAGGGACAGTCCAAGGATGCCACCGACCCCAATTACACCACCCCGCTGCACCTGGCAGCCAAGAACGGGCACAAGGAGATCATCAGGTAACCCCTGCCGGCCTGTGGCACTGCCCTATCCCAGAAAAACCCATCATGGCTTCAGTCCCCCTTCCCCCCAGAGCCACCTCCCTGCTGCAGGCTTCAGTCCCTCATCCCCAAAGCCTCAGCGGTGCAAGGGGTTGTCCCCTTCCCATTGCAAAGTAGCCGATCGCCCGGCCCGGACATCTGTGTCCTGCCATTCATGCCTCTCCTTCCTTCCTACCAGGCAGCTGCTGAAGGCCGGGATCGAGATCAACAAGCAGACAAAGACGGGCACGGCCCTGCACGAGGCTGCGCTCTATGGCAAAACGGAGGTGGTGCGGTTGCTGCTGGAGGTGGGTGCAGTGGGGACAGGGCTGCATGGGGGGACAAGCCCCCGGGGGTCAGCCACCGCCCCCTTCCCCTCGGTCCCTCTGTCTCCCATGGGTCCAGTGGCAGGTGTGGGGCCTGGCCCTGACCACGTCCCCTCCTGCGCAGGGCGGTGTCGACGTGAACATCAGGAACACCTACAACCAGACGGCACTGGATATCGTGAACCAGTTCACCACCTCACACGCCAGCAAGGATATCAAGCAGCTGCTGAGAGGTGAGGTGGGGTCGGCACATGGCCAGGCCCTGTGAGGGGCTTCTTCCCCCTGGGACCTGCCTGAGGCTCCCAATGCTCCTGCCGAGCAGCCTAAACCAGCCTGGCTGTGAGCATCAGCATCCCAGTCCTGTGTCATATGTGCCCCCATCCTCCATGTGGGCAATGCCCAGGGATTGCATCCTTCCTGCAGTATTAATGTCTTCTTTCCCCTCTCCTCACTCTTGTTTTCTCTCTCTACCTTCCCTGAACCACTCTTTTTTCCTCCCTGCACTCTGGTACCTTCTTTCTTCCCTCTGTCCCTTGTCTTCAGAGGCATCAGGAATCCTGAAGGTCCGAGCTTTGAAGGATTTTTGGAACCTCCACGACCCGACTGCTCTCAATGTCCGGGCAGGAGACGTCATCACGGTGAGGCTGCTCCCTGCTCCCTGTCCCCCTGCCCTGCCATGGCCCCAGGTACCAACCCTGTCCCTCTCGCCCCACGGCAGGTCCTGGAGCAGCATCCGGACGGGCGGTGGAAGGGGCACATCCATGATGCTCAGAAAGGCACCGATCGCGTTGGGTACTTTCCCCCCTCCATCGCCGAAGTCATCAGCAAGCGAACAGGTCAGTGGCTGCCCTGGGCAAGCTGGGGACTGTCCCCTGTGTGAAACCACCCTGACCTTCCCAGCACCTCCCGTAGGACAGGTCCCCGGAGCCCGGCTAGCTAGGGGGGAGAAGGACTCGGGTGGGCCCAGGGGTTGTGCCGTTGGTGGGGTGGTAACTTGGGGGTTGAGGCTCAGCTGTCCCCTCTGCCCTCCTACACAAGCTCTGACCACGCGTGTTTTGTCTTTGAATACAGGCACGGTTGTCCCCCGCCTGGCACCCACACACCAGCGCCAGGGTCCCCCCGGGGCCCTCCCGGCCCCCCCCGGCGGGCTGCAGCACCTCCCCGACGAGTGTCCTCACCAGGCAGCCCCAAGCGTCCCAGCGGCCTATGGCCACCTCACCCCAACCCGGACGGGCCCTGACAGCTCAGGTCAGGGGTGCAGCTGGGGAGGGAGAGGGGCTGGGGGCCTTCCCCTGTGCCCAGCCCTGCCCGCGCAGGGGGACGCAGGGGGAGACTCTCCCTCCACCTCCCACTGGGGAAACAGCCAGGCAAGAAGGAGCAGGCGCAGGAAAAGGGAGTTTAGGGGAGCCCGTAGAGCAGCCCCTTCCCTCCCTGTGTCCTCAGTCAGGCCGTGTCCCGTGTCCCCTTTGCGTGTCCCTTGCCAGCCCAGTGTGTGCGCCGGGAGGCGGGAGGGACCGGTGCGTCATCTGTGGCCAGAGGGATCTCGCGGGAGGCTGTTTGTCACTGGCATCACTGTGTTGGCACATGGGTCCCTGCCGGGGACCTTTGTGTCCTGTGTCAGCCCTGATCCTGGGGCGCTACTGACAGCCCTCCCCCACCTGCCCCAAGCAGCAGGAGACAGGAACAGCGTGGGCAGCGAGGGCAGCATCGGCAGCATCCGCAGTGCTGGCAGCGGCCAGAGCACCGAGGGCACCAACGGGCAGAGCACCAGCATCCTCATCGAGAACGCCAGGGTAGGCACCAGCCCCTGCTCCCCCCGGGATGCTCCCCCCGGGATGCTCCCCCTGGGATGCTGCCCCAGGCTGGCTCAGGCTGCAGATGGAGCGCCAGCATCTTCCCTGTCCCCCTCTGCACCTCCCAGCAAAGGAGGGGCTGCAGGAGCTGAGCATCCTCCACCAAGCACCTATTTGCTGCCAGGACTCAGCAGGAAAATGTTCCTGGGGGGTCCCCAGCTGCCCTGCAGCACAACTGGCCTTTTTGGGTAGAGCTGGAGCGGTGGTGGAGTTTGTGTGGTTTGGTACCGCACCAGCATCTCCACCACATCCTGTGTCATCTGAGAGGAGAAAAAGGGCCAAATCCTGCCCAGGTCTCTTGCCAGGGGCCAGCCCTTCACTGGGTGAAGCTGTGCCCGGCAGCCCAATGTGGGACCCCCCTGCTCTGCTCCTGGGGTGCAACAGGGCGTGTCTCCGGAGCGGGGTCCTTCCCCCACCCACTCCTCTTCTCCCCCAGCCGCTGGCCTCCACTGGTGACGACCTCCAGCAACACCTTCTGGGATCGGAGCCGCGCAATGGGCAGTTGACCTCCACAGCAGGTGAGGGATGTCCCAGCTCCATGGGGCCCTGGGGACAGCTGTCCCCCCAGCCACGGGGGCTGCTCACTGCTCAGTGACATCACCCCGTGACGGCTGTTGTCTCTCCTCTCTGCCAGGGCCACAGAGCCAGCAGACCCCAGGCAGCTGCCCCCCTGGAGACAGGGTCTTCTCCCACCAGTTCCTGCGGCCTGAGCAGCTCCTTGAGGGGAAGGTAACTGGGCCAACTGGGAACCGGGTGTGCCAGGTGAGAGGGCCACATCTGGGGCTCTCGGCCCAGCTCTCACTGCACTGGGGATACAGGGGACTGGGTCTTGAGGACACTGGGGACAGAGGGTTCTTGCCTAAGAAGATCCCGTCGCTTGCCTGGAGCAGCCAGGTCCTGCAGCCATCGTCACAGGCTGCTCTTTGCCCCGTCCTCTCCCCAGGACGCAGAAGCCATTTACAACTGGCTCAGTGAGTTCCAGCTGGAGTCGTACACGGCCAATTTCCTCAACGCTGGCTACGACGTCCCCACCATCAGCCGCATGACCCCAGAGGTAAGGCAGGTCCTCCCCCACCTCGGCCAGCACGCCCTGAGCTGCTGGCAGCCGGTTCCCCCTGCCCCACACTGCCCACCACTGCTGACCACAGCCCCGCTCTGCTCACGTTAGGATCTGACAGCCATCGGTGTGACCAAGCCGGGCCACAGGAAGAAGATCTCCACCGAGATCGGGCAGCTCAGCATCGCTGAGTGGCTGCCCAACTACATCCCGGTGAGTGTGGCTCTGGCCCGGCGCCCTCTTTTCCTCAGGTCTTTTCTCAGAGCTGTCTTAGCCCAGGAGAGGGCAGGAGTGGGGTCTGTAAATAAACACACACTGCAACAGCCTGCGTTAGTGCAGAGAGACCCTAAACATGGCAGTGTCCTGACGGGGGGCAGGGAGGGGATGGATGAAGGTGCTGCCCGTGCCTCGATGCTCATGACAGCATCTGCATGCTCTTTGCAGGCTGACCTGATGGACTGGCTCAGCGCCATCGGGTTGCCTCAGTACCACAAAAAACTGGTGAACAACGGCTATGACTCCATCACCATCGTGACAGACCTGACGTGGGAGGATCTGCAAGAGATCGGCATCAACAAGCTGGGTGAGTCCCTGCCGCCGTGCTGGGGTGGCCCAGGGCAGCCAAGTTTCCCACCCAGGTCCCCACGCTGGTTCTCCCTCAGGCGGGGAGGGGCAGGCATGTCCCGAGCACCTGGAAAGGGCAGTTCATGACTGTCCCTAAGGAATCCCCTTGGCAGGCTGGATCTAGGCCGAGCCAGGTGGACGCTGGCCGTAGTTTGTCTCCTCGCATAGGCAGGGTTTGGATAATCTGGAGGCCTTTGCCCCAGCGCCCCGGGTGGTGACGTAACTGTGACTCTTCTTGGCCAGGAAACAAAGGCCTTGGGGGCTGGAGCTGACCTAACGCCCCTTTCCTGTTGCAACCTTCCCGCAGGCCACCAGAAGAAGATCATGTTGGCTGTCAAGAAGCTCAGAGACCTCCGCAAAAGCCTCAACCAAGCAGAAGCAACTCTGGCAAGACGCAAAGTCCCAGGTGCCCTGGACATTGTCACCATCGAGTCACTGGAGAACGGGGAGTGCCAGTCCCCACACACCCCCAAAATGACGACCTTCCAGGACAGTGAGCTCAGCTATGAGCTGCAGACAGCCATGTCCAACAGCTGCCACGAGACGCTCGGCATCAAGAGCAGCCAGGGGATGTCACGGAGCCAGGAGAGCATCGGGGTGCGATCCCGGGGCTCAGGGCACTCGCAGGATAACGTGCTGTCCCGGCACCTCTCCAGCCCCTCGCAGGAGAGCCTGGGCAGCGGGGAGAGCAGCAGCAGCAGCGGGCAGTCCTGCGCACCGCCCCGCAGCAAGGAGAGCACGGCCGGCCTGCCGGGACGGCCCAGTCCCGAGCCCTACGGGAAGCTCGTCTCCCCCGAGGGGCTGAATGGCTATGCCAACGGCAGCGGGGGCAGCCCTCTCAAGGAGAGGAACCTGCCTGAAGGCACGGATCAGTACACCTGGCCGGTGGCTCAGAAAGGTGCTGGGACACCAGCAGTCACCCCCTGTACCCCTCCCCAGACCCCCAGCAAGGCGACGGCCCCATACGTCTTTATGTACCCACACGTCTCCTTGAAATCCCCGACGGTCCCTTCCCTCCTGGGAGCGGAGCAGCCCAAGACCCTGGCACACGCGTACCCCTCTGTCTCCTCCGGACAGAAGAGCAGCCTGCAGACATCGGCTCAAAAAGCCTTCTCCTACCTGCACAGCCAGTGCGGCCCCGCAGAGCCGCCTGCTGTGCCACCCGCGGCTGGGGCAGCCCCGGGCACCTGGCAGCCTGGGGAGCAGCATGGTGGGGGCGAAGGCTTCAAGTACAAGAAGCGTTCGCACAGCCTGAACCGCTACGCACTGTCAGATGGGGAGCACGAGGAGGAGGAGGGGGCGCCCACCAGCACCCTGGGCTCCTACGCCACCCTGACGCGGCGGCCGGGCCGGAGCCAGATGCCGCGAGCCGCTCTGCAGACGGACGCCAAGGTGACCCGCAGCCAGTCCTTCGCCATCCGGGCCAAGCGCAAGGGGCCTCCGCCGCCACCTCCCAAGCGCCTCAGCTCCGTCTCCAGCACCCTGGCTGCCGAGGCAGACAACGAGCAGCCCCCTGACCCCGAGCGGCAGCCTGCAGCCCCCCAGGATGTGACTGATGCGGCTGCCAGCCCGGGTGACGCTGGCCACAGCAGGACAGTGAAGGGCCTGGCAGCTGCGCTGGAGGGGACACCGGGGCCGAGTCCACCCAAGCCCCTTCTGGCCCCAAAACCGCTGCACGTGGCTCAGGACTGTCTCCCCAGGGCAGATGTGAACAATGAGTCCTACAATGGCAGTGACAGCAGCAGCGCCACACTTCCCGACACCGGCAGGGACCCCTTTGAGAGCAGCAAGCCACGGAGACGGACGTTGAGTGAGCCCAGCGCTCCCATGACAGAGGGGGCTGCGCAGGGTGGGCGGGAGGATGCCTGCTCGGACACAGAGGAGGAGGCTAAGCCAGGGGTCTCCTCCTCATCCTCCCAGAACAGCTCCAGCGAGTGCATCCCCTTTGCAGAAGAAGGCAACTTAACCATCAAACAGCGACCAAAGCCGACCGGGCACCCCAAGGCTGACGCAGCTGCGCCAGAAACAGAGCCCGGTTCCCAGGTGGTGGAATCCCCCTGTCCTGCCGGGAAGGAGCCGGTGCCGCCCGCTGCCACCAAGGAGCCGCCTGTGCTGGAGTTCAACCTCACCGAGTCGGACACGGTGAAGCGCCGGCCCCGCTTCAGGGAGCGGGAGCCGCTGCAGGCGGTGCTGAAGGCGTTCAGCATGGCGGGGCAGGCGGAGGCGGGGGCCAGCCCTGCGCCCCAGTATGCCCAGGCCCAAGCAGTGAGCATCGCGGGCCCCGCTGTGCCGGCACCGGCATCACAGGCTGGGCTGGCCGGCGATGCCTTCGACGACGACAGCGTAGAGTTCAGGATTGCCGAGATAGAGAAAAGCATCTTATCACTGGAGAAGGGGATCAAGAAGGCACCGAGCCCCACCAAGGCCCCCGGCCCCGTGGAGCTGCTCGGCACTGCCGTAGTGAGGACGCCCGCTCCAGGTAAGTGAGCTCGTGGGGGTGTCCCTGAGGCGGTGGTGGGGCCTGAGGCTCCCTCCCAGGTTAGCGTGGGAGGTGTGAGGACGATGTGTGCCACCGTGTGCCACAAGTCCCCCTCCTTTGCAGACGTCCCCACCAAGCACACTTCCGTGGCGTCCACCAAGCTAGTCTTCTCCGGGCCCAAGACCATCTACCAGCAGGTCCTGCAGCCCTCCCGCCACACTGTTGCTCCCTGGGCGGCCACCGAGGCAGTGCCAGATGTGGTGGGGTCCCTGGCCGCTCCTGGCTCGCTGGCGCTGGAGGCAGGCAGCAAGGTGTCCCCGAAGCCTTTGGCCGCTGCCCCGGGGGCCGCGCTGGCCCAGCAGCGGCTGGAGCAGACCAACTGCACCCTGGCTGCCGCGCTGCAGGCGGCCGAGAAGAAGATCATCACAGCGGAGGAGGCGGAGAGGTGAGGCAGCGCTGGGGGCGAGGGGAGCGCTGGGGCTGGGCCCCTCGGGTGGGATTGGGAAGCTCCCAGCGAGGGCGGGTGAAGGGCTGTGCACAGGCACACGCGGGTGCCGCACCAGGGCACACGTGCTCCAGCTCAGCTGCGTGCTGAGCTCCGGCTGCTGCCGGGAGGTCGGGTCCAGCCTGGCCAGCCCACCCCCCCCAGCGCCTGAAGCCCTCGGGTGGCGTTTTGACTCTTCCCTTTCCTCCCCAGCCACCCCGGGGCCGCGCACTCGGCCAAGAACATCCTGGAAGACATCAGCAACATGTTCGATGACCTGGCCGACCAGCTGGACGCGATGCTGGACTGAGGCTTGCTCCCTCCTTCCCCTCCCCGCCTCCGGCTGCTCCACCAGTGCCCCCCGTGACAGGGGGCGAGTGGGTCCAGCACCGCCCGGTGCCTCCGGGTCTCACCAGCCACCTCCATCCCCACACTTTGCACTGCGGCTGGGAACGCAGCCACCCCTCCTGGCTCGCCCCGGCTCCAGATCACACGTGCCAGCACGGCCACGGGCTGGTTTCCGAGGGGGTCAGGCGTTTCCCACCAGACTGGCAGCAGGAGAGCCCAGAGGGGCTGCACGGGCGGTCCTGGAGGCCAGGGAGAAGCCCTCGCTCCCTTGCACAGAGCTGAGGAGCCTCCACAAGGGACCTTTCTCTTTCCCCGCTGCATTGCTGAGTCCTGCCTCTATTATTTATCCCCTGCCAACAATGTGTCAAAGGAGAGACCTCCCCGGGCAGCCGCCACCGAGCTGGCTATTTACTGAGCCCCAGCAAGGCCTGACAGCAGCTAAAAGAAGACAGGGCTTGTCGCAATTTGGCAGCTTGCAGAGCGAGAAGGAACCTTTCTGCTTTATTGGTTGCTTTTCCAAATGCATCAGTGTCAGGCAGCGTGTAATCCGAGTGGATTGAAATCCCTGCGGTGGTACCCCCCGGACCCCTCGAGACGGGGCTGGCAGGATGCGAAGCAGCGGATGCTCTGCCATGGCACTGCCGGCCGTGGAGCTCTCCCTGCCCCTTCCAGAGCGAGGAGGAGGGTGATGGCAGCGCCAGGCTGGCTGCACCGTGCTGCTAAACACCGGCTGCCCTCTGCCGACACCGTGCCTCCGCAAACCGCCACCCTGGTGCCTCCAGGGTTGAAGGAGCAGCGTGGTTAGTGCATATTTTTTCTTTGATTTTCCTCCCCTCTCCCTCTTTGGGGGAGATGAGAGTCCCTTTTCCCCCTGCTGCTCCCTGCGGGGAGCTGCTGGCACAAACCCCGCTGCGAGCGTTGAACAGTGGCAGCCTGCGGGACTCTGCGAGATGCTTCTTGCAGCGCTGGGAGGCAGCGGGAGAGGTGACCCCGCGTGCACTGGGTGAATTCTGCGCCGCAGCAGCTCCCGTGCGTTGGGGCTGGATGCGGTCACAGCCCCGTGGCTGCAGTAGGGGAACAGCAGCGACAGCTCATCGCATCCAAGCGGTAGGAACGGCTGCATAGCTTGAAGACAGATTTCTCTAGCAGGATCTGTTTAGTAGTGCATGTCTAAATATGTCCAAGAGCCCCAAACTTGGCTTGCGCTCGGCATGCCAAGCAAATGAAAGCATCGGAGCACCAGAAGGGAACCGAAGATTGTACTTAAGTGCCATTTGCTACAAAAATTCCAGACAGAGGTAAAACAATCCACATATCTTCCCCCCCCCCCCCCCTTCAAAAAATTATCAATGCAAAACCAAACTGGCAAGGGAGAAGGTGGCTGAAGAGGCAGCTGCTTCCCAATCCTGGGGGCTTGCGACTGACTGGGACTGTTCGGAGCCCCTCGTCCCCTTGCACGCAGCGGGAGCAGCCCCTGTGAGCAGAGCCCGCCTGCGCGGTCCGGGGTCTCCGCTCACGAGCAGCAGTTGTGCCATGGGCCGGCCGGGCGGGAGGTGCCAGCCTGGCTCCTAGGCTGAAAAGCAAAGATAAAAAGCCCTAAAAAAAAAATAAAAAAAATTGTATCGTTGGCTGGGACTTGAGGCTAGTGTGAGGTGGTTGACACCTCTCTCCTGGCTTGTTGGTTGCTCTGATTTATCTATCACATCGCGTGTATTTAAATGACCATGTCTGACAGGCAAGTGCTACGTCATGGACCCGATTGTTTTTAAATAGCTACAACCAGTGGCACTTTATCAAAAGGTTTGCAGAAGCCTTTTAAAACCAATTTTTACTCTCACGAGTCAACCTGGGACAAGCCCAGTTGTGGGGTTTTTTCCTAATGTTGACAAACTGTAAATGTTTTTTTGGTTTTTGTTTTTTTTGTTTGTTTTTTTTTTTTTAAAGGCCAATGTATATATTTTAAATGTGATTTATTATATATATTTACTAACCAGAACTGCAAGTCTTGTACTCTAGGGTCAGGGATAAGAGGACACTGGGGTGGAGCTGTCGCTGTCTGAGCCACCTGAGGGCAGCACCATGCTGCTCTCGTTGTCAATAAGGGAATTAAACATTTGATTTTGCAGAAGAATGCCTATTTTTTAAGCTCTAGATCTCTATTTTGAAGCTACTGTATGGTGTGTAAGTTATGTACAATGCAACTGGGACTAACTGACCCCAGCTGCACCTGCTCCGTGCAGCAAGACAGTGAGGGGAAAAAATAGCCCATGTAATCACCAGACTGACAACAGATTTTAAACCATCTGCTCTGTTTGTGTTAATCATGTGTTTCGTTTTCCACTAACATCCATTAAGACTAAATTCTATTAAACAGTGGGGCATATTTTACCCTTTTGATAGTTTTGCCTGGTTGTGTCCTTCGTGTCAAACCGCACAAGCTTGTCTCCTACTCTGAAGTTCATCGAGGATCAGCTTTATCCTACCCCTCGAGTGCGTAACATCTGGGTTTCCTCAGATGATCTCCCCCGGTAAGAGTCCTGCTGCGGCCTCCAGCGAGGCTGCTGTTCAGTATGAGTCTCACCACCGTGGCAGTGATGTGGGGAGAGCCTTCCAGTGCCTTCCAGAGCCTTCCAGTGCCCCACTGCCCAGCTTTGGGCATGTCCGAAGCCTCAGCTACCCCTGCCCGCCAGGCAAAGCACCCCGTGGCCTCCCCGGTGACAGGTGCGGCCGCAGTGACGCCGGGTCCTGCTTTGCTCACAAGAAGCCAGGCCTCCTCGTCTCGCCACGCTGCTTTTTCCAGCACTTGCGGCGCCTGCTCCAGCTCGCCCCTGACCTTCCATCCAGAGGGCTTCAAACCAGCCACAGCCGCGGCCGAGGCGGCACCGGGAACACCCGTGCGTGCCGTGCCTGGCATCCGGGAGATTCCAAGGTAAGCGGACGGCTGCTCTGTGGGAAAAGGCATTCAGAGCTGGGCAGGTCTGCCCAAAGCTGAGCACAAAGTGGGAAAAAGTGCCAGGATCGGGTGCCAGGAGCAGCTGTGTCCCTACGAGAGGGGAGCCAGGGAGCTCTGACCCTGGGACCCGAGCAGCCACACACAGTTTTGCCTCCTTGCATTGCTGGGTGCAAACTCCCTCGCACTCTCACTGGGTGTGTCATCCAAGACAATCATTTATTGCCGTTCATACACTGGATGCATGTGGGTCTGGGTTGGTTTCTTTTTTTTTTTTTAATACAATTTACAACTTTTAATACAAATCAAATATTTTTTACATACATCCCAAAAAATTTAATATAAAATATACACCATTTAAAAACATCTCGATGTAGGAAATTTCTTTGTGAAGCTGTGCACCCTGACCCTCGGATACCTCGGTGGCTGAGGGGAGGGTGGCATTGGCAAGACCCTCCAAAAGGCTCCATTCATATGCCTTGGCTCCCTCCAAGTCTAGCAGGTGAAGGAGGGTGCAGGAAAATAAACACGGATGATCACCCAGAGGAGAAACCTTGGGAGGTGCCTCCTCTAGGGGAAGGTGTGGCCAGCAGGAAGCCCTGGTTATCTGCTGCCTTTTGTCACCTGCAACAGTTAGTGGCACAGGGCAAGAGCTAAGGGCTGGGGGGGAAGGTTGCTCTGCAGGAACAGCAGTGAGCAGCACGTGCAGCCTCCGACTCCAGCTCCGCTGGGCCGCGGAGCAGACCCTATCCCACCGGCTTGCTTACCCCTGGCACCAGGAAGAAAAGCCGATTCCTCAAGTGCCAGGGGTAAGAGAGCTGGAGCTGGCATTTTGCGAATTCAGTGAGACTGGGAAGGATGCAGCTCGTTCCCGCTGAGCCAGGCAGCCCTGCAGGCCCGAGAGGCGCGACGCAGAGGTCAGCCCAGCCGGCCAAGCGAGTGGACACGCTCTGCCAGCCGGAGTGGCCGGGTCCTGCCGCACCGCAGGAGCAGCCCTGCGCTCCCCCAGTGAGCTGCTGGCTCCCCGATCCCGTGCAACCCTAAACACCCGCTCTCCAGCTGTGGGAACAGGGTCCAGGCCTCTGAGCACCCCCAGCCGCCCCCTCCAGCAGCCTCCCTCTGTCCCCAGAGCTCGGACGCCGGCTGTACCCCCGCTTTGCTCTCCTACCAGCCCCGCAGCAGGGAGAAGTGTATTGCTTAGAGACACGCAGCACTGCGTGCGCTCTCCGGTTATGCTGAAATGTAAGGAAGACACGGTGGAGCAGCAGGGCAGAGCCTGGAGGTTCCCAGCCAGCTCCCTGCCTGCCAGGGAAGGACCAGCAGCCGTTCGTGAGTCTCGGGTACCAAAGTGGTACAGCCGTGTACTGAATTAGTGTTAATATTGGGAGCAAAACCAGTGCCAGAATTTACCAGCTTTAGCCAGTTTTCAGAACTAGGAAGGGAGTCAACATCTCCGTGAGCTGCAAATATTTCAGTAGCCAAGCCTCTGTGCTCCTGTGTGGCCCCTGACTGCCAGCCCACAACAGCACCAGTGTTCCCAGTACAGCTGGGGTCTGTTCAGAGCCCAAAAGCATGTGTGCCACATTGCAGCAAACCGTGGTTTGCAGCAGCCCTCGGGGGAAGGGCTCCCCCAGTCAAATGAAGAAGAGACCTCCAGAAAAAAAAAAAGGGAACAGACATGAGGGCAGCAGGACGGGGGAGAGACTTCCAAACACTGTCACAGAAAGACACGACGAAGGGAGATCTCCCTGTGCCTTGGAGAGCAAGTGCTTGTTGCAACACAGTCCTGGGACTGGGAAAGGAACCATCCACCAGCTCTCTGGCAGTCACAGCTGCAAGTGCAGATACCCTGCCTGGGACGACAGACAGGCTGGTCTCAGGTTTTATCGCTAGCTCTGGCCCTCTGAAGCAGGCATTTTACTGAAGCAGAACGGCAATTTTGAATCACAACGAGGAGGACAGTTGCAAACCTCTCTGGGGGTTGTTAAGAGCAGGTAGGAGCTGGTTCAACAGAGCTGGAGGAAGCTGAGCCATGCTGGCTCCCTGCAGACAGGCAGAGCTGCCCTCCTGACAACTTCTGCACCACAGCACTAGGGTCAAGTGCAGACAGCTTTTCTTAAAGCCCCGTCTCACCCCTCTTCTCTTGAAGCACTCAACAGCCGCCACAGGGCCACAGCAACAACGCTAGAGGGCAGGCCGGGCCGGCGCCCTGCCAGAGCCCTCCCGGTGTCCCCCCGGAGGGGGAGCTCCGCTCCTCACCTGGCACCCAGCACTCCAGGAGCTGCACGAGAGATGGCTCCTTTGCCCCAGGACACGGGGACAGGGAGGGAGGCGGGGGCATGCACAGGCACGCACACACATCATCCAGGAGAGCAGGCAGAGATGGAAAAACAAAACGGATTTCAACAGAGATCTCTTGCTTCAGCAGCCCTGCGTCTCCCTTGCTGGCCCCGGATACTCCTGCCAGGTCCAGGAAACCCATCTGCTCACACAGAGGGAAGGAGTCACTTAATTTCAGCATCACTATGATAATAACAAAAACCTCTAGTAATAAATAAATAAAAGAGCAGCCTGAACAGCCACGAGAGCTTGCAGGCCCCCTTGAGAGTACCCTGGCAGGCTGGGGAGGGGCTGCATACCTGCGGGGGCATCCTGCTAGCAGCGCCTTGCCTGGGGCCCCCTGGAAGGTGCTGATGTAGTTTTGCAAGGAGGCTGTTTGGTTTGCACGTGTGAGGGAAAACTCCCCGAGCCTTTGGTGCAGCCACTCTCCCAGTGCAGGATGTGACTGTGTGACCCTGGCTCCAGGGAACTTGAGCTGGGAGCGTTTAAAATGGCGAATTCATTCCCAGCTTCGTTTCAAACTGCAACTTCTGCCTCTTTTGGTAACGGACCCGGACCCTGCAGAAGGCAGAAGAAAGAAGAGAGTCAGCAGGGGGAGGGATGAAAGGCAAGCAAGGCTGCCCCACTGCAATTCCTGAGCTGCACAGCCCCAAGAAACAGGAAAGCCCCCGGCCTGGACCCTGTGGTACCCTGGGAGGGGAACTGAATCCAGAGAGCAGCCCACATCCCCAAGTCCTGCCCCATCCAGCCAACTCCCATCTCCAAGGCCACCAGACACAGCAGAGAAAGGTCCAGAAGTTCTTCCCAGGAACAGAGACAGCAGCTCTGTCCCCATCAGGGTTCCCTGTAATCCCTGCTGCTTTCCTCACCAACCCATTTCCTGAATCAATGCTCATTAGTGTTAACTCCCAGCTCCGGCTGCTCCCTGCGCTAGGAAGAACAGCCAGTCGCTTTGCGCTACTAATTCTTGGCTTCAGCCACTTCCCGTGAAAATGAGTCCCACAGTCCAGGCACTGTGTGAAGACATATTTCCTCTGCTGTGACTCAATGCCTCTCTGTCCTCATGGGATGAGATGGAGAGACCAGCCCTCTCCAATTCCATACTGGTATTTCATAGACTTTGGCTGTCTCCCTCTCATTGGTTTGAGATAAAGAAATATTGGTCTCCCTTCCTGCTCCCAATCACTGCCACTGCCCTTCCCTGACCCTCTTCCCTCCCCTGCACTTCCTCCCTGAGAGGTGGAACACGAGCTTGCACACAATAGCCAGGTGATTTACACAATGCAATCATCTTTTCCTTTTTATTCCCCACCCTGTTCCCTGTGCATCATTTTTCTGCCGCTCAAGCCAGGCTGGAGTGAGGCTCCCGCCCTTTCTCCCCACCTTCCCTATCACCCCCATACCTGATTTCATGCAGCTTGACAATCTCATTGATGATAACCACAAGGACCAAGGAGAGAAAACCCAGGAGCCACGAGACCGGGGAGATGGAAACGTCACTAAAGGTCAATGCAGAATTGAGGTTTTCCCAGAGCTTCAGGTCCAGCACAGTCTGTGCCACTTGCCCCAGCAATCTAAGATCATAAACAGACACAGCAAATCTCAGCGGAGCCAACAAGCTTCCCAGGCTCTGCAGAGCAGGGTTCGGGCCCAGATGTAACACTCCTGTGTTCACAACAGAGACCCTTCACCGATTCAGCAGCAGAGAACTTTTGCCACCCCCTATCGTTTTCCTCAGCACCAGAAAACTGGTGCTGGAGCAGGTCTAGAGCCTCTCCTCCAGCCTGGAGGGCCTCCTCGCAGCTCGGGGATACTCACACAACAGCCACAGTGAGCGTCCACCACCGGTTGGAGAGGGGGCTCTTCTTCCACAAGGGCTTGGTGCGATGGACATGGGTGATGGATATGAACACTACGGGGACAGATGGCAGAGGGGGTTATTTAGCGTCACACACATCCAGCACTTTACGATACACAACAACAGCTATCCGAAGGGATATGGGGTTTATGTCCCTGAAACCAGCCTCTCATTCAGGGTCCTTTCAGACCAGACTCCCCACAGCAATTATTCTGAGTCCCCAGATATGCAGGGTGGGTGAGAGCAGCAGTAGTACTGCACACGATTACTCACTGTGGGGATGCCAAAGGTTGTCTCACAGCTAAAACAGATCAGGCATTAGGACCAGAATCAGGAAGCGGGGTGGAGGGTGCCCCTGTCTCTGGGTCACTGCAGGCCTGCACCGGTGGAAAACTCCAGCCAGAGAAACATACGCAGCCAGAGACCCAGAGCTGCCTGCACAGGACAGAGCATTTGCCCGGCTTTTGCTTGGGCTCTTCAAAACAGCATTTCCCACCTGCCAGGCAAAAAGCATCCCTGCCTAGCTTCAGTGGTCTGAAGGACGTAAAACAGTACGGCACACTGCCTCTCTCTGAAGTAGGGCTGCCTCTCAGATCAGGAAGCATTTCTGTTGGCCTGGACACCCTGCACGTCTCAAAACACAATGCTCTGCCTGGCACCAGGAAATCAAACCAAAAAAGGCACAGCACCCCAAACACAGGGGAAAGGGAGCAGAGACCCTTTAAGGCTGTCAGAGAGCAGCTGGGCCTACTCTGCCAGGCAATCATGTGCAGGCGATGAAGGACGGCCAGGAGCGGGCTCCCCACCCCTCCAGAGGGTTTAAAATGACTTCCAGCTCCAGGGTAGTCACAGCTGCACCAGTGTTGTCTGGGGGAAGGAAATGGGGTGCTTTACAAAACGGTAGCAGGTATACAAGGACTTTGGAAGCAGGAAATATTTTTGGAGAGCTGCAAGATGCTGCTAGGTGATTTGCAAGAAGGCAAAGAGGGATGCTGCTCTTCAGGTAAGAATGGAAGGGAATCAGCCCTTCACCAGGCTGGTAGGAAACAGAATCAGCCCTGAAGGCAGCTGTCTGTAAGGGCAACGTTTACCAAGACAAGGGGCTCTGTGCCTGTGCTGAGAGGCTACTGCAGCATCTGCTTCTACCAGGGGGTTTGTGCCCTGGAACAGGGAGCAAAGAAAGGCAAAGAATGCAAGTTTTCCCCCCTGAGTGGGGAACAGGGGCTTACCTGTGTGTAAAACAATCAGGCCAGCTGTAAGCTTCTGAGCTACAAGAAGAGCGTTGGAAAATGTCCCAAACCAGTCAGGAGCACCATCAGCATTGCTAGTGAACGAGAGGACAGAGGAAAGAAGTCAGCAGTGGGGGCTGACTGCCTGACCTGTTCCCACCAGGGCCCTGTCCTCCCCTGATAGCTGACAGAGCTGAGTGTGAGCTTGGAGCTGGGCTGTCCTAGTGCCAGGAGGCAGCAGTGAGCAAAGATGCAATTGCTGAGGCTATAGGGAGAGCATCCAGCCCTCTGTCCAGCTGTTACAGCTGGATCGTGGCAAGACTCCGAAGCTTGTTAGAGGGGAATCACCCCTACCTGGGAAGGGCAAGAGCAACAGGCCCTGCAGGGTGAGGGGGAGCGTGTGCCAGGTTCGGTTCCTCACCTGTGCAGCATGATGGAGGAGCAGGCTGTGAGATTGAGCCTGGTGGCGTTCACCTCTTTGCAGGACTCGTGCAGTGTGAACCCGAAGCAGATGAGGCAGGAGCAGATGGTCAGGCTGAACTTCAGCAGGAAGCAGAACAGGAAGTAGTGCTGAGTCTGTGAGTAAGGGAGAGGCAGGAGGATGAAACGGGCATGTCACCGGCCCAACCTCCCCTGCATGAACCATCAGGGAACCAGTGGCTGCAAAAGACAAGCTTTTGTACAGATGAGATTCTGCACGGCAGATAAACCCTGTGGGCGTGCTGGCACTAAGGGATTCCCTTCCCGTCCGTGTCAGGATTTTGGATAGCATGGCTCATGCCATGGATCAGTTTACCAAGTGAGCTGGGAAGGCACAGGGCCTCAGCAATGCATCAATGCTGGGACAAAGTAGAAGAGAAAAATGTGTGAATCATTTTAATCTGATGGGGTCACCCACCTTCTTAGGAATGGAAGTCAAGTTTTTTCCTGTTGCCATGGTCATAATGGAGCTGTGGGGAGGCTTGCCCAGGAGTGAGATGCTGGAAAAGGTAAGTTTGTCTCTCAGTAACAAGTTCAGGTACTGTAACTATTGCTTTGTCATCTGTTTCTAACATATAAACCCAAATAACCTCCTCAGACTGCCTGGAGCATTGGCACTTAACATGGCCACTGCCTTAAGCATATGCTGTAAAAGGTGCAGACTGGGAGAGAGATGACCCCAAATGTGTGATGGGGGAAAAACCCACCCGTGGTGCCCTGGCCTCTGCCTCACACCCTAGGCTCTCCATCACACTCCAGCCAGTGCAACAGTATCAGAAGATGATTTTCAGCTGGAGGTTCAAGCCACAAGATAATAGCAGCTCTCAGACAGCAGGCAGGGCTACACAGCAGTACACAAATGCTCCTATCTGTGTTTCTAAGCTCCTCATCCAAGCAGGTGCTTGGAATAACTCTTGCAGCCTTTTTAGCATGCTGTGGGTGGTCAGCTTTCTTTTAATGTGGACACAGTGAGGCTGGGGGACCGGTCTGTGGATCCTGTGGGTGGGAGGCAGGAGATGCACCCTGTCACAGACTCACCTGAGCAGTGGGTAGCAGAAACAGGAGAGCCACACGATGTCTGTAGTACTGAGGATGGGGGGCAGCTGCACCAGGCAGGAGAGGAACTGGACAGGAACAATGCAAAGTGAAGAGCGTGAGCAGTGCTAGGACAGTCTTATTGCCAGCTCATCCCAGTGTTTTGGGGGAGGACAGTGGCATTTTGGGTAACCAGGCTGCCACTGCAGAGCCCCTCCACATGTTCCAGGTTTCTGGGGCAGGTGCTGCAGGGGATGCTTTTCTCCAGGGGAAAAAACGGTTTGAAAAGAAACCTCCATAGGAGGGTCTGGCTGAAGGGGCAATGCTGGCTGAGATCACGTAGTCTCTAGCTGTAACTTCCCCAAACATGCCGTGTAAACTTGGCTGAAGGTTATTTTCCCCTCTCGTGTGGCTGTCCCACTGCAGCCACCCATATCCCCACTAGTACTCCTGTTATCTGAGCTAAATGCTGTCCCCAGCCAGGCCAGGACTCACCTGAATGACAACCAAGGTCAACTGGCACTGCAGCAGGAAGAGGAAACACTTGCGGATCCCATACGTTGCATGCCTGGCCTGGAAGGAAGCGCAAGCCGTCAGAGCCTTTGCTGTGATGGGAGCAGTTGTCAGCCAAGAGCAATTATTGGCAGGCAGGGGCAGAAAATGTGGGCTGCAGGGGAAGTGGGAGGGGAGAGGATCTGGACACACTGTAAGCAAAAGGGGAAGGTCTCTTCTCTAGATGTAGAGGAAAGGCAGATTTTAGGCAAGGAGTAAGTTTGTTTAAAACTCCTAGCTTTTTTTGGGGGGGTAACACTGCATGGTTGTCTGGCTAGGGATCTCTGCAAGTTTATACTTTTAGTTGAACAATATTAATGTTCTGTTGCTGCAAGGCACAATTCCCAAACCGTACCCTACACCTTGGACCAGTAAGATCAGGCAGGAAGAGTATCTCTGTGCTTCCTGAATAAAGGACAGGAGACGCAAGCAAAACTGACGCTGACAGTTTACTGTGGGCAACACAACAAAAATGCTTACATGAGCTTTGCTCTCTGTGAGCTGCAGGCAGAGGGGTGAGTACTACAGAGGGGACGTGCCTGGCTTACCTGCTCTATAAGCCTTATGATGCTGGTACTCTCTTCTTGGCGGAAGGACATGGAGCAAGGCAGGCTGTTGAGTTGCCCTGAGAGCTGCAGTGGTGTGAGCTCATCAGAGATATGAGTCATGGTGGTGCTGGTGGCATAGCCAAAAGTCTCCCAGGAGCAGCGAGATGGGTAGAGAGGGTCCAGTGCTATACTACAAGGACAACACAGGAGCGTTAGTGAAAGTTCTCATCCCAGAGGAGAAACTATGTTTCACTGCAGAGCAGCTTGTAAAATTGGGCTGTGCTGTGCCATGCAACCTCGGTCTACCTCACTGGTAGAGAAGTCCTGAGCTGTGACATGAATTTAGGATCAGCCTCCCTAGGCTTTCAGTTATTATCAGAGAAATAATGAGCGTATTTGGGTTTGTAGCTTAAGGTCAACAAATTGGCTGATGCAGAGGGGCATTTCCACTCTTTCACCCAATGAGAAGCATCTGTAACACCAGTTGGTGCACAACACCTCAGCATGCAAGAGTAACATCTTCCTTTCAAAGACAGAGCTAAATATCTCTGTGTAGAGAGATCTAGGTCATCATCCCATCCAATACCTCCCTTACGGAGACAAATGCCGCTAATAATGGACAGAGCAATTGTGAGCGTCTCCCTGCACAAGCCACAGGTCTGGTCTGACTCATGGCTGGGCACTTGTTAAGCTCAAGGCAAAGGCAGCTGGAGGAGCCTGGATCCTGCCCCACCTGATGTCACTTTGCAGGAAGAGGCAGCTGTTCCGCAGGTTGGCAGAGCTTCCCAGACAGCAAGTCACCTCCCCGTACTCCTGCATGATCTTGATCATCTCGCACATGGCTGCAAAGGGACAGAAGGAGAGACATAGTGCGGTGTCTAATTATGCACACAACGATGCAGTGTTTCACACACCCTTTTCCAGTCTAGATAACAAGCAGCCAGATCTTTTAAAACTGCCCCAAATGATATTCAGCAGTCATGTACAGTGAGATCCAAAGTCAGAGTACACAATTAGATAGCTAATTAATTGCGGTCCAAGTGCCCTGTATACCTGCCCTTGGCAGGAACTCAGCTGTGATTCCCAGAACTGTGACCCAGAGATTTGCATCTCTAGCACATCTTTCAGACCAGAGCCGTAGGTATAGCCTGGGTATACAATATAGACTGCTTCAGCATCAAAACAGCAGAAGTTAAATAAACCTAAATAATTCAAACCTACGACAAGTACACAATTTTAAGTTCCATTCAGCAGCACATCACTACTGTTCCAAGTCTAAAGGAACAGAGCGAGTGTAACGAACCACTCTGAAAGCAGTGCCGTGTTTAGCCACACTCTGAGCCAGCCCCTGTTCCTGCGCTCCCACCAGCACCTCTAGCCTTCATCAATCTTTTTACCAACACCCTCCCAGGGCCTCTAAATCAAAGCTGCTGTTTGATCCAATTTTTCTTCTGTAGTTCTGTGCACAGTGCTCTGTGTAGATATGAATTTTCTAGAATGCTCCAGGCAAAAAAAAAAAAAAAACAAAACCCACCCCCCCCCTCTGCAGATTCCTGTGTAAACAACTTAGTCGCTAAATGACCGGTGCAGCCAAATCTGCAGCACAGGGGTTAGATGAAGTGGGGAACTGCCACTTTGTCAAAAAGAGAGAGGAAATCTATTGGACACTGACTGCTCAGGCAGACTGGGCTGCAACTGGTTCTCACTGGCATTCTGTAAACTGTGCCCAGAGGTACATCAAATGTCAAATTGTAATGATGCCTAGCATCTTACTGTGGACTGGACAGGTATTAGTCAGCTAAGCACTCAGCCCCTTTCTTAGAAAAAACAGTATCTCTCAGAGAGATAAAAAATTTTTGTCCTTTCTGATCTCTGCAATCAAAAACTCTGCAAAGCCGCAGAAGGTGTTAACAGCAACTGCCAGAGGAAAATTCTTCTGGGAAGCGATTTCCAAGTTATATAAGGCAGTGAGGGTTGTGAGCAGAGATCAAAGTCTACTAGCACACTGATAATGCTTATTTAATAAAAGGCAGTAGCATTTTGGATGTTTGCTTTTGTGTCTCTTATGCATGCAAATTGGAAGGAGTGGTTCTTAGTCCCATTCTGTAGCTAGGGAACAGCCGCATTGAAATGAAGTTAACACCTGGCTTCCCACAGATAGTGACAGAGGGTCATTAACATCAAGATCTCCTAGATTTCTGGACCGTAACCCCTTCCCTTCACCCATGCCCACACTCAGACGAGCCAGAGCAGATGGATGGGGAAGGTACTCATGGGCAGCAGTAGGACAGGCCCAGGCCCTGTGCCACTTACTCTCCGGGGTGCAGTCTGTGAAGAGGGGCACCAGCAAAGGCACGTTGTCTATGTTCTGCAGGTGAGGTCTCACCTGGTGGATCCCCCTTGGGAGTTTGGCCTGAAAAAGAGAAGAGACTAAGCAGGGGAGTATGGGTGCGAGGGACAGGCATTTCAGAGGGAACTGCTGAAATGAGAATGATGATTCCCAGAGTTCTGCAACTTCAAAATCGGATACAAACTGATGTTCCTGCAGACAGAAGCTGGTTTTCCCAAGCCACTGTGAAAAGTTTTCTGCTAAAGTTCTACACTGACATACTAAGTTATCTGTGCTTGCCCTCAGGGTTTGTAAGATCAGCATGATAAACCTGTGCTCAAGGATTTCCAAGGACTTTTTTACCTGTGTGGAGAATGCAGTCAGAGACTATGTGCTGTCTCCCAGCAGCTAGATCCATTTCAATTGCAGCCATACCAACACACAGCAAGGCTGTCTGCTTTCTAAAACCAGGCCTAATGGATTTTATTTTTTAAAAAATCTGCATCCCTGATACTTCTGTAGCTTCTGCTGAGCGTGTCTGAGTTCTTTATAAGGCAGGAGGAGCTTGTCCCACACTCTTGACTACTGGGCAGCACCAGACCCGGCTAACAGCTGGAGGACAGACAAAGTTTCTTCTGTCTGCACGGAATGTGGGGACGTTCCCACTCCCCACCCAGCACATGGGAAGGGGACCCAGGCGGACTGAGATGCAGCTCTCAAGGCCACCCCATGTGTGGTCATCTCCGTTCCTAAATTCCAAAGAAAAGACCTGTTCAGCAGAAGTGATTGAGAGAACACCAAACTTCCCGGGCTCTAGATACCAAGCTGGAAGAGGGCTGGGGAAATCAGGAGTACCAATGCAAACCAGTCAGTCAATCTGGTTTGAAGAGGCATTCCCTCTGGGAGTAATGAGGTGATGCTGCTAGCCATGACAACAGTACAAGATGTGTAGGGAAAGGGGGCCTCACCCTGTTACAGTCCTCCAGGAAGCTGGGGATATCGCTGTCTGTTGGCTGAAAGCTGATGAGATCCGAGTGCCCTTCCTCTTCCATCAGCAGAAGCCCCTCCACATCATCTCGAGAAACTGGAGCAGAGAGAAGCAGCATAAACAATAAGCACAAATGTGCCTCTGCCACCCCTGTGCCACCCACATGGTATATTCACATGGTGCTGCAGAAGCCAGGAAACGTGAGGCCTGATTTTCTAGGTTAGCAACACTTAGATCCTACTCAGTCATCTAAAATGCAGTACTTTTAGATGACTAATCTGTTCAGAGGTAGATATGCGAGCCTAGACTCTCCTCTTTTGAGACAAGATAGTTTATTCTGCTTGCTTTATTCTTCTAGGGGAAGAAGAAAGCAAAACCTCACCTGAAGTAAGAAAAAAAAAAAAGAGCAATGCACAGGCGAGAGACCCTCGGTGCCTTGACCAGGGCCCCAGCAGGAACCAAAACCAGTAATAAGCAGCTGTAAAATCACGGCAGCTGGTGCACAGAAGGATGTCTGTTTCCAACAACTGCGGTACTGACTGGGTAGAAAGACTATAAATACAAGGCGCTCTTGCTCACACGCACACACACACCTCAGGCCCATCCAGTTTTGTGCTCAAAGCTCTGAAGGATCAGGTACCTGGTGAGGACACAGGAACCTATGAATGGGTTTAAAAGAACCATCCAGGAAACACGTGGCATTCAAAGTGGCTTAGGCGCGGTTCTCTCACCCTGATGTAGGTCATCATGCAGAGAGCCAGCGTGGCTGGGGCTAGAGGGAGGGATCTCTGAGCCAGGCACATCACCGTTAGGCGTTAAAGATATGTGGCAATTCCAGCCAGTCTCAAGACCCATCTTCTCAGCAAACACCTGTAGGTGAGCAGACAAAAGATTTGAGCATTGCTATCCAGGCCAGAGTATTGCAGACCAATGCCATATTGGAGCGTAGGTGCCTTCTGGACCTATGACCTAGCTGAACCAGATTAACCTTAGATTGCACTGGAGCTAAACTCTCCAGTCAGACATCCAGGGGACATGCAAGTTCAGGGGGTTCAGCAAAGACAGCTTACCTTGCTTTTGAGCTCATCTTCCAGGGAGAAGTAGACAAAACGAATGCAGGCATTGACCAATCCATCAATGAGGCGGACAATGTCAAGACGGGCCTGATACTGAGATGAGACCATTCCCATGAAGATCTGTCCGCTCAGAGCCTGGATACAGTCTTCCTTCTCCATCACTTCCCCAATCCCTTCTTCAGGCATGCAAACAACACGCAATCACATTGAGACACAAGGGCATCACACAAAATACACGTGGTGGGAGAGGCCACCAAGGTAACACCCAAGGGGACAGTACCCAGACACACAGCAACATGCAGATACACACATACACACGTACAGGAGGAAAGAGGAAGAGAGATCCATTTGTCCCAGCATACCCAATCACAGATGTGGTTTCAGGACATCCCCACATACACGACCAAGAATACACAAGTGTGAAACAGCAAGCATGGAAAGGAAAAAGACAAACAGAACACGGGGATCAGTCACAGTCTTTCTAACTGGGGCAGAAAGGTAAAGGATGTGTGCTGCATAACGTTCACATGTGCATTTTTAAACACATCATACTGTGTTTAAATAACACGGCAAGTCTAGCTGGGGCAGAGTGGCATCAGAGTACGAGGGGCTGATGCAAAGGAACCGGACCGTGGTCCTTCCAGTGACATTGCAGACACTCCCAAAGAGCCTGCAAAGGTTCTTTGACAGGATTCCTTCACCATCACCAGATCAGCCTGGGGTGAATGGGAGCTGGATGCAGCATAAGGAACAAAATAATAAAATACTTCACGCTGTTGGAAAGTGTGCCACAGGTGGGACTGAAAAGTGTTTTGAAAACACTGTCACAACTGCCTCCCGGCTGTTGGAAACCCCATTATTCACATTTTACAGAGTAGGAGACCAAGGCAGAAAGAAAATTAAGACTGGTTTGCTGGAAGAGCCTCCAGGACTTATGTAATGGTTGGTATATGCTTATTTCTCACTTTTCATTGCTGTTCTGGAGAAGTACAATTAATCTAGTGGGAATCAGTTCTTTCAGCACGGCAACAAACTCTATCAAGGGAGAACAGCCATATACCACCCTACATTTAATTCCTTTGAAAAACCTAGTATATGTGATAAAATTAGAAAAAAGCAAACCAAGTATCGAAATACCCAGAAGCCTTGACTTTCAGTTGTCTGCTTTAAGCAACAGACTTCCCACAAGTAGAATTTCTCTGCAAGCTTCAATAACTTAACTAGAAACATACCTACCAGCTGCTACATCGTTACTTCCTCTGGAAGCGCATCTATTTCAGAAACCCTTAGTTCTCAATTTCCATCTGCTACTCAGAATAACAATGTTCTTACAGCTCTAGAACGATCAGAAAGCAAGCACCTGGCCCAGCAGCAGACCTTATTATAGACAGCACAGAAGACACATACCATCTGAGCTCCAGCTATTCCTCCGACTGCTCTGTTTGATGGGTGTCGTCCCCGGGAGATCGCAGCATGTGAAGATAGCACTCTGCCCAGGGACCTGCACCAGTTCTACGCACTTGCCATTGAGCTGAGAGGACAAGGCACAATGCATTGGCTTGTATGCAAAGGCAGAGCAGTATCCTGAGAGGCAGGCTCGCTGGTAGAAATCTAACACCTTCTTCCTACGTGGAAGAGAAAAAAAACGGACAAAGTTAGCAGAAATGTGCCACGTTTCTGACAACGTACACTGTAGTTCAATGTAGAAATCACTAGCTGGGTATTTGGAAAAATGTGTTCCATAAGGAGTGGTCAGAGACTCTGAAAAAGACTTTCCTTACTGTTTCTGCATTCTCTGAGCTTCGGGCACTACAGGGCAACAAAAATACATATTCCAACAGGGGCAGTGGTGAATGCTTCTGTTTGCTCGTCAGACAGACTGATAAGCATGAACACAGCACTCTTTGAATACACTTATTAATATAATATGCTCTATATGGCTGCCAGATGACACCGAGGAAGTTCACTGCATGACATGAGAAGCTTAATTCATCAGAGATAATTTTTCTTTAGGGAGATAAACACCAAGGAAGGATCTGCCAACCCTGACAACAGTATCTATGGCAGAGATGGTTACAGTAACAGACTTTTTCTTCTATCCCCTTTCCGAGTGTGGGTCCCAGGAGCTGTATGTGAAGTCTCCATTTAGTTACTATTCGGTCACCGGAACAGTGTAAAGTTCCTTCTCTTATGTTGAACCCACAAAGGTAACAAATTAGACCATACATGGGATTTTTAGTTTTCTTACACCTGAGGATGGGCAGACTTAGAAGAACAATCTGCTGCTAGTCAATGAAACTAAACGTTACCGGTCTGCCCTGCTAGCAGAAGCAGAAATTTAGCCTATAGATGAAAACGCAACAGACACTGTCAGATACTGCAGCAGGACTAAAAGGGTGTGATGTATTGTGGCAGACTGGTTTGAAGCTGTCAGCAGCAGGTAGAATTGATCGCCTTGCATTTCGTGTTAAGACAAAGCATTTGTCTTGAACAACAAAAAAGATTCTCTGCCACCAGCATATGACCTGATTATAATTCATGGTCCTACTACATGGTACAGTCAGAGCTCTCTTAGAGGCTAATATGTTACCAGATACAGTAAGAAGTGGCTTAGTCTTACAGTCCAACAGAGTGCTTGTTGCTATCTAATCTCTTACACTGCTGTAATTATAACTATTAATTATAAGCAGAGACAGCTCATGTTCATAACCTACTTGAAGCTTCTATTAAATAGCTTAACAGGCATCAGTAAAGGGAATTTTAATAAAGGGTGAGCAGGTTCCCTCTGCAATTTATTTGCAGCTCCTGAATGCACCAAATGACAAAGCCACCCACCTGTCAGAGCCAGAGAGGGGGTAGATATCGGTACCGTCCCAAAAGTCTGTGCAGGCCTCAAGGATGATGTCAGCTGTCCCATGAGAAAACATCTGCTCAGTGCCTGCAGTGTAGGAGAACAATGAGTCAGCATCACACATACAGGCTCCCAGGAAAGGGATATCATACCGACTGCTCCCTTATTTGTTAAAGGCCACTGTTCCCACAAACTACCTTGATGCACTCCAGATATCCCCTTTGTTGAAAGTTTTCAGTCTCCATTAAAAAATTATTCAAGACTGGATGATATGTATTCAGCTGCTATTTGTCTAACTGTGAGTTCAAACAAGGCTGTGATAAAATGTGAGCCACGTAGTCAGCTCCTATTCTCCCCTTACGCTGTGTAACAGTCCTGCTCCTACAAAAAGTGGGACAATATCTTGCTCCTGTATCCAACAGAGCAAAAGAAAAAATACTCCTGTGTGCCTCTTGTGTGAGTACAAGCACCAGTGATGAGCCTATGGGGATCAAAGTCTCTACACTGGAAAGTACATTCAATTTTAGGCCAGGTGTGGATCTAAAGGGTAAGAGCTATTCTTGAATACCTTCCATTCAAGCAGCAGAAGATAACAGCACGACCCATTAGATAGCAGCCTGCTTCACAATGGGTCCTGAAAATGTGTTAAATCAGGATGGGTCAAAAGTTCAACATAACAGACTCTAGAAAAGTAATTCATGTTGTGATCAGGGAAGAACTGAAGATCGATGGACGTCACAGCTTGTCCTGTTTTTTTCTTCTACTACTTTACTCTTCAATACAGACTTAAAATCTTTAGTTCCCTCTTGTAGACAGAGGTGTTAAAGTGTTTCTCAAAGGTGTGTGATACCACTTGTCTGAGGCAGGTCCCAGACACAGGACACAAGTTAAAGGATGCAGGGCTGCCTCCCCCTCCACGCTTCCTGCTCCCTTTCATTTGCACTGATACATTAACATTGCATGCACGTAGACTTCTCTGTCTAGGTTCCCTCCTCCAGCTGCTCTGTGACTTTGCCCCCAACAGCTTCAAAGCTGATCTAATGAAAAAAACATCACTGCCAAGAAAAATGAGCCCAAAGGCTTCTTGCAGGCATTAGTTGCTGACTGCAAATGCTCACACTAGCTGGTGAAATCAAGAGCCAAGAATATCCACTCGCACAAACCAGGCAGGGACCTTCAGGAACACTGGAGGATTTTCCAAAACATAGCAGCTCTCTGCTTTCTGCTATAAATAGTCATCACATGCCAAGTTTATCAGCATAACAAACCTCCAAGACGAATAGGAGCTGTGTGTGAAAGAAGGAGCCTGTCTCAGGGACATAAAGGAGTACTTGTGCAGAGCTCTGGTTAATTTTATTGTATAAACACCTAATCCTTCCCACCTTGCTCCTGCGGTCAGATAGTCCTTGCTTGGAAAGAGGGAACAAGAGATGTTTATTGATTCATGCAAAACCTATGCCCTGGACACAGAGCAAGGGCTTGCAGATGACCACACACACAGACATACCTACATTCGTGCCTGACAGCAACTGCAATCCATTTCCCATTGAGTACCACCAGCATCTCACACAACAATCCCTCTAACGGATAAATGACAGTGACAGTACGTGCTGTAAACTGGAAAGAGTTCATACAGCTGTCATTACCAGCAAAGTGAGCCCAGCCTCTTCCCTTCCTAAATCATGAACTTGAAGGCCAGTATTTCTCTGGCACAAGGGAGAAAACTAATGAATAGGACAGAGTATGACTAGCCATTCATGGCTGCTGGGACTCGTTAGGAAGCACCGAGCTGCTACAGTGAGCCAGTGAGACAGAGCAAAAGGAATCAAAGAGTGCAGCTATTGCAAAGGAAGACAGAGATGGTATCGAGCCATTTTAGTCCACTGAAGATGCCGGTGAGCCCCTTATTTCCATGTGGTTACTATGGATTTGAGATGAACACTGCCAGATAGCGAGACACATATTTCAATGGAATAGCAAGAGAATACAGAGATAAGCTACCTCCTATTCCTGCTACAGCTGCAGAATTTATTATGTATCTCCCTTTGACTTCAGCACATCATGGGAGTGGGTGGATTCAAAGATTTATTCACAAGTAGCGTATCAAGAGCGGTTAGTTACGATCACCTGGTCTGACTTTTCTGCATAAACAGAGCCATTTGATTTCATCCAGTATTATCTGCAAAATCCATTCTTTCCAGTTGTACACACTTTAGAAAGTTTCAAGGGACAAGACTATCACATGAGAGGTGTTCCAACGGTTAACTAACTCCCCTGGCAAAATTCCTCTTAGAATTTACTCTAGACAGCATAATCCAGGTCACACACGTATTCGTCTGAGCTCCAACTTCTAAACTAAACCGTTTAAAAATGAGGATAAGGAGTTGAAATGAGGCAACATTAAAGGTCTTTCCCTACAATAAGAATCTCTGCATCAGAAAAAATCTTTCTCACAAAGGGAAGACAGCAGCAATCAGGACAAATGAAAAAGCTCCTCCCCAGATTAAGATACAAATTAGAGAAGAACTGCACAAGAGAAGACAGTTTACCTGGTAAATCCTGGCCAGCATAATAATCATGTTTCAGATTCAATACTGAACATATGTCAACTCCAGAGAGCCAAGTCCAGGCAATTTAAGGTATTAAGAAGAGACTAAGAGCTCTGACAAGCAAGCTGTTAAATCTTGCTGAGGTGCTTTAAGACCTCACGGTGCCCAGCTGTACATCCTTTCCATCCTAGCCCATGCCTATTAGAATAGGAAGGAACAGAAGGAGTGGGGAATTCAGCATGAATTCAGCATGGCTCCAGGTGTTGTGTTCACGGTCACCATCAGTTTGCATGGGATTGCTGTGATTCCTTATTAGTATGTAATATAGAGTATGCAATATAACACACCACACAACTCACAAAGATAATGATTTATGATTTGGATTATCAGAAGAATGAGCATCGCTAGCCAAAACCCTGAGTAATATTCAGCCCTGTGCAGTAGCAGTTTCACTGCCATAACGAAGTCTATTCAAAACCCAATAAAAACCCCACCTTATACTGCAGTGCCATTTGGTCTTAGAAAATAGGTCTACTAGGTGCTATCTAAGATAATTTTTAAAAATTACCTATGATCCTGGAGTGAGCCAGAGCTGGGAAGAATTCTCCCCCTCTGTATGCCGTAGCACTGATCACTAACATTTGCTGAGTGTACCTGTACTGGCCATGGGCCGAGCAAAGCTATCAACCCACAGGGATTCCAGACTATTCCAGTCTGACGTTTTCTAGGCTGCCTGCAGAAAAGATCCTCCCGTACCAAGTGGGTGCCCAAAGAAAGGGGTGGCCTTACTGGTAGTGGTGTCCTTCACAAAAAGGTTAATCATGTGGCTCAGGGGTGGTCTCCTCTTGGTGATCGATGAAAGCTTCCCCAGGATTGTTTCCTTAACCATCTCATCACTTGGCAAGCGGTACAAGGCCAAATAGTTCTCCTGCTTGAAAAGATCTTTAGCACCTGGTGTGAAACCTCAAATGTGAACACAAGGAAGAGAAAAATTAGGCTCTAACCAAAGCAAAAGACAGGTCCTCTCTCCTGCTTCTATGCCACCCACTTTGCCTGAGTTCATTCTGACATCTCGCCAGCAATAGGTAGGTCAGCTGGGCTCACTGTGCATCTACACGAGGATGGCTCAAGGTCAGTGATGAATAACATTCAGAAGGACTAGATGTTATTAGTAATTACAGCTTTCATGCTCTGGTTCATTGAAGAGAGGAACTGTGACACTGAAGGACAGGCACAGAAGTGAGTTCAAGAGCTTCCAGATTTTAATCCTAGTGTTACCTCTAACCTCTTATTTCCCCTAGGCCTCGGTTTTCCCATCTATAAAACAAGCTGAAGTACCTCACATTGTTTATACCCAAACTCCTGGTAAAGCATTACTGTAAAGACAGGGCAGCTATCTGTCCATTAGCAGGTATTCTTTGTCTCCTGATGAGATTGGCAGACTCTAGCCAGAAGAATACCAAGCCTAGCCAGGGCTGGCTGGAAATATCCTTGATGACATTTGTTCCTTTGATAGTGTCTACAATGTCAGAACTTGCCAAAAGCAATCACTTTAATAGACTCTTTTTGGCAACGGAACAATAAGAGTCAGCTCAGTAATTCCACCTTCTCAGCAGCAAGGACCAGAGAAATATTCTTCTTGTGCTCTCTAAGGATTAAGTGTCTATTGACAGCTCTGATTTCTCTGTGTCTGCTCATCCAATTTCTCCTTACCTATTAGTCTGGCAAGCTCACAGAGGCCCCAGGGCACGTGGACAGGCAGCACGGCATTGTGTGTTTCCTGGAGGGCAATGTTGCAGAGGTGGTCAGAGAAGCGGCACAGACGCTCTGTCACACTGGCATTGCAGAGATTGAGTAGCACATTCAGGCCCAGAGGCTTGAGGGAATTCAAGTGCATATGCCAGTTGGAGTCATCAAACTGGATGCAGGAGGGGTTCTGCTGGTCTTGGGACAGGCTAAGCATCTCAAGGTGGTAGTCACACACAAAGTCTTCAGCCTCACAAGCCACCACCTCACTGTCACCCACAACCTGGTCCAGCAGACAGGAAAATTCTAGTTGGTTACAAGGAATACAGCTTCAGCCTAGAATCCCACAGGGAATTCCCAATTAAATTCCCCAGCAGGGAGACTCTATGGGTTTAAGTCTGTCCGCAAAGGACAGACAAAAAAAAAAGCTCCATAAAAGACTACTTGTGTGCCCCTTCAGTATGTCTTACCTGAGTATGTTCCTCCTCTCCACCCTCTGTGTCCTTGCTAAAACTCACGTTGGACCCAGAGGGATGCTTGCTTCTGCTGTTTGGCTTTCGGTGGGCATGGGCATCGGAAGCCTTTGGAGGGTCACTAGACCAGTTGTTCCTCTCTTGCTCACTGGTCATGTGGACTGTGTCTGCCAGGGGGCCAGAGAGCAAAGCATCTCTTTCATGGGGCTGCAAGATACCAACAAAATGAACAGTTGTGTTTCAGGGACTGAACATAAGGCACTACTGATCCACCTGCTGCTTTAGGACTTCTGCAGAAGAGGTTCTCATCCTCGCTGCTTCTTTATCTTTTAAGCACAAAATTGTGGCACAGACTTCTCTATAAGCAAAGGGCCCCCTCTATAAGACCACGTTGTGCATGTCAGTCAAACTATGATTATAGTCAACATACTACATTACGGAGTACATATCACTCACCTCATCTTCCATATCAGGATGGCAGAAAGACCGTGTAGAAAGCTCATCAGTCAGGTCTTCATGGCTATCATGAGGTGGTTCCACCCTTCCACTGAAGAACAGAACAGTCTCTGGGCTGGGGTTTGGCCAGGAAAGAATCCCCTGCTTGTCTACACAGCAGAGCACCTAGAACATCCCACAACACCCCCAAGAAAGTAAAATCTCAGTGAAAACATGTCTCAGTGTTCATGTGTAATTGTAAATGTTGCAACTTTAATAAGCACATGGGAAGATAGACAAGTCTCTCCTTTGCCAACCTTCTGTCTTAAAGAAACTGCACTTAACTCTCCAAGAAATCCATGAATTCTTTGCTCTATCGGGATTGATGGGTTGTTTAACACAAATTTTACCTCAGGATACTGCAAAACTAGGCATGAAGACCAAGTGAAGGAAGCAACTACTCAACCTGTTTCAGCTAGTACCTTATCAGGACCCAAACCAGCTGGTTCTTGAATAGGAGTCAAGAGGGTTACAGGACCAGAACCAGGGCTGGAAAATACAGACATTCTGTTAGATGCCACAGGGTATCTCTAACCATTGTTTTAGCCGTAAATGTGCTACCTGGACAAGACAAGGCAGTTACAAACTCTTCTACAAAGACAGGTGCCTGAAGGGTTTCTAATTCCAGCCCAATGAACTGATGGCTAACAGTCTACGCTCAGGGAAGGTTGATGTGAACAGTGCAAATGAAGCATCCACATAGGGCTCTTCCTTCTGACAACCCGGCAATACTCACAGTGACAGATCCCAGACTATGGAGCAAGCTGGAAGTGAAGCTCAGAGTTGGGGATTTGCCTTTTAAAACACAGAGGAAATGGCTCCAGATACAGCGTATCATTTCCTGCCAAGGGAAGCAGAGGACATCAGCCAATTAAAGAGTCATTCAGTGAAAGATAAGGGGAGAGAAGGAAAAAAGGGATTATGACATTACCTGCTTTCAGGTTCAACAGTGATACACTGTAAAATAAACATCAGTCTCCGTGGGAACCTGTTAACTGATACAGTGCTGATGTTCTCAAGGGAAAGGCATTTCTCCCCCCTTCCAGAGGACGCTAACACAGTCTGATTGTTGAACTGAGAATTCACTGAAACTACCTCTGTCCATCCAAAAACACAGGAAAGAATTCTGAAGTGATTACATTTGGGGTGAATCAGTTGTTACCTCTCAGTATTTTTTTCCCTAAAATAACTCTCATCCCATTGGATTACAGAATTTGAGGCCTTAAGCTTACAATCACCATGCTGCAAATTGGGTAAATGGAGTCACTGTGGTGAGGTGACTTACCCAAGGTTACTTACTGAAGCAGTGACAATGTTGGAAATAAAGCCAACGTGCCCTGACAACTCCATCATTAAAAATGAATTGTAATCAACATGGTAATAAACTGAAAGAAGGGGATATTTTGCAAAATTAAAATGTCAACTTGGCACCCTTCATCTTTCACACAGAAATGTTTCTGAGGGAGCCTGGATGACAGCAATCAATCCAAGCACCAGAGGGGTATGTTTTTCTCTGTGCACTCCTAAAGCCAGCAAAACCAGGTTTGCATTACAGTATTACTTTACTGCTTTTTAACTATTGTTCTAGAATGCTGTCACTGCAGAGCACTTCCCCCAAAGCTCCTTGGATCAAGTTCCTTAGATCCTAAGGGTTAGTACAGGCATGAGCTCAAATGCAAAACAATTATGAGCTATCACCAGGAAGAAAAAAAGGCTCTTACTTAAACCGATTTCTCATAAGCAAAAATGTTACAGAGGTACAAATGGAAAGGAGCAGATCTTTTCAAGGAGGAAGGTCAGCTCAAGTCATTCCCATTTAACACCTGAAAAACATCTCAGCTAAATGATGAACTGGCACAGAAGACAACAAAATATTCAGCAAAGGAAGCATGTGTGTGTGCATCCATGGGCATTCCTCTGTGTGGCTGGGAGCAAGGAGATATGAGTTGATTCTTATAATATCTAGGGATTTGTAATCAATCCTAGAGTCCATCTGCGTCCTGATGGAAAGGGGAATCTTAATGCCAGATTAGACGGAAAAGTGTCTTTCCTCTACCCACCTGTTTAATCTGGATGACGGAATTTATAGAGTGGCCAGATGCAGCTCCTCCCCCAGAAAACGGTCTTCTGAATGTTTATTTGCCCCAGCTTGGAAGCACTAGTAATGTGCTTAAGCTTATTAAGGAGCCTATGAAACAGGATCAGACTTTTAAAAAGTCTGAACACCCCATGATCCCCTCTTCACATTTGGTCTTGCTGCTGACCACCATCCCCTCTGTTCTTTAGTTTTGGCTTGAAGAAGGAGGCCTTTCTGGTACAAGCAAAGTATTTCCCTTCTTTCTGACACGCACCATTAAAAGTTTATTTTACTGCTGGAACAGGAGGACTTGAAAGAGGTACTTTCTCCAGGACAGAGAAAGTTGATTTCAAACCATATTCAGAAAAGCACAGCTGGACTCGGTATCGAAGTCATCTCAATCTCTGGTCAGCGGAGCAGCATTTACATGGGGAGGTGCAGGGAAAAGACATGCAACCTGCATGCATAGCAAATTAAAGCAGCAAATGGGTGACAATGGACAACTGGCACAAGTAAAAAGGGTCTAGGAACAAGCAGGAGATCAGAGAGGGAGGAAAAGGATATAATGAAGTTCTGCAGTGCAGATGGAAGAAAACAATTCATAATAATAGTACCTGAGAAGATACCATCTCTGTGTAGCTGCTGAGAGTGTCCTCTGAAAACTTAGCAAGCTGCAGCAAGAGAAGAGACCAGTTACTATAATTGTGCTCAGAAATGTGTCATGAGGAACATCCTTCCCTAAATACTGTGCCTTCAGGGAAAAGAAAGCAGGAGTCCTGCTCTGTGGGAATCGCTATACCAAGGCAGACCAATAATTCATCAAAGCAATTAAGTCTTTAATGGACTGTCTCCAGCTACAGTGAAGCACAGTCAAGGTGCTTGGTGCTATACATCACAAAAGAACACACAGTCATTATGTAAAAGTCTACAGAGAAAATAGCAGCAATTAGACCCAGAGAAGGCTCTTTCTGGATGGTTATTTTTAGACAGGAAGAGCCAGGGTTGACTGATCTGTTTTTAAGCTATACGGGTCAGTTCAAAGAAGGGAGCTAGAAGAGTGGTTGTAAAAGCAGGTGCCTGGAACACAATGGACACAAAGGAATGAGGTGATATGAAAGGGATGTTGACAGAAAATGAAAAGAAATTATACCAGGGCACCATCATGGGGCGCGTGGAATTACATCGAAAAATCTACTAACTCAAAATTTGTGCATCCAGCACAAAGGAATTCCACAGTAGATGTAATTTTGAAAAACAGTTTAAATTTAAGTATATTAATAAGCATAAGTGAATATGGCAATTACATTTGCAAGTAAATAAAATGACACCCCAAATAATCACACATATATCTGGCACTTCAAAAAGGATCAGTTTAACAAAGCTGAAAAAAGCCAAGACAAATTTGTCAGAAATAATTTAAACTGAGAACTATGAAGAATAATCAGGCAATGTTTAACAATATTTTATTAAGAATTTTAAAAACAACAATCCCATAGGAAGAATAAATAAGTCCAGTTTTGAGTGGAAGTGAAAATAGAAGTAAAAATCAACGAAAGAATAAGAAGAAGCATACCAGTAAGTAATTAAAACCAGTCCACTGCTTGTTGAAGACAGGGAAATTGCAAATGATATTGCAGGCAAGGCAGATGTGTTAAATAAATATTGCTATTCCTTATTCAGTGATATAATCATGCCATATGATAACTATGAAATATTTTCCATTCTAACACTAGCTACTGAAAGTAAATATGATTAAATTAGCAGGTCTGGACAACTTTCTAACTGTTACTGCTGATTTTGCACAAAGCTTGATGCATGGATTAAGTCCCAGTGCAACGGAAGAAAGCTTAATGTGGTGCCAATGCCTAAAAAGGGTAAGGAGAACAAGCCAAGTTACCACAGGACCCCAGACAGACTTTGATTTCAGACAAGAATAATAGAGCAGCTAATATGAGACTCAATTAAAAAAAGAGAAGTTGAATAATACAACCAGTGCCAAACACCACAAGTATATGAGTAATAAATCTCATCAAACTACTGTGATATATTTTTTGACAAAATTACAAATTTGACTGATAAAAGTAATGCTTTTGACACAGACCACTTGGTATTTTGACTTGATGCAAAAAGCTTTACTGGTTTTCTAACAAAAACTAGAGTAATACCAGAGAAATAGGGTCCATATTAAATATATTAGAAATAGACTATCTCCAAAAGGAGCAGAAACTGAGGAATTCTTTGCAATAGGACGTGTCACTAGCTCAATCAGGGACAAATCTGTTTATTTTGTTAATATCCTGAAAGAAGCTTAAAAGACCATTACAGAGACTGTAAACTATATGAAGTTTGGGGCAGGGTCCAATAATAAAAAGAACAGACCACTGTTACAATATAGGTTGCTCGGTAAATAAGCAAAAACATGCATAACAGAGCAATAATTTAAAAACAGGCACAAAAGTAAGGTGGCATACCTAGGAGGAAAAATGAAAGTTGGACTTAGAGGATGAGGACTCTATCTTAGAAAGAAGTAACTGTAGATTATCAGCTGAACAAAACCCAGCCATTTAAAGCAGTGGCTAAAAGACCTAATACAATCCTTTGTTGCACTAATAAGGGAACATAAGAGCAGAAAGTCCAAATTATTCTGAAATTTAGCACAAGCACAACTGTTGCTGGAATATTTATCAGGCTTCAAAGATTCATAATTGTACAGTGATCCTGAAGCACTGGAGAAAACGAAGAGGAAAGCCAAGAGAAAGATTAGAGGGTTGGAAAATATTCTTATAGTCATTCAAGGTGCTTAAACTGTTTACTTAACCAGAGACACAAAAAGGGAATGTGAGTAGCTACAAGAGACCAGAAATTTGATTGATGTGCTCTTAAATCTAGGAGGCAAAAGTTGTAAATGTTCCAAGGGCTGGAAATTGGATACTATAAAAATTACCACTAACATAGAATGCCCATTTTTAGCAGTGAAGGTAAATAATTACTGAAACAACCTATCAAAGGCAGAACAAATGTTTTCAAACCAACATCAAATTCCTTTCTAAGGTGATGCTGCTGTAGTCCAACTGTAGTAATGCAACTTGTGGCAGGGGCTTGTTTGTGTCCTGCAGGATGTCTAACCAGCCACATGGGTCACCTATGGCCTTGAAAAACTGGGAATCAAACAGCTTGAACATGATGGGAGGGGGCAGAAGGTGGACAAGAGTGTCACACAGGCCAAGTGATTGGAGAGGAACAGGGTCTTACCTGCTACATTTTGAACAGAGTAGAGAGAAGGAAGGAGTGAAATAGAGAGGCCATGAGAAGACTGCCCTACTCAAGGGGGAGAATGACCAAGGCACATCACAGGAGTTGTTCTGCAGCAGCAAGGATGGAGGGTCATGTTTGAGATGTCACAGAAAGAGCAGGCTGGACAGAGTGAGTTGCCTGGACAAGGAAAAGGAAAAGACAGGAAAGAACACAAGGAAGGTGCACATATGAGTGACACGGCAAATGGGTATGTTGAGAATGATGAAGCAGGGAAGCCAAGGGGCTCTGGCTTTTCACAACGAAACAACAAAGTGTGAAGGGAAAGAGGAAGTTCCAAAGACAGAAACCAAGTAATGCTGAGAATGGGCGGGAAAGGTAAAGTGGCGAAAACACTGAAAAGAGATGGTAAAGGTGCAAATGCCACTGAGGGAGGTAACCTGTCCTCCCTCCCAGAACACAGGCAGCTTTAGTCATGTACAACCTATAAGAAAAAGAACAGAAAATGCAGACCCAGGGACACAGAGGTTAAAGGGCAAAAAGGAGAGAGAGAAACTCTGTCCAAGTACAGGCACGACAGAAGTCAGCACAGAAGACAAACATAGCACAGCGCATCTCACCAACACTGCCACCAAGAGAGAACAAGAGACACCCATCAGCTCATCCACTTCAGGACCACACACCCATCAGACTACCAAACTCCACTCCCCAAATCAGCACAACCACCAGCAGTTCCTCTTACCCCCTGACCTACTGCAAAGGCCATGCCGGCACACAAAGCCCCAGAGCCTCAGGAAAGGGCTGTTCAGCCCACACATTAAAACGGGATTGCAGAGGATCTCATGTATCCCATTCCTTCTCAGTGGCTAAATGTTCCCTAGTTATAGCCACCACAGGGCATTTATCTCCATGTTGACCCCTCTGACATTGTATTTAGCTGACAGAAAGCACATGCCTGAAAGAGTTATGGAATCGCTGGAGCTTCCTATCACCTTGAGATAGCTGTAGACAGGTCCAAAAAACTGAAACATCTGTTCAAGAAGAAGTCACACTGTGTTCCAGGTAGAAGGCATAGCTGGGACAAGCAAAGATCCAGCAAACTTTTGCAATTATGTAGACACATCTGCTGTATTCACTGTGCTCAATTCACAGAGCCTTTCCCATCTCCTGCCCTTTTCTCTGTAATGGTTTGATGTGGAGAGATACCTACCAGTGAAGTGGATGAGGCCTTGCTCATCTGGGCCAAGACTCTGGCTTCTCCAAAGGCTGTAGCAAGAATCCACAGGACAGGAAAGAGCAATGGAAGGATGGGTAGGACACCATTCACCTGCAAAAAATTGTAATCATCAGCAAGCACAGAAACAAGAAGCCTGACCTCTCACATGACATCTTTTCACCACAGTGAGAGGATGGGTAAAAGGCAAGGCAGGCAGGGAGGAGACTGCTCCACTGGAAGCAGTGCAACATGGAGAGAAGCACAAGAGAGGAGACACACCCCCCCTTAGGGGTTTGTAACAAAGGAGGCCATGAATAAATTACACCAACTTGTAGCTGTTTTTTCTGCTGAATTTGGCATAAACTCTTACAAGTTTAAAGGCAAAAGATACCATATATATATATATATATACACACACACATACATGGCAAGTAAGAGAGAGCAAACAACATAAAGGGCAGTCTAGGAGGAAAGGCCAGGGTAGGGCTGTTGTCCTGCTCCACTGGGAGCTCCTGGATCCAGCATGCACAAGGGCATGCATAGGATGCTGTCACAGGATGAAGCAAGTTGCTGAAGGAGAGAGTCAGTCTCAGTGGTGGTCTGGGGAGGAGGTGTAGTGGAGTTCAAAGCTCTCCTTTACCTGTAGCTGAAGAAGAGTGTACTGCCAAGAAGCAATTCCAGGAGCTTTGAAAATGAAGCGCACAGCATTGGTGATCAGGAAGCCAGCCTGCAATTCAGAGATGACACTGTCAGCTAACTACTAGTACTTGCAGGGAAGGAGTTTTCACTGCCTGGTAACATTCTCAGTCCTGGGAAAGTCTGGAAGTTATACTTGGTCTGCTGCTGCACTTCCTTCTTCCACTCTCATGGCTCAGCATCTTTGCTTCGCTGAACTACCCAAGGTACACACAGAGCCAGCTGCATGAGTTAGAGCATAGCCACAGTTTCCTGTTGATGGCTGCAAATTCTCCACCTTTATTGACAAAACATGGCTATATTCAACAACAAAGCCTTGAAATGAGACCTACCAGTACTATAGGGACAGCGTATTTCAGCATCACAGACTGTACAGTGAATCTCTCATTATCCAGGGCTGTCACAGGACGTGACAAAGCCATTTCCAGACACCACCTAAAAAATGGAAAAGAGTTTGAGATTCAGCAACCAAGACCCAACCCTGCACTTTCCTCAGATATAAACCTCTCAGCAGACCTGACTGGAAACTCAGTATTGCTGGTTACATCAAATGCATGAAATCTGTGACCTCCCTGCATTGTTCAAATTTAGTTGGATAGTAATGAGCTGAACAGTAACACTTAGCATGTATGTAGTTTTATCCATTAGCCTAATCTACCAGTTAAGGAGGACAACTGAAGACAGACACTAACAGACTTACAGCATTCCCAGGTAATAAAGAAAACACAGTACAGCATATTTGAAAACTCCTGTCCTGGACTGGTAGGTCTCATTCTTTGCCTATACAAGGCAGCAACAAGGACATAGACAAGTCGTGCAGACATCGTGCACTGTATTTAACCCACCTGACATTATCTATTGTTGGTGTCTTCAAGACACGGAAGAGACGATACAGCTGAGGGTTCTGAGGTCCCTTTTTCACTTCTCCCCTTGGGGAGGGTGGAGGTGAGAAAGGTGGAAACAGATCTCCTGGCTCCAGAACTATGTGCTCATCATCCTAGAAAAAAGGTCAGAAAGCTCAAAGGCTGCAGTCAGGGCCTCGGTGGAATCCTGCTGCAAGGGACTGGAGGTTTAGTCCAGCAGGATCCCTCCCTGTGACATATTTGTCACAGTTCCCTCTCTCAGCTTTCAAAGCAAAATGAAATATTTGTGTTCAAGCACATCAGGCTATTTCATGAAAATTGGCATTTGGAATGAAAGTTACGATAAAAACCAACAAAGGTAAACTTCAAGCTTTAAACTTCTTCCAATCTTCTTCAAGCAACAAATTGTTTGCATAAATCTTGTAATTGATTTGTTAATTTAATTCTAACCCAGGTATTTTATATTATCTTCTTTTATAATGAATCAGTAGTAAGGAGAAGATCAAAGCAGGCAAACTATTTATCCACATAAAAAACCAGGATGAAGTAGGGGGGTTGTATGTCATATCCTCCTACTAGATAGATTCATTCCACTTATATTTAGTAGCACATTACAATTTCTCCTCGACCTGGAAGAGATTGAAATATGGTGCTTTGGTATCACATTAGTGTCTCATGTCCATTGGGTCTGAGAGTTCATAGAGAAGATGCAGTCTGTCTAACAAAGCACCGTCCTTGACTAAACTGGAATTTGAAGCTACTTTCAAGGTCAGAAGAAATCAAACACTCCAATACCCTGTACACTGGGAATTAGAGTATTAGCAAGAAAATCCTGGGAAATATATTGTTACAGGCCAGGGAAACAAGACAAACAAGTTACCTTAATCCCTCTCAGAGAAGCAAATGACTCCTGGCCTGGCCTCAAAGCAACGACATCTCCTTCTACTAACAGGCTCACAGGCAGGTTGACAAGATGACCATCCCTGTAGGCCCAATGAAGGGACCAGGATGGGGCGTAAGGCATGTGAAGGTCAGGGTACATGGAGTCTGGCCAGTTCACCTCTTTGCCAAGTGTATCTGAAAGCACAAAGTGTGAAAAAATTAAATGATAACAAATCATACATCAATTTACATCCTGTAACGGCTATAGGTCCTCCAGTCCATTTCCATGCTCTTTTACCATGCCTCTCGTTCTCCTTGATGCTTTTCCCCTCTCTCTCCACCCAGTATTAACAATAAAACATAGTAATTTTGTAACCTTAGATAGATACTTGTACAATGGAAAAGCTAAAGGCTGTCCTTAAAACTGCCACACTGAAATGAACTGCCTCCTCAGGTTCAAAAGCCCCCATTGAGACAATGTTCATGCACAGCATGATTTATTTCCTCCTGTTCCATGTTGTGGTACAACCCTATGTATTCCTCTCTCATCATCTGCTGCAAGGCAGATATTTTTGTAAGATACTGAGGATTCTAATTACTCCATAGCACAGACATAACAGACGCCTACCTGATAACACACAGCTTGGAAGCACATGGCCACAAGACAGCTCAAAATAACTGTTCTACAGGACAGGCATGAGTGGGACACAATTCTCACCACCTGTTTCTGTGCTACATAGGGGAAGGTAGCAAGCTCAATTAGTAGCATATGTGATCAGGTTTGGAGAAAAATCTAATGGGAGGAAAACACAAATGCAAGTGAGAGACAGATGAATGGGACCTCACCATTTATCTTATCAATGATTGTCTGAAGTCTCCTCTCCACCTCTCTGCACTTCAGCCTCTCCTGACGCCCAATCATGAAGAGATCCAAAAGGAGAAGGAGGAAGAGTGCCAGTGCATTAACTATCTCAGCACCTTGGCTTTGCATAGCAAAACAGAAGAAAAAGCAGATGAGGTTTGAGTAAATGAGTAGAATACACTGCCAGCCACCCACAGAGATAAATGCACACCTGCTCAGTTGTTTATTCCTACATCCCACAGACTTATGGCTAAATAAGAAAAGCATGCTTTAGAATAATGCCACCAGAGAGGTCTGAAGGACCCATCTCAACTGAAAAATACCCCTACAAACAGGGTCAAGACATGCTATGGCACATGTGACAGCACAGTAACTTCTCCTATGAGCCACTAACTTCTCCAGTTTCAACATCCTTCCTAATTATGATAATGCTTTAGTATTTGTCAAGATCTAGGAATGCTGTAGGAAAAAAATAATCTCAATCTGTCCATAGGATTGTCTCTATGGGTCTATCAGAAGTAGAATTATGTTGGCTGAAGTTTTGTGAAACAGGCTGATAGGGACAGAATTACCAGTGTGAGTACACTAGTGTCTAGATGTCTAGACAGAATGAGGGATAACACTGTTATGTCAGCCACTCACAGTGTCGCGATGATATAAAACTACCAACTCGCTTCAGTTAACCAGCATAGGATGTTTTGCTTACCTCCCCTGTGGCTGGCTCCCATAGCAGCACAGCAGCAACAGCACTGCCAGAAGCATCAGAGATGCACCAGGCCAGTGGAAACAGGAGCAACGGTTACCATGGTACAGAAAACTGCTCCTCCAAGCCTCCTACAAAAGGAGAGCAGCTGACAGTCAGCATTCATGAAATACAGAGCCAGATATTTGAAAAAGCAGAGTGAGAAAGGGAAGGCAGCAGGTGACACCCCAGGGTGAACACAACTTTGTAAAACCCCTGAACATGACACAGAGCCCCACAGGTCAGTTATGCGAATGCTGCAGCACTAGCAGTTGCTCAGCTGGTGAGTTTGGGTGAACACTCTCTGCTTTACTCTTGCTTGGAAGAATGAAAAGGCTTCTGTGCCAGGCTGCCCCATTGTCACTAACCAAGCGAGGAGCACTTTTAACATTTCAGTACTGTGCACAAACACTAGCGCTTTGTATTCAACACACATGCCAGACAAACATGGTGGACAAGGGGAGACTGTTGAGCTTCAGAGCTTTTTCTCTCCACTTGATATGGACCCCCTCGGCACACTGCCATCAGTGACTCTTGACATCCTTAGATCCTTCCCAGGTGAAGCTAAGCTCCTGTAGGGCTACAGTACCCAGGAAAGAAGTGCTGAGAGAAACATACCCTTAAATAGATTTCTTGCTTTGTTCCCAAGGACTTTAGCAGTTCTACACCGAGACACTCTGCAGCAGCAGTCTGGGAGGGAATGCAGCCAACTTTTGTTTAATCTTCAGCTTTACTTTGAGAAGGAGAGACTGAGTGCCCAACTTTGCGCTGTTTGGTGACTCACCTTCCACGAAGTCACTTTTTTCCGTTCCTTCTGATGCCCCTCCAACAGTGTGGACAACTGGTCTCTCAGGATCGTGAGGGCTTTCTTCGTGGTAAGGCCCAAACTTGAAGTCATGTCATCCTGCGATGCCAGAGAAACAAACTGTTTAGGGCTTGCCTATTTTCTTTTTAGGCTTTTTCATGGTGGCTGACTGAGCACCCTACTGAGAACGCCCTGCACTCATCATCACCAGTCTGATCCTGCCGCACTCATCATCACCAGTCTGATTCTCCATTTTTCTGAAATCATCTTCCCTTCTGTGAACTTTAGACTGCTGGCTGGAATTAGAGCACTTAGATAATATCAGGTAAACAAACCGGTCCTGACTGTGCTGGATAAATACTTTATCAAAGCACAATACAAAGTCAGTTCTGCAAAACAAGATTCTAATCAGCAGAGACTGAGGACAATACAATGGAAGGCTGCTCAGCTCCAAGGTTATGGAGGCTTGAACCGGTATCAGCTTGTAGAGACAAAACAACACAGCTGTTATGGTATATGGCAGAATTTTAATGATACAGGATAGATTTTGCTAACAGTAATAACATGCAAGTAGTAGAATATTTGCAATTCTAAATAAGAGTGGTTCAATTTCCACAACTACTGGTTACGAATGTTTGGTTAGGAATCCTGTCTCTGTGGCTACTTTGACGCAGAAGCCCCCAGATTTAAGTGCTAGGCCATGGATCAGTTCAGGAGGAGACACGACTCCAGCATCAACTCCTCCTTTTACAGGAGAAATCACTAGTTTTAAAGCGCTGAACTATACAAACATATGAGGGAGGCATTTAGACTTGAAGGAAGCCCACGCTGTCCAGAGCACTGATCCCTCACTAGTCAGCAAAGAGGTGGCAGCCTGAAAAGATGCAATCCAAGAGCATACCATGTGGAAAACACTGCTATAAGATGCTGATAACAAGGAAGGGGGGTAAGTGCTTGCATTTCTGGGGCAAGAACACAAGCACTTTCTTTCAAATCACAGAGGCTGCTGCGAGGTACTGTGGGTACCAGATCACCAAAAGCAAATCAACAAGGAAGAGCTGGCATGTGTCCGTGAGTGGGCTACTGCAGGTATCAGGGAGCTGGTCTATAAAAGTTCTCATTTGCACTTCATGTTTTAATACAAACACCTTGAGCGTGTACAGCATATAGGATATCCTGCACATCAGAAATGTTCAGGTGTATCATACTGTTTACAGAGTGCAGAACTACTGAACACAAAGCAGGCAGGAAGCTTCCCCCTCCCATCCCCACCAGCATGACACAGCCCAGCAAACACAGCTTAGGCAGGAGCTGCAGCTCTTCCTGCTATTGCGGTCACCAGCTCTTCCCAGCCTCGCCAAACCCACCGTGCTCTCACACTGCAGCAGCTCTGCTCTTCAGGAGCTGCGTGCATGCACCCAGCTCTGCAAGTGCAGCTCAGCTGGGATCTGCACTTTTCTTGTTCCTTAACTGAGTGGTTTCGTGATGAACATTTACTGGAAACCAATCTCAGACTTTAGACTCATTTGCATTGATGGTCCAATCCAAAAGTGTAACGTAAGCATCAAGGAACAGCAGATAGATGCTCTTTAAACTACCATCTACCACACACACATGCTCCCCACCTATCAGTGACAACCTGAAACAGCAAATTCTGGCCAGGCAGAGTCTAGCAATACTGCTTTAGCTGTACTTTTACGGAACTAAAAATAATCCTGCTGTAGTTTTCATTCTCTGTGTCAGTTTTAGGAATAGAGGAAGCAGTTCTGTGTTGTTCTTGGAAGCAGCCCAGGTAACATCAGCAGAGGACTAAACATAGGAGTCTCAAAGACTCCCAGAGGAGAAGATGGCAGGCAGCGTAGCTGGCAACAGACATGCTGCTGCACCACAGGAGTGCTGTAAACAGGAGTGCCTGAGAGCAGCACGGAACAAACGACAATAAGGTTCCTCTCCACTGACTACTGGCTGTTTGGGGCATAGCAAAGCACCCACAAAAACACTCATCCCTACCAACACAGGGAAAGCTGACAGATAAATAAAAGATGCAGAATGAAAGGCAGCAATAGTAATACTTTAACTGAAAAGCAAAGTCTGCTTAGACACCAAGCTGGTTCCAGCAGATACATCAAGAGCTACAGAAGAAATGAGAGGGAATTTGCACTTAATGCAGATACATAATACAACATCTAGTACAGTCACGCACTGCCTGAAAAAAGAAAGCGCCACATCACAGCAGGCAGCAAGCAGAAAAAGGCAGCAAATCCAGAGGTTAATCAAAAAGGTTCCTGAAATACCTGTACACCTGCTCCACTCTTTACACAGGAGTTACTGGTTTGCTGTAGTACCAACCAAGGTAAGGGCAGCCACAAAGAAAGGTGGCTGTAGCAGGTGAGACAGGACAAGTGCAGAGTGCGGCAGGGTTGGGGAAGAACAGCAGGAAGGGCAGGGATTGTTAGACACCCATTCTGACACTTAAAACACGGAGTAATCGGCAAAGCAGGCAGAGCCAGCCTGGTAAACAAACACTGTAATAATGTGAGAGGCTGCCTGTGGTGACTCAGATAACCTACTGCTGGTGAGCATCAAGGGAAAGCGCTTGGAACACAGGAACGAAAGGGACAGGCAAGAAGAGCCACTCTAAGCTCCTAGCAAGGGGCAGCTCTAGGTTTTCTCAACAAGAGCTGCCCTGCTAAGTCATCAACTGCTAATGAGGCATTTTTCAAATGCCTTAAAGTAAACCTTTGTATATGGCAAACCTAGGTGCTTTTAAGCTGTCCCAGAGGGATCTTTCCAGCCTTTCATCAGCTGCAAGTGCTCTTCCTGACAAAAAACAGGAGGTGAGCACCCCAGGGTGATGAAGCCATCCACAGGAGGTGTCAGTTCATTAATAAACCCCTCAACATTCACATCTCTGCTTCAAAAAGTTGCGTTCAAAGAGTAATCTGCTAATTTTCAGGTCAAAACTAAACCAGCACGCTGCCTTAGCATAGGGTTTCCTCTGAAGAAAAAAAATAAAAGAAAAAAGAAAAAACGGACAGTAAATTCCAGGTTACTGTAAAAGCAAACCCTCATGGTATCAGGAGGCATTTTAAAAGGCTATATTTTCCTTTTGCCCATGCCTAAAGGGAAGAAGTCCTGAGGAGAAAATGAACAGTTGCTTCCTCCTTCGCCCCGAGAGGCTGCAGAGCATGCGAACCTCTAAGTGCACTTACGGCTCCTCTGGAGTTGACCCCTGCCCTGGCTATCAGAGCCTTAGTCCGAGAGGCATGACTGAAGCCAGGTAAACATGGGATGATTGCAACCCTCTGCCTTGGATGATACCGCGGCTCTCCAGAGTTGTTACCTGCAGGATGGCTGTTAAGGAAAATCACCCAGCAAGGGAGACGTTTTTTGTGAATGTCATTTTATTTTCTAGAGGGAATGAATGTGCTGAGGTGTGGACTTGATGGGAAGATGAAAAGATGTGTGAATTTCTCCACTTTCAATAAATATTCTACATGTTAAATCACTGCTTAGTTTGCCTGCAAACATTAGGGAAAAGGAACATGAGCTAGTAATGTTAGTTCTGAGACTAATGCTAGTTCTGAGACCTAGTAAATGCCCAGATTTAGGAGTTGGTTTGGCTCTTCAGGAAGGAGACAAGGAGTAGCTCAAAGCCAGGAGACAAGGAGCCACAGAATTTGTAGACTTTTCTTTGCCTTATCCTCTCAGGTCACCTTCCATAATTTGGCAGGTGGAAATCAGTTTGCCAATACCCAATGATCCTGGAGTTTGTTTAAATCTGTAGCCTTCCCTAGCTCACAGCAAAAAGGTTTCCTTTGCCTTCCTCATGGGTTGCAAGAGTGTTTTCAGACTGAAAGGTAGGAAGAAGAGTGGTTATCGTCTGATTTTTCCTCTCACAATGTGGAGTTCTTCCCAAGCATCACCACGTATTCATGTTTGCTTCCTGCAGCCCACCTTCATCCTCACACAAAATTACCACTTGCTCCTGATCCCTCCTCCTAAAATGCCCATCCTGTTATTTTACACATAGAATCGTTCAAAAATATCTTAAGCAGTTTATCAACTATTCTCATACTCTCTGCTATCCAATCAAAAACAGATGTCTTGCTCCTTCCTTCAAGACGAACAAACAAGCGGATGTCAGAATGTATACAGGTGAGAAATGGACACAAAGTATTAGTATAATTAAGTCCTCTTATATTTTCATACAGCCATTACACACCCATAGTAGCATATTTATTTGTTGTACCAGTAAATGTTGATCTAATATGTGGTGTTGCATCACATGTGCCAAACAGTTTTTTAAATAATACTTAAGCACAAATACATTGTTTGCTTTACAGAGCAAAGTGAGTTGAATCATCCTCTGTCCTCTGTGGATTCATCCTCTTGCAGAATACAGGCTTCTCACCAAGACTGCCGTACGCTTGAATGTAACTGCCTTTACAAAGATTGTTTAAACAAATAAGGAGATAGAAAACAGGAAATTTGCTAGAAGCTTCAGTTTTCATAGACCGCAGATCCACCCCGCAGATTCAGAGTGGTATGGAAAACCCCTACAAGGCAGCTGTCAGATTGTTTCCCTCTTTCCAAGCCGTACATACTAGGCCCCTTTTTTAACACTTCTGCTCAATTGCTTTTCAGATTTAAACAGTCGGAGGTGGGAAACCGGGCAGCAGAATGCTCTTCCTTTTTCTGAGAGCTATTTTGCATTCCTTAGCAGAAAAAGAAGGCAGTTTTTAATTTAACAATGACATTTTGCAGGCTATTAATCTACTTCAGGGATTACACCTCCTGAAACATAAGCATTATTCAGTTTCAAAAACACATGAGAAGGAGTAACTCCACGAGATATATTTGCATTTAGTACAGTAAGTCAGATTCTTGCTTAGGATAAGGCATATGACACACGGTGAGGTTTTTTGAGTCTTATCAGAGAGGATGGCAGACATGCACACAACAGCACGCAGTTTCTTGGGGCAACATCTCCTACAGCAGGCTAGGGCTAGAGAGGGATTTATTCTTGTTCTAAAGCAAATCGTACGTCAGTACGGTACAGCTCTGTCCAACTGCACCTGCTGAGTGAGTGCCCAGACTACCTGAAATGGCACATCCGTGCTACAGAATGATACAGGTGTAGCCAGCAAAGACAATGCACAGGCCACTCTGGGCAAAATCATCCCTTTACTACCTACATCCTTGGGTGCAATCATACTTTTTGTCTTTCTAAGTGCTCAAGTGGTTACTTTTCAAAAGAGGTCTGGTCCCTGACTCCTAGCAAGAGTGCTTTTCTAGTTATCCAGGCTACATGAAGCCTCCACCCTGAGATTTCTGCTCCACAGGATGATCTTTTGATGAAGACTCTGGACTAACTGTCAGGACAGCTGGATTCTGCTCTTCCTTCTGCCACAGTTTTCTGCATGACAGTGTGAAAATTGGATGCTCCTCTGCACCTTAGTTTCTCATCTCTATAATGGGACCACCAGCTGTAGTTATTGTGAAGATTATAATGTTCACCAACCCACCTGAACACTAGTGGAAAGCACAGAAAACAGAAATACACATTGATACCAACACGATTCAGGCCACCCCATCAAGCAGCTCATGGCTCTGTGGGGACCACTGCCTTTAAAACTGGACATGCTGGGAAAGGTACCAGAAAACACGACAAACACAGCTATTAAACTTGGTTTAAATGCCACCTGACATGAGCTTGGCAGTCACAGCTTAGCTGCTGGTGGTCTCAAATCAAATGAAACAAGCAAAGTCTTCAGCACAGCAGTGCCCAAATTAATGGACAGAGCAATAGTCAACAACTGCCTCCTTCCTCCACCTGCAGCAACAGTATGAAAGGCAGGCCAGAACTCTCTGTGTCCCCAGTTTGGTAACTGGTTGCCTGTGAGGGCTCCAGTGTGAACGCTGGCTTTGAGGCTCCTCACAGCCCATTGCTAACAGGGCCTGCAGACTTACACTGCAAAGAGACACAGCTGCAGGAACAGAGATCTCTGAGATATCTGCCCAATGCAATGCTAATCAGCCATCTGAATCACCACTGCATTTTGGTGTAAACAGAGTCCATTTTAATCCAGACAATGACATTTACATTTTATGCCCTCCATAAAGCACACAGTAAGATGCCAACAGGCACGATCAACCTTTCTACATAGGTAATACAAAGCCCAGTGCTCTGCTTCTCCCTCAGCTAGTAGCAGCTCAACAGCAGAGAGGCAACCACTCCCCAGGTAACAGCCCAGTTTTGAATTGTACATTCCTCGGTCTGTCTCTTTGGTCCTGTTTAGAGCAGCAAATCCCCAACCATAGTTATCTGCCCCACTAGGCTGCTGGCAGGATGAGGTAGTGTTTATGCAGTGCTTTGAAGCTCACCTGCTCTACGCAGTTATCAAGCTTTAATCAGTGTAATTTATTCGGTTACATTATTCCTCCAAGTTCACAGAGCAGTTAGGGGTCCGTATTTATTCTGGCTTCAACACACAGCACCCTGCTTTATGCCAATGCAGAGCTTACTCCAGGGGTTGCTAATCCCCTCCCAGAGGCCAGCAATGCTCAGAAATCCCCAGAACTTTACCACACCTTTCATCCCCCCATTAGCTTCCTTCCTATCGTCTGAGCTGAACACTTTAGGGACTAAAACTATGATACAACCTAGCAGGTGGACTGCGAGACATATTCCAAAGGGGTAAGGAGGTTCAACAGCCACAGCTCAAAGCCCATAGAAGAAACAGACAAATTTAAGTCATGAGGCAGAGGGGCAGCAAAGCAGGAGTCATCAGCTAAAATCACGTTTGGCCCCTCCTGTTGGTTCCAGGGTTAAACCTGCAGTTTAAAATAGAGCTTCTTTCCCCATCACCTCCAACATTAAGCCATTCCCTAGCTAAAATCATCATTCACTGCTTCATGTCCTGCCATAACCTCTTTCCCCAAAACCTCAAAGCTCTTCACAAGCCACCACATCAGGCAGGATGCAGGCTGGGGACAGAGACAGGAAAGCCATTTTGAATTTAAATGTTAAGGGAGAGAAACTTACTTTGCGGCATTTGCCTTGGTGGGGGATCCAGAGATCAGACTGCTTGAAGAGCATCTGGGCTAAATTCCTGCACCACTTCCCCAGCAACTTGCACTGCTGCTGCCCTCCAAAAATGAGAGAGCAAAGAGGGAGAGAGAGCAAGACTGTGCAGAGCCCAGCGCTGCAGAGAATGAGACAGAAGCAGCAGAGTGAAGCACCAGTCTGCTGATTAATTCAGCCTGTTTCCAGTCACGCTGCAGATCCAGCAAGGAGGCGGTGGATGGGGGTGGGGGATGAGGTTGAGAAAGGGCGGAAAAAAGGCCAAGAGAGAAGAAAGTTTGCCCAGGATAGCACCAGATGTCTGTAAGAATGGTTCAATTCATCAGATGGAGCCGACAGAGCCAGAATCCCTAGGTTCCCTGACTGTAGAGATGCATATGCATGCACAGTAAGGGTTTATGCTGACAGAGAGAGGTCTTTGGGAAAGCAGATGGCAAATCAGACAGGACAAAGTATTATAAAACATACTACAGGGGAAGGAACACCTGAGCAGGCAATGAAAAAGACTAGACTGAGACAGCGAGACCCAGGAATACTGACTCCCCTACATAAATCTAGGAGAGTCTTCCAGAGAACTCCACAGCTTTGGATTCAAGCTCAATTTAAAAATACAAGCATTTGCTATTTAAACAAGTTGAGATGGTTATAGGTCCAGTCTGAAGTGTTCCCTCCCTCTTCTCTTGTTGACAGAGAAAGCAGCAAAAGCCCCTCTCAGCTTCCAATATTCATACTTACTGAGCCACACAACCTAAACCAAATGGTGCACATAAATTCTTCATAGCCATGCACCATGCCTGGGGCTCCCCATTTACCGATGATGCCTAGGCAGTGGCACAGAGCAAGCAAAGGATTAGTGTAGACAGGGAAGGGCTGGGTAGAACAAGTAATGGGATAAAAAGGCCTTTGGAGGTGAAGAAGGAATGAGCCTTCTCTCTCATTCTCATCCTTTACAAGAACACTTCCTTCTCATTGTTGGAGGGAAGCACCTTCCTAAGTGGGTTTTTATATAGCTTCTACTTCAGTGCTGTCCTAATTCTATCTGGGGCTTCCCAATTCTGCAGAGCAATCACTAAACCAATTACTTCCATTCCATGTAGAAAGGGGTAAAGAACTGGCCCAGCCAAGAACCATGTCAATAGCTTGCCAAGGATTACAGCTGCTGGTGCAGAATGGAACAGACAGGCACTGCAAAGGCTTCCAGTCTCAGCGTATTATGTAGCTTTGAAAACCATGTACAGGTGTGAGGACTTGCTTACCCTCCCTGCCCAAGCTTTTCACTTCTTCTCCTTCCCCGACATTCAAATGCCTGAATAGGCACAGCCCATATTCTGTGTTTAAAGCCAGAAGTGCAGAGATTAAGAGGTCTTGATATTTACAATAAACCTGACACAGGGTCTGGTTATTACCTCTGTGTTGGCGCTGAGTTATACATCGGTATGTAATCTCACTAAGTTCTCACAGCCAAAGCTGAATGGAAGCAGACATTGCATTTAATGTAACTTCAGGAAAAAGCAAGGGGAGAAAGAGGCAAGACATCCCTCATCCTTCTGTAGGGCATTTTGTTTCCTAGACAACAATTCTAAAGCACAGAGAGGAACAAAATGTCCTAACAGCACAATTTTTCCTTCCTTCCTCTTTTCCTGCTAAGAAACTACTCACCTACTCACTTCAACACAACGAAAAAAGTAAGGAGAAAAAAAGAAAGGATCAACAACAACAACATGGGCTAAGAATGGACAAACCCTCCTCACACAACATACATGTAACACCCGCAACTTATCATAGTGCTTGCTGATCCGTTTCCCACGGCTCTGAACCTTCTGGAGACTCAAATGAATGTGAATAAAACAACTTGCTTGTGACAGTGCAATACCAGAAATAACCCTTGTGCTTCATGCAGTTAAGAGGTCCCAACACAACTTTCTTCCAGCTCAAAACCTTCAGCTTTAGTCGTGAACACAAACAGAAATGGATCAAATTGCCTCTTGTTTACCCCACTGTTGAGAGACCTTGCTCTGAAGTGTTTTGTGTAGGGCAGTGATTTGTACTATGTACCTTCCTTCTGATATGAGCTGGTATCATAAACTGCATCTGGACGCACATTTGTGCATTAAGTAACAGGATGGAAGAGCAGAAGCTGTAAATTTGAGATCTGAAGATAAAACTGTGGCTTGAAATAAAAGGCTGAGTATGAAGGCAGGGACTAAGACCCATAAAAAAACTGCAGCATAGATGAGAGATGCCTGTGAAAAAAGGATCAGTTTGCAAAAGAGCCCTTGGAAGAAGAGTGAGGTTTTAGAAAACAGCAGGGAATAAAAACAGAGATACAGTTACTGGCAAGATGAGAAGAGGCAAAGGACTTGGGCTACTTTTCAGTCCAAAGGTAGGACTGTAGCTCTTGTCAGGCTTCCTGGAACAAAATAGCTCAGGATCAACAGTGCTATAGCCGGAGTACAAGCACAGGCTCCCTGAATACATTTCCGGGCTCTGGCCAGGAGGCATGGTGCTGTGTCCAGGCTGCAGCAATTACACTGGGATAATACAGCTCAGTTGTTATTGGTAACTGTGGAATGGATGATGTCAATAATTTTTAATAGTTGTGTTGCTGCAAATACAGCCTACATCTAAAGTAATTCCAACTCATGAGCCTCACTCACACTGTCCTGTGGCAATCAATGCTCCTGTCTTTCTTGGTATATGCTGAGTGGGTTTTAGAGTGGAGATTCTGGCACCTTTCACAAGTATTAAATTCACTTCAGAAATACACAGAAAATTAAAAAGTCAGGAGAACAGGGGAAAGAACAAGATACCAGCACACTTAATTTAAGAAGGTTTTGGCACTGCTCCTAAAATACTCTCTGCCTTTCTCTGCAATGTCTGGCTTCTGGCAAAAAATTGGAAGGTGGCCTACATTACACCTGACAAACTGTGATCCTCAGCCATCTCTGACAACGGAACTGTATTAGCTGACTGGAGCCAAAGGACAAGTCTCTCATCATCTGAGTGACAGATGTCTGTGCTGCAGCAGCTCTCTGAGCATGTCTTCTGTTCCAGGAGTGCTAACTCTTCATCACACATATATATTAGAGCAAAGAGATTGCTTTCAACTAGGTTTGGGACTGTTGTATTCACTTGGGTTCATTTTATTTTTAGCATTTTAAACTAAACCTAGCACATCAAATTTAGTACTGAAGTTATATAGCAGGTTAATTTGTTCCCTTATCAGCATATATGTGTCCAAGGTCTTCACTTTGGAAAGGAAGATGGATTCCACCTTAAAGGGGATGAAACAAGATTCTGCAGTATTAAAAAATAGGAGAAAACTCCTCAACACCAAATAATACACTGCTAACAAGAATAAAACCATGTTCTTTCCTCAGAATCCAGACAAAGTAAGTTGTAAAATGCAGCTGTATGTATCAATGTCTTTTTTTTAATTCCTATTGAAAAGTGTGATGAAATCTTGCTTTTACTTTTAATCCCCATTCAGAAAGGAGGGAGAAAAAACGTCAGTAAGCCAGGAGAGGAGACTAGGACTTCAGACATCATGATTCCCCACCATAATCTCCTTGTGCAGGACACTTTACTAATATGCCTTTTAAAGGTCTATTACATTACTGTCCCTGCTGCTGCCTGTCCAGCAATTTGATACGCTCTTCCTGCATTGTACAATGAAGAATGTCATATGAGAAAGAAAGGGATGAACCAAAGATCATGACCACAGTGAAAGTGTCCCCACTGTGCTCTGCCGTGGCTGCAGCAATGCCAGTGTTGTCGCTTTCAGATCCTACACAGCACACACCCCTGTAAAGAATAGCAATTGCATTGTCTCCTAAAATGATCAATACCAGATTAGCCCATGATGTCATTAACAAGACAATAAATAGATAATTATCCTCATTGGAATGTTACCTCCATAGTAATACAGCAACTCGATATAAAACAACATAGTTCAAACACATCCTCCAAGCATACCAGCACCAAAAGCTTCACTCACCAAGATGAGTACCATCTAAGTCACTTACACTGTTGTGGTAATCTTTTAGAGCAGATCTGGGCCTAGCTGATTATCTAACAGGTACTTTTGCACTAACGAACAAAACCACTTCTTGATGCTGGAAGCACTGCAAACAAAACAGCAAGAAAGGGATGCACGCAGAAAAAAAGAGCCAGCAAACATGATCTGGCAGATAAAGCTTACAGTGTGGTGCAGAGAGGGACACCAAAAAGGAAGGCCAAGAATGTTCTCTTACCAGTGCCAGCTGAGAGCTTGATGGGTATAATGTTCTCCACCAGTCTCGAACTATCTGCCCCATTTCTGACTGGGATCCAAAATAAGGACCAGTTCACTTTTTTGAGTGAGAAATACATTTAATACTGAGGTGGCTGCTGAAACATGGCTAAAACATAAGTGACCAGCAGACTACTCACTCAAGTGGTCAAAATAATTTTACTTTTGGGAAGTAGTAACATGTGCCAAGTTTACTCTCCTGTCAGCCACAGCAGATATGTCTTTTTAGCTTCTATAGCAGCTGTTCGTGAAGATCTCTCTTTTTTCTCCTTTGAAGCTCATAAGCATGGCAAGATAGCAAGAGACAGATTGCCCCTCCATACAATATCTAGACACATCTGGCACTTTGTAAACCAGATACAGAAATACTATCTTGCAGCACTCCCTAGGAAGACATGCAATTGCCCAAGAAATACATACATTTATCATCAGAAAAACTGGACTCAGATGATTTCATTACCTTAGTTTATTAAAAAAATCTTCTCAGAGAATTCAGCTTCTCAAATAAAGCCAAGCTAAGTGTCCAGGGGGCTGAAGCCGTACTTTAAACCTCAAGAAAGACACAGCACATGCAACAGCATATACTTCACCTATGCTGTTCCACCATGGTGCCTCAGTCCCAGCCTGCAAAGGACTTACCTACTGATACAAGCACACACATCCCTAGGAATGTGAAGGTGACAGAACTCTCAACTTTGATACTAACCATGGATTACACCACCACACAGTAACACCAAATGGTGAGTCTTGATGCAAAATAATGAAAGGCAATTAAAAGAACTCAACATTTAAGTTGGGCATGACCCTTAGGGAACCTACCTGACACTTCTCCTTGAGGTCCATGGCTATGCAGTTCCATAAGCATGTCCAGCAAAAGGGGACTGATTGCTCCTCAGGGGAGAGTGTCTCCTAGGTAGAGATGAGCTTGGCTACACTTATCACATCACCATCTGTGGAAAGAGGAAGCAGTCAGTCTCCCCATATTTCTCCCTTTAGGGCAAGGAAGTGATGAAATTCACAAAATTCGAATTACAGGACTGGTCTTTAAAAGAAGAACTGGGGAGATGAAAGTTCTTCTAATAGTACATCAGTCCTCCCCTTACTCAGAACTGGTCCCATTAGCTTAAGTCCCCCCCAAAACTGACAGCAGTATATGAATTAAGTTCCCTGCAGCTCAAAGTAAGAGTATTAGTGCAGCCCTGACACACTTTTGGACAAGCCTCCAAAAACATCTGACAAAGTGCTGGATTCTACCAGGTGTCGGAGCATGCTGTCACTCACAGCTATTTGTCTTGCTATGCTTATCTACCAGGAGCTTTGTCCAGCTAATCTCTAATGGAGCCTGCAGTAATGATTCTTCCATTTGCTGAACAACACATCCAACCTCTGACAAGGCTGTGCTACTGGGGGGTGCATGTATCTGACCATCATTAAGTAAGCCAGAAGTCATAAAAACAATTCCAGATTACTAGGGAACTAGGCCTTTTTTCTTTTCTTTTTTTTTCTTCTTTTTAGCAAACTGAGACTCGAACATAACTGAGATACGAAGCAGCTCTGGAACTCACAACCTTCTTCTAGCCCATGTCCCCCTTGATCTCCCACAGCACAAATTTGTTCTCTTTCCATGTATGCAAAGTGTCTTTTCTGGTCAAAACAAAGGATGTGTGTACTTTGCTCCAGAGGATTCTCTTATATATGAACACAATGAGATATTACAAGATTATGGTCAAGGGAAAGTCGTCTTGTTGGCTAGTAACTCTTGGTTCTACTTTTTAATATCACACACAAACTCAGGGCTTGGACACACACTTCTCATAAATCCAAACAAACAAAGCAGCAGCTCAATCTGCAAATCAATCCAAACCACCTACGTATTTCCTAGATACACTGGGATTTACTACCTTGGTCTATACCATACTGCCTTCTTCAAAGGATTCTGGAGTTCCCATCCTTGCCGCAGTCACCTACAGCACTACGCTCCATGACACTACATCATTTCAGGGAAAACAAATGTCATCCAAAGCTTACTCAGAAAGCCACTGCTGCCCCACACTGAAGAGTTAGTTGTCAGTGTTTCCTCTCATGCAGGCGAGTCCTGTACCTGCACTCCAGGAAGCAGCAAGCATTCAACATTCAGACTGCTGGTTTCCAAAGAACTGTTTGCAGTACAGCAACCAGCACCTGCAAGAGCGATTTTTTGGCTGCCGGCTGGCTGGCATGAGCCGCAAGTCTGGACTCTGCCCTACTTTTCTGTTCTGTGACCCTTGTCAATGTGCACACACCAAGGGAATGAAGCTATTTTCAGTCACTTTGTATCCCTGCCAGGCCAATTAGCAATTGCAAAGAGAGGATCAGACAAAGTTACTGGAGCGAAGCTGACAGAGGGCTGGGAGTGGGAAATAGGAAAACGTACTTTGTAGGCTTGCACACAGCAGCTTAGAGCCTCAGTATCTTGCCTTGAACTCCAGAGTGACTTCAATACAGACGAAGGCAAGAGATGATTTTAAGGAGAAAAATGCTCACTAACAATAAAAGGGCTAAGAAATAAATCCATGACTCTTCTTTTTACTCCCCTCTGACAGAAGATTTATTAGTAGATCTACTGAAGGATTTATGCACCATGCTCTCCCTCATTCAAACAAAGCTAAGTGCTTGAATTTCTCTCTGGATTTGGACTTCAAAAGCATAATTATCCATGACACAACTGGGTAACTGGGAAGCCAAAGTCACAAAAGCAGAACAAGAAAAAACATCCTGGGCTGTTTGTGCTAATCCCATGGAGCCCATATCATTAGCAGCGGTGGGTGGCTCTGGCTGGAGGGCAGGGGGCCATGCAGGGAGGCATGGTGACATTCTGTGTTAGTGACATTCTAGTTTAGGCAGCAAACTGAAATGTGATCCTGAACGCCAAACATGCCATCCCTTAAAGTTCAAGGCACATCATCTGCATGCTTAGGAATACCGCCCTTAAGTCCTTCAGTGGTAGGAAGCAGGATACACAGCAAAGGTGTTAAAGAGAAGGTTGGAAGTGAATATCCCCTACCCAGAGAAATTCAAAGCTGTTACAATGATCAATATAACAAGAGCTTGCAAAAGTAATCAGTGGTGCATGCAGCACTGCTTCATCATCACACATGCTCACGGCTCCTCCAAAATTTGAACAAACTGACCTGAAACCCAGAAGTAGTTCAGTTTCTCTCACATCTCCAATTTAAGGTGCCAAAAAAGGTTAGATTGTAGACATTTCACACAGAGAAAGCAAGAAGCCAAGTCTTCCCGGTGCCAATCTGGATACACAAAACAAGCAGAATGTTTCATTTTTCAAAGTTTAAAACAGGTTTTCATTTAGAAGCAAGAGTTCCAAACACAGCTAATCCTACATAGGTTGGGATATCTTAGTATTAGGGTAACTGAAGCCAAAAGCAAAGATAGGCTGCAATGATAAACAATCCTCCCTCGATTTCTGCACCAGGATTGGCACTGGAGCCATACAAAATGTGATTTGCATGCTTTCTTCCAAATGCATAATTTATCAAAATAAAGTCTACAAGAATATTGCAAGAATTGTGTTATACCAACCAAAAACCTCATATGCATTACAGAGGTCTTGCAAACACTCAGAAAACAGCTTCACACAATGAGGTGAAGCAGTTCATTAATTCTGTAGGCAAAGATCTGCAGATCTGTGCATCCATCAGCTCCATCCCACACAAGGTCCTTGAGTGCTGTCCTCCCAGACTCTTCTGTTTCAGGGACCCTTAATTCTCACCACCAGATGCATCTCACCACCACCCTGACCCAACAGCAGGGACTCGCCACACTCTGGACCCAGGAGTTTTGTGCACTGCTATTTCTTCCATACTAGGAGTATCTGCCCTCCTCTGTCCCCCCTGTTCTCTCTTCTGTTTGCCCAGGCAATTAGTCACTCATGCCTTCGTTTGACATGTTGAACTCTGCCAGACAGCAGGAGAGAATTGAAGCGGGACTGCTTTACTGGAACATGTTAGTGGGCGTCAAGTATTCAGCCGCAGACAATCAGAGATGCCTGAAGCTGTGGTTGCTCTAATCAGACACCACAGGCTTCAAGTGCAGCCAGTTGACTCCCTCCACTTTCCCAGCACACTCCATCCTCCTCAGGATTCGCCTGCCTAGAGCAGTCTGTGAAATCTGGAAATGGCTGGATGTGGTGTTCAAGTGTCATCATGCTGCATTCAGCCTGAGAAATACTTCCAAACCGTCAGGTAGAGTAAAACGCAACATAGCATCTACCAAATAACTTAACCCAATGCATGTATCACTAATAGCAAGCTAACTTTCTGGAAATCCTGTATGCTGAACTCGGCCAATAGTTAGCCCATAGCTATGTGGAGAGGCCTGCAATGCACGTTAGAATATCTTTATTTTATATTTACAAGAATGAGTTAGTTCAGTGCTTGTGTTGCCATGTGTGTCTGACACCCAGACCTTTTCAAATCTGAAGAATAGATCCCCATCACCCCAAACTCATTTCAGTCTGGAAGCACCCTGAGCAAAGGTAAGTCTTGTAGCTTGATCCGAGTATCAGGAAGTGTTTGAAACACCCATCTGAAGGGCAGAAGCAGAGCTTTACAAAGGTCCATTCAAACTTTTGTTTGCCCAATCATATTTTGAATAACACTATTTTATGCAGTTAGTGTATTTATATAGGTTATAAACACTGGCTTTCAGATCCTCCTTTGAAATTCAAGGATTTCAAAGCACAACAACTTAACCAAACCTCACATCAATATGAGCTATCAGTGTTGAAATTTAATAAGAAACTATACGGCATGATACAGTACATACAGAACTTATAAACCAACTAGCAAACAGAAAGATCAGATAACTCCACATACAACCTACAAACACTTGGAAAGAAAAATGTGTTTCAGAAGCTGCAAGTCTTTAGGCAGAAAAATAAATCAACCTAATGAAACTGTTTTCCCTAAAGTGCTCAATCAGTGCTATTTTCATGTTATTTACTGAAAACTCCCAACATAGATTAGCCTATGAAAAACGACGGGGATCTGAACATTCCTTGCTGCCAAAAGTGAATTCCTCAAGAACAGAAGCCTGATCTGTCACCCAGAATAGAAACATGGGGGAATAGATAATAACCAAAAAAGCAGCTGCCTTGGAGAAAATGGCATAGATTAGAGCTGATTGTTTTGATATCAGCAGAACCATACGGTCTTCCTACTCATGAGCAGTCGATGTCTGCCTGATAATTTGCAACATGGGTACATTTGCTGATATATGGGCTTCCAAAGGTGCATCAAGTGATACTGTCAGTTGCTTGGAGACCCACCGAGGGCACGGAATAATTACAGCTACAGAGCTGTCTGCCACACTTCTTGGTTTCAGTATCTGCTTGTGAAAAAACTTGTAAAATTTTAGGCCAGGTAAACATTCCCTGCCTCAGTAACCCTTGATTGTAGATAGAGATATGCATATCTGCTTCAGCAAGAGAGGCTGTGAAGTAAATTTAGTAGTATCTGTAAAGTAAGTGAGATCTTATGAATTAGGGTTGTATATGTGCTAAGTATTATCAACTCGGTAGTGGTCAAGTATCTCATTTGTGCATGGCTGTGCAGAATCAGGAGTTGATTTCACACAGGCTCTGCTTCCCTTGCTAAATGACAGGAATTAGAGAGAGATCTATTCTACCTTGAATCAGCAATAGGATAAACTTGAAATTAACTTAATTTCTCTTCCAACTGATAAGTGTGACTTTTGGAGGTGAAATTATTTTTGTTTCAACCTTACTTGCTGAGAGTTTTCCAATAAAAAATACCTCTGACATCTTTTCTTCAGCACAGGACTTGCACATTAGACTTGTTTGAAAGGACAGCAGTGGCTTAAAATGAAAGCTGAGCAACAAGGAGGGATAAAGGGAATAGGAAATAGCTTTGGCATACTTGTAAAAGTCAGACCATTGGTTTACTTGCAAGATTAAGATTGGTAAACCAAGATGCTACACAATCGAAAGAACATATTTATTTTTGTTTTAATTTTGTTCTGGTGAGTTGAGAAGCAATTGACCGATATGATCAAAAGAACAATCAAACTAATTTAGTCTACTTACTGTTCCACAGCGGCTGATACTGCTTCACATGTAAATCTGAAAGATATTTGCCGTGTTCATTTTTCCTTACTTGGTTAAAAAAAAAGTAGACTGTTTGGGAATTAAAGGATTGCTTTATCTTTTCTGCTTCAGGTACTCAAAGCCTACCTGCCGCAGAAAGACACAGCATGTATACAGTCCAGATCAAAGCGGAAAATGTAACAAAAGGCACAATTCTGAAAGTTGTAAGGGCTGCTGCAGCTTCTGCAGAGCGATGAGACATCACCTGCTTTGTGGCATGATGCCTTGAATGACAACTAAAACATTTTACAGCAAATGTATGGAAGAATTCACTGCAAAAGCAGCAACTGTCATTCATCATCATGATATTGGTTATTATGGTAACCAGGATCGTATAACTACCTCCATTTAAAAAAAATAATAACCCTGAAATGTTAGAAAACCACAAAAAGGCAGCAGCCCAAAATAAAATAAAAAAGCTAGTGCTGTATTTATAGGACCTTCTAGCAAATCAACTTTTGCTGACGTACATTGTGACTCACAGCTAAAAGTGCAGCTTTTTCTCCTAAATCCAGTTTATAAATAAGGGTGTTATATGCACAGTTTATAGTAATTCTAGGCAAAAAACATTCTTACACCAATGTTTGCCATTTGGAGATACTTAACAAATATCACGCTGATGAGAAGGTATTTTCTGGGGAGTTCCCCAAAGCAGGCCCAGCACCTGAAGGCCATTAACAAGATCAAGGTCATACATTTATTCAAAACAAAGCTGAACCCTTATGTAGAAAAGACACTGCTCAGTTCAGTAGGCTGTGTATTTTGCTAGTCTCACAACAAGCTCCATGAAAGCTTTATGCTGAACATTCATATGATGAATTGTGTCTAGAAATAGGGCCGTGAGCTGACTCCACTGTAAAAGGAAGACAGAGGAGGTCTCTGCAGCTCAGTAAGAACTTCTCTCCACTATTCACTCAAGAGTATCCCAGACAGAGATCTAAAGTGCCCTATTTAGCGTACAAATGCTCCCATATGTTATCATATCACAGAGGTTAATCCAACCAACCCAAAGCAAATCCTGCTCCCTGCAGGCCTGGGTACAGGGCAGTGCTGCCCAAGCCCTAGCAGGACTCTCTTCTTGGCCAACCCTACAGAAGGACTTGTCTTCTGGCCAATTCCTTGCTCCTGGCCAGTCCCACACAGCCACAGGGGTATATAAGCCCTCACAACCCATCCCTTCTTCAGGGCTGTCTTTCTGCCTGGAGCAGCTCGGTCTCTGGAGTGCCTGCTGTGGCTTCTAGCACCTAGTTTAGGTAGGACTCCAACAGAAGCAAGGGTGGCCTTAAAGATACAAAGACTTAAACAGAGCTGTGATATGAAGATTAGAGGAAGGAGGTTTGTTTTCTTGGTTCCACTTGCAGTAGCAATATTGATTTGTTTTGTGACCTAGACTAAAAGCACTAATATCTTAATCCTCTCACCAGACAAAAAATGTTGGCAATGTTTTTATTTAAAAGCTCATGGTTAAGAAGAATATTATGTGAAGTGTTTTGATGTGCTTGAGTAAAAGACAACAAAGAAATATAAAGCACTACTCTAAATAACAAAAGACATTTTGTGTAAAACCAGCATATTGTAGCTATTTATATGCGTGCCTGTATCAAGCTGGCTTCTTAGAAAGTAAGTCAAGTTTGCTTGGTATGTTATTCAAACGTTGCTATATTTGATCAAGCTCTGTAGTTTAACGTAGTACAGCAGCTGTTAAGTTTGTTTATATAGAAACTTGCATATCTAAGGAACCTACAGTGTCTCACAGAGATCATGCACTACTATACCATTGTATCTCACCACGTATGAGCTGCCTGTTCCACAAGGAACTTTATAATTGCTGGGGGAAATAATGGGATTTTAGACAAGCATGCCATAGCAGCTTCCTTTTTCTCAGAAAATGTAAAAATATGTACTACTTGGTTAGCCGCCTTGGGAAGATGGATGGGTACTTATGTTCACCTGCTGCTATCTTGGTAACTTTTAAGACTGATCAGACTAACTTAAAGAAACTTCTGTGGCACAGGCTGTCCTGTGACAGCTCGGTGAATCTTAAATGCGTAACTAGAACACTATCTGCTCCTGTCTCTAGGTCTTCCCTTCTTCTCTAGCTATCTCTTGAGTAGATAATATCGTCTCAGACAAACTTCTTTGTGCTTTATGTAATGAGGTTTTTAACTGGGATTTTTAGGCCTCCTCTTATCACTAATGGCCTGTGTTATCCCGGTAGGAGAAAGCTCCTGGACAGCAGACAAGCAGCAGCAATGTAATCGAAGAACTACGTGGATCGCAGCTTTTGGAAATCAAGCAGGCGGACGCCTGAGGTGAAGCGTGCCGTGAGCTCCTCCTGAGGAAAGGACGGCGGTGAAGCGCCATGAAGCACCTGGCCGAGCGGGGGCCGCTCTCCGAGCTCGTAAGGGGCCGAGGCAACCTCCTGCAGGCGTTTCAGTCAGAATTGGGACCCCCAGAAGCCCCTTGGCAGAGCAGAGCGGCCGCAGCGGGCCCGGGCCCCCGCCCCCCGGGGCTGAGGAGCCGCTGCCCGGCGGGGCGCGCTGCGCGGCGCGGCGAGGCGGAGTCTGTCCCTCAGCCGCGGGAGAAGTCCCGCCGACCCGCCAGCACGTGTGGCAGCGCCTTTTCTGGGTGCTTGTGGTTTAGTTTTTGGGGTTTGTTTGTGGGTTGTTTTTTTTTTTAATTTCCTCTCCCTCCTAAGCCGCTAGGTAACGCGCCGGCGAGATGCCAGGGCAGGCTGCGTAAGGGGAATGGCACTGCGCGGAAGAAGGCAGCTCGGCCGCCCCGCCGCCGGCTCTGCCGCGGGCCTCCCCGCCATGGCGGGCAGCCTCCAGCCGAGCGGGGACCCCCGCTGAGCGAACGGCGGGCCTTCTCGGTCCTGCTCCCCGACGGGATGGAGCCCGGCCGCGCCCCGCCTCCGCTCGGCCTATACTCACCAGCCGCACCGGGCAGTCTCGGCGGGGAAGCCGCTCGCCCGCCGGGCCTCCCCGCGCGCCGCCGGGGCCGCCATCAGGGTCACTGGCAAGCGGGACGCCACGGCGCTGGGGACCCGCGGTGGCGCTTCGGGGCGGCCTCAACAAGCCGGTGTCTGGTTGGTGAGATCCCGCGCGGCCACCCGTACGCCGCGCGTTGATTGGCTTGGCCAGGGTGGCGCGCGAAGCCGGGCATCCGCCCTGGCGGCAGGTCGGGGCTAGCCCTGAGGGGAGCCCGAGTGCCCTGAGGAGCGGCTGCTCGGCCCCGGCGGCAGCGCTGGGGGGCCGGGCAGCAGAGCGGCCACCCCCCTGGCCCCGCGGCTGCCGAGGTGCCGTCGGAGGGACGGTGCTGAGGGGCAGTGAAGTGACTCGGGGTGAAGGGAATGCCCGAGGGGACAGAGAGAGCCCGGGAGAGGCCCTGTGGCCTAAGGCTCCAGCCCTCTGGCAAAGGCTGGCCGCGGGGGGTGCCCCAGTCAAGGGGTGAGTGAGGGAGAAGGGTTGTCCCTCTGCCAGGGCTGTGCCTCTGCAAGGGGAGGGTGACACCTGCAGATCTCCCTCTGAAAAGCCGCTTTTGCCGTAGAGTAACCAACGGACTGGAAGTCTCGAAGGAGCCGTGAGGTGAACGCACGCGCTGGGTGCCAGATGCCCGGGAGGCCGTGGTGGGAACCAGAACACAAACATATCGAGCTGGTAATCTAATGAGAAATGTAAGCTGCTGCCGAGTCTGGAAGGGAAATCAGAGGTGTGAGGCAGAGATGGTCTGCTTCTGTGTACAGAGATTTGGGGTTTGTTTTCTGAATTCATAGTGGACTGGCTAAATCGAAAAGATGCATGCCCCTTAGTTTTAATTTTTTTCTTGTTCCTGTAGTTCAGTGTAGAGCTTGTATCATCCCAGGTTGTGATGCGACAGTTCCCCTGTGAGACTTTTTTTTACAAAACTGATGTTCATTAGTGTGCTGAACTACAGATGCTAAAGCCTGGCACAGTTGTTTGCAATTTTACGGCAATAAATTGTACAATGAAGTTGTGCTCTGCACTGTTTTCGCTGCAGATGCAGTTTTGGACAAGAACGTAATGTTTTGGGAGTATACTCAATACTCCTTTGAGACAGTCTACTTTCACAGTGTGTGGATCCAGAGTGCAGGAGTTCTCCAAGTGCGATTTCAGCTCTTTTAAATGCCATGTCAATTTTAGTGAGAATAATGAGGGCCACAGAACTCCTTGTTTTCCTGAGCTTCTTGTTACTCGGAACAATTCTTTGGAATCAGTTAACCAAAAAAAACCCCCACAACTCTAATACGCTTGAGTGACACTGTAAGTGGTTTTGGTGTCTTAGAAAGAAATATTAAAATGGCAGGTGTGGGGGAATTTTATGGTGTAATTTAGAGACAGTATAAGGAAGGGGAAGAGGATAAATGTGTTACTGGAATTCTAATAACATAAGATCATGAATTGTGCTTAGTGCTGCACGAGCATCTTGTTAGTTCCTCTTTAGATTGTTCCACTCCCAATAAAATCTACTTAATTAGTAGAAGGTTTTAAGTAAAAGGTCAGAGTAAAGATACATCTTGAGCAGAGATCCGGAGTCTGGATTGTTTTGCCTCTGACACTGATTCCCTGTGGGTCTTGAACAAGCTACTAATAAAATCTGTTTTCACTCACAAGTATGCTGTGTATAGAACTTCTGGCAATGAGACGTGTGGTTATGGGGGCTGACAGACTGGACCTTTAACGTATTTGTACCTTTATTTCCTCCTTGGTAAATCTGATCTAACTGTTTACTTCAGAGTGATTTAGGGACCTAGTTGAGATTATGTGAAAAACATTATCAAAATGCATTATTACCAGGATGGTTGGAAGAGCAAAAATACCCTTGAATTGGACAATATTGCTATAGATTCAGAAATAGGGCAGGTATCCAGAGAGCACTTTCCTGTGTATTCTAGTAGTAGATGACAAAGGGAAACTCAAAAGGCAAATGCTGTGAAGTACTCATGAGGCACTAAACTGGTATGATTTTTGGGTCTGAGAACTTTGGTGTAAAGATCTGTTCTACAATAAAGTGCTCTGTCTTATGTTAAGTCCTCATCCTCTCTATTTTTTTAGTATTACAGAATTGTGAACAAATGATGTAATGGCAAACAAGATAATATTACTTCTGAATCTTTATAGTAATGTAATATTATGGCATGGAAAGCTCAGATCAGTCAATTTTGGCTGCAGATTAGGATTACTTCCCATACTTGCTTCAATATAGCTATAAAAAGCACCTTGGGTGCTTTTTCTTCACACCCTTCTACTCCTTGCAATTGTTTCACTGTCTAATGCCTCCTATATCATTTTGGTGGGAAGTGAGTTTACAGAAATGAAACAGCTACTGCAAACCTATGCATATAGTCTGAAAATGCTTAATTTCATGCTCACCATGTCTTCAGCGCAAGGATATACAGTCTCCTCTTGGGACCACAACATATGGGCAGAGACATGGCTCAGTTTGCAGTAAGCTTCCGCCTCTGAATGGCTTGCAGTGCCCGACAGATCCAAGGGAACTATTTGACCTCCCTGCATGTGCCTTTCAGTCAGTCCTCATCAGTGTGCTGCTGCGGGTAGAGCAGACATGAAAATTTGAGTAGGACTACTGTAAAGCAGGTATTGTATACAAAAAAAAAATTTATTTGCCTTTTTTGTGTGTGTGTGTAATTAAGCTCTCTGGTGAGATGTTGAAGTTGCATTTTAATCAATATTTGATGAGTAGCATTTTTGAACAATAGTGCAAAATCATTTAAAAAATTAAATTGGTGAGAAAATTCTGTATTGTTTAGAAAAAGCAATTGCTGCATGTCTGATTCCCCCATCCCTCTGCACATTTCATGACATGCTAGGAATCTACCATATTTCTAATGTGTGTAGTAGTAAGAGGAATTAAAAGGGGAAGATTGATACAAAAGCTGTTTGAGTCTTAAAAATTAAAAGCAGTAGTTGAGTTGACCAACACCTCTACCAAAGCTGAAGGGAAGATAGCATTTCATTTTAGCTGAATAGTAGTACTTCCCAGGTCCTGTGTATTGTTTAATAAATTAGATGCACCTAATTCAATGTTTAATTATAAAAAATGAGATGTTATATTCCTCAAAAGAGAGATTCTGCCTTTTAGTAATAAACAGCATCTGCTTTGTTTTTCTCCAGACGGAAAGGTAATTGAACTGACAATTCCAAGCTGTCCTGAAAATGACAGATGACTGTATTGGGAGTAGGAAGAAAGCTGAATCCCTTTTGTACTCAAGAAAGGGGAGATGGCACACTATAGTTGGATCTGATTCCCTTTTACAGATTTCTTTTGGAGCTTAAGCTGCTCTGGGTGACCCCAGCCAACTCATTTTATTGTTTCATTTCTTAATGTCAGGAATGGCTATTACAGTTCCCAGGTAGAGCAGCATTTCCTACATAGTAATTCTTATAACAATCTTGTCCTTTCTTCTCTTTGTGACCATGCAAACACAATGTGGCATGGAAGAGAATTTGCTTTTATTACATTCTTCCTAGCTCACTCAGTTTTACTGTAAGACTCATGGGTGGTTTTGTTTTGCACTTTTTTTTGCTAGTTTTGAGGCTAAGCTAACTTTTCTTGTCTCCTGGTCTATAAAAGTCAGAACGGTCCCCGTTTATCTCACATGGTGATTAAGCTGCCTCACAAGTGCTCTTGAGATCTTTAATGAGTAAAATTGTGAAGCTGTTTTGGCAGATCAGCTGTTCTGTCTGGGTCACAAGCACCAACACTTATTTACTGCACTTGGACGGATTCTCAGAAACACAGTTGTGATAACATTTCAATGTGTATGTGAGAAGGCCAGGGCAGAGCATTGGGAGGGTTTCTGAACAGGGAGAACTGGCTGATGGTTACAGCAAGGCTCAGAAGTCAACAACTATGAATTCTGTTCCCAATGCTGTTGGACATTGTGGCATTAGTTTATCGTATGAGTTTGGACAAGTCCTCCATGCCTTTGTTTCCCCATTTGCAGAATATGGATATTTATATTGTGTATATGTGGATACATCTATTATATCCCTTTGATATTGTTGCCTTTATGTTGCGACGGAGGGAAGACACAGTCACTCAATATGAGTGATCAGCAGACTTCGTTTATTGTACCTTACAGTCACCTTTTATGCCTTGTTATAATTAGCTCATACATATTACAAAAGTTAAGCTCATTATTGGTTAGTTGCCTAAATACCAAGTCCGCCCCTAGTTTCTCTTCTGTAGTTATCTGTTCCCACCTGTAACGTTCTTTTCCCACCGCGATCTTCCTGTTATTGTGTAACAAGAACAGCCAAGGATAGTGTATTTTTGCTTTACTTCAGATAAGCTGAGAGCGATGTGCATTTTTGTCCAGCCAGCTGGACTACGTCTATGTGACCCTTTTCAGCTAGCCAGTTATCCACACCTTTATCACTAACACAAAGCTGCAAAATAAAATGGAACCAAGCAGTCAATATACAGCAAAGTAGTTGCCCAATCCATTCATTATCCCATTCTATAAAGAATAGACACAGGGAACACATTTGGGCAGGGTTTTTTTTCCTTGGCCTTGGTGTCTGATTCTCTAATTAGTACTGTCAGACAATGTTTCAGATACAGGAATGTGGGGAAATCCTATGTCTAGACCAGAAACCTAGATCTTGAATTAAGGTTTTATAGAAACTCGAGTAAGACCAGTTAAGTCTTGTAGACTCCAATGGGCCAAGCTTGTTTGGTGACCATTTTAATACTTCATGATCAATGAAGGCAATTTTTTGCCTTTTCTATCTGTAAAGTAGTGTCTGTAGGTCTGTGGCCTGACTTTTAAGGTTAGCACCTAGATTCTAGGTTTTCTCAGGGTGTTTAGCATCTTCCTAGAGCAGGTCATGTTCATTGCTCTTTTGTTGCATCAGGCTTGTTTGGTGAAGCAACTTCTGCTCCAAGATAGGCTAAAATATTTAGCAAATGGAATAGTTTGGGATTTTATGGTTAACGTATGTGGCTTGATGATTACACTGAGGCCAGCGTGGGTTGATGTGAGAAGAAAAAGGCAAGGGTGATGTTCATGCAACAAAAATCAACAGCCCCATTCCCGGCATTTGCTCCTTGCTGTGCCTACATTCCTGGCATTCCCCTATTTGCCGCACCCACTTTATTCCTGTGCATTTCAGACAGAGGTATATAGCAAGTCAGTTCCCCTACAGCTGTCAGAACAGTCTTATGGCATTACATTTTCAGCTTGCAAGAAAATTGATCAGGGCTATCTTGAGTTACCTTCGTCTATTCCACATTCCCCATAGCAGATTGTCTGAGTTGTTTTTTGTGGGAGGAAGCATTCTGTCTTGGTTCATACATCAGGCTGCTTAAATACAACTCAGATAACACACATAGTGTTATGCTGTGTGAACTGCAGCAATATATTGCAGAATCACAATGTGAAATTTTGAGCATCTTCAGATGTGTTGAGCCAGTCAGGGTTTTGCTTTAAAAAAAAAAAAAATATTGCTACAATTCTTTGAAATCAGGAAACACGTCAGAGGAAGAAAGGTGCATATTAGCAGCGTATTTTGTTACAATTATTGTGCCAGATGTCCTTTAAAAAAATAAAAATCATTGCAATGGACACAAAGTTCCTTAAATTGGCAGTTATGTATTGTAGTTTATGATCACGGATTCTCATGTCTGAGGAGAATGGGCTTAGGAACAAATGTGAAGGCTACAGAAAAGATGAAGTGAGACATCTTGGAGAGCTCTAGCAGGAAAGCTTCCTCTGCCTGCGGTTCAGCAGACTCTGAAGCTGAAGTACATGGAATGTAGGGTTAAACCACATCTTTGTAAAGAAATGGCTTACATTTCAGGTCAAGAAGGTGATCTCCCTGTGAAAAACCAGTGCTGATGAAGCAAGGACTTACTCAAGGCCAGAGGTTTCTTCTGTTAGAGCTGGGATATGATGTCAGATTCCAGCAACCACTAAGAATATTCCCACTTGTGCTCAAGGGAATTACACCCCACACCGCCCACCCCCCGTTTTATCGTTGATACTGACAGTATGTAAAGTACTCAGATGTTAGATTTTTCCTCTTGATTGATTAGAACCCTTAAGGATTTTGGCCTCATGCAACTTTGCATCAAGTTAACATCTACAAATTAAGGATCACATTTGTTCTCCACTTAACCTTGGGTTTTTCTTGTTGCAGCCTCTGTTCCACCTGAGAGAGATGATCGCTTTCTGGGCTCTTTCTGTGTCTTGCACTATCACCAGAAAGATTCTGCTATAGTTAAATTTGTTCACAATGCATGCAGAACATAGAGACCACACTAGCTCATACTGTCGTTACTGTGTCAGTTCATAAGCTTTTAACTTGTGTTTGCCGAGAGAGAACAGATATGAATCAAAGCTAGAGCAAATATTTTCTGATTATGAATCCTCTCTAAGTTCAATAGCTCTCTCAATAGTTCCTAGTTGCTCTTTTGTTTGAGGCAGAGGCCCCTGGGCTCCAATTTAGGCTCTGAGCCTGGTTTTCAAAACCACCTTTGAAGCTGCGTGTGTTGATGCTCTCAGCAAGTGGGAGTGAGAGGTCACTTCTTTATTCCTTTGAATGAAAAGAAACAGTCTAGAATATCTTCCTGGTTAGCATTTAGTTTCTTGCATCAGCCCTACAAGGAAGTACGTTTACTGCATACAGTAGCACTAAGATGGTGGCAAAAATTAGGAACATGTACACAGTATCGCTTAATACATGCCAGCTGCTCATCTGGAGAAGCAGTATGTTATGACAACACATGCTAAGGTCATGCATTTGCTGTGACAACACTAGAAAAAGTTCATCTTTAGATGACATACAGTGGGAGTTCTGAGTGCTAATAATGTAAAAGTTTCCACAATAATTAAATTCCATTGCAAGGGAACAGATATTAATGGATCATAGTTTAAAGACTGTGTCAAGATAAGGCACATACATTCACTAACTTCCATTATTAATGTTACACTTCATGTCAGTGACAGGGTATTAATACAAACATTCCAAGCAGCAATTTTTAAACTTGAGTGGCTGCTTACACAAAAATACGGTTCTTAACAAATATTTCTCTGATCTATTGATAGCAAACCCCATACATTTATTTCCCCAGACTGCTCTAAAAAGTTTAAAAAGACATCCAAAAGAAATGTCAGACACCAAGATTTTTCTTACCCTTAGTAGTACTTAAAATACTCAGAGCTAATCTTAGATTGTATTTTATCACCCCAAACTGTCATAGAAAATTCAAGCTATTCCTAGACTACAAAAAACATTTGAAATTGATCCTCTAGCAAAACAATGTCTCTGTTGCCTTTTTGACCCTTGCTTACAGCTATGCCAGGTTTTCAACTTTTGCTGTAGTGAAGCTGCCCTGTATTTGCACATTTAGTTGTGTGTTTTTCTAAAGCATTAACTTGTTTGCAAGCTGGAGGAACATGCTACATTAATTGGTTTGCAAGCAAGTATATGTCAGCAACTCCTTTATCAGGCATATCTTTCTATAAGGCTTTGATCTCTGCTATTTCTAAAATTTGATGCTTGTTTAATTTTCTAGGACTGCCCTTTTAAAGTCGGGCAGCTGCAGCCTCTTAAAGTAGCTATCATTCAACTGGCAGCTGTTATCCATATCTGGCTTTTCAAGTCCAGCTAAAAGTAGCTGCTACAACTTGTCTGAGATGATGTTATTTAACTTATAGGAGGCTTACAAAGAACTTCTAAATCCTCGTTTTGAGGTCGTACATGAAACCAGAGATTCTGTAAGCCTGTTCTAGGAACAGTACTTACTGGGGACTTGAGCCATCTTGGAATCTAGCTCAGATTTCATCAATCTTTGTGTCATCCTAGATGAATCACTTTTGCATCCTCAGAAAGAACATCTGAAACATTTGTAACATCCTCAAGTCCTATAGCTCCTTTCCTCCACCCTTTCCAATTTTTGAATTAAGTACTGGGAGAATTCACACCTTCCCCCAACACCCAGATCTGGGAAATAAGTTAAAACTCCTTAAACACAATGCTATTAGGATAAGAAAATGATCTTGCTAAGGTTTTAAACCACATATTTCATCCAAAAATAACCTCTCAGGAATCTTTATCAAGCTGCTTAAGCATTTAGAATGAGAATGTTAGTAGGCAATGTTTGCAGAACATGGTTTGTAAGCCAAATTGTATGAGGTAGCAGTATTTATTCTGATGGTATTCTGATCTTGGTATGGGTGAAACCGTGAGAGCCGCCTGCAGAGTACAGCCAGGGACATCAACTGGTGTGGTGGTTCATTTAAAAAAGAAAGTGGGTTTAATTGGAGGCTGCAAATGTGCATCTTTGTCATAAAACAAAATATCCATTATCTTTGCTTAAATTAGATACAGTCTTGGTGCAGAATAATCCTGCATTTATGTGAGCCCAGATGGGAACTCTGCAGTTTATGTCTTGATACTGTGGCACATGCTGTGCTTAGATTCCCCCTTTACAGTCTCAGCATCTTTTTGTGCATGGGGGAGTGGGGAATAACCTGTCTGGGGGCAAAAACAAAGGAACCCTGTAGCTGGCTCATCCTTTCATGGGAACCGGAGTACAGCTGTGGAAAGCCTCTGGTTCAGAAACTAGCTTTCCTCTATAGAGCTAGAAGCACTTTTTGTTCAGTGGCTTTGAGGAACTGAGGCCTGATGCTTACCTGAACAACTGTTTTACTGTATGTTGTAATTAAAGAGTATTTTCAAGCTAAAAGAATGCCAGAAGGGTCACACAGTTAAACACCTGTGCCGTCTGAATGTGGTCCTCCATGCATATTTTAATTGCTATGTGTGGTCACACTGCTGGTTTGTTTTTTTTTTTTCCTACAGCATGAGTGCCTTAAGCTCGGAAGGGACAATAGTTGCCAAGTAATGACTCTACCAGGTGTATTCTTTGCTCTCAAGAGTCTGGCGAGCAGTTCTGCACCCCTCGGTGCCTGCTCACATGCTGTGTGGGCAAGCCTGGTGTGACCTGGCGTGGAGTTTTCCATGCTAGCCACAGGTTGCTTCTGATCTGACCTGTCCCTGCCAGCTCCGTGGGGCTGCCCTGTCTTACGTCCGAGCAGAGCACGGATAAATGAGGCAAACGCTTTGCACGAACCCCGAGTGTGCTCATGGCCGCCTCCCCCGGGGGTTAGTAGTCTGAATGCGGCACAGCCCCTACGATGCTCGGGAGGGCTCGGTACCTCGGCCGCTGCCTCTCCCCCCTCGCCTCTGCACAAATCCCGCGGCGAGGCGGTGCCCGGTGTCAGCCCCGGGAAACCGGCAACCCGGCCAGTCCCGGCCCGGCCCCCGCTGCTCCCTGCCGTGCGCATGCGCGGGGCGGGCCCGCCCTCCGCCCGGGGAAGGGAGCGCGCAGGAGCTTCTCCCGGGTGGGCGGGGCGCGGCCGCGAAGGGCGGCTGACAGGGCGGCTCTCGCGAGAGTTGCTGCGGGAACGGCGGCGGCGGAGCAGGCGGCGGAGCAGGCGGCGGGCGGGGGGGGGCCCGCGGGACGGGGCCGTAGCGGCAGCCGAGGCGGCGCTGGAGGGGCGGCCGGGCCGCGTGGGGCCGGGCAGGCGGCGAGGACCCTCGGGCGGGGCGGCGCCCCCCAGCGCTGCGCGGTGAGTCCGGGGGTTGTGTATGGAGGGCGGGCGGCGCGCCGCCGATTCCCCCCCCCCAGCCCCCGCCCCGGTGCGGCGCGGGGAAGGCCCTGCCCGCCGCGGGCCTTGCCGGGGTGGGGGGCGCACGCTGAGCCCCGGCGGCTGGCGTCCCCCGGCGGCGCGGCCTGGGCCCCTGGGGTGTTCCGCTTCTCCCCGCCGTGCTCCGCAGGGCTCGCCTCAGCGCGTCCGGGGCTACGGGCCTGGGCCCGGCCCCTTCTCGGGGGTGCGGGCGCGGCGGGGCCGGGCCGGGCCGCCCGCGGGCGGGGGGTCGGAGCGCGGGCCCGGGCCGCACGGGCGTTATCGGCGAGGTGGGGCGGCCCAGCTCGCTGCACTCGGGTCCCCCAGGCGGGTGTTAGCTCGGGTGGCTTCCCTCTGCCCTGCGTCTGTGGTGTGGGCTGGCGCTGGTTCGCGGGGCTCGTTTTTGATATTCCCCGGAAGAGTTCCTTAACTCCAGGCCGCTTCCAGAGGTTAAAAGGTTGTGAATGCCCAGCAGGCAGGTTAACATCCATTTCTCCAGAGGCCTTTTGGGGTCCTGCTTCAAATGTGAGTTTCTCTGAGGGGGAAGGACCTCTTTCTCCTAGTGTCTTCTTTCTCCTCTGAACTTCCTCTTGAGAGATTCAGCGTTGGTTTTGTGGGTTAAGGTTTAGCTTGGCAATATAGTTTCAAATAATCTATAGGAGACGAGGATGCAGTCTTGTTAACTCCCACAACATCTGCCTGGTACATCTCTTTTATAACCTAAAGAGAAAAATACTCTGTAGCACAGTTAATAGCTGGGAGAGCAATTAATTGATAAATATAGTGTTTAGGGAAGGTAATTCCTTGTTTTAAATATTACTAAATGCCTGTTGTTAACAGCTGAAATTTGAAGGGTCACAGGTTGTTAATCTTCTTCAAACACAATGTTGTTTGTAGTCCATTTCTGTGCAAACTTTGAATATTGAGAACTTGTGCCAAAAAAACCCTTTCAATTATCATCTCTTAGGACGATTAAGTCATGTAGTGTTTTAAGTATTTCATAATACCAGGCAAGCTTGTAACATTTAAAGCTACTTTACACAGTTTAATAAGAAAAAAAAAGTGGCAATAATGACATTTTGGCAGAGGTGAAGTTTTCTGTTAACTGATAAAATCTGATAAGTGTTATCTGTGCTTTGTGCTGTAGCTTAGTTTTGTAAGTGATATCTTGAGTTGTCCTTTGGCAAGACATGCTTAAGGAAGTTGAAATCTATTAAGCTAGTAGATCATGAGTATTATTTATGATCCCGAATGTTCTGGTTTGTATATGTTGATGATTTAATTTATATATTACCGCATTTGTTTATTATGTTATACTTCCTTATTTGGCTAATTTGAATTAGTGCTCTGCCCTTACAATTTTTTTTCCTATTCTTTTGTCTAGAGCCCTGACACTTAACATTTCTGCATGTCTTCCAGATGATGTATCCACTCATTTTTCTTTCCACCACCCTCAGTAATGTTTTGTCCTGTAACAGCTGATGAAGCTTAGGATCCGATTTTTTGCAAAATCTTCCACTGAACATACCTTCTTTCTTCCCTTGCTTTGGCTTTTCTAAACTCTCTGTTCTTCTATTCCTGCCCATAACACTTCCCAGAAGAACAGTGAAACAGTGGAAAGAGAGCAATGAGGAAGGTCTCGCTTGCTAGAAAAAGTGCTGTTTTTAAAAGCAGTATAAAAAGCCTACCTTTGCCTCTGTGTTTTTTTAAATATCTGTTGAAAAGAATGAGGGTTGTTTCCTGTTGGCTACAACAGGGAGGTTTGTATTTATAATTATTTATATTGCATTCTGAGCTGCAGCACTGTAGTGCTTAATAAGAATTTACTGTTATCTGCATCTGCTGCCTTTTCTTCCTCTTCCCCCCCCCCCTTTTTTTTAAGAGCAAGAGAAGTATCTTGTCACAGTAAGGCAAGAGGTGAAAAACATATTTTGAGAAATCTTAGTCATTTCTCTAGTAAGATCCCGTGAAAATTCTTGTAATGTGTCTTCATTGTATTTGTATTTTGGCTGTTATTCATTTATACCTATCTTATTCCATTTGACATCTGTGGAGCTGGGGTATTTGTATTATTTCTTGTATTATGGAGCTACAGTACTTGCAACGTCCTGTTTCACTGCCTGGCTAAAGCAGATGCCTACAGCTGTGCTCTCAGTAGGCAGAGACCTAGCACAAGCTCCTTCCCCCGTAAGCCTTTTTTCCCCCCCTTGTTCTGCAGTTGGTTTGTTTGTATTTTAATAATTGTGTGACTGACTGTCTATGCGAACTTATTAAATAGATTAGTGAACAGCAAATGCTTTTTAAGTGATGGTAAGGGAATTGGTGTTCTAAGTTTACCTTTTCTGATATTTGCTGTGTAAGTATCTTGGTTTAATATTTTCAAAGCCTTTCCCTAAATTACATGTAACTTCGGTGCCTGAACTTTAGCTACACTTTTGCCTAAAGTCATGATGGTTCTATGCTGCAGTTGTTGTTAGTATTGTTACCTAGAAACATCACTCCTTTATACGCTGACAATATATACGATGGTGGTAGTAATATGAATGTATGTTTAAAGAAAATTGTGTGATGAGTCTCTTTCATCTTGAATTGTGCTGGAAAATTTCCCAGTGTTGCACTATTGCTAAGCTTGGGGAATGCCGGTATGGTTCTTGGAAATGCTGCATCAGTTTCTCAAAGAAAGTAGTGTATTAACTCCTTCAGGTAGGAAAAAATATATAATTCTCAGATACTAATGCGGTACTGGGTAGCAATACTTGTGTGCTGCAAAGACAGGAACATTTACCAATTGGCAGTAATTTCTTTCTTTAAATGTGTCTTAAGCCTATAACATATTAAGTTGTGCAACTTTTACATTCTTAGGTTTGGAACTTAGGGTTTTCAAGCAGTGTTCCCTTAGCTGATGGTGTTTACATGCCCATATAATTATATGCATTTTCTAATGTAGCATTGTGCTGTTTGAAACACCAAAATGTTACTGCCAGTAATATTTATTTTTAAGAAGGAATGGAAACAGGTGATGTTTACCATTAAAGGTATAGGACATGTAGACAGTATGCTTGAACAAATTTTCCATTGCTTCATATGGAATCATTCACGTGGCTCTTGAATATTGCTATAATAGCAGAAAAATTTATAAATACCATCAGTTAAAAAAAACAGAGGCCGGGTTAGAAAGATGAGGAGATGGTGAACTGAACACAATAGAGGCGGCACAGGGAAAACGTTCAACGTTCCTGGCAAAGGAAGGTTATTGTTGTTGTTTGCATGTGTGGAAGACTGACATCAGAAAGCCAGATGCTTTTTCATCAGCATTGACACTAAAATTAAGTGTTCTAAAATCACCAATGTGTAGCTAAGATGACATGCTTTTTGGTTTTAGTGATATGTGTTGGTCAGAGCTTGTATCCAGTGTATTTATTGCCAGTGGTTGTGGTAGCACAGATTGTTCAGTTGTGATCTTCGTAGCTGTTGACAGCTTTGTCAGTCTTACTGACGTTTCAGTCAGTAATGCTGTGTAGGAGTACCAAAGAAAACCCCGAGCCCTGTCCACGTGGGGACTTCACTAAGCTGGTCTTCTTTTGATCAAGGTAAATCCTGTAAATAGCTCTTCTCATTCGGCCAGTTTCCTGTGATGGAATCTCCATTCTGGTGTTTGCCTCGAGCGTCATTATTCTTTACGGGGAGCCGAAGGCTGGGCAAACACGGAGCTCATGGAATATAAGCATGTTAATTGCTGAACTGCATTTATGTAAGGCAAGTTTTTCTCCAAAATGAGAAAATACTATTTGCCATCTGTTGCCTTTGCATGTGGCAGGGCTCTTTCTGGGCCATAACCGCAGAGACTGAATTAGCAGGTGCGTGGGTTCGCTGCTGTGTGTCAGATCTCTTCTCTCTTGAATTGTTATTGACAAGTACCAGCTTTCCGCTGGTTCCGCAGGGGGGTGTTGGTTTTTAACTGATAGACTGTCTTGACTTTTTTCTGATCCCTTACCTTCTCCGCTATCAAGTTGGATTAAATCCTTCCTATTCTAACCCAAGATCCAGATTTAAGCCTTTTCAGCGGTTTTGGTGTGTCTATATATGCCTTGCCAGGTCTGATGTCGTTTCTTCTCTGGGCCCATAAAGATACGCAAACTTGCTGATTTTCATGCTGTGCTTAGGAAGATGTATTTTTTTGTGTGTTCTGCTGCTGGAGATGCTGGAATTTCAGGATGGTTGCTTTTATGTTAGTGTGAGCTCAAACTTTCGTCTCAGTGTAATGCTATTTTCGGACGCTTTGTGCTCAGCATTCCAAGAAAGTTCTGTTACAGAGGACCCGCAGAAGCGTCCTCTGCCTCGTCTGGCTTAACCGTGGATGGGAGCTGCGGGAGCGGAGAGCCCCGAGCGCCGGGGCGGGCTGCGCCCCCTTCCCCGCGCCGCCTGTGGCCGGGAGGGCCGGTGCTGCCGGCGCTTCGCCCCGCGGCCCGGCCCCGCTGCCGTCCGCCCGTACCCGCCCGGTGCGGTGCCCGGGGTCCGCCCGGCTGGATCGGCTTCCCGCAGGGGCGGGAGCGGGAGGCCGTGCCCTCCCGGGCTGCGGCGCCGCGGGGCCTCCGCCCGGCTCCGCCGCGGGCAGCGGGGCGCGGGGCCGGCGGGCTGCGGCGGGGCGGGCGGCTCCTCCCGCCCCCGGGGCCGGCGGGGCGCCCATTGGCCGCGGGCCGTGTCACTCGGGCGGGACGGGCCTGGGCGAGCGGCGGCGGGAGGAAGCGGCGGCCGCGCCGCGCCGGGCGGAGGGAGCGGCCCTGGGCGCGGCCCCGGCCATCGATCCGTGCCACTTCCCCTAATGGCCCGTCTCTTCCTCCTCCTCCCCCTCCCCTAGGGCGGATCGTCCCCCGGCCTCCCTGTATGTGAGAGACGGGGCCGGCGCCTCGGACGGAGCCGGGCCGCGGCAGGGCTGAGCCGGGCCGCCGCGGGACGAGCCTCCGGAGGCTTCGGGAGCGCTTCCTTCCCAGCGCCCGACCGCCGAGCGGCAGCCCCAGCATGGAAGCCATCGCCAAGTACGACTTCAAAGCCACCGCGGATGACGAGCTGAGCTTCAAACGGGGGGATATCCTTAAGGTAAGCGGGCTCGGCAGTTCCCTCTCTCGCCCCGGGCTCTTCAGCTTCTCTCTGAGCCTCTTCCTGGCCGTCGGACCCGACCCTCTTTGAGTCCCCAGAGAACGCCATCTCCTTTTAACAGGGTACCTCATGACCTCCTCGATTCCAGCCTGACCTTTTTAAGAGCAGGAGAGGCTGTTTTGCTTCTGTGTTAAGCATGCGTCCCAAAGTCCATCGTTCGTCTCTTGTGAGATTGGAATATTTGAAAACTTTGCTGTAAACATGCTAACAAATAAGCAGAAGTATAAGATAATCTCTACACTGAATTCCCTTCTATGAGAGGAAACCCCGAAAGTAATCAAGATCAATTTGGTATTCCTTTCCTTTGCCTCCTGCCAAGGATTCCAATATCAAAGAACAATGATTAGATTATTTTCTCAGTAGATAATCTTTTAGCATCAGGCTGTCAAATATTGGTGCTGAGTTTTATCTTCAGTTGTGATGAACTCGAGTGATAAACTTGTGGCTGAATATTTAATGGATCTGTGCAGATCTAAGTGTATGTTGGAGTGCATTACAGGAATTTAGTTTGAGGGTTCTTTCAATATATCAAAGGCTTTTTAGGCTTCATCTTGGCTGTAGTAAAGGAATCTGAAAAATATTTGCATTTCTAAAACTTCACTTAAAAAAACTGGATGCACAGAACAAGACAAAAATTTTATTTCAAGAGGGCAGTAAAATATAAAAATCCATAGTGATTTGGCCATAGTGAAGCTCTGAGCTTTGTTGTTTCCAAGTAATAAGAGCTGTATTGTAGAATGTCTTATTGGAGTTTCACTCAGTGTTTCTCCATAAATGTGTAAGATGTGCTTTACCTTCCTAGTGTGATGTATTTAATACTAAAGTATTTTAAGCTGCTGCTTTCTAAAATGCTTCGAGTAGAAACTGTTTTGAGAGGTGCCTGTCCTGCAGATGTAAGGCTGTAACTTTGTGTATGCTGACAAATAAAATCCTGCAGACCTCAATGGGATTACTCATCTGCTCAAAATTTTTGCTAGGCAAGGGCTTGATTTTAACTACTATTTTAAGATAAGTTGGAAAAAACAACCTCTATGTGTAAACTTAGTATGTGGGTTTCTATAGCTGATACTTCAGTAACATAACTGTGACTTTGTTAAAAGTGCAGTAATGCTGTGTGGCCATCAACAGGTAAAGGTTGCAACAATGTATCCTGCTCTGAGATTGTTAACTTTATAATCGCATCTGTATATACCCTACACATCCCTGGCCCGTAACTGGCCTAAAAATGCGTTAGACACGCACACCTCAATTCCAGTGTTTATGTAAATTACCAGAATATTTCCTTTTGCTGTCTTTAAACATTAGAGACTGTCAGAATCTTAGAAGTCTTCTGTGGTAACCTGGCATTTATTTTTCTTGACCTGAGCTGTATTCTTCAATTTTGGGCTACCTGCTAGCCACCCTCAGCTTTTATAGTATATTTGAAGTAGAGCACAGCTGAAGTCAGCTTGTAGAAAATGCTGAACAGGAAGGAAAAATTAAGTATAATTAAATATAGTTTATTTTAAAGTGTATTCTTAATTATTTTCATCTAATTTGGTATAGAAGTTTGCTGAAGTACATGAAAAAATGTCTTGTAAAATTTGCATTTGTTTAAAAGTATTTTCTTCTCTAAGAATTAAAGGAAAAATAACTGGGTTTAGACTCTTGAAAGTTTAGTCTGTGTTAAAACTCTTACAACTGCACACAGTGGCTGGTAGTAAGATGTTCTTGAGTCCTAGCCGCTTAATGTCATCCTATATATACACATTTTGTATGAATACAAGAATAGAAACTTGGTGGTATGTATGCCATTACACTACGTTAATAACTGTATTTTTCCGGGAATACAGGGAGGAATTTTCATACTGTACACAAAACCTAGGCTGACACTTCCTCAAAGCGTTGATTAACAGTTCTTCAAACCGTCTTTCATTTCAGCTCATATTCTGAAAATGCGTACAAATTTTACATACTTGCCTCATAGATGAGTAAACTGAGTCATGGAAATGGTAGATTGCTCAAGTTTATCACTAAGGCTAGGGAAACTCCAAGAGTTTCAGGAATCCTTCTGCATGTAATTGAGATGAGTTCAGTGCAGCATAAGGTTCACTATCTAAAAGTGGCAACTTTCAGACAAATAAGCCAAAACCAATTAGAATTGTTACACTTCACTTTACTCAAACTGACAAACTTCTGTGGTGCTTTGTCATTTTGAAAGCCTGGTTCACTTCAAATGTGTTTCAGGTTGTGGAAATTTATTTCCACCAGAAGTGCCAGATCTGTTTTGTTAGTACTTTGCTCATGACTGAGAAATCTCGGGGTATCCCATTCATGGGCCTCACGTGATCAGTCTTATTAATCAGGTCAATCCCGCTGCCCTTGAATGAATCTGGAAGAAAAAATAAACTTGTAACATGTTGAATGCATCTGCATGCTTCACTCCTTCAGTATCCCACGCTGAGGTGTACATGTAACTTGACATGTAGTGAAGACTTTAAACAGAGCTACCAGACACCTGTCTTGATGGACCTCCAAGTTAAGTCAAGTTAGTTTGATGGCATGTATGATGCCAGTAAAGGATTGTTTTGTAGCAAAACATTATGCCTTGGCCACACTAAGGAGAGAACAAAATCTCTAATGCTTTAATTCCCACTCCTTGGAAATTTGTGTTTCTCTTTGTGGCGAGAGAAGGCAAAGATGCACACTATCTGACTGCCTCTGATTTCAGCAGATAACTTGCCTATGATGTCATGGTGCCATTACTGCTGCATACCCACGTATTCGGGAGTCGACTGAATAGGATTTGAACTGTAGCCATTAAGCTGGTTGTTAGTAATCTTATGGCTGGTTTCCAAAAATGAGTGAAGATAGCTGACCTTTGGCTTGCAATTGTAAAACAGCTGAGTGAAGAGGAAAAGTGCTTGGCCTTCTCTTTTTGTGGGCACTATATGGTAAAAGCTGCTTCTATGATTTTCATAATGCTGGCAGTACGCTGGATCCCCTTTCATGTCGTGATTCTATAGCAGTTTGTGGTATTGCCCATTCATGAGCTGCAAAGTGACAACTTGCTTTAAACTTTTAAAATACACTTAATACTTCTTGCCAAGCCTTTTCCAGAGAAAGGAAAGGTTGCTGTGTCCTTCTGTGTCTTCCGGTTACAGTACAGTGCTGCAGCTCTCAACTGGTGCTTGCTTCACAAAAATTTGTTGTGACTGGGCATACTGTTAGGGGTATGAGGATAGCCTGTCCTGTTACTTGAAAAAGTAAAAAAAAAAAAAAAAAAAAGAAAAACACCAAAAAACCCAACAAAAAAACCAAGCGATTCCTCCTTGAAATTTTGATTTACTGTTTTTCACTTTGAGTAGTTGATGGTTGCCATGATGATTTTTCAGTCTTTTTTTCCCCTTTCACTTGCTGTATTTATTGAAGTTGGGAGTAGTTGACTCCAGTCTCTGTATTTGTTAGTCAGGTTTTATGTCCCCAAAAACTATTGTATTTCTAGCAGCTTCTGGTTTTGTTGGCCTTTTGCTATCTGGCAAGTATCCAGACCTAAAGTGTGCTAATACTTGCTGGTGGTTTGGCAGGAGCTGGGGGTGAAGGAGAGAGGAGAGACAAAAAAATCGTTCTTTCTCTCATCTCGTCATTATTTCTTTTCTCTATTCCTCCTACACCTAATCTGAAGTGTACAGTTAATACTGTGGTGCTCTAATAACCCTTTCTGCATGGTTAATACAGAAGCACTAAACATATTCATGAATATCTTGAATGTTAGAATTGTGGGTTTTTTGAAAACTACAGACCACTGCTCCATTTCCTCTTTTTCCTTCTTCTGTTGCAGGGTTGGGGCATATCTGGAAAGTGATCTTCTGAAGAGCTGAATAAGTTCCTAATTCCAGTAGTTGACAGCATAATTAATTCAGGGGCACCTACAGATAGTTTTTGAGTAAAATTATTCAGATGGTGTTTTAAATAGAGGGCTGTTGTTTTTAATTTGAAGGTTTTCGCTTGTGTGTTTCACAGAAACCAGCTTCCTTGTATGCTAGAGGAAGGATTTCCTTGATAGGATTTTGATCACCTGACATTTTCGTTCAGCAAAATCAAGATTTTTCTTCCTACTATGATCGTACACTTGACAGTCACGGCAGGTTCTGTTCATGTGATTGTTTGCTACCAGACTTATTTTCTTTCTGTCAGCCTTTAAGAGGATTGAGTGTTTGCAAACAGTTGATGCTGAGATGGCATTTTCAGTTCCTGCATGAAAACCATTTTTCTGTGTCTGGATACAGTGAAACAGTTTTGCATAGAGGGAGGAGTATGATAAAAATTGGGAGCATGGTCTCCCTTCTCTTCTTCCTCCTCCCTTGTCTTTGAATTCATCTGCATTGGCTTCTGCGTCGTGGTGTCTGTACTAGAGAACAGAAATTCACAGCTCGCAAAGACTTTTCCTCTGTGAAATCATCTTCACTCATCCTTTTTCTCCCTTCCTTACACACCACCTTCATCTTCCCTCATATTTTTTTAAGGAGGTGGACTCAGTGAGGTCTTGATGATCTTAGTGTGTGAGAAACATTTTTCTGAATTAATGATTCGGACACATGGCAAGCGCTGCATGCTTTATAGTGAAATAGGCCAAGTATTAAAACGGGTTCCCCAGGGAAGCTGTGGAATCCCCATCCTTGGAGATACGCAGACAAGTCCCCAAGCATTCTGATCTAATTAGACTTGTTTGCAGCAGGAGGATGGGTTGAGTGACTTCCAGAGGCCCTTTCAACCTATGTTATTCCATGACTTAGCTGTGAGTGGCAACTCTGTTCTATGGGAGGGTTGATTTGTAAAGGTGCACTTACGTCATTTTCCAGCCTTGAATGAAGATATTTGTCATCAATATGTGATCGATATTGCAGTCTAAGAAAACATCAGAAAATTACAGAGACTCATAAACTCTTATGGCAAGTACAGTTATTTTAAAGGTAGTTGATTTGGCATCCTGGCAGTGGAGATCAGTGTTACAAGGAGTTGCTGCTGTAAGAGGTTGCATTCTTCTAATCTACCCAACTATTCAGTGCCTGTGTTTTTGGTATGAACTTCACAAATACTGTTCCTCTTAAGTATGATACTAATCTGAAGATGGGATGTGTTTTATTAGCTGACTTCTCTAGGCATGGCGGGGGGAAGTGTTGTGGGAAGGAACTACCTAACCTCTGCAAGGTGTGTGTGCCCCAAAAAGAGAACACTCGTGTTCTGTTTTTGTTAAAGAGCTTGGACCTCCTTGGAGCAAGATTGCATTGCTGAAGGTGTCTCTGTGCAGAAGACCTAAATATGGAATATTCCAGACTGAAGGTGTAAAGTAGTCTTCACAAGCAAGAGTAAACACATTCCTCCTTGAAAATGCCGTCTTTGTTTTTATTTAGTAGCTGTTTGTGATGATTATTTAAACTTGTCACTGAGAGCAAAGAAAAATTAGCTCATGAGCTGTGTGCTACCTGAAGCCTGCTGGAGTTATGAATATCAAACAAGACACTGATTAAAGCTAGTGGTGTGGTCAGCTCAGCTAATTTTATTATATTGACTTAACATGTGTTCCATTCTGTTATAACGAGGGGAGATTATGCTAATTTGAAGCTCCAGCTGCCTTTTGCCAATTTAGTGGAAATGCTATTGTTACAGCTTCTCTGCAAGGTCCAGCTTTTGATAGGACTGGTGTGACAGACTTGTGAAAAGCATTAGCAAAGACACATCAGCAAATCAAATTTTGGCTTGTTAAATTACTTATCTGCTTTGTTCAACATGCGTGTCAAACTGCAACCAATATGATGTGCTTTTGTTTTTATTTACTGCCAACACAAAAATTTCATGTTTCCTCTTTGGTTCAGTGACATTTCTGTCATGATAACTACATGATGAGGGAATGTCTGAGAATTTCAGTTCAGTAAAATCTGTTATTTTGAGGAACATCTCAGGTGTTAAACAGACTAACTTTGATTTAGTTGGGTTTTTTAAAGTGAAAATGGTAAAAGTTTGATCACGGTTGGGGGAAGAAAGAGAGATTATGATTTATAGTAGCATGTATGAAAGATTGAGTGTCATAAATATAGTATTCATAGTTTTCCAGTCTCTGTGCAGAGCCCTGCTAACTGGGGGAGGAGAAAGAATCCTGTTTGTAGTGAAATTCAGACTTTTCTGATTTCTCACTATAATCAATAAAGATCCAACTAAGCGAGGGGAGATAAGGAATCCAATTTGTCTGTGTACAGCTCAGCCTAACCTAAGCGGTGAACTGTATGACCCCTTGGTAAAATCCCTTGTGATTTAAAGTTGCCAGTGGCTATATACCAGAAATCAATAACTAAAGCCTAAACCTCAGGAAAAAATGCGCTGGGCAGAACTAATTCTATTTCTTTGAAAACGAAAGAAAATTAAACATCAGTCCCCTAACAACACTGGAACCAAAAATGTCATAAACTCACATTGAGCAAAAAGGAAATGTAATTTACAAAACCTGATGAATTTTACAATATTAGTCTAAACCGGAAGAACTACGAAAGATAACATTAGGACATGTTCACAATTGCTCTGAGACTCAACTGTTGTGTTAATTTAAGGCTCTTATACCGATGATGCCAGGTTTCTATACTTAACTTGCTTGGTTACCTCTAAATCAAAACTTTTGCTGAATTTTTAATAATGTTATTTATTTATATCTTGAAAGGTTTGAAAAATCAAAGCTAGTTCTAGAACCATAACAACAAACAACTTTAAAACATCCAAACACACACCCCTATCCACCCCCCCCACCCCCCCCCAAAAAGGAAAAAAAAAAAAAAGGCACATTTAAAGCCAGTCATGTAATGGGAATCAGCGAAGGATATCTATAAAAAAACATACATGAACTAGTTGAGATTAGTTTTGTTTGTGTTTTTCCTGTGTGACTGTGTATGTAGTATCACATTTCTTCTGGGCTGTGGTGTTGAGTTGCAAAATGTCCTTTCCAGGTGTGACAGCAGAGTGTCGTTAAAGCAGTAAGCAGAACTGCTGCACCTCTCTGCGCAGAGGTTTATGGGTATGTCTGCACTATGTAGTCAAGAGATGGGACTGTATCTTCTGTAGCTATATGCAAGCTAACTTTCAGGTAGTTGAAGTAACGATAACCACATTATGGGATTCAACATGATTCACAAAACTTAGACAGGACTCTGAATGAATACCTACCCCGTGCTTAGTTCAGGGTGCCCAAGCTAGGTACTCTGGAGGTCTTAATTAGCAAGATGCTGGCAACAGATAAGCCTATTTCCCTTCTTCCCTGCTGCCCTCACTCCCTTCTTTCAGTGCTGGTGGGATAGGTGCCAGCTGGAGAGATGAAGCTGTGACTTGTGAATGTAACGTTCAAGTAGAAAAATGACCAGGGAAATGCATTTACTCTTCCTCTGATTGACTTAGAAACAGAGCTTTTGTGTAGTAATCCATTTCACTGGGTCACTAGTGAAAAAGAGGTGGTAGGTCTCAATGTTTTGTTACTTTACTTGCTTTATTTAGCATTTTGTTAGGAAAGCTGCCTTTGATTTCTGTAATTTCCAGTTTTCTCTGAAAATTCTGTTACATTCAAAATGCAAATGAGTAGGTGACTTGTATGCCCTCTGCATTTCTACGCTGATCGGCAAACTGATACTGCAGTAGTTTAATACACGAGTTCTTATCTGCAGCTTGATCCCACTGCTGTTCTTGCTCTGTCATTTCCTTTGCTCAGCCCTGCAGTGGCAGTTCTTGTTATCTCCCAAGCTGGGCAAACATCAGTGACTAGAACGTACACAAGGAAGTAAAAATGTGGGGTTTAGATGCTTTGGGTCTTGGGAGAGAAAACAGGGTAGGAGAATACTGTCTGTGATTTGGGGGGGTGAGGGAGGCGCCACGTTAGCTGCAGCGTGGGGAAGGCTGTATTTCCTTCAAAGATCTGTATCTTTCTCAGATGGAACGGCAGCATTGTCCATGTCAATCTGTCAAGCTTCAGGCTGCACTTTGTTTGTCACATTCTAGGCTCATGCCCTGTTGCAAAGTATTTAAAGCGCTGTTCATGAGTGGCACATGCCTTCAACTTTGAAGTCAATATTGTAACACCTCATAAGAGTAGGTGTTCAAATGGAGTGGAAGAACGGTTGTGAAGCAGACTGTCTGCGGTGAACTGAACTTGTTCCCATGTCTGATATGCATGATTGGTGCCACCATCTGACAACTCAAGTGAGAATTGGTTTAACAAACTTAAGAGTGTGTTTTTTCATGGTGACATGTGCTGAACACATGGGGTTGTACAGCTGAGCTCTAATAGAGCAAAAAGTGAACTGGCAGTCTCCAAAACTGCTCATGATAATTATTTTTAGGCTATTTATTATATTCCTGAAACCCAGATGCTACTCTACAATACTTCCTGATTAGTTACTAGATGCATCTGAAATTTGCATTTTAAATGGTTGTGTTCATAATTTTCTTCAGCCTGTATTTCTCTCTTTAGTAAAAGAATAGCGTTTTTCTATGGATACTAAATAAAAGCCCATGTAAAAAAATGTCTTAAATGTCTTGAAGAGCCTAAAAGGCTTTTTTCCCCCTCAAGGAATGTTTGCTCACTTGAGTTTCTGTACCTGATCTTGAATCCTATTGTCTCCAATTGTTCGAGGTTGTGAAAACAAGTAGACGGTCCTGTTATTGAAGATTCATCAAATCAGGGTTTTTTTTGATCCCATGGGGACAGGTCAGCATGGTGACTGGAATAAGGTGAAAGTTAGGACAGCTATTTTTGTCTAGGAAGTAGATTGTCAGCCTCTGTAGAGTAATTTATAATTGTGATGTTCAAACATTACTGACCTTTATAAATAAAATATAGAAAGAGAAAACAGAGTAAATTTATTCTGTTTGTACCTGCTGAATTTAGCTTCTTTGCATGCATTCATGTCAGCATGCACGCTTTGTCGTGAGCTGTGTGTTGGCTCTACTGCAGCTGGACCTCATGCAGAGAGCAGAAAGCCTTTTTTTCAGTTCAGCTGAACTGTAATTATACTGTGTAGTCTCTAAAACCTCTTATTTAAATAATTTGTCTCTGGAATTCATGCTTTCTGCATTGAGCCAGTGTACTTCTTGCTCTAACTTGTACTAAAACTCTACAGGTTTACATGTGGAGGAAAAAATAAAAGTGCTGCTGTTATGCAAAATTGTTTCCCTTGGGAGGAAGGGGGGGAATTCTTCATGAGTTATGTATGAGCCAGCAGGTTCCACTAATCATAGCAGCTCTGCTAGTGCAGAAGACTTGTGGTCTAAGCTAGTCAGCCTTCTGGTTTGTGAGAAATTGGCACAAAATTTTAAACTCTTGCAACTCTTGCTGAGCTTGAGTAAGTTTTTCCATTATAAATCCTTATGTGCAGTCAAATTTTGAGTATTCTTTTGTTACCTACACTTCTTTAGCATAAATATGAAAATGATATTTTAAACATTTGATCTGGCTTTTACTTTCTGCTGTTAACAGTAGGTTATGGTCTGCTTGGAAAGAGCTATGCTTAGATTCCCGTTTTAAGTATTTCTTTCAGAATACTAGGAAGGATTTTAAGCTGCAGAAGTCTGCATCTTTGCTAGTTCCTCTAGAAAATCTAACACTTAAGAGGTGATTTCCCTGAGCTACTGTGTAATTTGGGTCTTGTTCTCTAGTCTTTACTGCTACTGGGGACGTAACTCATCAGGGAAAACTCCCAAATTCTTTGTAGGGGTTGAGGGGAAGCAAACAAGTGCTCAAAGTGTGTCCTGCAGTTGCAGAGGAAGGAAAGAAACAAATACAAGAAGGAAAATGAGGAGGAAGTGGCAGCCATAATGAAGACAAGTGTAATGAAAACTTCTAAAGGTGAAATTTAGCATTTGAAATGTTTTTCCCTACCTTCCCTTCAAACAGTGCTTTGAATTTTGGTGAAATAAACATCAGCTTGACAAACGTGCTTTGCTCAGGCAATATCAGGAAAACCTGTTGTGCATATATTCCACAGGTAAATTTTATGTTTCTGTAATGTTTGGAGTCTCCTTGAAGAATACTGTGTTAAGATGTATCCTTAGTGCTGGAAGTGATAAAGCATGGGCTGGCAATTCAGGCTTTCTTCTGACCTCTGGAAAGGAGGAAGCAGAATTGCTTCTGCTTCCTCCTTGCCTTCGCTTCTGTCCTTATTTCTTAGAATATATTTTGCACCAACGCATCTGCCCTACCTCTAATGAAACTACAGTTTGTCAAAAATGGATGTGTGGATTTGTCTGACCGTTTGTACCAGGGTGCTTAAACTTTCTTCCAGCATCAAGCTGTCTTGATGTTTCCTTAGTCCTTAGCAGGAAGTGATACTTTCCTCAGTTTTTTTCCTGAAAATTGCCTTTTGGGTTAAAAGTGTAACTTGCTCTCTGCCAGGATGGATAGGTGAAGACTGTTGTGGCTCTACCCAGACCGAAGCTAACAACTCTCTTTACAGGGTCGCGTAAAACAGAGATAACCAAAGTGATTACAAGTTGACCCGGCTTTCCTGGCTTCCACCCCTTCCTTTACAGCTTGTTATGTCTGGAAATCTTGCAAGCTGTTACCTTCACTAAGTTTATTTAGGTAGTGTAAAAAGGAAGAGCATAGGTAAAAAGAGGCTTCTGATGTTTCTGTAAGCTATCTTGAGCTTTCTTTTCCTTGAAAAGCTTGTGTTTAATTCCACCTGTCTCTCAATTACAAACATGTGCATGGTGCTACAGTAAGATTAGAGACACTGTTGATGCTCTTTGCATTGTAAGTTTCCCATAAAACTTTTTTGCCGAGAAGAATCATTATTTCTAACTTTCAAAAAAGCTGGTTATAAACATAAGGCAATGGGCTGACAAAAGAGCGACTCTACAGTCTGGTCAGCTACTGAAATCTACCCATGGGTGACTTATGTGACTTGCAGATCAGCATTCTGTGGCAGTGTCTGAACTACCCCACGAGGGTGTAGTTGTAGAACTTTTCAGGGTCCCTCGTTTAAAGTCCTCACAAAGCAAGTAAGATTATACCATTTTCTTATTTTGCTTTGAGTCTAACAGGATTTAGCTGTGTTTGCTCAGAATTGCAGTCCAAAATGAGAAGTCTAGCAATACCTAATCAAACTCATAAAACCACCTGTTTTCCCTCAGTTGTGGTCCCCAAAACTGATTTGGGAGGGGGGCATCATCCAGATGAGTGGAGCTAGCTCTCATGTCCTAATGCAGGGAACAAGTAACGTCACTGGCATGTGCTTAAGGCTTTCCTAGCGCTATCACAGACAGATTGGAGCTGACCTTTTACGTGGCCCCTGTACAGTGTGGCCAACTCCCGGTATTAGTCAGCTTTCTCCTACTCACTGTTCATCACCACAGATAACGTTATTATACCTTTATAATGGATTATGCTTCAGGCTTTTTCCTACGGAAGGAACTTCTACCTTCCATAATGTTAAAATACTGTCCCGTATCATTCTGGGAGCAGTTCCCACCTGAAGTTAATTACATACAATCTTAATGAGTAAAAGTAATAGAAAACTTTACACATATAATGTTCCTCTGTTCTTCTCTGAATATCTTTACTATTTCCCGTTAAAGACTGGGCTATAGTTGGACCTCTTGAGTGCTGGCTATATTGGGTGAGACATTTAGCACTGGCCATCACCTTCCTCCTTGTAGAAGGTTTTGGCTTCCTTTAGTCGCTTACGTTTTAGTGACTTTCTCAGCTGCAGGCTGTGCCTGGACTATTGTATTGGTGATGGCCACACCTATGCATCTTTCTAAACCCATTTTGAGTCAATCTGTACATTATAGCATTAAATTCTCATAATGTAAACATGCACTGTGTGGAAAAAAGTTACTCCTTTATTGGTTTGAGACTTGCTCCCTGGGAATTTTATTGACCTTCCCCGTGCGCGCCACCCCCCCCGAATAATTTGCAAATGTCCCTTTGTCTTTGCCACTGTTCTACCTGTTTTACTCAGAAGGAAGGTGGAAGTCTGATCTATAGTGTAAAAAACATTCCATACTTTGATTTATCCTTGTTCCATTCTCAAATTCTAGTTCATTTTAACATTTCTTGAGATGGGTTGAATGTAGGTATTCAAAGTATTCAGGGACTGACACAGAACAGATTTACAGGTCAAAATACTTGTTTTGGTTCTTTCTTAATAGATTATAGGTAATGTTTTTCTAATTTGTTTTCAGATTACCACCTCCATGATTCCAGAATGTTTGCTGAGGAGGAATAATATGTTTAGAACCTACAGCTTCATATGGTTATAGTTCTTTGGGGTTTTCAGTTGTGTTTTTCCTCATGTGTGTTATTTTGTGTATTGTATTTAATCTGACATTTATCACTTGGTCTTTTAGTATTAAAAGTTACTTGTGCAACTCATGAATTTTAAAGTTTGAATACACTTAGTGTCTTGGCAAACTTTGCCGCTTCACCCCTCTGTCGCCTTCTCGGATCGGTCATAACAGCGCAGCCCCTGCTGGGGTCCCACAGCCTCCCTCTATGGACACTGACCCCTGGGTTTCCGTGTTAACCTTCTGTTAAGCCGCTGGGAAGGGGGGTGTCCTCTGTTGTTGAGTACGTTTGTGGAGATAAGTAGCCAAAAGCAGGAGTTGTTTTTTTTAAATGAAGCAACCCACGTAAAACCTAGAAAAGCCTGAGTCTTGGCCTTGCAGATATTCTAGTTTATCTCAATTAGTGATTCATCTGTCTTCTATATGGAGTTACATTTTTTTTGTTCTCTCTTGCCACTGATTAAATGAAGGTCTGAGGTGAAGACTGCTTTTTGCTTTTATAGCTTTGCCAGAAGAGCCCAGCTTCCAAACAGCTGCTTGAAAGTCAACTTAATTGGATAGCTGTATTTCAAGGGAGGTTTTATGTCTGCGTACTAGCAATATTGCTGCAAACCAGCTGGGACCAACTGGCATCTGTCATGGTACAAGTTATGTATGTAATATCTTTAGATAAGGCCTGATCCTGGTTTGTGAGTACATTTGTGAGAAGGCTTCCACATACTGAGATCTTTCCAGAACTCCACTTTTGCGAAAGCTTTTGAATGCGTTCATGCTAACGCATGGTCTAAAAATCCTTTTTTTTTTTTTTTTTTTTTTTTTTTTTTTTTTTGTAGGAATGATTGACCCTTTGTCAGGGCCCTGGGGGGAGTTTTTTGTGGCCAAGGCATTGATCTCCTGATTGGAATCTCTGGGTAAGGGAGAGTTTTAGTGCCTTAGCTTTTACTGAGACTTACAATGGAGATATTGTGCTACTATAATGTACTTGGGAGCTTAAAATTAGTCTGTGGTCAAATAATATACCCTAGGGTGTCGGTGACCTGCATTATGATATCCCTTCCAGGTTATTACAATGGAGCCATAACGAGTTCTATTCTTGTTTTAATTTGTTCTTGACCTGGAACATTTCTTCTAATTTGAGACACTAATTAGGAGATGGTTTTAGTTATCTCTGATCTTTTCTGTAAAGAATTTGGTGCCTCAGCTGTCTTGACTTTAGGATTCTGGAGCAAGTTGCTGCTTTTGGCATTCACTATCTGCATTTCTGCATTATTCATGTAAGGAGATTCTTTGATTTTTTTCGGTTTTGCCTGTAAGCCAAGAAAGCAGCAATAGACTTTCTTGTAGAGATTGCTGGTGTTTCTAATAATATGTTGCGTTGGGAAAAAAAAAAGGGGGGGAAAAAAAGGAAAGGAAAAAAGCATGTATCAGTATTTATCAGTTTTATATTTCTCTGTTCCTCTGAGATATTGTAGGTAGCACATCTTTTTAAATTTAAAAAATTATTCCTGTATTAGTATACTGTTTTTCTTCCTAATCCTGAGTAACTTTGAACAGGTGTTTCTTTTCCCAATCCATGTGATAGTGGGCTACAATGACTGTTGTAGGCTCAGTCTCTTGAATATGCAAAGTTCTCCCACTCGAACTTGGTGTGAGCAAGTTCTATTTAAATGTTTTCATTTCCTTTTATGGAGGGAATTGACCATGAACTAATGCGATTGTGTTAGCTCTGAAGTAAAAGAGGAACTTCATAATGTAAGGGGAATTTCTTTAAAGCATCACTTTGACATACAGACACTGCCTCCCCCCCCCCTTTTTTTTTTTTTACATGCTACTCGCTTTCCCCTCTCCCCTCCCCTACAGTGTGTAATTCAGAAGTTTACTTTCAGTAATCCCCCACAACAGTGGTTTTGGGCGTTTTCTGATGTAGAATGCAAATCAAACTTGGTTTGGAGTTCTCGGGCCTTGCACTTTTCCAGTTTGTCAGACTAGGAACATTGTTTTTACACTGGAATGAGTATATGTTAACAGACCATCAGGCAGCTCTCTGGCATGCATGTAGTCCTTACTGTATGGTGGTCATCTTTCCTTCTTCTTTTTCAAAAGAGGAGGTTATTGTTATCTTTCTGCTTTTTGCCATTCATAATGGCATTCCCTATGGGGTTCTTTTTGGGGTTAATGTTGGCCATTTAGTTCTAATAGCTTTCCTTGTTTTAAAGGAATGATCCTTATTCTTCAACATCTAATTCCTTGTTTATAGTTCAGACATCCTTCTCTCCAACTCTTCACTCTGTCATTAGTTATCAAAGCATGTTCTTTTTTCAGTCTACCTAGGAGTGCATATTTTTACAGGCTCTGGCAGGGTGTGTGTTTTTGTTTTCTTTTTGAAAGGCTAATCTTTCCTATTTTGCCATAAATTGTTGGCTTGTTATGGTTAAATTGAGGCCATTGTAATTCTGAATTTTGTTGTTCCAACCTTGTGAGTACAGAATTCTGTGTGTTTCATTCTGGTTCTTCAGAAATTGAGCCATAATGTGATGATGAGTCTGGATGAAGAAAGAAAAAAGGATTAGTGTTGGAATGAATCAACACTTTTAACTAAGGCCTGTTGTGACCCAAAAATAGGCTAAACTTAAATGTCATTAGAAGATTTCTGGGATATAATAGTTCATTATTCCATAGTAGACTGAAAACAATTGTACATTTCTTCTTAAAATTATCATGAATTCAAGATCAACATGAAACATTAGTACACCAACCCTGCTTTCTGTTTTTATAGTTTGGTGCGTTTTCCCTATTGAGGTTTACATATGTTAAAGGCATGAGTTGCTGTGAAGGCACTGAAAAAGCTTTGTGCAGAAAAGGCTGGTGTATTTGGCAGTTGTGTAAGAGCTGGGACTGATTGTGGAGAAGTGTATTGCCCAAGTCTTCCTAATAAAATGACTGAAGATACACTGTTAAGAATATTGACATACAAGTTGTATCCCCTCATCGTCAAAGAGCCAAGGAAACATGGAAAAGAAATGAAGGGTTTGTATCTGAAACAAGTTGTTTTGGGCACTTTGTGGATTTAGAAAGATAACTGAGCATAACCAGTTGGTGCAATTTGTTTTTACTGGCTTTTAAAATTGTTAGAAACATTTCTCAAAACAACCTGTGAAGCAGAGTTGTGATTGAATGTGTTTTCACAGAGGTTATTTAGCTGCAAAATCCACTGAAATCCATTTTTTTTCTGGGTACTTTTTTAAAATCTAACATCTTTGCCTTGTTGACTGTATTTTTTGGAACTTAACTTTGCTTCCTGCAAGCCTACAAGTTTGAATTTGGAGTGCACCTGATGTCTTTGGCTCACAAGGGGCTTTCAGTACATCTGTTACTTGAAATCTTTTTCTCTTTGCAGAATCTGACCAGGTGGAAATGACCAAAGTTGCTGGGTGAAAGCTCTGTTGTATCTCGTAACAACCTCCAGTGGTGGCTTGAACTGTCTGTAAGAAGGGACTGTTTGAACAGTCTTTGAACTTCAGGTTGTTAGTGCAACACCAGCATAATTCTGGTTACTTGGTGGTGGTGGTGTTATTTTGTTTTGTGTTGGTGTTTTTTTTAAACCACCCAGGCTGGGTGTTTTTTGTTTGATGTTTTTTGAAGTGTGGCTGATGACCTGCTGGGAACTGTGCCTGTCTGTTGAAACGTGGGTGCCAGAAAATGACAATGTGCCATCACATGCTTCTAAAAGCAAGTCCTCTAAAAATCTTTTTCCATTAAAGGGCCTCTTTATTATCCTTTCTTTCTCCCTCATTCAGTCTTATGTGGGCAGGAAAATCACTGGTGCTAATTTAATGTTGTATAGTAAAGCTGCATCTCATATCTTCTTGTTTGGTTCTGGTTCATGCAATTGGAGACATTCTGTGACATGTTTTTAAGTGGGTATAATGTTCTAGAGCTGATTGTGCAAACTGCCTTCAGTTTGCATAGTTTGATACATACATTTGTGCTCTCATAAAGGTTTGCAGGGTCTCTCAGTGTGCTTTGCATTATGCAAATGTGACAGGAATGAGTCAGACCATATTCAGCGTTCTGATCAGACACCATTTGCAAGTGTCTTCCTCTTGTGTGTGCACGTCCCGCTAGAGAGGAAGTCTGAGGAGCATTGCAGCTACTGGGAAACAAGAGTTCCTGTCTCTCTTAAATATTCTCACTCTCTGAAGATCAGCCAGACCAAGTACCTGTATGTTTCCTCTCCGGTTCAAGATGTTGCTAGACATAAGTCAGTAAAACCAGATTATATAAACTATATCAATCAAAACCACGCTACCAAAACCTGTCACTTCGCGGCTGACAAATCTCTGATGAAAACAGCTGCAGATCCTTAGTGGTAAATCGGTATTTTAGGTGCCTTAAATGGTGTTTTTTATAATGTGGAAAACTGAGCTCTTAGGTCATGTGAAGCCAAAATGTTAGTTGGTGTGCACTGAAATTGCCTTGATTTGTACAGGGAAAGATAAGCTTCACTAATTTATCTTTATTTTAGTCAATGCCGATGTACAACTGAATTTATGTTCATCTAGTTATGAAGGTGTCTTGTTTTAAGCAAGGGTTTGTTCACATGCAGTTGGATTAAGATTCTGATAACGAAAAATCATACCTGCCAGGAGGCTAAAGTTATTCTAGCATTGGTTTTGCCGTTTCTTTCATGGGGACAAGATTGTCTGACCAGCCCTGCAGAACCGATGTGATCAGATCTCCTCTTCCAGTTTTCCTCAGGAACCATCCCAAAATGAAATGGGTGATAAGTACTTTTTGCAGATCTGTGTGTCTTCCCCACAAAGGAGAGTTAAACTTAATATTTTGAATGCACAGGTAAGAGGTGAGGCAGCAAGTTATGCATATGTACAAGCAGGGTTAAGGCAATAGAAAGAGCTTTGTCTGTATACCAACCAAATTCTTAATTGTGGCTACATCTATATACTGTGTTACAAAATCGTTAGGGCTGTGAGAGTGTGAACAGGATTTTTGTGGGCTAAATTAAGACGTGTTGTAAAATTATTGGCTAAGAGGAGATGTGTGCAAACTGCTAATGTGCTCTAGGAGTTACAGGAGTAATTAGTTGGAACTGACAGGTGAACCTCCTTGGTATAAGATTGGATCTTGTGGTGTGCGGGGTGTTTTTTGCTTGTTTGGTTTTGGTTTGGTTTTTTTTTTTTTGCCTTTTTCAGGTTTTTGCAAAGCTAGCTTACAATACTGCTAAATGTCACATCAAACCTCAAAGGTCTCATGTTGCAGACTTTGATTTAGAGAGCCTGAGGCTTTTGCTGACCTACAGGGTAGGGCTTTTTTCTTGAAAAAGTTAGGAGCTGTTAGCGGCTTGAAAAATAATTTTCCATTTATCTTGCAGTCTGCTTTTAATGCCTTAGATGATTTCTTGTTTGCCTGTTCCCCTTAACAGTGTTATTTAATCTCAAGGAATCTTCCTGATCCCATTTAGTGCTAAATGACAGCATGCTTTTCTTTCTTTTCTTTAAGTTTCCCTATTGCTGTTTCTTGGCCCGGTTCCACTGAGGTAGGATACTGGCCACCATAATCACTCTCAGCTATCTTATATATCTGAGGCTATTTCATGCTTCCCCTCTCCCCCTGCCAATATTCATATCCTGCAGAATAGAAGAGTTACGGGGTCATTCCATGCTGCATCTCTTTTATATGCTGTTTTAAACCAAGATTAAAACTGTCCCTTCCTGCAGCTGCTTTGTGTCAAACTGGCTGCAGATGCAAATTGCTATCTTAACAGTGTTTATCCACCTTATAGTAAAAATCAATAAGCAGTCTCTAGTCATGAGCGGTTTTGAGATCTTTGTTTTTCACATAATTGGTTGTTACTCACTGTCTTTCCAGTTTAAAGCATCTGGGAATGGTATTGGCTCCATAAATTAGTCTCTTAGTCTTTTAATATTCTGCAACATATTAAAATTACATTGATGTATTACTTTTTCTTACTGTTTATGGTATGGATTTGGAGATGCCTGGTTCTTCCTTCCCATCTGTTATGTTCAAATTGGTTAAATAGGTACAAATCTAGAAAAATATTGACTTACAGCTATGGTGAACCTTGAAAAACTGCCTATTCTAGGAAATTGGCCTCCCGTTATCTCTGATTTCATGCTTTTGCCATCTGTCTCAAAATGAAGAGATTAGGGCTGATCCTAGCTATGTGTGTGAGGCAGATTATGGTAATCTTATTATTCTGATCTCATTACACTTAGTGTCTAGATTTGAAAATGTCCTGGTTTTAACCCTTTCTTCAACAGCTACAAAAAATCTAGTGAAAAGGTAGTTGAGGCGTGTTCAGCAAACTTCAGATTAAATGTTTATATCATCCTGAAATAACCAAGCTCTTAAAGACTTTTCTACTTGAAGTAATACACTTTGTTGGGGTTTTTGAGTGGTGGTTGGGTGGGGTCTTTTCATCTAAGCAGACTTTCTAAAATGATGAGTAAAACTCATTTGAGTTACAAAGCATGAAATTCCCCCTATATATATGACAGCAAATAAGTAATGGTTATTAAGAATTCCATTTTCAGTTTAATGTTTTGTGGTATCTAAAATAAGAGCCCCTTCTGGAGATCTTTAGTTCATGATAGGTCAGAATATTTTTTTTCTAGTTTTTCTGAAAAGAAATGGGATTTTCCAGAGTTTTGTCCCAGTGTTTGACACGCAAAAATATAAAAGTTAATGGAGTGTCTCCTGATCTCATTACAAGTACACAGCAGTGAATGCAAGACGCTGGAAAATACGTAGCTGTGTATTTTAAATGAAGAAGGGACAGCTGAACTGGAGCACAGAATTCTCTAGTATTTCAGTATCTACAGCACAACTTTCCTATTGTTACTGGGAGGTCAACTTTAATTGATTTAAGGGGTTACCTTTCTAGTCTGTGATGGAGAAAGGAACTCTTTTTCTGTACTGAGCTAATACATTTTACTAAGAACATTAACACAGACATTGTCTTGTGGACTTTGAGGATTACAAGAGGTCTTTGTCTTAAACTTGTGGAGGAAGCACGATCCTTTCTGCAGTTTCAGGTACCAATTACGAAACAAGTGTTACTGCTTCTTCAGGCCTGTAAATGAAAAGAAAGCAAAATGACAGCTGCTGATTGTGGGAGTTAAAAAGCAACTACGATTCTCTCTTAAGAGATTTATATTATATTGTAATTCCTGCTCAAACGGATTCATAGGGTATTTGAGATTTTATTGCACTACACTGATGGATGGTCATCTTTGAACATCAAACATGTTTTCCAGTTTCTATCCTAAAGTTGAATTTGGAGGACAAGGAAGAAGATTGGAAAGGAAGGAAAAAAATTTCTTAGTACATCAGAGCTGGGATAGAAGGAAGCAAGTTCATTCTGCTTATGTATGTGTTCTGTTGTTTTTATAGGTCATCTAAATTGGACCTTTGTAGAATGGTGTATATTATTACACCTGGTTTTGTGTAGAGAAAGCCATGAGATGCAGGAATGTCACTTAAGTTGCTGCCCCAACTGCAGCATTGTAGTACATTGAGCACGTAACTCTTAATTAAGGCTTCATTGTCTTGTAGTACAGGGACCACTTGAGCTTTTCCTCTAGTTGCTAATTCCAGTGCTCTGTTGATATAAAAGTCACTTAAAATGGAGCCCCTGCAAATCATGGGGTTTTTTTCTTCAGCCTGTTGAGTCTTGACTAACTTCTCAAACACTTGGGCTGGGAATGGGGAGTGCAGAGGTGGGCATGAATGGCTGGAGGGGACAAAGTACTGCAAGAAGCTTAACTTAGATCTGTCACAAACTTCACTTGTGGAATCACTGCCTTGGGGACATGTCTTAGTTTTACAAACAGGATATGCTGTTTTGTGTGTCACTCTTACTTGTGGTAGTGCAGACATTAATAAGAGTTGCACTGTGAACTGGTCCTGGAGCAGAGAGGGGTTTGTTGTTGTTTTTTGGTTTGTTTGTTTGTTTGGGGTGGGTTTTTTTTAGTTAAGTTTGGTTTTGATTTGGTTTAAAGTAGTTGTGCTGGCTGCACTGGGGGGAGCCCAACTTTGGCCTGGGAGCTGGATCGGCATACCCTAAGGTGACTGGCATTACTGCTGAAAGCTTTCACTGCAGTCAGACTGCAGTCTTCGTTCCTGCCCTCAGGCTATACATTTGGCTGAGTCTCATGATAGCAAAGCAGCATTCTCTTGGTGATTATAGAGCAGCCCTTTATTTTTGTAACTTGAATTATTTTTCTTACTGTTCTCAAGAACTCCTTAAAAATTTGCCGTACCAGAAATGCTGCTTCTATTGTGCATTCACGCTGGGTGGTGATGGTTGTTTTGCTTTGAGCACTGAGTTGCTGGCAAAGTTTTAATATATTTTTAGATAACAGTGATGTATTTGTTTTTCAAATGAGAGGTAGGAAATTGCAAAGAATAAAGAATTACATGAGCTGGCTTAGTGATAGCATACCAGTTCCATTTGGGGTAGTGGAGGAGGAAGGGGGAATAGATGGTGATGTAAGGGCTGTTGCTGTGACACTCCCCCAGTAATAACTTCTGTGAGGAGCTGTAAAGGGTTGAAGGAAAAATAAAGATGTTGAGGGTTCGTTGACTTTGACATTTGATATGAGTCATATCTCTTCTATTGTAAGAGGAGGATAATTCAAATGAGCACAAAGAACCCTTACTGTAGCAAATGCAAAACTTTTTCTTTTTCCTACCCTGAACTTCATTCCTGACAAAGCAGAGGATAGATTGCCGTCAGTCTGAGTAGAAGGTTGTCTCTTTTTGTCTCATGTCTTCTCATGACAAGAACATGAGTCTCCTGCATAAAATTCTAGCAGAGTTGTGGAAGCTTTGCATTGATGAGGCAAGCCTTTAATTTGTGGTATCTGTTGGTTTAAGGCAACGGCAGTAAGCCTTGCATCTGAAAGATTCACATAGCCTTGAGATTGGAGGCTGATTTTTCATAACATAGTAGAAAAGTGGAGGGGCTTTCTGCAGTGTTTTAAGTTCTGTTTTCTGGTCTAATTACCACTGGTTAGTCTTGTCCATTTTGCTAGTCTGTGAAGTCTGCTTAATCTATGTCTTCTGTCCCACAAGCATTTATATAATTTTGTTCTCCATCAGTATGCCTGGTACGTTTTATGGCTAGAGCTTTCCTAAAAATGCAGATGCAATTGCTGTTGCCCATCCTAACAATGATAGGAAATACGGCTTCTTTGCGTGGACTGACAGTTGTTCATGGAGGGAATCTCAGATCCTGTCCACAGCACTGGTTGCTCATAAAATCCTATGTGGACCTTATAAAAGTAATTTTCATTTTTAATCTCAAAATGAGATTTCAACACAGTTTACTTCACTTTTTCAGTAGGATAGGGATTGAAATGCCTGGTTGGGAAGTTAATGATGCAGTTTGAAGTTGGGGAAAATGCAGTTCAAACAGATGGTGATAATACTATTCTTAGATCACTGAGGCTATGAAACCTTGCTGGTGCTGACGGGAAATAGCAGGCTGCAGCTTCATTAGCCAAAGTGATCAGCCTTTGCAGCTGGGGTCTGAACCGAACAGTGATGACATTTGGGGCAGCTGTCTCAAAGCAGTGGAACATGGGCTTTTCCTTCTTCTGTACTTTCAAATGCAAATTGCAGAGTATGCTCTAGGGACTGACAGAAAAGTACACGTTTGTCTTAGGTATGCAAGAAATGAGTAAATATTGATCATAATAAATACTGATTCTTTGGTTGCTGCAGAAAGGATATTGCAGTTAACACTTGCTTGACATCCTGTGTCTAAAAGGTTTTGAGTTTTGTGCCTTGGTATTAACACGTAATTTTTAAACATCTGGTCAAAAGCCTTGCTCTTTCTTGTGTGCAGTTTCACAAAGTGTAGTTGGATGGAAAGGATGACTTCTGCTCTGCATGTCACTGATGTAACCCGTAAAGAATTAAACTTGTCAGAAGGACCAACAGCTGTCATTGTTGAAAGTATGGAGCAGAATAAGAGTATTGATCAGGCCACCAGTATTTCTTGTAAGCATCCCTGAACTTGATAGCTGTTTCATGCATAAAGTCTGTGGGTTTTCTGCCTGTGCTGCAGAAATCTTTAGATGTCTCTTGCCAAGATCAGTATGAGGCTGAGCTTAATCAAGCTGGTTGAGCTGAAGTTAACTTTTCTTTCCGTCTTGTCCATTAAAGCTCCCGGCTTCGGTTTGTCTACAGCTTGGGGGGGGGGGGGGGGGGGAAGCTGTCTTAACACTTGCCCAAATAAGCCTGTCATCAGAAGACACAAATACCTCTGTAAGCCTCAGCGGAGTCCCTCGTTCCTGCTTCCCCATTTCCCTTCCTCCCCCTCGCAGTCAAGTCTTGGTTTTTTGCTGCCCCATTGCGGGACTACTCACGTGCTCTTTCTTGAACCCTTGTCCCCCTCTTCCCATGGTCTGCTTTGTTTAACCCTGCCTAGATAAAACTGTAAATAAGTGGAACTATTAATTCTTGCGTATGTAAGTTTTGGGGTTGGTTGTCTGCAAGAATTGTAGAGCAGGCATTTTTTGTGTCTTTTGAAATGGGAACGAAGGGTGTTTCCTTCATGGCAGTGCCTCTTGGAGCAGTCCTGCCCTGGTCCTTTCCTTCCTGGCTCCTCAGTCGCTTGCTTCGGTTCAAGTTGTACCCTGCACTTGCTGGTATAATCTGTGTAAGCCAACCAGCGAACTGAGACAGGTGAAGAATACACCACCTCTCTAAACTGTTTTGCAGATTAGTTCCCCAATTTGTTGGGCCCCACAAGAGCTTGTTACCACTGCGGGGAGTGTGTGTGGGAGGGTGCAGCCACACAGCAGTGACTGCGTAAACCAACTCAAATGTACTGCTGGGCACTACAAACTGATAACAAACTGAGCTTGTACCTGGGTAGAAATTCATGCTCAGAAGTACGAATTAATGAGTAAGATTGTTAATTCTGAGGCCAAGGTGTGTACAATATCCGTATTAACAATTTCATTGATGGCTGTTTGGAGAGATACCTGCAGACATCCTTGTTCTGGGATGCAGGCTTAAGTCATCTGGATTTTGGCTTACAGCTCTGTGTTTAGCTGAGGAAGTGTTCCACCTCTCAAGGTACAACTTAACAACTGTGTTTTTTGAGGACCATTGCTAAGAGACTTTAAAAGTACAAAAAATTCAGTAATACCAGGATAACTAAAGTGTTGCGTAGCTTTTCAAATATATGCCTTTTTTTAATATGGTGTATCAGGTGTAATTAACGTGGGGAACTTAGTTCTATAGATACTTAGTTGCCAGTGTTATTCCTGATATTTTCTCTAAGAGCTGAGTAAGACTGTTTCACATTCTGTAAAATTTACAATGATATTAAATATTAAGCAAATTATTTTAAATGCAAGAATCTATGCTAGCAGAATCCTGAAGTCTTTAAATTTTAAAACCATATTAAGCAAAGTTAAGGTTTTTCATTGCTTTATTAACTGGTCCGCGCTGTAAAATGAATGCATACTAAATACTGTAATATAACAGTTTAAACAAAGCCACATGCTTAAAGCAAAAAATAATTTTAAGATTATGTATTTTGTAAATAGATGCCAATTGTACTGAAAGCCTCTCCCCCCACCCCCCTCCATGTAATGTTGCTAATACTCAGCTGGAATCTGCCACTTGTCTTGATCTTTAGAAGCGTGTTGGACCTTTTGCTGGTGTAGTTGCAATAGCTTTTTCGCTGGAAAAATGAGATAGAGCAGCTGCAGACCAAGTTAATTTACTTCCTTTAAAAGCAAAAAATGAAAGTCTGTCTTTTGAACACTTTTGAAAGTTTTCTTTAAGGCCTTTACAGATTGTATCTTTTCCTAGTGTGCTTTAAATTGTAGCAGATAGTGTTTCTAATTGTATCTACCACTGAAATGTAGTGGAGTTTTGGTAGTGGTTTTGGGCAACCTTTTTTTCCTTCTGGCTTGCTTTCTAACAGGCAGTTAACATTAGTATCTGTCTTGCTTCTCGCCAGGTAGTCTGGTTGTCAGTGCAAGGCATGTGCATTTTTTCTGTAAGCTTTTTCCAGGTTTTCAAAGTGCATGAAGACCGCAGTTTTCATAATGTCTTTAGACATGTTGTTAAGTCACTTAAACTTGCCAGTGCATCCTGGGGTGTCAAGCCTAGTAGTCCACTAACATGGGCAGCCTGTTTTATAAGCAACCAGGAAGAACTCATCTATGTGAAACCTACTGTAGGAGGGATTGTGAAGATAGTTGGAAAGCCATAATCGAAGCTTAGGTAGCAGTGGTTTGCTGTTGCATTTGAAGGCTCTTGGGTGTCTTCCACAATATAATCTCAGGTGTGATAATATTGTATTAATGAACTGAGTGATGAAACTGAGCATGCTTATAATATTTGTGGTGATTATTAGTTGAGTTTTGAATTGTCTTCAGCATATATAAACCCATCTTGATGTTTTGAAGAAACATATTCTAAAACAAGGATTAATGTACTGTCATATGCTGAGGCAGAAATAATCAACTACAGCAAGCATGGGGAATAAGTAGCTAGGTATCAGTTCCTCTGAAAATACCCCAAACGTTACAGTGGAAAACCAGCTGGTACCGATGTGGTGTCACAGTCTTGAAGGCAAGCAAAACTCGTAATGAGATGTATAGATAGGGCTGTAATACCTGTACAACATGCAAAGAAACTCTTCCACGCAGTGCACGCAGGGCCTTGGCTGTGGAGCTCTGTAGTTTGAAGTCTACAAGACTATTATAAAGCTGCCCTTTGGTCACACACTCTAAATTTCTGATCAAAGTTTAAGTCCAGGATGTTCCACTAGTAATTATGTTTCTTCCTGCCCAGCTTTTCTAGCAGGGGGGTAGAGTTTACCTTATGTGGTGCAGTATTTTTGCAGAATGCCAAGTGAACTGAACAATGTTCAGCTTCAGTGGCTACAGTCATCTTCTTTGAAGGTTTGCATTGCACAGCTGTTCATAAGCAGTTTGTCATCTATAACACGTTCTTTTAGACTTTAACCTGCTGTTACTTATGTACAACATAGCAATTCGGTTGTGTACAAGCATTAAAATGGCTGTAATAGCTCTTGCTCCATGTGATGGTTCTTACATGGAGCAGTTACTCAATGTCACTCCACAAATAACTGTTCTTATCTGGTTAAAAGTGATAGGTAAATTACTCGAGTTTGTGTGCTAGGAAAACCAGTAATTAAGAATGAAAATACAGGAGTGGAGTGTTGGACATGGTGGTTTCTTGGGCAATGAAGTACAGCAGAGAGAATGGCACACATCCTCCATTTGGAGGAATAGAAAGCACAACTGTCTTAAATTTGGAATTTCTTATATTTCATTCTTGATTGAGGAGTTCTGGAGATCTTATATGTGTAGAGGTTTGGGGTAGCAAGCATGAGATGGTTAGAGCTGGTTGTAACAGTTGTAATATCCTGTTCTTCAATGAAGTGCAAGCCTTTCTTTGTCCTCTAGTGAATGTTTTAGTAGTTGGCTGCTGTAGTGTCTTTAAAGGCAACGTGTGGGATGACTAGCAAAGGTCTTGGTCTTTTGGAGCCAGTAGCTGTGTTGTATAGTCACAGAGGACTTGTCCCTGTCTCTGTGAGGCAGGTGTGTCTGCTTCCTCAGAGATGGTGAGAAATACAATCTCTGGCAGCACATTTTAGTAAGAGACGTGAGGACAAAATAGGACATATGCAAATAGAAATAGGAACTATAGGGTATTCAAGCACAATGGTTCCACAAAGCAGATTAAGAATGGATTTCACAAGCTATCAATCTAGCCTGATTTATGGACTGTCATGCATGTGTATTTCCCCTGGGTATTTTTCACTTTCACTGTATGTGACCAGCTTCATTTGTATTATAAAGCTCTGAAAGGGCAACCACAGCTGGAATGACAAGCACATGTTATGATTGCTTGTTCTTCATTACCTTTTTCAGTTTTTCTGTTTGGTATGCACCATCAAGTCATGGTTTACACCAGAGGCAGCATGATGAGAGAAGTTGAGTGAGAAATGTGTGATTTTGATACGCTTGCAAACTGCCACAAGACCACTGCTGGTGTTTCTGCAGGGTTTCTCTGTTAAGCTTGAAAGCAACTCTGAAACACTCTCATTGGAATGCTTGATTTTTATTTTTTTTATTATTATTATTTTCTGGTGGAGTGACTTTCAACCTTCATCCCTCAGAGCTTGTGCCAAGAACTCTTACAAAAGCCTAACAATTTTATTAAGGGCCTGAAAAGCTGTAGTTGGTTGTACTTGGATAAACAGTCTAGAGCATATGATAACAGATGTGTTTTATGCTTGCTATCCATGTTGCTAATCTTGAAGGGGTAGCCACAAAGAGCCCCTCTTTTAAGATGGCCTGGAATATATAGCATTTGTGTTAGCAGCAGATGCAGGAATAGAAACCAGGAGACCTTAATCTGACCACTAGGTAAAAGTAGTTCTTTCAAAATTTTTCTTCTCAAAATCGAGGGTTTATTTAGATGCTTAAGGCAATGTATACCTTGTTCTTTACGTACAGATGTGCATATATGCATTTGGGTTATTCTGGGATGTGGTTTTGGATTGTGAACCTTTCCCAAATAGAGCAGGTTTATACTCTGAATTCAAGGCTGTTTTCTTTCCTCAATAAAAAAAGAGGGGAGGATAGCATAGAGCTCTCTAGGCTTCAGAACTTCCTTGACCTGTTCTGTTTGTGTGTTTCACTTATGGTTCTTTTGGGATCCTGCTTAAACCTAAAAAAACCAGTGCTACTCTGTTTACTTTTAAAATAAAAACTCAGTGAGGAAAGATACTCATTTGCAAGCAGGTGACCGTCCCACTAGTACCTGAGTAAACTAATCCACACTGCACAACAGAAAACTGACAAAACGCTGTGCTCTTCAATGCTTCCAAATTCGATGTGGATTGGGTTTGAGATTAGGGAAGGATGTTTTGTCTTCTGTTTCCGTGATAACATCCTGAGCACTACAGCTAGTTACAAAACGCGGCTGGTCCTGGTCTTTAGTCACTGTAAACTAACCCTTGGCCTGTTAGGGAAAAACAACACTCCCCTTCCTCTTTTTAAGAAACACTTCTTGTGAATCCCATAGCATTCTCTCTCTACATGTGGAGCTTATGCTGTGATAACAATCTTTTTACTTTTTTTGCATTCCGTTTTGATCAAGCCCTGAAATGAGGCAGTGCATTCATTGCAGCATCCAAATGTTGAACAGTCATCCTTATGTTATGAAGTTCATCAGAATTAGCCTACAGTTAAGCACCATAAAAGTTGCTGAACATAAAATGAATCTCACTTCTGAGAGTCACTGCTGTTACTGAAACACTTGGGAGTCTCTTAGATGAGGGGAAGCCTAATTAGAACACTAGCTGTAGCTACTTCTAGCTCTGTAAAGCTATTTTTGTTTGGGTTGTAAAATCACCAATGCTGATTTTTACTGCAGGCTACTTTCTATAATGGAGATTTTGCAGCATTCTTCTTGAAAATACACTTTGTGGTCATCTATAGCTTAACCTTTCTACAGGTGGTAATAGTGGGCAGGCTGATTTCAAGAGAATTCTGTAGTTGCTGAGGCTGTCGTCTCGCTATCCTTCACAAGCAATGTAGGCAGAACTGGTGAATTTGTTATCATTTTACCTCTGTGGTTTGTGCCTGTGTAAACTTCCTACAGAGAAGGATGCTTCGTTGAAGACAAGACCTGTGGCAAAGTTCCTTGCGCTTTATTGACTGCTTCCAGGGTCTCCATCAGACATTTTCGAGATTGTTGCAATATACTTTAGAATACTGGTTTTTTTTCCTCCCATCTCTTTGTGCCACATAAACCAAAAAAGTTGAGGCATAGGGAAAGAGAATTGTTGTCTAGATTGTTCTGTCTTTACTTCTTTCTCTTTCTCCTATTATCTTAAATAAGTCTTCATAATTGAAGGCTTTTGCCAGAGGGGAAGTAGTAGTACAAAACTTGCAAGGCCTGAGAGGCAGGGTAAGTTAGTCTGTGCTGAGTTCTGGCCTTGTGGCTAGGCTTGACTGTACCTCAGCTAACTTCAAGTTGCCTCAAGTATCCTTGTGTTACATACATTTAAAAAAAAAAATAAATGGTTTTGAAGTGAAAGCTTGAATGCTAATTCCTAGCTACGTTCCTTTCTTTGGACTTGAGTTTATGTCATACTTTACTTGCCAGCCAGTGCTACTGTGGATTTCTTGACCCACTGTATCCCTTTCTATCTGGAGTTTTGCATGGTGAAATATTGCATGGAATTGTAATAGCAACTTGCCTTTATCTCATGTAGTTAAAAGTAACATTGTTCCCTGTAATCTTACCCAACTAATTCTCCGCATCAACCCTTTCTGAAGGTTGGGGAATACTAGATTTACCTATAAACATTTATATGGAATGAATCTCCAGTAATGAGTAGATTTGTGCAATAGATTTGGAGCACAATATTATTTACAGTTTGGAAGAGCTTAGATCCTAAAGCAGCTGTGGTCTGTGACTTTCATTGTCATTTTTGGTTTGTTGCCTCTCAGCTTTGTCTTATATTCGAACTAGTGTCCAAGTTCCGTCAAGATGAATGGAAATAACTTAGTTTCTTTAAGAGGAACATATGTCTAAAGGCGGTACTATGTGATCCAGGTACTAGCTTTTTGATTTGGAAAGCTTCAAAATGTATTCTCCTTGATTCCTACTTTCAGCTGCTTGGCCTGGTGGGGTAAACACTGTCAATGTGAAAAGTCAGTGTGTGCACAGTGTTGAAGTAGCAGTCATCACTTCAGATAAGGCTTCTGACAAAAGCATCACTTGAGGAGTGGGGAAGAAGGGTCCTTGCACTTCATATTTGTGCTCTTTTTGTGCCTTTAAAAGGATAAGGGTGGAAGAAGTGTTTCTACAGTGATAATGAGGATTGGGGTGAGGGTGAGAATGAAAACCTGTATCCACAACACATTATTGCATTCTATTAAAATCTACATGCATTATTTAAATATTATATTGTAATACTAGGGAGTTGAGTGCAGTTTAAGAAATAATCTTTCTGTGGCTATTTCCACTAACGCTTGCTCGGTGGTTGTTAAGCCTTTTCACAGTTTTTGTATCCACCTAGAGAGCAAGTATTCACAATCTTAAAGCATGTCCAGACACGGTGCTTTAGGTTTTGATCTGAAAAATAAAGTATTTTAGCAGTTGTGTTCTTGACCTAGTAATCTTAATCATCTAATGTATCTTTTTGTATTGAATGTATAGTTAAAATGAACTGTACTGTGTGTCATGACAAGTAAACCACTAACAGAAAAAGTCTCATTTGACTTGACCTGAATTACAGTGCCATTTGATGTGCAGATGACCCTAGGTTTCCACAAGATGCCATTTCCACTGCAGAGCCACCTTGTTGATGGTGTTAGGCAGCCAGCTTGAGGAAGATTCATTTGTTTAAGGGATTTTGTGCAACATGAGGATGAGGCAGGGAGCTGCAGGTTACCAGGCCATGTCTTGGGTTGTCTTCTGCAAAACCCTGAAGAGGTGACTTTGAATAGCCTGTGGTGCCATTTGCAGCAAGTTTGTGGTGAGGAAAAATGCCATATAATGGACTGTGGTGAGCTTGCTTTGTTGAATCCAGGTGTAGCTTCCCTTGAAGCAGTGGGTGCTTGCTGGTTTTGTAGCAAGTTTGTACCTCTCTTCTTGAAGCAGAAAAGGAGCCATTTTTCTCTGAAATAAAAAGCTGTGTTAAAGCACCTCTAGGGAAAGTGAGAATTGGCCTCCCAACCACCATTCCACCCTGGGACAAGTAATTTCCAGGCTTAAAAATCCAGTTGCGGAATTGCTGCTTTTCAGTCATTTGTTCACTTTTAAAAATTTTAAATCCTGCCCAAGTTGGAGTGTTGTGAGCACTTTCCTTGTATTCCTGAGATTTTGGGAATGTTTCCTTGTTTTCTTTGTGGCAGTGTTACTGCAACTTTGTCAAGGAGAAAAACTGTATCAGCAGCTAACAGGTTGTACTTGAGCAGCTGTGTTACCCAGCTCAGCAAAAATCCCGAAAACTTACAGTTCAGGGAAAGGAAGAGGTTCAGCCAAAACTCAGCCCTCCCTGAACAAGTTTTTTGGGTTTTGTCTTTCCAAAACTCAAGTATTCTGATGAATTTGGCTAACTTTGCAAGCACGTAAGTATGTTCGAGGCCTTATGTTTAGTTCCATGTTTGCATAAGGGAGTCAGCTTGAGAGTTGAGATGCCAGTCCTGCTTGTTGTGTTCCAGTTTAATGCCTGCGTGTTCCTGAAAGTTGTTTTGAGAGGATCAAGACTGGTGCAGCAATTCACAGGGGTGGAAAAGCTGTGCTTAGAAATACTCACTAGGTATGGAATTGAAAATTGGTGGGGACGCCTGTGTGAACTGTTCTAGCTAAAACTTGGGAACTGCTTTGTGCAGTTCTTCAGCAGTGCCCCTTCTCCATTTCCATGGGAACAGATGGGCTTTTGTTGATAAGAGGTCTATTATCAAACTAAGAAACTGAGGGGCAGCAGTTGAGCCACTACTACTGTGAAACAGGGCTGACTGCAGACCGAGGGCATCACATGGCAGTATGTGTTCAAATGTAGTGGCTAAAAATATCCTTCCTTCTTCCTCCTCTCAGGCACAGATGCCCCAGTGTGAAAGGAAGGGTCCCTCTGGCATAGACTTGATTAGATCTATAGCAGCCAAGGGGATTGGCTGCGGAGGAACGCTTTACGTTTTAACTTATACAAAAAAAATGGGTTTTAACAGTTGTAGAGATAAAATAAGTGTGTGTTCCTTTTACGGTTTTTTTTGCAGACTCCAAAGCTGTTTCAGTTTGGAGCAGTGAATCTTTAAGTTTTGTTTTGTTGCTGAATTTATCTGTATCTATTTCTACTTGGGGAAAATTTCAAAGTAAAATCCAGTGATACGTGCAGTACTTGGACTAAATTTTATAGTTTTGGTAAGTCTGGGAAAATATCACTGTAGTTCAGTCAAGAGTCTTTATTTTTCTCAGAGGCATAACTTTTTGAAGTATCCAGATGATAAATTTTAATCTTAATTATTTTCTGGAAATCACTTGAAGGCCAGTTGGAGGTATGGGACAGATGGATTTACTGGATGCTTTTCTTAAAATATTTTGCAGAAAAATGGTTTAATTACTTGAAGTCAGTTCTTTCATTTCAGTGGCTTTACAATTTAAGAGAGAGCAGTGTCAGCTGTAAATGTCTAAGCTGGATACACCAGTGCAGAGTTCTTAGGCGTGCTCCCAACTTACTTTTTAGTTGTATTTCACTAATGGATGTTAGTGGCATAAGTTGTTTTGGAAAGCTGAAATTTGACATGACTCTTCCATAGTTGTCATAATAGCTACAGAACTTCATAGCAGCCAGCAGAATTCCAGCCTTGTGCACATGACTGCAAAGTTGTCCTGAATTTAAGGTACTTCAGTACAAGTCACTTTTGCTTTACTAAGCATTGGGAGCTGCTCCAGCAGTATCTTGAAGAGGCTGTCAGAAAAAATGATTTTGCAGATAGCTGTGTTATGGAGGTGACTTCTCTTGAAATACGTGGTCGTGGAACTTTGTAAACAAAACAGTACATGCCATGTCTCTGGACGAGTGCACACTGAAAGACCCAGAAAGGGGAAAACAAGGGTGTTTACAGGGTGACTGTGTGTGTATAAGCTCCCTGGTATATAATATAGGCCATGGATAGTTTGGCCGTTTGCCAGGGTGTGAATGGAGCTGTGACAGCTAGTTTGAACGGTCCTAGAAAGGACAACTGGCTATGGAGATATGTCAGTCAGTTGGGGTGTGAAGCAGGAAAAAGTCCTTGGAGCAAACAAAGCCACTGAAGGGGGGAGCTGTGGAGGATTCATTATTACAACAGAAGTCCCCTGAACAGGTTGCACATGCATATGTGTAGGCAGTTCACCTAACTCGGCCTTTTATCGAGCTGTTGGTTTTTTGGGGTGGTTTTTTTGGTTTGGTTTGGGTTTTTTTTTCCCAGGCAGAAAGCTTAATGCATGCCTCAGCAATGCTCCCTCGATGGCATTTGGCTTCAGGCCAAGCATTAATGAGTACCCCAAGCCCTATGTGATTTGGCTCCTCCAAATCCATTAGCATATCTTCAGAGCAAGATAAAACTCATTAAAATAATTTACATTTGGGCATTAGAATTTCTGATAATTTTTAATACTTACTGCCAAAAGCACAAATATGTGGTAGTGTTCTTCATATGAAGCTACAATTTACCAGGTGGGTTTTTTGATTGGAAAAAGAACAAACTGCTATATCGCTTAACTGCTACTGGTAATGAAATGAGTTTGTGGTACACAATCTTGTCAAAGGTTTGATCTGTGCTATCTTTGATAAAGGAATGCATGTTATTACATAAGATTTGGCTTATTAGAAATCACATCAAAATGTGTCATATTTGTTTCTCTTGCATTGTAAACGAGTCTAGTGATGGTGGCCGAGGTATACAACAGCCAAACTTCCTGGTCATTGAAGCCAATGTGCCAAAATCTTTGTGTGACTGAGTTGCAGATCTGAGCTTCAACCTGTGCCCTCTGTCTCCCTAGTCTATGCAATTTGCTTTTTTACACACCTGTTTTTAATCTCCATATTCCTTGCTCAGTATCCCAGAGCTGCCTGCTGGTGTTACCTACCTGTATTTTGTATTCTGGAGTCGAATCAGTTTCTGCACAGAAGTCTGTCTCTCAGCACAGTGGTTGTGAAAGATGTGCACCATTTTCTTGCTTAGAGGCAGTTCAGCAGACGTCAGCTGATGTGCATCAACTCTCCATGTGCAAGCTTTTACCTCAGAGCCTGTAAGAGCCACACTTGAACTGCTCATGACCTGTGGTCAAATCATTCTTGCTAAATGGCTGAATTGTAATGCATGCTAAAACAATGCTTGTAAATAAATAAATTGGAGCCCAGAGTAGTAACTGCAGAAAAGATAGCTTCAATATTTTTATCCATATAAAAGTACTTAGGATCTTTTAAGTATATAAAGTCTCTTCCACTGAAAATATCCTGAATTGGGCTGTAAAGGTACATATCTTTGCTCACCCCAAGTTTTGTAGATGTGTCCCTGCTACTATGAGAGTTCCCCAGTGGAAGTGCTGCTGCCCGGGGGATGTCCATCCTACCATCAGCCTCTTCACTTGGGAGTTAAGGAGCAGCCGGGTAACATTACGCACTGTAATTCACTGAGGAAATTCAGATTCTGTTCTCTTTTTAGCTTTACTGGATTTCATTTTGGTAGGTGTTGAGGTTCTTCTCTTTTAGACGTAGTGGGCAACAGTGGGGCAGATCAAAGTGTTGATATGTCATGTATTTTTGAAAGGCAGCAAACTTATGATGTTTAGAGTTTGAAGCACTTCCATCAGCTGTAAGAATTTTAAGGCCTGCACCTGTAAATTCTTGTCTGCTTTTCCTTTTGAGGTTTTTTGTTTGTTTGTTTCCTCTCATCACCTTTCCAAAAAAGAAACTTAGTGAGATTGGGGGGGGAGGGGGAATCAGAAACTGCTATAATTGCTTACGAAGATTTTGGGGTTTTGGTGGATACCTTCACCATAACTGTGTGTATGTAGTATGTGATCTCTGGATCTGCCTTCATGTTTTCTTTCTCTTTGCATTTCCTCATCTTCCCACATTCAGCCAATGCTAATGATGTGCTACTTTTGTGACTTGAGACTTTAAGTATATATATATTTTTAAAAAAAACAAAACCAGATTCAGCTTTTGTTGGCCATTATCGCCAATTTGAAGAACCTCAGGAAGCTGAGAAGGAATGAAAGTGTCCAGGGAAAAGCAGTGGTGTGGTGCTTAATTCTAAAGGGGAGGCAGGTTCTGTACTATGTCTCCAAATAATATCTTTTTGAGGAGGTAGTTTCAAACTATAGCATGGCTTTATTTACAGAACATAATACCACTTTATTCGGGAGACTACTTTCAGTTAGCGGACCAGGCTTGCCTGTTGCACTGTACCAGTTGGCAGAATTTCAATGAAAAATAAAACAACAAAGTTTATAGAGCGAGTATGCTTTGGAATAGCAATTTGTGCTTTTAAAGCTACTTGTTCTTGTGGTTTCTCTGTTGTGACTGCTGATCTTTCATTCGTTTTAGAATAAAGTTATAGTAAGAAAAGTATCCCTTTAAAGGGAGGGGGACGGACATCTTTGTTTATCTACTTTTGTTGTTTGTATGTATTTAACTTTATTAACATAAAAAATGCTCAACAGGCAGGTCACTGTTTATGCTGTCTGATTTAACCTGGTTTTAACTTGTATCAGCAAAACCAGCTGAAGCTGTCAGTTGGATCTGCAGCTGAGCCTGTACTAACATCATGAGGGAGTTTTCTTGTAAAATGGTTTATAATGTAGATGTTGCCTAGAATCTTTAACATATTCAGTGTGCAACCAGTGCAAATGCAGAAAAGCTGGATAAAATCACATTTCTGCTGAGAGCATCAGGTTTGTCAGCTGAATTCAGGAAAAAGCGATTGTTAGAAGTGATAAAGATATGGAATTTCTTGGCTTGCAGATTTTGGGCAGAGTTTTTGGTGATGACAGACAACTTAATCTTTGGCACGGATCTCAGTCTAGTTACCCTGTTAAAAGTACCTGTGGACTTACAGTGACTTTCTCACTAAAGCATGGGGTTTTGGCACTAAAATCCTTTGGCTATTTTAAATTACTCATTCAGCTTTTTGTTCACAACAGTTCCAAACATTCATGAGATGCAGTGGAGTAGCATGACTAGCACAGGTTTTTTTTTTAATAGGCTCATTTACAAGAGCAGTCTCTGAAACAAGAATGGGAAAAATAAGCTAGTACCTTCATCGGTTTTTTGCTGTGTCTTGAAATGTGTAAAGCTTATTTTTTGTTTGCTTCCTTCAGGTTTTGAATGAAGAATGCGATCAGAATTGGTACAAGGCAGAACTCAATGGAAAAGATGGCTTCATTCCCAAGAACTACATAGAAATGAAACCACACCCGTAAGTAGAGCTTTGGTGATAGGCTCCCTTGATTTTACTTTTGCACATCCTCTCCACAGAAGGAAGGTTTTCTGCTGAATACTTTGCAAAGCATACCTTGCCATTTCTACCAAAATGTATGGCTATAGAGTGTTATCTCTGGTGGTATTGTTTACTGTAACTCATTTCACAGCTAGCTATACAGCAGGGTATTTTTGGAAACTTTTCTGGTGTTTTGCTGTAGGGTCAGATGGACTATCTTGGCAATGGCAGGCATAAACCAGCAGAACACTGGGGTAGAGAGTTGTCACCACCACTGCCCCTGGAAAAAGAGCGACTGTGTTCTTGTGTTGATTCTCTATTTTACTTAGCATAGCAGATAAGAGTAAAAATTGTGGATTCACAGCTCACCAGAAAAATGTTTAAGGATATTTGGAGCTGAATTCTTAGTATGTCTACATCAAATCCTGAGTATAGAATCTCAGAACTGTTTAGGTCAGACAGGACCTCTAACAGTCATCTGGTCCAAAACCTTCCTCACAAAACAGACTGACCTCAGAGAGTGTGTACTGTTATACAAGTACACTGGCATTGTTTTGCAACTCTAGAGAACTGTATTTGAGTAACTAATTTGAACATTTCCTCTTAGTGTAAAGAATCTAGCATATGAAAATAGTAGCACTTCATGAATGGGTATGTGCCTTTCGTTAGTTCATATATTTCTGCTGTCTTCTATTAAATTCTGGTTCTGCCAAGCTTTGAGATCCTTGCACATCTGAACAAGAAAACGGCAAGCTCTGGGTAACAGATTCAAAAGCGAGAAAAGGTTTAGGAAGGAACAGCAAAACCTGTAATTAGGGTTTTTACGAGAAGCTGTAGTGTTTGTTGCCTACAAAAAACTGATGATTGATTTGTTAATTGTTGACTGTGATTATATCATGAAGATACTGCAGTTAAATCCAAAAAAGAATTATTTTTCTAAGGGGCCTTTTGAAATGGGAGAAGGGAGCTTCTGTGGGACGGTGCCCCAAGAAGAGGAGGTATACTGCTTTAGTGCAGCCAAGTGGGAAGTGAAGCAAGAACACACAAAATTCTGAAATTGTTTAAAGCCTTGTCTGCTGCAGTAACGTGTCTAGTTTACCCTGATCATGCTAGTCTGCTGGGGATCTCTCTCTCATTGCCATTTCTCCCTCTTTGGTTTGAATCATCATATGTCATCTTATAGCAGTTTTGCAGGTATTTTGTTTGAGAGAGATACAGCTGTCAGTTTTTTCAGTTTTGATATCAAAAGGGAATGAACAATATCTGAGCCTGCAAGTGGGTGAATTTGCTAGTGGTTTTTAAGCATAGTTAATTTGACCTTTTCTGAAGATGTTTAAACTGCTGACGGCAGCTGGATGAGTTAGCTCTGTGTGTCAGCAGTGCTGGGAGTCTTAACTAGTACATTAACAACCCTGGGAAATTATGCAAAAGTTTTTATAGTATAATGTTTGCTTAGCTGTAATGCAGAGCTCTCCAGTCAGACAGGTCATACAAAAAGCAAATTGCAGGCAGCTGACTAGGAGTGAGAAAGAGAATGTTCCTTTTCTCAGTTGTGGGAAGGTGGCGTGAGGGCTTTTCAAGGAAGTTTGGAAAGAAAGCAACTGAAAATGGCTTTGAATCCTGTCCTAGGATATGAGACTAAATCCTCCAGCCCCACAGCTAGTCTTAAATGCAGTGTTTCTTGCTTCTATTTTGCAAATCTTAGCTTCCTTTGTAACTAATCACAAATGAAGCTGAAAGGAACATGTGGCACGCCTTGGTCACCAGCTGAGTTACCTGGGTTCTGAAGCGTTAACCTGAATTGCCACGTCAGTTAACGAAGCCAAGATGTAAGTAGACAGAGGCATGACACTCAGAGAAGAGCTGCAGGAAACTCTGGGCAGGGAGGCTTCCTGTGAAGGCACAACGGGGCGGTTTGGTTGCAGGACTACTTTTCTCTCTTGGAGGGGGCAGGGGAGGAATTTGCCGTTTAGGAAGCAGCCTGGATCAGACTCACGGTGTGAGTGCTCAGGGTGTTTGTAATCTGTTTTTCTTGAAGATAACTGCTGCAGTCTCACTTTGCAATATCGTAACTTAATGTGGAGGAAATCAGCCAAGCTACGTGATTGTGCTAAGGAAAGGCAGAAGAATTGCCAAACTGCCTATTGAAGCGAGTCTGAAAGCAATGTGTTGTACCAATCAATGCATCTCCCTCTAGCTGTGCAGCATCAGCAGTAATGCCTGGATTTGGTTTTGCGGTGCTGACTGGATGAGTTTCACTTACATTACAAAGCTAGCTGGAGACAAGTGTTATCAAGCTCAGCCCTTCAGCAGGGAAGCTGTGGGAGTGTTGTGGACAGTTTCTTTGGCCTAATTCTCCATGTGTGATTTTTATTATTTTTTTCAGTCATTCTGCAGCAAAGATTCATATGTACACAATACTTGATGCTGTAGAAGTGCGTTCTTAAGTAGAGAGTAGTCCTGCAAAATAACTTTCCTTTGTTTCTTTCATCTGTGGGGTTTTCATCTTTTTTTTTATTTAGAATTCAAGCTCCTTTTATTTTGGCTAAGTGGTAACAAAGTCATAAAACTTCAAGAGAGTTCAAGAATTGTGAACAATTTTTAGTCTTTCTGTTTACAGTGCCTTAGAAACAGCTGGCAGAATAAGAACTTGATATTGCTGCTTTGGAAATGTTACTTCCTTCAGTCGAATTATACACTTCTAGTTTGTAGTGATTCAGTAAAATTTAGGGGGAAAATAGGGTATACTTCAGGAAGTATGATAGACATTCTGTTGAGCTCTTTCAGGCTTGCTTTCTGTTTTACAGAAATGGGTGAGGTGTTTTGGGTTTTGGTTTTTTTAAGATGAGGCTTTCATTTCCAAGTCATATGTAAATAATGGAGATTATTTGAGAACTAAACAGAATGAAAACACTTTGTAAACAAGGACTATGGCAAGATATCTAAAAACATAACACAAAGCTTGCTGCATGTAACATTTGGTAGAGGCAAAAATCAAGACTTCCTTATCTTTATGACAATTGTGCCCAAAGCCCAGGAAACAAAATACTACCTTGGAATTCTGAAGGTGTGTCACATAAACATTTCTCTTGGTTGAGTTTGAAGGCAGCAGAGTGCAGTGAGAGACAGGTAGGCACTCCCTCCCTGCCACCTTGGGTGCTGAGAAGTGGCGCAGATGCTAAACCACCAAGAAAGTACTGAATGCCCTGTTGTTCTTCACTGGAAATAGGATCGTTGTGAAAGAAAACTTTTCTTTTCCATTCCAGGGGATAAAAAGTACACAGCAAGCATTGCAAGTAGAACACATATAGGTGATCACGGAAACCAAGTTTGAACACAAGATGTATCATTTTCAGTGCCAAAATGCTTTTCATAATGGAGCTGCATAGCTAAATAGAGTGAATACCCCTTTTACAAGGGGGATGTTCTAGAGCTGTTTTATTGAGTATGTTGCATATAGTAGAAATACATCATCAACCTTGATATAATACAGGAATGTGCTTTTGTGTAGCCTCCTGTGGTGAGCAGATATTGAAGGCAGTTAGTGAGAGCTACCAGGAGCTGGCAAGTCTGGTAATCGAATAATTGGGCCTCCTTCATCTCTAGAGATAGCTTACTCTTAGAGAGGAAGATGTGACTTTGTGACATCTTTTAAGAACAACTGTTTCAGGGAGGGTTCTGCAACTTCTGTCTTACTGCTGCACCAAAACCTTCGCTGTAGAAAGTAAACTTTATGAGTGGAGCTTGTTAGTAAATGCTCTCCTCTAAGGTCAATCATCTGCATGCTTACAGGCTGTGGTAAGTGCTTCTATCCTGTGTGATCTGTTACTCAGAACTGAAAGCTGTACTTTTTGGTTGTGAAGATGGTTCTGCTTTTCCCACACCATGTGACCTACCACTCACTCAGCCCTTGTTTGTCTTTAATCTTGGATTAGTTTGGAAATGCAGATGTAAATGTGGGTAAGAATCCCGTGACTGGGGGGTGGGTGGGGGGGGCTGTTTGGTCAGTGCTGACTATCTGGTTGCCTGAAGTGTGTGTGGAGGTGGTCAGCCTGTGGCTTTGATTTCTGTGCTGCTCTCACGAACTTCAGATGTGGCTTCTATGGTGCAGCTATTTCATGTGACTGCTAGATGGTCCTAACTGTAGGAGAAAGCAAGAAAATAGGCTACTGAAAAAATATTACCAGCATCTTTCCTAGAACCAAATGGCATGCCCAGCTCTGCACTCCTCTGCAGTGAAGCAGAGAGAGACTTTGAGGGAACTTTGCTCACTTGGTCTGCGTGTAACTCCGCTCCTGCGTGCCTTAGCTTTCTGACACGATACCGTCTTTGACTGCAGTGCTGTGGTAGGGGTCAGAAGGATTGGACTCTGGGCTGCAGGAACAGCCAGTTGCTGAATAAAGCTACTCCTTCTCTCTGCTGAAGCAGTCATGTTTTAAAAACCACCTGATCTAAAATAGACCAACAGTTGCTTTTGTTAAAATGCACATTCCACTTGTGCGGGATGGGTCAATCTATAGACAGGATCTTCCTTCTACGTTTCCCTTGCATTTTGCAAATACTACTGTTTTTTTAAAACATTTCTACCTGCTAAAATATTGATGGTTTTGTGCTTAATTCTTAATAACTTAAGTTTTCTATATTTTCTGCTCTGTAAATCATGGCTTCGGCATGGGTGACTTATCCTTAGAAGGCCTAAGTAATAAAGGAGACTGTGTAATTACCCCTCACTGATTATCTTTGGGTACTAATAGTGAAATAAATGGTGCTTTTATCATAGGGAAGTTCAATAGTGACCAGCCAGTAGTGCAGGGCTACTTCATTGTCTCAGAGTTGATGGCATCATACAGTTTGAACAATTAAAACTTCACATGTAGAGACGTGAGACTTCATTTCTTAGTGACAGAGGAAGGGACTCAAGTTTCTTGCTTGAGCTAGGCATTTAATCTTTAGGTTGAGGTTATGAGGTCTAATTACTAAGATAACAGTGCGGACCACAGTAGACCTTTTAATTTTGTCCAAGGTTGTAGCAAGTTCCCAGGGTAGTCATCTTAGTCTCACAAAGCAGGACTTTGCTGTGAAGCAATTGTGTACATTAGGTTCTCATTGTGTTGTTTTATATGCTAAACTGTAGATATACTGGAGTGCGAAACAATGTGAATAATGCATTAAATTCTGAGTGAGGTTTTTTTTCCACCTCTGAAAATAAATCCTGTAATTTGAGGATTTCACTCTTACCACATTGCAAAATTGGATGAAATAGGGCTATTGCAAGCACCTACTTAACGAGTCATGGTTGCTTCCTTGCTGGGATGAAACATTGTGAAAAGCTGCATGGGTTCAGTAGCCTGTGTTGCAGTGGCAGCGAGGTGCAGTGTAGTTATTTCTGTTAGCAGTAGTTTCATCTTTGTGTGAATATCTATGTCTGGTTCCTCCATGAAAGGATTGACATTCTTAACTTTCCCTATTGTTTTCTTTTCCTCGCTACGCAGGTGGTTTTTTGGAAAGATTCCCCGAGCAAAGGCTGAAGAGATGTTAGGCAAACAAAGACACGACGGTGCCTTCCTTATCAGGGAGAGTGAGAGCGCTCCTGGGGACTTCTCCCTCTCAGTCAAGTAAGTAATGCCCAGAAGCAATCGTGTGGGGTAATCAGGCCATCTACTGCTCGTTTGGACTAGTCAGTAAAGGGCGGGTGATTGGCAATGCTGAAAAGCAGGAATAATCTTCCAGATGCTCTGTCATGTTTCTGTCCTTCCAGTGATACTCCTCCTCTAACAGAACAAATATATACGTTCTGGTTTGTGATGAGCCCACAGGGCTGACGTGGTGGCACGTTGCTCTCCGGCTCATGTAGTCCCAAGCACTCTCTCTTGGTTTATTTGTGCATCCTATTTCTCCTCCTTACAGCTACAGAGTGCCCAGTGTGGATGTATTTTCTCCCATCCTCCTTCATTCCTCTTCTGCAGTACAAGTTATTACTCTTCTCTCTGTATGGTACACTTCCAAATATGTTTATCATGTCTGCTTGGCATGTGCTTTGGGGATATTAATGTTGTCTAGCACTGGGACATGTAGCTGTGAAAACAGAGGCCTCTTCGATCTCTCACAAGTGGGGTCCACGTTGGTAGAGAAACTCAGTCTAATAACAGTGAAGTGAGAAGGAGCAGTTCTCATCCTTGAGTAACCATACTAGAAGTACTGGCTGTTAACCAGCAGGAGCCTGCTAGTTAGCCATGACCCACATAATACCTCTCTTGCCCGTCTGAAGTCACTGTAAGATAGAGGTATTAGAAACATGAAGGAGGATGTGATGTAATTTAATGTGGCTTGGGGGTAGGTGGGATTCTATCCTCAGCAGTTGATTTTGCTGGGCTTTTTTACTTTCTGTAATCTTCCTCTTTCCTATCAGAAATGAACAAGATTTTCTTTAGAACCTAACAATAATTTTTGATCATCCATGCATAATTCGTAGTTTGCTCTATTTTCTGTGGCTATCGGTGATCTGTCTCAACATGTTTAGGGTGTTGATTTTTTTTTTTCCTGGTCATCTTTGGTCTGTAACCAAATTTTTGCCGTCCTGTACAGTAGCACTGAGTCATACCAACAGACTGGATTAAAGCTGTTGATGTTAGAGATGTTTATATTTCTGGCTTGGATATAATCAGCTGAGCTGGAATACCAGATATGAATGGAAGCTTCATTCCAGAAAGTGCATTCCTTTAAGAAACATGAAGTTATGATAGCATAGCTCTGCTTGCCTGTCAGCTTAGTGTTGCCATCTGGTGGTAATTTCTCAGTTGATTTTTTTTTTTTTCCCCCTGTTTGTTTAATTTAGAAGTCTTTTTCCTAAACAGCGATCTGCAGGATTTGAAATGGTGCGAAGCTCTCAGGCTGAGGAAGGAAAAGCAGAGGGCAGTATTCATGAGTCCTTTAGTGTTAGCTTTGTAGCCAAGATAGTGCCTACTTTTTCAGCCAATGTATAGAAGCTATGCATGCCAAGTTGTCTTCTGTTTCCAGTGTTTTAGACTGAAGTAAAAATACCGAAGTGCCATTCATCTGGAAAATCCCAATGGACCTCTTTGGATTTCCTCTTTATTCAGAATAAAGTTGTTGGAAAAGTAGCTTCAGCTGAATGCCATTATTTGTCAGAAAGAGTTGTTAACACAGAGTTGCAGTTGCTGCATTACATGTGCAGCATAACCTTCTGAGCATTTGGGGGGGTTTGGGGGTTTTTTGTTTTCTTTTTGTTTTTTAAAGACTAGAGAGAGACTTTTGTTTTGCAAGACAGTCTTTTGCATAAGACCAGACTTCCTGCCAAAAGAGACAATCCTACCCCCTCCCTGTGGCAGTGTTTTCCCAGTAACTTACCTATAATGGGACTGGTGCTTATGTATTGAATTACCACTCACAGAGTGGTGCTGTGAGAAGTACAGGCCAAGAGCAGCACAAACCTAAACTGCTGTGAAATTGCTGTGGGTGAAGAGCTAAAGCAAAGTGCTTGTACTGTTTGACTTCAAAATTTTCTATTTGGGAGCGTGAAGCAGAAGGCACCATGGTGCAGCTACTCTAAATGTGACCTGGTATTTGTACTGCAAAGCCCACGGCATGTGTCCTTGGTGTTCTGTGTGCTGTCTTCAGTGACTCGGGTGACTGCATGCACACATGAAGTAGTACATGTACCGGATGCCAGCTATGTGGCAACGTAGTGTAAAATAGCTGAAATATTGCATGTCATCCAAGATAAAGTGTTGTGACACCAGAAATCCTTTACAAACAGACCTCAAACTTCTGCAGATTCAGAGTGGTTTGAAAAGCTGGTTTTAAACTGAAGTCCTATTGTAAGAAAAGTACACGTGAATCTTGCGGGGTTTTTTTTCAAAATAAATTCAGTATTTGGATTCCATTTTTCTCATCACTGATTTCTGTAAAATGCAATTGACAAGTGGACATCTTTTTTACAGCAGCCAATCGGTATCTATATTATCAGTGTCATTGACAGTTTGCACTGGTCCCTGAAGGACATTTTTGTTCCAAACTCTGTGCCAACAATCCCAAAAGAGGAGTACTCGGTGACTAATAATATGTTTTTTTTGCGTTCTTCATTCTTTCCGCACAGGTTTGGAAATGATGTGCAGCACTTCAAGGTGCTTAGAGATGGGGCTGGCAAATATTTCCTCTGGGTGGTGAAGTTCAATTCTTTGAACGAGCTGGTAGATTATCACAGATCCACATCTGTCTCCAGGAACCAGCAAATATTTCTCCGGGACATTGAACAGGTGCCACAGGTAAGAGAAGTGTCTTCATAGAATGCACTTCATGAACTATTGCAACCACAGTCTGAAGTGGGATTGCATCTTAAATAAATAGGGGTGGAAGGAAGCTGACTGACGTTTTTCTTGTGTGTGAAAGTGTGTCTTTAGATCCTGCAGCCAGTATTATACTGGTGGATAAGCTGGATGTTTGTGCAGAGCCCACCTGCTAACTCCTCAGTCTCCCCCCCAGTCCTGGCAAAGTGTTACTGTTGTGTGAACTAGTGGCTTGTCTTAATGTTTATGGATACTGTTGCAGGAAGGTCATCTGATTCCTGTGCATTAAAAAGAGGTTTACTCCTTGTTTAGGACATAGTAAGAAAGGATAGTTCTATTTATACTGGTTTATAGCCAGAACTGTACACCTCAGTAGCCGGTGAAGCTTTGGCACTGGTTTTTCCTGAAGAAGTGGTTGCAGGTAGTAACATATGGATCTGGTTTGGATCTAGCCAGTGTTAAGAGAAACAAAAACCTACTGCTACGTGCCAGCGGAGCAGCTTGTGTATGCATCTCTAGCTCTTTGTTTTGTCCCATTTCCCAGAGCAATCAGAATGTTACGTTGCATGTAACTGGATCTTTTGTCATTTTTGGATAAATCCTTTTGCTTCCTTGTGCAGCATTCTAGTTCTAGCTTGAAGACAGGGGGTGTGGAATTCGTACTGCTCTCCAGGTGCTGTGGGCACCGGTTTGTCCGAACTAACATCTGGCTCTGCACTGTTGGGTCAGTGAAACAGAGGGTGAGAGAAGAGCTGACTGAAAATGACAAGCATGAAGATACCTTCCTGATTTTAGGAATGCAAGTCTATTTTAAGTAGACTGTTAGCTTTTCCGTAAGGATGGAAGTATTTGCTGACCAGGCAAAATGCTCTGTGACAGAATTTCTCTATACTTGAGAGTTTTAAGGAAGATGTGTAAAATGCCAACATCCAGGTTTTGTGTATCAACAGCTTTGTGTTAGGTAGATCAGTTATATTCATAATGTCTGTTGGTGAAAACACAATGAATTAGCAAAGAGACTACTGTATTGCAATAGCCTACAGATTTACAGTAGGTCATGAAGACTGGAAAATACTAGGAAAACATTTGAGTCGTGTGCTATCTTTATTTCGGCTCTTTCACAGAAACCTGACTTTTCTGTAAGGTCTTCTCTAGACTGTACTTTCCTATTTTAACGTCTTGTTACAGATATTGGAAGCTGGCTTGTAGGGAAATGAAACAACCCAAATGTTTGTTGTTAAACTCCAGTGTAAGTTAAGGTCCTGCCTGAGGGAGCAGATGTCTAGAGCGCTGTGGATGATTCTCACTTCGTGTATCTTTTTCTTTCCCCTTTCAGCAACCAACATACGTTCAGGCCCTGTTTGACTTTGATCCCCAGGAGGAAGGAGAGCTGGGCTTCCGTCGCGGAGACTTTATCCAAGTCCTTGACAATTCTGACCCCAACTGGTGGAAGGGAGCCTGCCACGGACAGACGGGCATGTTTCCACGCAACTACGTGACCCCGGTGAACCGGAACATCTAGAGATAAATATTAGAGATTATTTAAAGAAACCAGAGAAACAGTAAATACACATACAGAGCCTAACTGCAGCCAGTGACCTAAAATCACACGGCGATAAAACCTGAGTCATCTTTCACCGTGAGGTGATCCTCCTTCACTCAGTACGGAACTTGTGGGGGGGGGGTGGGGGGGCAGGGGCAGGTGGCAGGGTTGGGGGGGGAGGCAGGGAAGAGTTCAACTTACACACCAAAACTTATCTTTAAAAAAAAAAAAAAAAAAAAAAAAAGAAAAAGAGAAAGAGAAAAAATGAAAATAACAAATTTCCTCAGCTGCTCCTGGGTTACCCCCTTTTGTTCACTCTTCTTGTTTCCCCTTCCTCCTCTGTCCATCAGTGCATGAAGTTTTAATGCCATATAAAGTCCTACCCATGCAGTTAAAGGAAAAGGGAGAAACTCTGCTGGTATTTTCTCTCTCTGCAAATGGTCTTCATTTGACATGAAGGGACATGAGAGAAGAACCAAATCCACAGTCCTGCCTTTAAAAAAAAACAAAAATCATCAGTCTCTGCTTTTGCCTTCAACATTCAGCTCTTCTTGCCTGGGAAAGATGAGTTATTAATCGAATTTTTATTGTCTCTTCTCCTCTGGCACTTTCTTCTCAAGCTCAGCAGCTTGCAAGCAGAGGAAGGGAGAAGAGTTCTGTGGCTTTTTGTTCTGTGTTGGGTTTTTTTTTTTTTTTGAGTCACAGACCTGCTTTTGAGAAGCTCCAATGTACAACTGAAGTCTGTTAATGCTGCGCTGACAGCTTTTTTGTTTTTTCTTAAAGGTGTACGGTTGAGCACATTCTGTAATTTTTTCCATAGTGCCTTTCCCTTATTTTCTTTTTTATTATTTCTTACGTTAAAAGGACAGTCCAGAGCTTTTCAGAGGGGTTTTTTTTTCTGCCTATGTGTAAATAAATACTTTTGGGGGAAGGGTGTAAAAGAGGGTTGATTTTATCAATGGACATTTGAGAAAAATCTACAAACAGAGATGGAGCTTTAATCTTAAGATTTGTCTTACTGTTCAATTTCCCTTGTTCCAAGGGAAATAAAATCACGGCATTCAAGTGGCAGCTTAGGCTGCTGTGAGAGGTGGGGAGCTGCAACCAGGAGCCTCAAAAGAAGTAAGAGAAAGGGGGAAGTTATGACCAGGGATAATGAGGAAGAATATTTTGGGGAGGGAGGGTTAAGGGGGAAATTTGAGAAATAATAGCCCTGAGATGTCCTATTAAATGTACATTCCTTTGATGGAAAACTTTATAATGCAGAGAAACCTCAAGAAAAATAGTGCTTGAAAAAACTTTATGCTATTAGTGAATGTTTCTACATGATGCATGTAATCAGCCTGTCTCTTTGGCCTGGATAAGGAATATTTGCAGTCGTGTCGCTCTTGAAAAGTGGGGTTGCCATCACTGTTCTCCAGTTTCTCCTCCCTCCTCAGGTCAGTGTTACTGTTGAAGTAGATTCCCCCCACCCCGCTCCCCATTCACAGCAGGCTGTGTGATGACTGTAATCCCCACCCCGCACCATAATGGCATTTATTGTGGCCATTTGCTCCTCCACCAGAGCAGTGTGACATTAAATTGGACGGAAAGGAAAGCAATCAGCTCGCACCGCTCTCTGTGCCAATCTTCAGTTGCGTTATTTTTCCTTTCAATGGCCATTTGGCTGGATCACCCCACCAACGAATCCAAAAACTACAGCGGAGATCTCCTCCCGCCCTGGCTAAGCACGGGCAATCTTTTGTTGGAGGGTGCCTTTTTTTGTACTAAGTGTTACAAATGTTTTATTCCTGAGATGGACTCTGCCTTACACTTTAATTTTCCAGCAGATGAAAGAGAGAGCTATCCTGTAGAGTATTACTTTCTCCCCCTCTCCTTGCTAGCTGTTACTCACTTTCTTCCTTCTTTGTAAAGTGATTGGAAAAGGAATCTATGGCATTCTACACCTGGACCATTTGATTGTTTCCTTATTTTGGAATTGGTGTATATCATGCAGCCTTGCAGACATATGTCTTGTGTGTGTATATATATTAAAAAAAAAAAATCAGTGTTTAAATAAAAAAGGCCTATGTACTTAATCCTTTAACTCTGCAGCAGCATTTGGTAGATAGTAATTAACTGTGAATAATAAATATACATTGAATTCTTCACTTGAGCATCTGTCTGTTATTTCAGTTAACTGACCAAAATATGACAGAGCGAGCTAATTTATAGGATATTAAATTGCTATGGGAGAGAAAAGCTGTAAAAGGTGCGCTTTGGTCCGAAGTGCTCAGGCTGGCATCATAGTTCAACCTCGGCATGCTTGGCAGAACTCATTCTTCTTCCAAGCCAACAGAGCGCCGTGTCACTTGGCATGTGTGCCATGGTGAACAGCAAGGAGGTGGAGAAGGCATGATGGTGGCGCCTCCAGGATTGAAGGGCGTGGATCTACCAGGTGAAGAGGAGGGTGGCACTTCACTATTTCTTCTCTTGCTTTTTTCTAAGCTTTTTATTGAGCTGCCCAAGTGCCTCTGTGGAACAGACTGTTAGGTTGTAAGGAGCCAGTGATGGAGAGCAATATATTTTTGGAGCAGTGTGCTGAAGGAGAGAGGAGATGGGTGTGTGGGTGGTGCCAGCACAGCAGCCGTGGCTCAGGTGGTCGCAGGATCTTGTGCTCTGCTTGGTCAGTGCCTCGCAGGTCGCTGTCACTTGTGTCACCTGAAGAAGGAGAGGTGCTGAGCCGTGCCAGGGAGGGGTGCGGGCACACCTGCAGGGTGCCTGGCTGGAGCCCTTGGCTCTGCAGCTCCCCAGCTCTGCTTCTGTCAGGGAAATGCCTGTGGATGTTGTCGCCTGGTTTAATACCCGAGAGGCAAAGGCCCACGGGAGGGTTTGGGTTGTTGATTAACAGTTGCTCTTAGTCATTATCCTCAAACACAGATGTAGGCAAGGGCTTTGTGGTTGCTCAGAAGCGCCTGGATATTCCTGTGGTTGGTGATTTTTCATTTGTGCCAGCGAGGGCGCCGGGCTTGTTTGTGAGGCGGTGAGGGAGCCGCTCGCCCAGGGTGGCTGGGTGCCCGCGCAGGGCTGGGGGCTCCTCCCTGGCGCTCCGCAGAGGGATGGCAACCGCTGGGTGCTGCGGCCAAGGCCCGGGGGCCGAGCAACCTGTAGCCTTACGGGCGCTGCTTGGCTCAGCACAGCCGCTGGCGGGCTGCAGGAAGAGCCAGCCCCCCGCCCCAAAGCCGAACCCCCGCCCGCGTTAGTGCCGCCCGGCCGGCCCGGCCCGGCCCAGCGGCGAGCCGTGCCCGTGCCCGCCATGCCGGAAGGCGCAGGGCGGGGCGGCGGGACTACAACTCCCGGCGTGCCCCGCGGCGCGCAGGCGCAGTGCGGGAGCCGGCGGGAGGCTGAGGCGGCCCTGAGGCGGGGAGCTCCCCGCGCCGCTCCGCACCGCTCCGCTGCCCTGGGCCGCGGGCAGCCGGCCGCTCCGCCCGGCCTTGGGCTCCGTATTCTCCCTCGGTGCCCGCCGTGGGGCCCGCGGGGAGAGGGGAGGCTGCTGCGGGGGGCGGCGTGTGAGGGGGCTCGGGATGGCGGGGCAGGCTGTGAGGTGAGGGGGTGGGAAGGCCCCTCCTGGCCGAGCGGGCCTCGCTGTCCCCAGGCGGCGGGGACACCGGGCAGGCATGGTCGGCTATGACCCTGAGGCCAGGTGCGTCTCCACGGTGGAAGCAGCTGTGGCAGGATCAGCATCGGGCTTGGTCACTCGGGTCCTCATCAGTCCTTTGGATGTCATCAAGATCCGCTTCCAGGTATCGGCCTTCCTGATGGCGCGTTGGGGATGGGGTGATGGCGTGTTAGGGCTGAGCTTGCCCTGGGTGCGTCGGTCACCTGTGCAGCCAGAGCACTCAATCCGCTCTCACCTGCACCACATGCAGGGCAGCGCGTGCCTGGTGCCTCGATTTGTGTAACCTCACACGTGCTAGAACGGCATCTGGTGGTTTTCAGTTTGTTTTTCTGAACATTCTCCACTCTCTGAGCAGAAATAACTGAATTTCACCATCATCCCTACTGACTTCCTTTGTGTTGCACGTCTGGTTTTATTTTAAAGCCCTGCATAAATAACATCCCAGTCGGTTCTATATGCGATCCTATGGGAAGGCAGCCCAGCCCAGCGGTGGGCTGGCAGGGTTGTGAAGTCCTCAGCTGGATACTTGAACCTTATTGAAATGTGATGAATTGAAAATATTTTCTCTGTTTTCCTCCAGCTTCAGATCGAGCAGTTGTCCCCAAGAAACCCCCAGGCAAAGTATCATGGCATCTTGCAAGCTATACAGCGCATCTTCCAGGAGGAGGGGTTGGTAGCCTTCTGGAAGGGCCATATTCCTGCTCAGCTCCTTTCAGTTGGCTACGGAGCTGTTCAGGTAAGGTGACCAGACACCATCTGGGCAAAGCGTACATATGTAGGACTCTGCTTTGTTCCTCTTCGACCTGGCTGCATGGGCAGGTGCGGGAAGGACCAGGTTTACGCTGTACTGATGCAAATTGGCTCCAGTTTCAAAGATGTGTAGTTGTATAATTCCTAAGTTGATATTCCTGAGCTTGCTGAACATCCTGCCTGGCCAGCCTGGAGCACAGCTAGAGTAAACTGAGTTGTGTCTGCATCTGGTGTTATAGACAGGCCCTGTTTGCTCCTGACACTTGGCTTAGCTGTTCATGTGCCAAGCGTGTGTAGTTTATTTGCTTTTGTTCATGCTGTCGCCCTGACAGTTTGTTAGGAAAAAAATCAATGAAGCCGATGACGGTGTTTTACACAGCATTGTTATGCTTAAATTGTAAACATTAACAGTGTATTTTGTGAGCACCAGGTTGACAGAGTAATGGACAGTATATCTGATATAGCAAATACTCTTCAGGGTACGTAGAGCATTAAAATGAGTTTTTCATTATTCTAAACACAAGATTTAGCAGAAGTGTCAGAGATCGGAATATCCCACACGTTCCTCGGACAGCTTAGTGATTTTTTACAGGGTATTTGAGCACATGTTCTAACAGGTTGCAAGTTGGGGAGGACTTTTGAAGGACAGAGGGAGGAGGGGGGTGGTTACAAGCAGTGGGTGGAGCTTCTTTGGTGAAACGAGAGAGGAGCGGGAGATTCCTTGACTTGTGTATGTTTGTTTCTGCAAGTTCATGGCGTTTGAAAGCTTGACAAAACTGGTGCACAACGTCACCTCATACAACGCCCGCGATTCCTTTGTGCACTTCGTCTGCGGTGGACTGGCTGCTTGCACAGCCACTGTTGCAGTTCAGCCTGTTGACACATTACGCACTCGCTTTGCTGCTCAGGGTGAGCCGAAGGTATGGCTTAGAGGTCAATCTTTAGAATTATCATCCATAGCAGTAGCAATATTTCATGTGTATGAATACAGGGGGTTTGAAAAGTATGTAGCACTCTACGGGTTAGTGTAAAGGAGCGGGGGCTGTAACTGGGCACTGTTTGTACTATTGCCAAGTTACCCTCTATGCTGTTGACACAGCTTTCTTAATTATGTTTTGCTGCTCCTGATTGCTCCTGACTCCTGACAAGTGATCCAGAAAGCAGAAACTGCCCTTAACAGGATAACTCAATTTTTATTTTAGCTGTTGTGATGCCAAATATATTAGGATAATGTTGGTGTATAGAATACGCTCCCCAGTCTGTTGAACATTGTGTTTTTGAAACTTTCCACTTGCACAGAGTTGTGTTTAGGTAATGATGGGGATATGCTTGAAACCAGTCACCTTTCAGCCATGTTTCATGTTCTTATTTATGCAAGAATTGGTCTCCATACTAATTAGGTCTGTAATAACTGGACTTACATGGGTTTGTATCAGAGCTGTTTCTGGTTTTTGACTTAGCATGCAGTAGAATCCCTATATATTGTATAAATTCTGTTGCAAGAGCAAGCAGAGCTGCTAAAAGAAAAATAAATAATTGTGTCTGTGATGCAAGTGGTCTCAGCTCTGTGCCTCATTTCTTCCCCTCAGAAGCACAGCTTGGATGTGGGATACTATGGCAGCCCAGGCTTTTCAGTACAGAGTAAATGATCATTCTTCAATTAATCTCTTGTGGCTCAGAGATAGGTTTACGTTGTCAGTTTACTTATAAGAGTCACAAGGGCTTAGCTGAGAATACTGTGTGAAGATGTGCAAAATCACATTGTTCATGGCTTTGTGCTGAAAATCAGTCAGTTGTATTTTGGGCAGCAGGAAATTCCTGTCCTCATTACTGGGAAATAACCTGACCTTTGGTTTGCTGTTTTTAAGCCTGTTTCACTACTCAGCCTCTTCTGTATTGTCTAGATCTATCGTAACGTTCGCCATGCCGTGGTGACGATGTACCAGACAGAAGGGCCTCGGACTTTCTATAGAGGTTTGACCCCCACAATCATTGCCATCTTCCCATATGCCGGTCTCCAGTTCTCTTTCTACAACATCCTGCAACAGTTTTCTGAATGGGTGATTCCAGCTGAAGGAAAGAAAGGAGGTAAGCACATGAGACAGTGATATCTGCGATCTGGAGAGAAAGAGAGGATGAATGCTACTTTGGGAGATTGACCGAAGCTCAGTTTTCTGTCCTATCACCCTTCTTGATGCAACACCCGAAAAGTGTCTCAGTTTCCCATCTCTCATTCTTACCCCTGCACAGATGTTGCAAAAGTACAGTGAAGCTTGCAAACAACTCCTGTTATGGAATAACCATAATGGAACTGTGGATGGATGGGAAAGTGTCATAGGCCAGGGTGCTCTTTCTTGAGCTGTGTGATGTTACCGATACCATGGGAAGACAATGCTGGCGTAGTCTGTTTCATTAGTGTTGTGGGGACAGGACTCTTGGATTTCCTCAGGAAATCTGCCTGCAGATTCCAGCACAGCTGTTACAGAAGAGGATTCATTTAGCCTAATTTAAAACTGCCAAGCTCCTGATTTGATATTTTTATGTTGATTTCTAGCTCCATTATAAGAGAACCTCATCCTGATGTGGCCTGTCACCTTGACAGTTCTAGATACTAGTGCCTCTCTGAGAGACAGTGTGTGCAGCATCAGTGTGGTTTTGTTCCTCAATAGAATTTCTTCAGCAGAGGAACTAGAATTTTCAATATCATGTCTGCGTATTTATTCTTAGATGTCAGGGACTGATGGTGGTTTTTTGCTGGGAACTCACATTTGTCAGGAGAAAGTCTAATATCACAAAGCTCATTTCCTACGAGCCTCTGAAATCATCAGGCAGCGTTAACTTGTGACTTAGTCCAATCCAGAATAAATCAGTTTGAGTAATCAGGAGCGCAAGATTTCCAGTGACTGAGCTTTTAGTGAAGGGCATGAAAATTTTCCATCCACTAGCAGCAGGTTCTCTGGTGACTGGGTTTTTTTGTGCAATGCCACTTGGCAGAGCAAAAACATAAATCAGGGTAATGAACCAGATGAGCTGTTATGCTCTGTCGCCAACAGACATGGTAAGCCCGATGCAGAAAATACAGATTGAAGTTCTGTGGCCCAAACTATGCAGAAGAGGTGATGTAACTTTAAAGGACCTTTTCGGTTTCTTGTAAAAAGTAATTTTTAACTTACCTCTGATTGAGATCTTTAATCAGAACTCCTTGCTAATCCTCTTTTTACCCTCCCCGCTATCCTCTCCCCTTTCTGCTTCTCAGGCAACATTAAAAACCTTGTTTGTGGCAGCTGCGCTGGACTCATCAGCAAAACCCTCACTTACCCTTTTGACCTGTTCAAAAAGCGACTGCAAGTGGGTGGCTTTGAGCAGGCCCGGGCAGCCTTTGGGCAGGTGAGAGGTGTTGCAGTTGACTGATTTTCATGAGGATGAATTTTCATGGAGACAATCCAGAGCCAGTCCATTGCACCCGAATGCAGTGGTGATTCACTGGTGGTGCCTGTTCTGTTCGTATTTGGATTGGGAGCTCCCGGGGAACTTCTGGGAGCTGAGCATTGGTCTCGCTTAATAATGGGAATAGCTGCATGAATATACTGCATTGATTTTATGGCCTTGTCCAACATACCTGTGCTCTGCCTTCTCAGCTGTCTCCATCAGGTTGGCTGCCTTGGAGCAGGGGATGAGTTAGGCAGGCAAAGGGGTTTCGATTTACTTTACTTTTCTAGTTGCAGGTTGGTATTTCTGATTCAGGACCAAATGACTAGCAGAGGGTGACACTAGCTTTATGCTGAAATCACCTGGCTGTCAGGATCCTTTTCTGCAATTAATATTTTGACACGAGGAACGGGCACTAAGTGTTCAGCATGTGTCTTACGTACCAGAACATCCTGTCTGGGGATCTCTGTGTTCTTTTCCAGTTTTCTTGTTTAACCTTTTTGCCTTTTCTCCCCCAGGTGCGGATGTATAGGGGTCTCATGGACTGCATAAGGCAGATCATGCGAGAGGAGGGCCCAGGTGGATTCTTTAAGGGCCTTTCGCCCAGCTTGCTGAAGGCTGCTGTCTCTACTGGCCTTGTCTTCTTTTGGTATGAGCTGTTCTGCAGCCTCCTGTGTGCCCTGAAGAGCACTGATAGCGCTGTGAGGAAGGAAGGCTGAAAGGGGCCGGTGTGTGGCTACCTGGTGTTCTCCTGGAGGAGGGGGAACTGCCAGCTTTGCTTTGTCATGCTGGATATGTCAGAGCTCCTAGAGTCCACCAGCCTGTAGGAAATCACTTCCTGGGACCAAGCAGAAGGAGAAGGCGACTGCAGTTCTGCTGAAGACACTTGAACTGCTGCGCTGAAAGCTGTTCAGCTGAGCACTTTTTTCCTCTGTCTCCTCTTATATCAGCACATATTTGATGGGGAGAGGGGGGAACCCAGCAGACCACTACCTAGCAGAGACTGCTGTGAAAAGGCACCCGATAAAGTTGATGAATTCCTGTGCTTGCCCTGGATCACAGAGCAGGATCCTGGCCTAGCTAGTGCTGCTTAACCAACGTACCACCTCCTATTGCTGCATCCACACGGCTTTATTTCCTTGCTTTATGGCCTGCTGTTTGCACGATATTCTTTTCTTGGTGTTGCACAGGTAGCTCTGTCCTGCTGTTGTGAAGTCAGTTCAAACGTCTTTAGCACGCACAGAACCTCAGTTTTCCTTTTCTTTGTTGCCAGCAGCCGCTTCACAATTACCACTTGCTGGCTGTGCATTCTCAGCCACCATAAACACAGAATCTTCTGATGGATCGTGCTGACCCAAACTCACTTTTCCTTTAACTCTGGTGAGCTTGATTGTATCCCAAGTGCCCATTTCTCTTCCTGCATGTCTTGCCATGCATCTCTTAGGGTTTTGCATTGCCTCAGCAGAGCTGCAGATTAAGAACCCCACTCTTAAGGGGATTCAACGCACAAGCCCAGTTTTTACTTCACGTTCTTTGCTTCAATGCAGTGAGTAAAATACTGTACAGAGTTTTAGAAATATTTAATCTAAGTTGTAATAACGAAAGAAAAGTCCTGTGGAAACTAGTAAATGTTTTGTTTTGTTTTGTTTTTTTTAATGCCACCTTTGAATGTTTCTAGCAAGTATTTATGTAGTGGCCTCAAAACATTTCTGAACCTCAGTCCTACAGTGGTGCTAACCGATGAAAATGTTTTGACAAGATTAGCTGAAGTGAGAGCACTGAACATCACATCGGAATTGGTTGGTTTAGCATGGTGTTTGACAAGTAAAGGATGATTGCATTAGAGCTGGAGAAGTGTTTTTCTCCAGTTTCAAAGGTTTTACGAAGGGTTAAAAGAAACCCAACCCAACCAACCAACAGCTCTGATTTATGTAACAGGGAAAAGAGGAAAATTACTTTCTTCCTCCTCTTTTATTCTCTGTTTTTTCAAGCTGAGCAGGGTGTGGTTGGACCAGTGTGTGGAAGGCAGATTTCCGAGGAGGAGAGTGACTGTGATACAGAGGCACGTTAGTCATCTGGCGAGTGGTGGGTAGGGCAGAGCACTACAACTGTTTAGAGGATGGTTTGATGATTCTTAACGCAGAGCTTTTCATCACTTTCTTGGCAGTATTCAGGGTGTTAATCCCAATGGTCTGGCCAGATTCCAGCGTGACCAATTCCATTCTGTTGACGCAACTTTTCCTGGCGTTTTTGAGCGTATCAGCATTGCTCACTTATCCTGAACTATTGTGAGAGGCTGTTTTTTTAAAGAGCAGCTGTTTCACTGGTGGCTGAGCTATCCAGAGTGATTCCTTGCGAGCCCGGGCCAAATAACTTTGTGTCTGCTGTGGTTTGAGATCTTTGAGTGCAAGTGGCTGTTTCACTGCAGGTGACTTTGAGAGCTACGTAAAAATTAAATTCCCTGAGCAGCATTCAGGCAGGAGGCTGATACATGAGCCTCGAAGAGGGAGTGTTAGCTGCGTGTACTCTCAACATGTGCAGTTTTGCTGAGAGGAGAAAATGCAAAAAAGTTTCTCAGAGTCCCTCAATCCTGTTGGCATTTTCCAGGCTCTTCTGAGATTCCCCCCCTCAGATCTTCTTAACAATATTTTTGCCTTTGTTTGTTGTTCATCTATTGTTAATCAGAAAGACTTCATAACCAGTAATGAACTTAGCCTTGTGACATCCTCCTGAGGGAGAGAAATACCTCATTTTGAAACAGACACAAACAGGTCAGGATTGTTACTGTCTTTGTAGAGAGGAATGCTGCCCTGGTTAGCAGGGACAGGACTAGCCACAGCAGAAAATTTATTGTGCTGGCCTGGGCTTCCATAGACAATCAGGACTCATCCATCCTGTGTAAACATCACAAGACTCTTACTCTCCACTGTATGTCAAAGTGCTGCCATTAAATTGCACAAAATAGGGAGAAACTGGTGAGGAACTCAGCAGCGGGTACTGCTACCACTGGAAGAGAGGGTGTGTTGCCTTGGTTGTCACAGGGGTAAAAAATAAAGAACAGAAAACACTGTGCTCTGCAAAGATGGTGTCCCTGGAGTGTGCTGTGGAGCTCGAGGTGACGCAGGCAGGTGGCTTGGCTGCTCTGCAGAGAGGGCAGCAATGGAGAGGATAGAGCAGCTTCTCTCTGGGATAGATTTTGCCTCCACTCTGCATTAAATGAGCTCGCCTCTACCCAACAGTGGCAAAGTCAGGGTTTTAAGTTGTGCCAGTCTGGCCCAGGCTTTGGAAGAGAGACTGGCTGGAGGGCTTTGGCCCAGAGCCTGGTTGATTGTGCTGTCAGGTGGAAATGTTACAGGCTCGTAAAGGCATCTGGGCTTCTAGGGAGGGAAGGAGAAAGGAGTGACAAGCTCAGCTATACAGTACTAGGAGTTGCACCTAACGGGCACGTCATCGTTCACCCCGGTCGGTGCCATCCGTCTCGTGGATTTCCCACGTGCACCTTGGGAACTGGGAGTTGCAGCTGGGAAAGGACTGTCACGGGAATATTGTTTTCTCTTTGGGAATGAGACTGGTTTAGTGCAAAGCACTAGGAGAACAGGTCTTATCTGTGATGCTGCTCTGGAAGAACGCACACCGTTTGAAGCTGATTTCCTAGAACTGAAGGAACGGGAGATGGGAGAGATCTGTAGGTGCCTTGTTCTCCCATATGTCGGGACAGATTTGCTCTCGGAAACCGTGCGTGTCACTTCAGTTTCAAGTGACTGAACATGGTGAGCAACTCACTGAGGCTGCACCGGATTTTGCCCGTTGGGATGGCTGAGATTTCACTCTGATGTAATCCTATCAGCGGGGATTTGTGTTGCTCAAAATTCACCTCACAAGCTGCTCAGCAGCTGTGTTTTCTTCTAGTGCCTTTTAAAATCAGAAGGTCCAGAAGCACCGTAGCAAGGCAAAGCGCTCGAGGCGAGGTGCGCCGGGGTTGTCAGGGGATCCACCATCGCTCGTAGCTGGCCTCGGACCAGAAAGCATTCACACACAAGTCCTGCGGTGAGCACGCTGTTGCCTCCAGCGCCGGCTGGCTCCCCGGGTTCCCAGGACAATCCTGTTCTCAGGGTGCTCATCCAGAGCTGCGCAGCCGCCTTTTTGACAAGAAATGAATGTTTTACAGTCAGACTTGGAATGCATTGTATTGAATTTGGGTTTAAGTTTCTCCTGTGATGTAGAAATGTAATTCTCTGGGGCGTTTTGCTGTGCTGCCTGAGTGGATATTTGCGGCTGCTGTCGTCTGAAAGCATCTGAGCACAACGCGCACAACGCGGGCCTACCTTTGAGAAAAGGTACATTAAATATTTTATTATGTTCATGCCTCGCTGCAGGTTGTTTATTCCTTTCTTCCTGGTCCATACACTCCACGGGACCCCCCAGACTGCCATGTCCTTCCCCAGGGAGGGTGATCAGGGCCCAGAGTGTGGGGTGGCAGGAGCCAGTGGGTTTATCCCTTCCAGTCGCTGGCTTCTGGGTGCTCCTCGTAAATTTTACGCAGCTCTCGAAGTCACCTGCAGCGAAACAGCCACCTGCACTCCAAGATCTCAAACCGCAGCAGCAGGCAGAAGTGCCCCAGCCCTTCTGCCATGCAGAGCGATGCTCTGGGCATCGCTGCTGAGAACCGCACAGAGGGGGATCGGCGGGGGGGGTTGTGTCTGCTGCTTTTTGGGATCTTGGAGCTGAGATCTTCAGCTATTTCGCTGCAGGTGACTGGGCGGTCCCGGCGCTGTGCCCGGAGGGGCTGGTGGAGCCAGCTGGTGCTGAGCCACACAGCCGTGCTGGAGGCGTTCGGGCAAGTGTCTCTGCAGGCCACAGCGCTGCAGAAAATGTCCCCAACCTGCGCGTTCCGCCTTCCTGCTGCTCTGCCCCGGCAGCCGGGCGGCCCTGTGCTGCGCAGGCTTCGCCCCCCGGGGGTCTTCCCTGTGGGATGGCCGCGAGCTTGGAGGAAGATCGGGAAGCGGCTGCGCCCCGCCGGGCCCCTGCTGCAGCGAGCTGTGCGCTGCGAGACCCCCCTTCCTCACCCGCTTTTTCTGCTGCGTTTTGTGGTGCCTGCCCGGCCGGGCGGGGGCCGACAGCGACCTGCATCGGGGGGAGCCCCGCGCGGGACCGGCCCCGAGGGGTCAGTGCTGGGGCCGGGGGCGCCGCCGGGGGCCGGCGCTCGCAGGCGGGGGCGCTGCCGCTGCTCGCCCGGCCCGGCCCGGCTCGGCTCGGCCCTCCCCCGGCCCGGCCCTCCCCTCCCCCGGCTCGGCCGAGGAAATGACCTAAGAGGAAACCGGGGCCGCGCCGGGAGCGAGCGGGGCCGGGGCGGCGATGTCCCGGCGGGTAGAGCAGCCAGCGGGGGCGGCCGGCAGGTCGGTGGGGCTGGCGGCGGCGCCCCCTGCCCGGCCCTGCCCGGCGGCGCTGGGGGGGGGCGGGGGCGGGTTCCCCGGGATCCGCCGCTCCCTCCGTCCTGGGGGGCCCTTCGGCTTGTGCCGCCCGCGGGGCTGGGGCGGTGGGGGGGTCCCGGGGGGCTCGGAGCTGGGGGTGCCGGGCGGCCCGGGGTGCCCCCGGCCGGGGGGGCAGAGGAGACCGGGCTGCTCCCGTCCCCCTCCCCGTGCTGGCCGGCCCGTCGCGCCCGGTGTGAGCCCCGCAGCGTGGCCCCGGCCGGGCCCCGGCAGACCGGGAACATTCCAGCCCAGCCGCACCAGCGCCCAGCACGGCTGGTCTGGTGGGGAGCGCTGGCAGAGGGGCAGCCAGTACCCATAGGCGTTGCAGTGCCCAGTGACACCTATGGCCACCAGCCCTTCGGGCGAGGTGGCCCGGGCAGCGGCGGGATCCCTGGTGCAGATGAGGCCAGGCTGGGCCCACACTGGCCCACCGTGGCTTGCTCTGGGCAGGGTGGCTTGCCACAGCAGTCCGAAGTGGGGGGAAGGATGCTGCGGCGAGGTGCTGGGCGGTGGTGGCAGGAACGCTGCCAGACGGGCTCGGGCACTTTCTGCCTCGCTGGGTGTGGTGCTGAGCTCCCACCTGGTTCCCTGGGCGCTGTGATGCTGCTGGCACACCGGGCTGCTCCGCCGGCAGCGCAGGATGGCGTGAGCGCGGATGCAGAGAGGCGATGCAGGAGGCGAGGTGGGGTAGGAATCGTTGGCCAACAGGCATGGCACGGAGGGCGCCTGCTGAACCCACCTGGGAAACCTCTGTGTGGGTCTGGGGCAGGTAACCCTGCGCGGGTGGGAGCTTCAGCTGCGAGGGCAGCGGGTTGTGCCCCCCGACAGAGGGGGGGCCCTGAGCCTAGCAGAGGTGGGCGAGGAGGCAGAACCTGGACCCACCAGTGAGATCCACACTCTGCTCTGGGCCCCTACGTGGGCAAGTGGTGTGTCCAAGTGGTGTGTCCGAGGGGTCGGGCCGCCTGTGGGACATGTCCTACTCTAAAGGGCCACGGGCTCTTCGGCTTTAATCTGGGCAGGGACCTCTTTGCAGAGAGGGTGAGTAATGGCCGAGGAATTTCGATGAGCTGGCAAAACTCATTTGGCCGGCTGCCTTCCCCTGTTGGTGCTGTGGGTCTGGCCAGCCCAGCATTTTGCATCCAGCAGATCATCTCGTGCGCGTGTCAAAAACCCTTCCTTCCTCTGTGCCGTGCGTGCGTACCCTCTTGCTGTCTTCACTGTATCACGAAGCAGAAGAAAACGAAACGAATCTAGAGATTATTTAGGAGCACCGTTGGTACTGCAGAGGGCTGTGCTTGGTTGCGGGGGGATGAGTTGGGAGCTGTCGGGGATTTGGCTGTAGAGCTCGCTGTGTCCCGCTGGGAGCGGAGGGAGCCTGGCTCCAGCGCAGGAGAGGTGCTCTGCTCACCCTGCCAAATGTGCATTGGATGCTTAGGTGCCGGCTTTGATTCTTCCCAGGTTTTTGGGTGAAGCCAGCTGAACTGGTGTTTCAAAGGCACAAGGGAGCAGCTGCATGGGGTGCTCCCGCATCTGCTTCCCTGTGATACAGCCACGGGGAAGCCTTCTGAGGTGAGACAGGTGTATTTTGGGGCTGCCTTGGTGAGCTGTCCACTTTGAACCTGCAGATCGATAGGCTGCAACGCGTTTTTCATGTCAGAAAAACCTCAAGGCTCTGAAGATGAAGTCCTGTCATAGCCTAGTAGGAACTTGAAAAAATGTGGGAGTGAGGCTTTGCTCAGATCTAGGGCCAGAGCTGGGTGCGGGGCTAACAGAGGCGTTTCCTTGGGGTGCGGGGCTGTCAGGATAACAGCCTGTGCTCCAGCACCAGGTGGGATTTGCCAGACGGCTGGGTAAAGCTCTGCCTCTCTGTCCAACTAAGCTCTGTGTGCTCTTTCCCCAGGGACTGTCACTAGCCCATCCGTCGCCCAGATCCTTGCCCTTGGAGGAAGCCAGTCATGGGGGAAACAGGCAAAGAAGAGTATAAAATACAGTCGTTCGACACAGAGACTCAGAAGCTGCTGAAAACAGCCCTCAAAGGTCAGCAGGCTTTTTCCTAGCTCCTCTGCCGTGCACAGCTGAGTGCCTGCACCACTGTAAGGAACACCAACTGCTAAGTGGAAAAAGCTCTTTCATAAACGCTGTTCATCCCTGACTGGGTCCTGCTGGTGAATCTTCTCTGGGAAGATCTTCGCTCCCTGCGCCTTCTTGCCCCCCTCTCACCTCCTCCCCAAAGTTTAATGGTGCAGCTGTTCAAACCTGGCTCCTGGTGCTCATCGCTGGGGTTTTCTCTGATTTTGGGGTACCCTCCTCTCCTGCTCTGACCCAGCATCTCTGCCCAGGCCTGGCCTCTCGCTGCTCCCCAGTGCCTGGCTCCTGTGCCCTGCCCCTTCCCACCGCCAGGTCCTCTCAGCCCCCAGCTCCTGCTCAGTCCCACTTCTATCCAAAGGCAGTTTGCACAGCTGGCTCCCGCTAACCCAGCTTGGAAGCAGCGCTGAGATTTCAGATTCAGATCAGCTTCTTGCTTCCCATATCATCTGCTTTCCTCCATCAGTTTCCCATCATGGTGCCTGTCTCCAGCCTGGGAGGACCATGCACTGCTGGAGATGCTATCTCCAAAGCAGCCGGTGTGCAAGAGGGGCTGTGACTCTTGATGTGGGAGTGAGCATGAGGTTTTGCACCACATAACATGGTTGTACCAGGCCCCACGCTGATCTTGGTTGCTTTCCAGGTACCCCAAAGCAAGCAGGGCACAAAGGGCGCTGGGTCCTGACAGCGTTTCTCCTCTCTGCAGACCCCAGCAACGTGGACCTGGAGAAAGTGGCCAATATTATAGTGGACCAGTCCCTGAAAGATTGTGTGTTCAGCAAGGAGGCAGGGCGCATCTGCTACACCATCATTCAGGTGAGAGCTCCTTGTGCCCAAACAGCAAAACACTTGAGCTGTGTGGGTTGTCCCGAGGCTGGGCCAGGAGGGGCTTCCCCCCCACCCTGCACTCTGACCCCTCAGCCAGCTGCCCTCTTCTGCGGTGGCAGCATCCAGGCACGCAGCCAGCGAGTGCAGGTGGTCACCTGCAGCTTTCCTGCCTCTCTGGGCAATCACAGGAGGGTATCTGCATGGTCCTGCATCACGGAAGCAGCAGCATCCCCCTGCTCCTCTCACACCATCTCATCCCTCCATCCTGCTTTTGTTGGGCTCGTAGGCAGAGAGCAAACAAGTCGGCCAGAGCATCTTCCGGAGGAGCCTGCTGAACCGGCTGCAGCAGGAGTTCAAGGACAGGGAGGAGCTGCGCACCCGCTCACTCCAGGCGTGGATCTGCTACGTCACGTTCATCTGCAACATCTTCGACTACCTGAGGGTAAGGAGCTGGAGCAGGAGCACCTGGCTGCTGCTGCCTAGGGGTGCCAGCAGGGCCTGGGCACCCAAAGATGCCAGGGCAGGGGTGTTGGAGGGGTATGGTGTGGAGCCCCGGGGCTGTGGCTTGGCAGTGGGCGCCAGAGCTGGTCCTCAGCATGAGGATGCTGTGGGGCTGGCGCTACCTGAAGGCAAGCGAACCAGCTTGGAGAGGCAGAGCCATCTCTGGGAACAATCACAAAATCTGAGCTGCCTTATTTTGTACCTCGTGTTTGAAATCCCCTGATTTGCCTCCTCCCAAATGCCCCAGACTGAACCAGTTTAGTTGCTGTGAGGTCCTCAGGGGGCACCCGTGGATGCTGACATCATTTCTAGCCCAGGTACTGACAGTTTTTCTGCAGGCCGTCACTACAGCGCGTATACTTGGGTGCCTGCTTCAAGTAGATGTAAAAGTGATGCAAGTAGAGCTGCAGGCAGGAGAAATGCTGTTGCAACAAGTGTATTTCCCATGACTACCTGCTTACATTTAAAAATAGATGGGTTTTAGATCATTTGTTCAGTTGCTCTGGCTCCTGGAGGCTTGAACGTCTGGTCTCCTACGTAAATCCCACCAATACGGCATTTGGCAGCACAGCTAATTTCTGCATCCTCGTCCTTTGAAAAGCAGCAAGGGAACAACTATTTGAAATAGCTGCAGGCTCCTCCCTCCCTGGCCCCAGGCTGCTGATGGCTCTGCCTCCTCGCAGGTGAACAACATGCCCATGATGGCTCTGGTGAACCCCGTCTACGACTGCCTGTTCCGGCTGGCACAGCCCGACAGCCTGCGGAAGGAGGAGGAGGTGAGTGCAGGGAAAAGGGCACGGCTGTGCCCACTGTCCTGCCAAGGACTGGCCAAAAGGACAGCCTGGGGAGGGTGCAGAGTGGGGACAGCTGCCTCCCCAGGACCCCCGGGCAGGAGGGTTTGCAGCCTCGAGGGAGGCAGGATGGAGGTGCTGGGGGTGACTCCCTGGGCCAGGCTGCACGTCCTCCCTCGGGGTAGCTTTCCTCCCAGTGATCGGGAGAATCAGCCCAGCTGTCCCTGGAAGCAGGGACCGTCTGGCAGATGACTGCTCTCCCCCCACCCAGCTGCTTTTCCAGCAGCCCTGGTTGCCAGACATCTGGAAAAGCAGCTGTCACACGGATCTGCCGAGCCACCGCAGCTGTGATGCAGTGACCATAGGTGTGCAGAGCAGCTGTGTGTCCCCGCGGTGGCTCCCGGGACCTGCTGTGCCATGCTTTGTGTAGCTGCTGCTCACCTGCCTGGGCCTGGGGCACTGGTGCTGTGCCAGATCCCAGGAGGCTGGAGAAGGCTCTGCCAGAGCCCAGGAGGCTGGAGAAGGCTCTGCTGGAGCTGGAGCTACACACGCCTGCATGGGCATGGCTGAGTAGCCCCTCGGGCAAGGGGGTCCTGTACCTGTAGGGGCCCTTGGATGGGCCCTTCAAGGATTTTTCCCATCTTAGCACAACCCTTCCACCCCTGCAGCCCATCAGCTTTCCCCTCTTCTCCACAGACCTAGTTAGTGCCCGTTTCCTGCGAAGCCCCAGACTTGCTAAGAGCTTTAGTGCATGTTCCAACCACTTCCCTCTGTTGTCAGAGGCACCTCCTTGCTCTGGCCTCGGCTTCAGCCTTCCCATCATCTCTTGGACATCTCACAGGAAATTAACGTTGTTCTGCATGTTGTGGGTGAATTTTTCTGGCAATTTTATCTGAGAGACAGGGAGTTCTGGATGTGCTTTTCCAGTGGTTTTGGCAGACGAGACATTCAGCTTCTTCTGCCTCCTGGATCACAGCGACTTGGGGGAAGCAGGACTGTTGCCTTTTGGAACTCCAGAACAGAGGGAACTAGATGAGTTGGTCCATAAGTCACTGATGGGGACCTCCACAGAGATGTGCCAGAGCTCTCCGTTCCTTTATACTCAGCCATCTTCTCTTCCTTCTGAAGGTGGACTGCTTGGTCCTCCAGCTCCATCGCATCGGTGAGCAGCTGGAGAAGATGAACTCCCAGCGGATGGATGAGCTCTTCTCCCTCCTCCGAGATGGCTTCCTTCTGCAGGAGGGGCTCAGCTCCCTGTCCCAGCTCCTGCTGCTGGAGATCATCGAGTTTCGGGCCGCCGACTGGAAGATGACAGACGCTGCCCAGAAATACTATTACAGCGAAGTGACGGATTAACCTCTCTGCAGCAGAGGGGGAGAGACGGCCCCAGCACTTTCACCAGCAAGCTTCATACCAAGTTTGAATTTCTTTTCACGTTCATGTTTTTCAAGCACTTCCTGTAAATAGGATTTATATTGTCTAGAGCCTCTGGGCACTTAACAGTCAGGCTGCAGCCCTGCTAGCCTGACTTGGGAGGTTTGGAGAGGTGGGAAGGGCAGGTGCATTTAACCCACAAGTTCTCCCACTGATTTTGTTTAATATTGCGCTGCTGCCAGCAAAGGGCAAGGTATGCTTCTCACTCGAACCAGCATTTTTTATGCATGTTAAAAAAAGCATAGTTTAGGCTGAGAACATTTTGGTTTGCCTGAGAGCCAGCAGGGGAATCTTTCACAGCTCAGGTGGTACCTGCTTCTCTGGGACAAGTCCCAGAAAACACGGTGGCCTCACAAACAGCTCGACCAAGGGCTGTTTTTCCCAGAGTCCTTCCAGCACACCGGCTGCACCTGCACACACACAGCCTCCCCCACGGGACACTAGCCACAAATACCTGTCACAGGGCAGCCTGCAGCAGGACAGTTCCCTGAGCAGATGTAGCTAGGAACAGCTTTTGTAAGTTTTATACAATAACTGTCATGTTTTTTCAGAATTTAGCAGGTTTCAACTACAGTATGTTTCTTATAAGAACGGGAGAGGAAGAAAGGAAACAAAATAGTCTATCGAAGAACTTTTTTCTAATAAAAGCTTTCCACGGACACATGCCCTGCTTTTTGTCTGTGCAGCTGCTATGAACAATATTTAACAGGTCACTCCTGACTGAAACCTTAAGGCTGCAATAGTAATTTTCTCCTCCGGTGTAGGGTGTCAGTGTGGCTTTACACAAGCGGGGTAGCTGGAGAGAGCAGTGTGAGGCTCGAGCAATGACTTGGAATTGAGAAACTTTCCCCATAAAACTGGTTTTATTTTTTTCCGTTAACATTCCCATCAAATCTGTGCCAATAGTGTTGCCGATGACCAGAACCAAAAATCAAAAAGGGCCTTTTATTGCCTTTTGTACCAATACTGCTAAGGCAGGTTATGGTGTGAAAAAAATTCCATCTCTGCTCTTAGCTGTGCAGCCAAAATCATTGCTGATTACAGGAGCAGAGACTTGCAAGTCCCCAGGAAATAGGTAAGTGGAGGATTATTTTGTACAGTGTTGCTGTAAGAAAAACATCTAAGGCTTGTCTTCACAGGGAAATGGTTATGAAATAACTAGAGCATCTGTACAGGGGTTGGTAACTCTTTCATATCCTCCCCTTCCCCCATCCACACAAGCACAAAGGAAATGAACCCTGTGGGCATCGGATGAGCTTTCCCTGGCTTAGTCCAGAAGCTGTCCACCTTTCCCGCTTCTCCCAGGCAGGCAGCCCTGGGGCTCCGCTCTCCAGGCCATGGGGCTGGTGGCACTGTGTCCCATGCCAGTCCCTACCACCAGCGGAAGTGGGCGTAAGCCCGGTTGGCCTCTGCCATCTTGTGCAGCACATGCTTCTTCTTGATGATGGGCCCTTCGTTGTTGAAGGCCTGGAGCAGTTCCTGGGAGAGCTTCTCAGGCATCAGCGTCCTCCGGTTCTTGTTCTCCCTGCACTCAGTGATTAACCACTTCATGGCCAGGAAGCGCTTCCGATTGTCCTTCAGAGGGACTGGGACCTGGGAAAGGTTTAAGCTGTAAGTTACCACACTGTGAGAGGGCAGCAACCTGCTCTCCTCCAGCAGTCACACAGGTCCAGCTGGACACGTACAGTTTTACATTGTGCTGCAACTCCAGTAAGACCAGCTCCTGACAGCTGTTTTGTGCCAATTCACCTCCTCTGTCCACAGAAACTGGCCATTGCTACCAAACAGAAATGCTCATCAGCCTTGGGTACTGCCAGCAGACACCGGCCTTTGTACAGACTTCTGGCCTGTTTGGGAACTGGATCCAGGCTGGTTTGTGCTAGCAGAGAAGGGAGATGCTCACCACTCCCTGCACTGAATGACAGAGAAATGCCTCCACATACCACTTCTCCATCAGGTCTGGAATGTTGCAGAGCCCATACTTCAGAACAGGTTCTGCTCATGTTTTAAATATCACGCTGTGTCTAGTTGACCTTTTCTGCTACACTGAACTGCCCCAGGGCTTTGGGACCTCTACGCAAGTAACATGACACGGCAGAGAGCACAGGACTGGTAGTCCAAGGGAAGCAAATTCTTTTGCTGCCTGTCACTGATCTCTGTCTCCTTGGACAACATTTGCTGCGTACTCCTTACCTAATTAAAGAAGCAGAGACTTCTGCTGCTGGGGAATGCTCACAGGCTGGGGTCCTGATCTTGGAGTTCCTAGGTGATGTTTTAATGCAAAGTGGCTCACTTTCTTGAGCTGAAGGGGTGGAAACCAGTTCATCTGCTTCCCTAGCTAATTCTCTCCCGACCAGATGTGCTCCCAGCACACCCACCCACCCCTTTCACCTGGTAGGTTTTGCCTCCTTTTGTGATGCTGCTGAGCCCAATGATGGGCTGGCAGTTTTTCAGAGCCTGGTGGAAGATGACATAAGGGTTGCATTCAATTGTTTCCTTCTCATCTTCTGGAGCTTTGTGGTACTTCTCCAGCTGCTTCCTCTTAATGGCCTCCAGGGTCTTGGGACAAAGACAAGGAGACACGTAGAGCAGATGGATTATCCCACTCCATGAAGTTACATCACTTTTACAAGCACCGCATTTTCACTTGAGCAGCTGGTTTTGTAGCCCTACAGGCCAGCTGGGAATTCTCTAACTCAAGTTTTACTTCGCCTTCTTCCAGCACTTCAGTCTTTTTATCAGACATTGCATTTGGGGTGAGGAGGCAGAGCATAACAAACCTGGGCCAGAAGCCAGGGAAGGGCAGGGACAACGTGGAGACAGGAACACAGGTCTGTGTACATTAAGCATCCTCCCCTGCAAAACCTGGACTGAAGAGCCCAGAGCCTGTGTGTTCTGTCACAAGGAATCGGCAGTTACTTGGGGAACATTTGGGCAACGTGTGTCCCCATTTCAAGGGTGGAACACACCAATGGGACCACCGGCTATTACCAGTTACTGTAGGTCAGAGCAGGGGTCAAAGCTGTGTCATGCAGGTGACACATCTGATAACATTGGCAAGTTATACAGGCATGAAAGAGAGCTGGAAGGAAGATCTTTTGAGAAAATTATGCTTTTAAGGGTATTCTCTCAGTTTATGCAGTATATAAGGTCCAAGAAATACCGAAGAGCAGAAAGAGAGTGTTCCCCATTAAGCTACCAGCCCCTGGTCTGTGAGCTGAATGAGCCTAGGGCTTGTACAAAACGTACATCTTATCAGATAAATAATGGTGAGAACAATACGTGTGCAGAGGGAAACACACTGGGACCACAGAGGCGACCTGAGTTCTGGTAATTCCTAATTCCAGTGGGCCTGACGTCCCAGCCTTCCATTTTGTATTGTTTTAACATAATAGTGAGAAGAAACATGAGTTCTCACCTGAGCCATGAGGCTTCTGGCCAGCACTTTATTTCCATCCTTCATCATCATATTGGTGAATTTACTGTAAACACAAAGCCAAATGCGATCTGATTTAAATTCTGATTTTATCACCCACTGAAATAAGTCCTCCCCCCCCCCGCCCCCCGGCTTTGTATTGTTCCCATGGTTAACTCTGGGTGCTGCTAGATCTGCTGTAATTATCTCTAATCACTGTCAGTCAACGGACTGGCTTTGTGGGAAAAGATTAACTTGGCATAAAGGGATTGTGCTGTAACAGAAGGCAATGTGCAGCACAGCAAGCAAAGGCTGAGGAGGACAGTGTAGTTCCCAAGCATTTTGGTTCTACGGGACCGAGCTCTAACAGCAGAGGAGACGCTGCTTTCTCTGACCTGATCATCGGGTCACTGAACACAGAGCTGGAGACATTGGGAGGAGCAGCTTTTATGGGTTTAACAGCTTTCTCCTCCAGTTTTTCCTTTTCCTCTTCAGACAGCTCCTCCTGAGGTTTCCGATAAAATTCCTTGTTCACTTCTGGCTCTAAGTAACTGGGGTTGTAGCGACTCCATCTCACCTGTGTCAACCTGCAAAGAGGAAGAGAAGGGGGGCTGCACGCTGATGTATGTGGTACGTTGTAGCAGGGATGTGGACAGATGCAGACGCATCTCAGAAGGTCACATCAGACTTGAGAGGCATCTCCACCTTCCTCTCCATCATTGCCTCTCCACTGCGGCAGAGCCAGGGGCACAAATTAACACCAAGGCCTGCAGTTTTGCCACAAAGCTCTCGTGCAGTCCCCAGGCCCACGAGCTGGATGGAATGGGAGTCGCAGCCCACAGCTCCAGGCCAGCAGTGCTGAGCGCACCATCCTGCCAGCCCCTGCCTGCACCCAGGGCCGCAGGGCTGTCACCCGCGGGTCCTGGCAGGGGGGTGGCTTGGACAAGCGCTGTTCTGTGTGGGGCCAGTACCTTCAACCAGAACGCTACTCGTTTCTTTGCAGCAAAAGGTGGTGGCTTGAAGAGAAGCAAGGGGATAGCGAGATCCCTGCGCCCCTCCGACGCGGCGGGTCAGCAGATACCCCCGTGAGGGGCGCCACGGGCCGGGACCCCCGAGCCCCGCGGACGGGACGGGCCCACCCGAACCCCGCGAACGGGTCGGGCCCCGAAGGGCCCCCGGCCGCCCCAAGCCCCGAGGACAACCCCCTTGAGCGCCCCCCGGGCCTCGCGGACGGCCCCCGGCCCCGGCTACACAAACTCCCACGCGAGACCCCGGCAGTGTCACGCTCAGGCCTAGGAAGCACGTCAACCGTGTACGGCCCCGCCCGGCCCGGGGAGCGCCGCTTCGCTTGTCCGTGTGTCCGCGGGGGAAGCACACACCGCTCACGCCCCCCGCGGCCCGCTCACCGGGGCAGCCAGGCCCGCAACCGCCGGCCCAGCCCTGCCGCGCTGGGCGCCGCCATCTTCCCTCGGCGCGTGGGGCGGGCAGGGCCCGGAAGGGGCGGGGCCAATAGGGGGCGGGAGCCATAGGGGCGGGGCGGCCCGGAGGGGGCGGTCCCTGCCCCGGCACCGCCCTCCCGCTGGGCGCTCGCGCCGCCTGGGCGGGGCCTCGGGCCGGGCCGGCAACATGGCGGAGGCGGAAGGGGAGAGCCTGGAGTCGTGGCTGAGTGAGTAGCCCCGCGGCCTGCCCCGGCCCTCGGCGCGCTCCCCCGGGCCCCGCGGCCCCACAGCCCCCGCGGCCCCTCAGCCCCCGCGGCCGGGCTCCCTGGGCTGCCAGCGCCGCCCCCTTCGGCCCGGCCCCCCCCCCCCCCCCGGCCCCTCCAGCCGGGCCCTTCCCGCCGCCCCCCTCAGGCGGGTGCGCCTGGGCCCTCAGGGGCGGGGCGGGGCAGCGCCCCAGGGCCGGGCCCCCGCAGCAGGGACCCCCACGGGGATGCGCCCCCGGGGGGAAGGGGCTGGGGCCTGGCCCTGACCGGCGGCCCGGCCCCCCGGGCGGGGAGGCGCGGAGCGGCGGCGGCGGGGGGCTCAGCGGCAGGGCCCGTTGGTCGATGCGTTTGCGGGGGGGTGGGGAACGGGGGGGCTGTAGCCCGCCCTGCTGGGCCCCTGCGAGGCTCCTGGGGCTTCTGCCCTCACGGCGAGCGGCTGGCCCTGCTGGCTCCTCGCTTGGGTTTTGTTAGCCGGCGTGCAGCCGTAGTGCTGTCGGTGAGGCTCAGAACTGTAGGGATTTCCCAAAGAAATTGTATTAACGCGTTACACAACCGTGCTGGCCAAGCAGCCAGGTTCTGCATTGTGCCCAGCCGCAGCTTCAGCTGCAGGAGTTACGGGTGGCCATTCCCTACAGGCTGAAACGTCGAAAAATTCTTCATCGAGTTATTTTTTAGCACAGAATATGAAATGTCGGAGATGGGGGCAACCCCACGTGGCTTGTTCATCCCCAACCCTTGCTGGGTGCCCCCTCGTTGGGTGTCTGTTCTGCCCCCAAGTCACCGGCGATGGGGCTGTGGGCTGTGCAGGCAGGGATCCCGACCTGCTGCTGGTGAGGATCAGGGGGTGATTCTTGAATGAATCAGTCGTAACAGTAATTGGTTTTCATATATTCCATGCACAGGAGCTGCTGCTGCTGCTGTCCTTGGGAGGCTATCCTGCGCATCGCCAGCTTGGTGCCTAGATTTTCCTCTTTTTTTTAATAGTTAATTGATTACAGCAGGGAGCGAAGTTCCTAAATAGTCAGGTGTTAGGCAAAGAGCAGGTGATGGTCATTACCCTAAATACCTCAGGGTATAAAACCTTTTACCCTTTTGGAGTTATCCTTCCATATCTTTCTTGGTATTTTTATATAAAATTCAGACACATACGTGGTACCATCATTTGTTATAGGAGTTACTGGCTAAATGATGTTTTCAGCTTGCTCTTCTCATTTTAGATCAGTCCCTTCTGTTCCTTTTACCGTTCTTGCTCCTCCTCTGAACTCCCACAGTTTGTCAATATCTTTTATTGTAGCCAGTGAGACACATGAACAAACACCCACATCCCTTCCTTTTAATCTTTCTCTGAGGAGAACTGACTCACCAAGTTAGGTTTGTGTGTGAAAGTATCTCTAGTAGGAAGGATATTTTAAGTTGTATAGCCTGGAAAGCTTCCTGACTTTGTTGGGGGGGGGCTATTTTTCAATTGTGGAAGTTAAGAGAGAAGTTATGTCTCCTTGGCCAAGCAGTAGGATATTCTGCGCTGGAGAACGTACACTAAAAGGTAGCGTTGCAGAGGCCTTACTCGCTGTAAGAAATATTGCAGTGAGCCTGATTGCAGTGGTGTACGCATTTTTCATGGCTTGAGTGTTGCGCTCTCGTTTAAGAGGATGCATTTATGCCAGGTCACTGCTACAGTGATTTGTGCTGGTGTGATTATATCGCTCCTCCCATGGTAGGGGAGCGGGGAGCATTAAGTGTACGTAAATTACCGGAGGAGTCATGCAGACCAGGGCGGCAGGGTGCAGAGGCTGGTGCATCTGAGTGCTTTCACCAGGCCTCCCGAGTGGTTTTTTTTCTTGTAACCATCACAAAGCTGTGCTGTGTCTAATGCTAACCTTGAGGGTGTGCACCTGCTGTGCCCTTACTAAAAGGGAAGGGCCAGAACTGCTCAGCAGCACAGCCAACTTCCCAGTCACAGGAAGACGAAACATTCCTGATTGCCAATGATTCTTTTTCTGTAGCAGTGGTACGCAGCCTTCCAGGCTGCCCTGGCTCTGTCATCAGGTGGAGTCATAGACCCATGAAGTAACATCATCCTCGTGTCCTAATACTGCAGCAAGGTCTGCACTTCAGCCAGTGATGATCTAGCATCTTCATGTCTTCTGCCTCGTTTCAGGCAGCTGGGGGGAGAGAAGGCGATCCTTTCTGTTCTCTCCTTGCCGGCAGGCTCTGCTGCACTTAGCTGAAACAGAAGAGGAGGTCAGAAAATAGCGTCAGTTGTACAAACACAGCTGGATCCTTTGACTTTAGCACTGCCTTTTCTACCGCATCCAAAAGGAAGCTTATTGTATCCCACTCGTGTCAGGCTTAGGCAATGTCCAGCTATGTAAGAGATGCAGACGGGTAAAAGATGATTGTCTTCATCTCTTTTTCCCTTGTATTGTCATGGGTCAGCATTCTCCTTTTCCTCCGGGGATACAAACAGAATCTGACTGTTAGACTCATGCTTGGGCTGGGGATTCCCGATTCATATGCTAAGCCTGACGTAGTGAAACTCTTTGTTGGGATGGCTTTTGTCTCATTTCAGTAGAGAAAATATGAGCATTCATTACCAGTCAATTAATGCTCTGTGGTTCTCTGCATTCCAGTGTCGTTTCTCTATAGAGAAAATCGGCACCTTTGTTTCATATCTAATGATGCATCTGAATGTTGGCTCATTAGCATGTCAGGTCTAGCAGCAACTGAGGGCTGGATGTCTCTGATGCTTAGGTCAGGTCTGAAGCAACTTTATACATCCTAAGCGTAGTGGTGTCCGAAAGCGAAGGCAGATGTGGTGGCGGAACTGGGGTAGTGCTGAGACTTCCCAGGTTGCTAATTCAGATTCACTTGGTTGCCAATGTGAAATGGGATTTTCAGGATGGGACCTGGTGGGAAGTGTCTCTGAAAGTAAACTTTACAACCGGTACCCAACGGGCCTTTGTTGGCAGTTTCAACAGAGAGACAAGGATTTGATATTCCAGAGCACCAACTCTCTATACGGAGGGAAACCTTTCATATAAAGGTTTAAATGTATTTAGAAGGCAGTGCAGAGGAGCCCCCTGCCCACATTTTACACATTCTACATAGAAACAGAGGATTTTGAGTTATGCCTTGTCAGATGTGAGGGATGTCCTGAAAAGGTTAAGCAAGGGAATGTAGCTCAGCTGGGATGCTGTGTTCGTATGGCTGTACCGAGGCTGGCAGTAAGTATCCATATGCACCATTGTGTTGTGTCATGCGAACACATCGATCTCCAGAGCCAGGGCAGGACTTCTGGTCAAGCTTATTAACTTTTGTGAACTCGGGTTTCACGTGGAGATTTTATGAATGTCAGAAATAGGGAGTTTCTTCATGTGGAACCTAACTTCCCTTCAGTAATCTCTCTCTCCTTCTAAGAATTTACGATTTTTATGCGAGAGCTTTTGGTGCAAAGACTTAGATGGGTCTGAACTCAATCTGAGAGTCTGAAATAATCCAATGTCATTCCAAGAAATCTGTGGAGGTGTTTGGAACAGCTTTAAAATTAACACTTGGAGTATGGAAACAGTTAAATTTTCCTGTTTGTACCACATCTTTCTCCTAATTTCAGGATGTGCAACCAACAGAGTTCATTTGGTTGAGTATCCTTACTTGTTTGTACTCTTCCTGTACTTATTAAATAAATCTCATTTACTCCAGCCAAGAACTGTATTTTTTTCATCTAGGCCTGCAGAGCAGCAGAGGTGCTTTGGAGCACCGAACCACGCATGATGCCATTTGACTTGCATGAAAAGACTTTCAGTTGTTGTAAGTCCATGGTTTCACGGTGCTTCCAGGGTATTCAGCAGTTGTGAGTGTGGTAATAAGGTTTAAGTGCCACATATGTTTTGAACAGTTGCTTGGTTCTGCAGCAGCTGCGATTTAAACTAAGCCTCCCTTGAATCTCTGGAGTTCAAAAAATAGCTTGGTAGCTTAGCTAGTACAACAAGATGTGATCCTACAGTTAGTCCTCCCTGGCTGCTGCCTTTTGCTTATCTAGGCTCCCATGAAAGTCAGCAGCGGGCGCAGAGATCCGCCTCTGCGGAATATTTCACAGATGCAATCCATGGAACAATTTACAAAATTGCTTTACTACCCTTCCATGAGGAGGAAAATATGAGCAAACCTTGCAGGACTGCCACAGCAGGAGGACTAAGGTGCACTGTGAAAGTGAGGTTTCAGAGTAGATGTTTGACAGCTGTTTTTATCTGCCTGTGGAAAGTTAAGAGAGTATGTTTTAATGATGATAAAAAATGACGCTGTGTAATGTAGCATGTGTTGATTTCATTGTGCTTCCCTCTGTGATAAGAGTGCAGGGATGTGTGCTGGTTTTTTTCCTGTCCTTCATCCCCTGCTTTATACTGTCTGGCTAAGCAATATTTTCTTTTCTGTATCTCTTTCCATTGTATTAAAATTTTGAGGAAGGCTTCTTAAATGCCAGCCCTGAAATATATAGCTACAGTGCATTGTTTCTTCCCTTACAAGAAAGAAAAATCGTGATGTTTGTCATCTTGGCTGGAAAATTAGGTTAAAGCAGGAGTGTTGTCTACCGTAAATTCAGTGCTCCATCAGAGTTAAATAGAATACATGGAGAAGATGCATTTGTAACGAAAAAAGATGCTGATAGCCTCACTGTTCTGCAATCAGTACAATAAGCAAGGTCCTGGTACACAAGGGAAGATCCTTCAGGAGCCTGAAATAGCCCAGTCAGTAAAGCATTGATCTCTCAGTTTGAACGTACAGGATTTGAATGCCTGATCAGGTACAGGCTGTGGTGTTCATTACTTGAAAGAGCAACTCAATGTATACTAATAAATTTCAGTTCCTAATTCCTAGGAGAAATGCTAAGGCATCTAACAAATCACCTGGCACTCTAAAAACAAGCGTTAATGCTAAGTGACTTGTATTAAATATCTGATGTTCCAGCTCTTCTACAAAACTTCCAGGGAATACAAAAATAAATTGCCTGTGTAGCAAGTGTGAGGGTTTAGCCTTTAAGGAGTTTAATGTTACAGCTAAATAGAAAGAGGGAGAGGGAAACTGTGAGCTCAAATATTTTATCTTGTACTCTCATGTAGAGTATGGAAATAGCATGTTTCTAAGCACTTGAGATTTGGCGCCTGTTTCTTTGGAAAGCAGTGATTCTTGCTGGATATTTTGGATGTCTCGACTTGGACACACCCTTTCCCCGAACCAGACGTACCTTTTTTTATAGTTGGCAATGGATGTCAAATGCTTTTCTCTAAGAAATTCATGACCTTTTATATTGTCTCTTCTGCTTGATTGGTAATATGTTCTCTTTCCCTTGCCAAAGATAAAGCCACTAACCCATCTAACAGGCAAGAAGACTGGGAATACATCATTGGATTCTGTGACCAGATCAACAAAGAACTCGAAGGGTGGGTGTCCCAAACTGCTCTACACTTAATAAATTAACATTCACAGTTTAAAATATATCATTTGATCATCAAGCTTTCATGCTTTCTTTTATATGTATATACTGATATCGCAAGGAAGATCTGGCTACAAAAGAAGCAAAAAGCTGTGAAGTGTGGTTTCTCTTCTGCGAAAGGCAGCATGACTTATACACAGGCTGAGCACTAGGAAAATGGGAATTCTGAGTCTGTCTCTAATGTGACCTTCTGCGGCTGCAGGGTTCTCATCTAGCCAAAGTCATTCTGTTTGCCGCTCTGTAAAATGGGGTTATAACTCTTAGTGTCTAGATGTGGCTTCACATTTTTCAAATCTTTCCAAGGCCTAACTGAGGAAACCTCCTGGGTCACAGCATTCCTGTGAGCTAAGGAAGAAGTGTTTTCTTCTGGAAAAAGGAAACTAGTGCAAGAGAAATGAAGTGATTTCCTAGTCTGGGGACTGTACTGGGAGTTGTTCAGCTCCTCCTAAGGAGGAATCTGGAATTGCTGGCTCGGACTACCAGCCCTCGCTTTCTTTCATATGTGCAAACATCCAGGCTTACACAGATGATCTGAACATTTCTTGTTAGCCTTTGCACGCTGATGGAAAGCTAAAGAGTACTAAGTGGCATTTCCTTTTAATTATGCAAAAGGTATATCTCACTTAAACAGCAGAATGTGTGAAAGTCTGAAATCCTTCAGCGCGTTCACCTGCTTTGTTTGTAATGGGGATCCGCTTTGTTTCAGGCCACAGATAGCTGTGAGACTCCTGGCTCATAAAATCCAGTCGCCACAGGAATGGGAAGCAGTCCAAGCCTTGACAGTAGGTAGTCCTTACCCTTCCTCTTAAATCCAGTTATCTATCATTTTATGTCATCTGTGTGGAGTCTGAGGGGGGCACGGTGCATGTCAGTGGGGTTAGCTGGGGCTGGTTCTGGGCTGAATGCTTCAATTCCCCTGTGCTGGGAGGGAACACAGTTACCTAACCGAAGTGTCCAGGTTGCTCATTAGCCACGGAGCAGTCAGAAATAACTGGTTTAGTTTTAGCTGCTTTTGTTTCTGTTCAGGCAGGATTGGTGGTCATTGTTACGAGACCTAATGGGGAGATGACTTAAGAGCCATATAGACATGGCTGGGGGTGGGAGACCAGCCTGCCTTCATGTGTCACCCCTAAAGTTCAGAGATTCGTGCCTGATTTGCAGAGCACATCTCGCTGATGTGTGTCCGTCAGTTCCCCTATGAGCAGAACGCAGTGATGCTGTTATTGTAGGGTTTTGGTGTTCATTTCAGCCTCCCCTGTTTTTGTTACTTGAATGCAGGTGCTAGAAGCTTGTATGAAGAATTGTGGGAGAAGATTTCATAATGAAGTAGGGAAGTTTCGCTTTTTAAACGAGTTAATAAAAGTTGTGTCTCCAAAGGTTAGTCCCTGAGCCTTATGGCTCTGTTTACTTTTTGTTTGGCCTCTTGTAAGCTACAGGCAACATCCAAAATGTTTGCAGTGCTCTATCTGGCTTATTGCATTGATTGGTCTATATCGAAGAGCCTTCGTTAGCTAAGTTTTGGGGGTTTTTTTAGTGCTCTGCTTACTGTTTTTCTCAGTAAGTTGTGCTTATTTCCCATCAGTATATAGTCTGCACAGTTCTAATCCTTCCTGTAACTCAATGGCTTCTAAAACTTGGGCTGTGTTGGTTTTTTTTTAAAAACAAAACTCCAGTGTCAGTGCAGCGAGGTGTGATGCAGAGGTTAAAACAAGAGACTTGGCAACATACCACAGAGTTCTAGTCCTCACTCTGCTGCCAGTTGCTGTGTGAAGAGTGCCTGGCGAAGTCCCTCAGCATTCATGATCAGTTTAATGTGGTGAAAAATAGACAGAGGCACCCCATGGCATGATTGATGCAGCAAAGTACTCCCAGATTCTTTCCCATAAAACAGGGGAGGGTGTGGTTATCTGTATTGCTGTAATTTTTAAATAGCAAAATCCTGAAACCAACAGAGTAGCTGCTTTTTCTTTTGCTGAAGATGATCACAAAACTCTTCGCTGTTACTTCAAATATATTAGAGGAGCGTTTTTTCCTCTGTATAAGATGTATCGTAGATCATCATGGAGCTTGGCTTATACACTTTTTGCATCACTTCCATTCTCTGGGTTAGGACATTATTTTTAAAAGGAAATGAAGAATTTGGAGAATTTACATCTTTTTTTTTTTTTCTACTCTTAGTACCTGGGAGACCGAGTTTCAGAGAAGGTGAAGACCAAAGTCATTGAATTGCTGTATAGCTGGACGGTGGCATTGCCAGAGGAATCCAAAATCAAGGATGCCTACTACATGCTGAAGCGACAAGGTAGGAAGTCAGCTGCCCATTCATGCATTCTCTCCAGCCTGTGCTTTAAGCAGGAGTGTCATAAAAAGTACAGCTACTAATTGCGTGGGGTCAAGGCAAGCTCTGAGGGGGGTAGAACAAGGGAGAAATTCCATGAAAAGCTTCTCATTATTTTTAAATGCCTTGGGCTGGGTTGAGTTGGCTTTTTTAACTAGATCAGTTAAACACCTTGCAAACTTTTGTTCTAGTTTGCAGGGCCTTTTTTGCGTTTTTCTGGAACTAGTTATTAAATTATTTGAACAGGTCTAATTTAAAGTGAAGTAAGAGCCTCTGTGTAGCCTTTTGTGTTCTTTTCACTAGAGCACTTTACAATTGTACCTTTAGTTCAACTGATACACGTTTTTTTGTGTAGGCACAGTGAAAAAAGCTCAGCTGAGAAGCATGCGGCTTCAACATATGAAAAATTGGAAAGCTCTTGAGGTAGAGCACAGATCTAAGGATTTCACAAATGGAACAAGCAGGGAGCTTAGCTCTTCCCCCACTCATGGTTAGGAATCTGCTCATCACCATTTTGCATTGCTGTCTGCTTTCCTGCTCAGCTCATTTACACAAACAGTCGTCGTGCCCTTGAGTTTGCACAAAGCTGGGTTATCTGGGACTTCACTTGGTGGTTCAACAGCTAAAGTGAAAGGGGGAAAGACAAATAGTGGAGAGCTATTGATTATACTGAACAATCAGAGGAGCAATATGGACGTGGCAACACATTGCTGGTGTTTGGGCCTTTACCAAAGAAAACTTCCTTTGTTTTTGCAGCTAGCATGCCCAGTGGTTTTGCTCCTGTATTGTTCATGGGAACAGTGTCAATGGACAGGCTGACCGCGTGTTCGCTTTGATCGCAGCTTGTGAATAGTGGGGTGCACTGCTTGGTATGACTGCATGTGCAAGCCCACATGGGTTCCCTTTCTGTTTCAGGAATCGTTATGTTTGATCCTGTGATACCTGCAGACAGAACCCTGATTCCTTCGCCACCGCCTCGTCCCAAAAACCCTGTGTTTGATGATGAGGAGAAATCCAAGGTACAGTGAAGACTCGTATCGTAATCATGAACGAAAAGTGATTATTCAGTGCACATTTAGAATAAGGATGTAAAATGTACTCATTTGGCTTTTATTTTTGTGGTGGTGGTGTGTACTTCCACAGAACTCATTGCTTTGTCCACCTAACCTAACCTGAAGTTCCAGTTAAGGTCTTGTCTGTATTACCATTATGAGATTATTCCTGCTTAAAGTGCCATCCTGCTGCAGTAGGAGAAGGCACAGAACGTTTCACACACAGGACCAAAACCAATGTATAGGAGGAATAAATATCTAGTGTCAGAAGTCGCTGAGATTTCACAGTATATGTCCTGTGTGGAAGCAAGACTGTAGCAACTCACACAAAATAATAAACCATAAATGACTCCTGCTGAAATCCCTGTAACTATGCAAGCAGCGTCAGCTTTGTAATAATGGGCTGTGTCTCTTTTCCCCTGAACTGTGCACTTAGATTCCTTTTGCTGCTTCCCTTTGCCAAAGGGTCTTTGTTTCCTGAATGTCCTCTTCTCGTCTTACAGCTTCTAGCCAAACTGCTGAAAAGCAAAAACCCAGATGATTTGCAAGAGGCCAACAAGCTTATAAAATCCATGGTAAAAGAGGTAAGAAATTCCTGTAGGATTGGTTCCAGTCAGCGGTTTGTTTTCCAGGTTTTAAGCAGTTTGACTTCAAAACAGGTGACGAGCTTTGGGATCGTGTGAATGTCAGAACCTGGGTTTTTCAGGCTCTGGGAGCATTGTGTTAGTACATTCCTTAGTTAAGTTGAGGGGACTGAATGAGGCTGACTGTCAGGGACATCCAGCTTTTTATTATTTTTAAAACCTCTAACAGTGCTAACTTGCAGCTAGTCCCCGTGGTTACCAGCATCAAGGGGGCACTACCTGATGACTTAATAGGGCTCTGTGTGATGTGAATGTGTTGTGATTTTGACTCTGGCGCACAGCTGGGAGGTGTTTGTATCACAAAAACATCTGCAGTTGGTGTCTCTGGTGGAGGACAGGGCAAGAAAGGGCAAGGATTGAATGTCCCTTGTAATTAAATACATTCTCATCACTCAAGATGGTATTTCATGTCAGGGTTTGGTGGAAGCATCGCAGTACCACCCCTAGATACTGAGGACTGAGTCATTGGACTGGGCCTTCTTACAAGCATGCTTCATGGAAACACCTTCCTGTTTGTAGAGCGGTGGCGCATCCACCCATGGCAGTCATTAGAAATTCTGGAGTCCAGGAAATGACTCACTGTGATTCTGGCAAAATAAAGGATAGCTCTAGACTGAAGAGGATGTATAGGTTACTGAAATGTTTCCATCCAGGCTTCTCTTGTCCCCAAGGCAGGCTCTCCTACATCTTTAGTTGGAATCTCAAATCAGAGCTGGGTGGAGATTTTCTACCAGAGGGTGCTGCTTGTTCCTAGTAAATGGTTTGCTTCAAACACATCTTTTTCGTAAAATGGCATCAAATGACCAAACAAAACCACCACCCCCACCACCACCCCCGCAAAAACAACCCACCAAATATTCTGAAAAGATCAAAAAGGAACTTGTGGGAACTTTTCTAGTTTTAGTGGTATCGTTATACATTGAAGTCTATTTAATGAGACTTTTTGGAAATACAGGGGTTTTGTCATTTCAGAGTGGTGGTGAAAAGATACTGAAATAAGCAAAGCTTCACATGAATGGAGAGGCTTTTTGTTATTGTGTTGGGTTTTTTTTTTCCTAGCTTAACCTTAAATAGATGATGCTTGACAAGATTTACAGATAGTACCTGCTGTTGTGGTACCCTGTGGACCTTTACAAGGAAACTCACTTTTTGTGTCTGTGTTTTACACCCTGAAGGATGAGGCTCGGATTCAAAAAGTGACAAAACGCATGCACACGCTGGAGGAAGTAAATAACAATGTGAAGCTGCTGAATGAGATGTTGGTTCATTACAGCAAAGAGGACTCATCAGAGGCCGATAGGGAGCTCATGAAGGTGGGTCTGAGCTGCTCCTTCCCAGAAATCCTGGAGTCAGTCCGTTCTTCTTACAGGTTTGAGTTTTGCAGAGAATTACAAACAGTGCAGTCAAAGGGAGAGCAATGGTGAGAAACAAGAGCAGTTGTTGGAAACAGCAGGAAAGAAAATAACCATGTTTTTAATGCCTTTCCCTAAAGGACTCAGTGGGTAATAGCTCAGTTTTGCACATGCTTGAAGTGAGGTCCAGCTGTTCTCCAAAGATGCAGTGTGGCAGAATCAAGAAGCTGCAGTTTGTTAATTCTTGCTCCTATTAAGACACGCAGATTGCAGATCATAACTGTCCCTTACGGCGCTGTGGATGGATAAACTAAAGGCTGAGTGGGGCAGAAAATACGTTCTCCCCCTTCAAAGAAAGAGCTTTAGCTAGTGTTATAAGGTTGGGAGAACACCAAGAAGATAAAAATCAAAACAGCCAGCAGGGGTGGTTGGATGGGCCCAGGGCCTTGGAAGAGTTGCACCTTATTTAATTTTAAAAGATAAAATGACTCATTTTTATCACAGCAAGTGCCTGAAACAGTGGTAAGAAGCTTAAAAACTGGTTTGCTTCTATGAAACCTTTCTTTCTTGCCACCTTTTTTCTGGGTGGTTGCAGACTCTCCGAGCAGTAGTTACAGCACAATTGAAGTGTAATTGTTGGAGCGCAATTACACTCTTCCTCAGGCTTTTAGGGACTACTGCGACACACAGAACGAACATCTCTTGAACTAGAGCTGGCCCTAAGTGCTGATGCGAGGGAGGACTGAGAGAGGTGTGTTGAAAATGCAGGTTGTGTTTCGACCCCCAGGCTAATGTAATGCTTCACAGCTCTCTTGATGGAGCAGGGACAGGGGATTTTGGTTGTCCAGCCGCGCTGGCACGTCCAGCACAGGGGGACTGGGTTCTCTATTCTGGGCCTTCCAGCGCGTGCCTGGGGAGTCATTCTGTGCTGACTGGTATCGCTAACAGTGGCGTCTGGCTGACGAAACCCTTTGTCTTAATCTCCCTTCCTAGGAGCTCTATGAAAGGTGTGAAACCAAAAGACGGACGTTATTCAAGCTGGCCAGTGAGACGGAGGATAATGACAGCAGTTTGGGTAAACTAAGCGACGCTTCTCCTTTTTTAATTTTAATTTTTTAATTGCTTTTGTGACCTGTGACTGTGCAAGGGTTCAGCAAGGGAACGGCTGCTGTAAAGACACCTCCTCACCGTGGATGCACTTTGCTTTGAGCAAGCAGATAAAAGAACATCCTTGCCTCTCCCCTATGCTTATCATTGAAATTCTTGGACTTGACAGTATAGTTGGTGGTTAGGGAGGCTGGGGGCAATAATGGGGGACAGCTGCTGCTTTGGAAAGGGAAGGGAGTTGCTGTGGGGAGCAAAGCCTTGGACTTATTTTTTTCATTGTTACTGGAACACGCATGGACCTAGAAGGTCAGGGTATTGCTTAGGGAAGCACGACAAAGAGAGAGTAATGGAGCTCATAGGCAAATAATTATGTTTTTTCTTGCTGATTATTTAGTTGGTAACTGAGTACTCTCAGCAGTAGCGGGAACAAAGTGACTAAGAAGTCATTTTTGTCTCTCTTGCATGTAGGGGATATTCTGCAGGCCAGTGACAATTTATCCCGTGTGATAAATTCCTATAAAAAAATAATAGAGGGGCAAGTGATCAATGGCGAAGTGGATCTCCCTGTGATGTCTGTAGTGGAAGGTGAGTTCCTGGGAAGCCAACTGTTTAATTTTTGAATCCTGTAATTCCAAGTCTTTTGGATAGAGTTTCCTGTTAATGGTGGTAAAGTTAGACTGTTGGTGGTGCTTGGGGCCAACAGTTTGTGAATCAGAGGGGCACAAGACAGCTCCTAAGCAGTGGATAAAGAATTCTGGACATGTGCAACAGTGCTGCAGCTTTGCATTTTCCATAGCTTGTTGCATATTATTGAAACCTTTGATAACATCAGTAGCAAACCTGCATCTGAATGCTTGTATGGGAAGTTCCCATACATTTTCCTCTCCACATTTGTCCTGTTCCTTAATGTGACATGTAAGAAGAATATGATTTTATCCAAAGGACAAGAGCAGGAGAGTGGGAGCCAGGCCCGGGGTCCTGTTGCTGACTGCCAGCAGTTCCATTTGAGAATTTAGGCCAGTTGCCCACTTCACACTTCAGCTTCACCACTGAAAACTCTGGACGTGTGTGTGGCAGAATTACCATTTGGGAGTCACTTAAACATTTCTATATGGAGAGCAGTAGAGGAATGCGTAATGCTGCCTGACAGCATCTTACTGGGGCAAGGCTGTCCTAAATGTGAAGACGGAGACAGTATGAATTTTCCTCAGCTCTCTAACTCTCTGGTAGCCCATTTATTGTAATTCTGTAGGATCTCCCAAAGCCTCATCTGAGCTCAAAATATTTTGAGAATATTAAGAATTGTGCTATTTGAAGCACTGGAGAAGGAGCAGTGGTTGGAGCAGGCATTGCTTTCCATATAGAAACGTCCCAATATCTGGGTTAATTTAAGTAGCTTGTGGACAGCAAACGGTTAGTTGGAAAGCATGTGGGCTTCCTCTGTGCAGAGAGCCGTAGGCTGTGATTCAGTGAGGATCTGTGTTATCTGAACCATCTCTGATAATTTCTTTTGTACGCCAGGTTTGCCGTGAGCTTTTTGCCTTCTTTCCTAGTAGTGCTCTTATCCTGTCTGCTGCAGGGAGTAACTCCACAAGTAATCTCAACAGCCTCATTGACCTTGCTGGACTGGACGTCACCAGCACCCCGCCACCTCCAATGGCACCCACCACCCTGACGCCAGCCCCCCCAGCAGCCCCAGCAGAAATCCCCATCCTCCCGCCTCCTCCCCAGACACTGGCACAGTTGCGGAGCGGTTCCTCCAGCCAAGTGGAAGCCGCACCGGCTCAGCAGAGCAGCGCAGCCAACTCCCTCTCCTTGCTGGATGAGGAGCTTCTGTGCTTAGGTGAGACACTGAGGGGCCTGGAAAAGGGCTACTCAATCCACGCCTGACAAAGGCTGCTTTCTTCCTGCAGCATGGGTGTGAGGGCTGGCTGTGCGTGTGGCATGCCTGAAAGGAGCAGGAGATGCTTTTGGTTTCTAGAGAGGTTCAGGGCACACTCCTTTGCATCATCCTGGATGGATGACGGGTCAGTGAGTCAGTACTGGAAAAACTCTGATCTTCCCAGAGCGGGCTGCGAGGGAAATAGCTGTTGAGTGTAATTGCAGTCTGAGCTCTGCGGGTGCTCGGACGTGCAAGCTGCAGTTCGGTACAAATTTCACTCCTGACTTTGTGGCTGTGCTGAAGAACGAGGTGCCTTAGGGGGGTTGCGTACAGGAGCCTGCAGAACGCCTGCCTTTCAGAAGACACTGCAAATCAGGAAGGGCTGGAAGAGCTGTGTGCCGGGGATGACTGTCAGCTACTGGTGCTGTCGCTTTTTTCGTCATCTCAGACTTGCAGCACATTTCATCAGGTTCTTGGGCTCTGGCAGAGCTGAATCAAGTAGTTTGATGGCTGTGAAAATACTACCAAGGGATGACACCTAACTCATGTTCTCCTCCAGTCACTTACTTACTGTTTTGCTTTTCAGGCCTGAATGACCCAGCACCTGCAGCGGTGAAGGAGACCTCAGAAAACAACCAGTGGAGCATGTTTGAGGTACAGAGGAGGGTCTCGGGGGAAGGGGAGGGAGGGGTTGTCACTGTGGGAGGTCTCCGGACACACTCTGTCACCTTGGAGAAACGTGATCACACATACAGGCAGAGGGGCAGCTGTTCCTGAGGGGAAGGCTGGCTTAGCCCTAAAATCTGGGATAGCTGTGTCTAAACAGAGTAGATATCCCTGAACCTGGCTTTCTCAGTTTCCCGTCTGTCCGCCATGATGTTAGCACTTCCTTTGCTTAAATTACAGATCAGATGTAGTCCTGACATAGGCCACAGACTTTGCTGCTTGCCACCCAGCACCTGTTTTTGCGGTAAATCTCTCTCCCTCTGTAACAGTGCCATCTCTACAACAGGGGGTAGCAGCTGAGGTAGAGCATCTACTTGTCCTGTCTTTCAGAATGACCAGCTGGACCTGGATTTCTTTAATCCGAAGATGGTGACTGTTGCTTGCAACTCTGCGGGGAACCCTCTTCTCCATCACACATCACAGACCACGTGTGGAACATCAGTGACGCTGCCCTCTGCTTTCACAGCCTCTCAAGCTGCTCCCAGCATCCCAGCACCAAACTCAGCACCATTTGTATTCTCTGCTGGACCGGCTGCCCCTGCGGGGCCTCCTAAGGCTATTCCAGCTGCTCCTGGGTACTTCGGCTCCTCTGTGGGGAGCAATATGTCACATAAGATGGACGCATTGGGACAACTCCTTGAAGAAGCCAAAGGGTAACCAAAAGCCGTGGATTTTGGTTTGTCTCTGCAGTTAGGAAGCCAGGCTCGCTGCAGCGTCAGGTTCAGAGGCAGACTTCCCACTCTCTGGTTTGGTAGAAATGTGCGATTGACGTTTTTCCTTCTCGGAGGGTTTCAGTTTACAAACTAATGCAAGGGTCCCACCTCCGTGAGGGAAAGGCAGGCACTGCTAGGTAGAGCACAACAGCTGTGCTGTTGCCCGATACAAATGTGTGATGTAAATTTGAAGAGGCTGCTAAGGTACAGAGGCTGTTGCCCATCTTGGCCTTGCCCACCCTTGCCAAGGTGGGGCTCTGCTTTCTTCGCGACTTACCGAAGGGATGCCTAACCCCGCCACCGCGTCCCTTGCAGCTCCCCTCCTACCGTGAGACTGTGCTGAGTCGCAGGCTCCAGCTGGCTCTGGGCCGCTGCTTTGTCCTGGCGATGTGCTGTTATCTCCGGGTTTGTGGTGGAATGCCTGCTTTGCTTCCAGCTCAGTTTCCCATGTTTTTTCTGTGTCTTGCAGGACTGCCACCCAAGGCATGGCGACACCTTCAGTGTTCCCTGGGGTTACTCTGCCAACCGCTGGCACCCCTGCCCCGTTAATAGCACCTGCAGGGCTGCCTGCCGCTGCCTCCGGAGCCCCTCCAATGCCTTTCCCAAGCAGCTGCCCTGCTGGCTCAGGAAGTCCTCTCTTCCAGCCGACATCATTCCAGCAGCAAGGCAGTCCCCTGAAAGCACCTGAAATTTCTTTGGCCAATGTCCATGTTCCCTTGGAGTCCATTAAACCCAGTAAGTATCTCAGGTTGTTCACCTCTCTGAACATTTTTTAAAAGCAAAGCATCTTCACAAAGCTTATGAAGTAGAGAGAAAAGATGGGATGTCCCAGCGAAACAGTCCGATTGCCTAATGCTGCTACAGATTTGTCTTCTGCAGCATAAACCTGCAGTCCTCTTCCCTCCTCTCTGTGGCAGGCAGTGCCCTCCCGGTGACAGCCTATGACAAGAACGGCTTCCGGATCCTCTTGCACTTTGCCAGGGAGTGCCCGCCGGGAAGGTCGGATGTGCTGGTTGTGGTAGTCTCCATGCTGAACACAGCACCGCTCCCTGTGAAGAACATCGTGCTGCAGGCTGCTGTGCCGAAGGTAGGGATGCATGGCTCAGACCCACGGCGACACGCAGCTGTGTGTGGGAGGGCCTGGGTGTGAGCTCAGGGGCTGGGGACAGCCTGGTTCCACCCTGCTATAGGCTGTGCTCTGCCTCTTTCCAAAACATAAAGGTGGTTGCCAGAGGCAGAAAACACTGGATGGGTAAGTCAGGACCCGCAGGTAGTTAGTGTTCTGTTTTTCTTGCTATCTAAGATCAATCCCGCTGTCTCTGTTCATGAAGGTGGCTCAGACAGCACGACGACAGGACTGTTACATGGGTAGAGCCACCCTCGAGGTCTTTAGAATCAGAATTTCTAACAGCTGTCCTAAATCTGACAATACGTTCCATTCTAGCCTTCTACACTTGGGTAATTCTGGATGGCCAGCTCTGCGTTCTGAAAACTGGCCCAGGCTCAGCTCCGATCTGCCTACTGTCATGAAATGTGTTTGCATTAAAACCTCTGACACAAGAGTGCTCTGATAGAAGGTGCTGTTGGCGTGCACCCGACCAGTATTTTCTCTCTGAGCTGACTTGTCAGTCTGCCTGTTCCTATCATGTTGCACAAGCTGGGCTGGCTCTTGTTTCCTCATCCTCTCATTGTGGATTGATTCTCTTCAGTTTCTGTGTGTGCTGTTATCTCCCCAGCCTATGCATGCATCTGTCATTGTCCCCGAGGGAGGAGATAATCCCTGAGGTTCCACTTTCTTTTTCGTTTGCAGTCCATGAAAGTGAAGTTACAGCCACCCTCTGGCACAGAGCTGTCTCCATTCAATCCCATCCAGCCGCCTGCTGCCATCACCCAAGTCATGCTTCTGGCAAATCCTGCGAAGGTGAGGGGGGCAGCGGGATTTGTCCTGTCCTTGTCAGGAAAGTTTGATGTAAGATGAATTCTGCAGGGGGGTTGGACCAAACACCAAACATCTGAGCAGGTATAGCTGTTTGTTCCTAACTTGCCCTCCAGAGGTGGTCACTGCCCGGTGTTTCAGTTCGGGGCTAGAGGGAGTTTTCCCAGACTGTCAGGGGAGGCTTTTCCCAGACTGTCAGCAAGGAGAAAGGTCTGAGAAGGACCCGTACATTTCTCCCAGCAAAAGGATAAACGTCATATAAGGCTTAGCCTTAAAGGGCAGCAGTCAGAGCTGTAGCAGAAGTTTGACTCCCTTGTTGCACTGGAAGTGGCTGGCTTTGGTGATAATTAGGTTGATCTCAAATTAGCTGGTGCTGTAGAAATACTTTTGCTGCGTTGAGGCTGTAGCCTGACAGGCCTGAACCAGCAGACAAGTTTCAGACCATGCCTGTTCCATTATCCGTGGAGGATGTACTTGTGACCACTGAAACAACATGGTTAACACTTTCATTTCTACTGATGCTGCTGGGAGCATCTGAGTAGATGTTTTCCCTTGCTGTAGTTACTCATTTAAGTAGCCTGCTCCATAAAGCTGTGTGTTGAAGTAGTTTCTAATTATTTGACAAATCTAGATGTTAGTACTTAAGAATCAGAGCAAAAGGGTCCTTAAAGCATCAGTGGAAAGCTTTGAGGTCCAAAAGGAAAAACCTCCGAGGGGTTTGGTGGATTGTTGGAAAATGTGTGAGGTATGTGGAGATTCCCTTACAGAAGGACTGGTTCCATCTCCTGCTTTCTGTTTTACTAGGAATTTTGCAGAGCAGGAACTGTTTTATCTTCCTCCGAGTGATGAGGAAATGTAATTTTGAAAATGTTGAGCTATTCCAGCAGCATTCTTCAGGCTCACTGGAGAGCAGCTGAGCAGTGGGTGCTGCCCACTTGGGTGCAAACCGCTATCGCAGGTTATTCCTGCCTTTCTCCTGCTGTTCCGTGCTAAGCAATAAAGCTTTGGTGGTGTAAAAACTGAGGTAAAGAACTCAGGTTTGCTAAATAGCTGAACGACTCCATGAAATTCACCTTGGCCCTTTTCCCCCTCCTATGTGCAGCAGAATCTTTTGGGGTTTTTCTTGTGAAACGTTTTGTTGGGGAGCAGCTGGGGCTGTTCTCATGTTGCTCTCGGGTTTTGTCTTTCCTGCAGGAGAAAGTGAGGCTGAGGTACCGACTGACCTTCACACTGGGAGACCAGCCCAGCACAGAGGTGGGCGAAGTGGATCAGTTTCCCCCGGTAGAGCAGTGGGGGAATCTATGACCTTAGGACACTGCCAGAGACTCTGTGACAGGACCAGGGAAGGATCCCGCAGGACTGGAATGGATGTGACGTGGGGAGGGACACACATGCTATCCACTGGTGATGTTCAGCTTTGTTTACATGTCCTGACCACTCTGCTTGTAGCTTTAGTCCAGAATGTTTTTGCCCCGCATTGAAGGGGTCCTGGAACATTGATGCCAAGCATGAACTGAACGGCAGCCAGTACCAGGCAGCGCTGGCTGCTTTTATCTCGACCTCTGGGTGAATCTGGTTCTATCTTCCACTCTATTAAACTTGAAGTTATTGTAATTTGAGGGGAGACCTGTCAGCAGAAGGGGATTTAGTTGGCTTGTTCCTGTACCTGCTGTCCAGAGATACCTACAGGCTGGTGGGGTAATGATGCCACCGTGAGCTTCCTCAGTGCAGAGCCCTTACACATGCCCTCCCTCGGACTTGTACCTCCTCAGTGCCAGACTGGATCTGCTAAGCATGTTGAGCAATAACGCTGGCTCCGTGAGGGAATGCAGATTTTTTTTTTTACACTGAAATGGCACTTGGCTCCCTCCCTCCCCCTCCGCTGCTCCATTCCCAGCAGCCGATGTAAGCAGACCCTGTGTTGTGCGCCGCCGCTGTAGCCTCAGTTGTTATATTTATTTTATACTGCGAGCTGCCTCCCTGTTGGATCCCTTTTGGGCAGCTGGGGCTGCGTTTTGTATGCAGATGGTTACACCGGTTATTTTTCTGTCTTCGTGGCATTCCATAGTGTGGGGAAAAGAGGAGGTAAATGGGACTGGAAGGAGCGGTCAGTATTGGTGGAGGACAGCACTTGGAGTGCAGAAATGTCTTTACAATCACTAATCAGGTGCAGTGACTGAATCCAGGGACGAGAGATGCCTTTCGTGTCCCCTCATGCAGGCAGTATTATTATTGTAGTTGAATACTGTGTTTTATTGAGATTAGTACAATGACATACAAGATGTAAATAATAGAGCTATAGGATATCTAAATAGAAACAGTGAAGGGAAGGAAGGCTCCACTGGGCTGTGACAATGCGTGTGCTGGGTTTAATGCCCCGTTTCATTTGTTCCCTCTATTAAAGTGGCAAAGTGCAATTGTCCCCGCAAGGAGGAAGGCGGTTTTGCTGGACATCAGTGTTCTGCGCTAACGGCGGGCAGCAGACAGACCCCTCTAGCTACAGTCTCACAGCAACTAGGTGTAAATCACCAAAACTTGATTCCAGCAGTCCCTTCCACCTCCCTCTGGATTTCCAATCTCGAGCAGTGCCTCAGCTAGCTTTGAGACAGGCTGTTTTAAATGAATGGTTTTTCTAACGCCCCTTGACAAAAGCACAGATCAGGCGGGTCCTTGGGCACTAAGCTCAGCACCTCTCGCAGCGCTGCCGAGCAGCAGCTCTCACCTCGAACTCTGAGTGGGAGCAGTCGGCTAAAGCACTGGGATAATCAGCACACAGGAGGAGATCCCTGCCTGTTGTGGGAAAACTCCCGAGCAGAATGTGCTGCTGGAAGTAACGGCTGCTGTAAACCCCATTATTGCAAATGCAGCTTGGAGTTATTTGTAGTTGAATTTTCTTTATGTTGCAAAGTAAAAATCACTAGAGGTGGAAAACTCAGCAGATCCGAAGGCCTGAGGTCCTGATCAGAGGAGGCACCAGGCAGCTGTAGAAGCCCCTGAAGGTGGAATCAAAGCTCAGCCAAGGAACTTGCTGTAAATGCCTGGTCTGAAGCTCATGAAGACCCCAGCCTTGTCAGCTCCCCGATGCAGGAGGCAGGTGAGAGGGATGGGTGCGTTGTTCGGACCCTTACAGGAGTTTCAAATTGATGGACTAGGCTAGGGGACGAGGAGAGATTTCTTTCTGCCTCAGACATGTTCTTGCCAGCACTTTAGACACAGTAGGCATGGGGGTCGTGCCTAGGTCAGGGTCGTGTGTCCTGAGGAAGCAGGTTTCACTGCTTTAGATGCCTACGCGTGAATCTCACTGTGACTTTGAGGAAGTCAGAAGAGCACAAGTGCTTTCTGCAGAATGGCTTTGTTGTCAGCGTTAACGGCAGCGCGCTGCCCGCGCTGTACAGCCAAATGGAAAGATGCCGTAGTCTTGCTGCGTGGAAATGGCGTTGTTAAAAGCTTTGGAAATTAAACTATGAATGTTCCTTGTCTGTAGGGTGAGGTTCCTGCTTCATACCGAACAGCCGTAACTGTATATACATCTCAAATGCGTTTGTTCTGCTGCATGTTAAATAAATTGTTTTCCCTACTTTGCTCTGTGGATAGCTAATGACTACTGACTGCTTGTGGAGCACAGTGCTGCTTCTGGAAATCCTAAAACTCGCTCCGTCCCATCGAAGACCATCCAAACGAAGTGAAAATGGAGAAGCTGCTGTTTCTAAAACCGCAGCGGTTTAAAAGGTGGGCTTAATTTCAGTTCCAGGTATTGGCGGCAAAGCGACTGAGAAAGCCATCGCAGGCAGCATCGCCTGCCACTGGTCCTGAGGGCCACTCGGCCAGGGGAGGGCTGCCAGGCCAAGCTGGAGCCAGCAACCTTAACGTTTTGTTGCCCCTCCTTCTTAAAAGTTACATTTACTTTTTTAAAAAGTTATGTTTATGGAAGACGAGAACAAATCACCACGCAATATGCAAAACAAGACATTTATTCTTAGAAAAGCAGTCAGGTTTATGTACAGTGAGCCACAGAAGAGTTAAAATCGTGTACTGCTGCCTTCAGGATCCTTCCAACGTGCCTTCTTTGACTATGACTCGTGCGAGATTTCGTGCAAGAGCAAGTCGCAGCATTTCCACTTTCATAGTCTCAACGTCATCCTAAAAGCAAGCAGAGTTCGGGTTAGACGCAGTAACGAGCTGGCAACAGGCTCTCTTCCTGGGCTTTGGAAAGTAGGGATGGGTCGTTAAGAGGGAGAGCACGTGTATATGTACCTGTTACAGGGACCTGAGAAGAGCAAAAACTACGTTTCGCACTTTTTAGATCAACACAGACAGCACTGCCAAGCCTTCTCTTTTTCTGGCAGCTGCAGGGGTTTGCATGTGTAGCAAACGGCTCCCTGTTCTGCGCCTGCACCCTTCAGAGCCCGAGCTGCGAGACGGCAGCATCTCAGCTCTTCATTGCCCGTGTAATTTGCAGTTATTTGTCTTGGAAAAGCATCACAGTCCCATCCAAATCAGCAGAACGGTGCGGAGCGGAAGTACTCCTGTAGTGGGTTTGCATATACCTAAATATCTCCTGATGATGCCTGGTTCGGTTGGCCTTTAAAAATAACGATGTGCACCGGCCTCAGTAACGCCGGCTCTCCCCCTTTTCCTGCCCCCACGTAGGAGTATCTGTAGAGTTTGCTTTCCCCGACCCTCCCCACAGCCCCACCCCTGCGTTATCCTGTTGTCCTCAAAACAGGAGCTACCTGGAATTTCTGCTTATCCGACTTCCCAGCCGTCAGGTCTTCCAGGCATCGCATCAACTCGTAGGTCTGCTCTGCTGAAAATACCACCTGTGGAAATGAAAGTGCTTACTGAAAATGACGAAGTTTAAGGACATCGCGCAGTCCGAGATGGGAACTCAGCTGAGAAGAGGATGCTTTCACACCCCACAGATCCATTCTGACCCTTTAAACCACAGGATCAGAGGATAATTCAGGCTGGAAGCGACTTTGGGAGGCCCCTAGTGCCACCTCCTGCACAAAGCAGGGTCAGCCACCAGGTTGGAGCGGGTGCCTCTGGGCTTTATCCAGCCATGGGTCTGTAATGGCTAAACTGTCACTTTTTGGATGGATCTTAAAGCAAAAAATGGGGTTAAAAGAAGGGAGCACACTAGAAAAATCTTCAAGCCAAGCACTAGAAGGAACTGGATGCAACATGTACTTGAATTATTAACGTATGTGTCTTCCACTGCTGTTTTCTAAATGCGGGGAACCAAGTTAGGAGCTGATTATCCCAAGCCAGTGTGCTCCCACCGCTGGGACACTTGGATAGCTGTGCAATTCTGAACAGTTCTTGCGCGCTGGAAGTGCGGGTCCTAGCCCGGGGGGCAGAAAGGGGGTCACCAACTTTGAGAAGAAAAGAAAGGACAGGGGCGGTTGTCAGGTGTGACCGGCGTGCTCACCTCTTTCTGCTCCAGCAGGGGAAGGGCGTCTGTCAGCAGGGTCATCCAGAAGGAGCAAGGAGCGATGTGAGCCGTCATCAACATCAAAAGCAACTTGGCAGCTTCAGAGAACCGCTTCTCCCCATACAGCCGGTGGAATTCTCGGTACTTGCCTGCACACGGGTGGTGGTGAAGGGTAAAAGGCATCAGTCAGGGCCGGGCTACGGGACGGCGGGAGGTCGTTTGCTCCCATGAAGCCTGCGGCAGAGCTACCCCCAACCCAAACGAGTCTCCAAAGCGGCTGAGAGTCTGGGGGAACGGGAATCTTGTGCGTGAGGAAAGGTTAAAAGAGAGGCTGGCTGAAAAGGCAGCCAAAAATCCATTACTGTTCTTGGTAAGGTTTAGTGTTTGAACCAGCCTGTTCACTAACTGGTACTGTCTGGTGCCGAGTGTCTGCAGGGTGAGCACCAGCACCACTGGCTTAGAGAAGCTGGCGGTGTCTGCAGAAACCAGGAATGGGGGCAGAGGGGTGGGGGGTGAATGTTCTTTTTGATATCGCAGAGTATCAGGAGGTCTGAAAGGCTTCATTGTCTTCCTGATTGTTTAAAGGGAAACTGAGACCTTTGTTAACGTGGCAAGTTCTGCTTTTGCTAAGAATTAGTTACATCGATATCCAGCATGGGAGAACTGGCTGAGGATGAAAGCGAGCTTTATTCTGCAGCTTTGTTTGTATCCACTAAACTGTCAAAATACTGGAAGTAATGATTCCCATTCAGATTCACCTCTGACTGATGCCTGAGCTCAAGGTAGAAACATGTGAAAGTTGTCCAGCAAAAATACACCTGATGTTTCTAAAAACTCCAAAGGAAAACCAAGCAGAAATATTTTCAGGCCTTTCAGAATTTTTTATAACGAGCAGAAAGGGAGGTAATTTCTCTACACACACAGCGACACAATTAAACTACAAATCTTTGGGGCTGATGTGAGGATCCCTGTGTGCCATTGGGACACGGAGATATGAGGGACCAACCTGGTAAATCACCGTTAGCTTCTAGGCTTCGTTTAGGATAAGGTTTAAATGGAGGGAATACAGTTCCCGTTTTGCAAGCTTGGACCAAATGGGAACAGATGAAATGCAGGATCACCCTCACTGTAACGCTGGCGTCAGCCAGAAGGGAGTCAGTCCAATTGCCAACAGCTCTTCCCAATTCCTGTTAGATTTGGCCCCAGTAACTGGCCTTGCTAACTGCCGCAGCTCCCCAGAAAGGTGCATTTTCACTCAGTTTCCTGTCTTGCTCCATTAATCAAAGGCCACAGAGCAGCGGCAGCCAGATGGGCAGGTTATCACAGCCCACGCTTGTGCCAGCCAGGAGAAGGAAGCTGTGGTATGTAAAGGAAACTCGCTGGAGGCACTGCGCCGTTACTTGGCACGGCTGCGAAAGGGTAGGAGGGATCTTTTGTTTTGAGTGAGCTTGAAATTGGCATATGGAGCCAACAAACGTATTTGAGATTCTGCAGAACTTTGTGAAGTTAGTAGAACTATCACATTGTCAAAATAACTTAAACCACTGGTTTACTCTTCCAAGGAAGCACCCCAAGGTCTTCCAGATTGTGTTTGTTGGTATTTCCAAGTCTCTCTAGGTAGTGATACAGTCTGGAAAAAGACTAAGCAAGGGGAAGCCTACAAGTGTCAGAATTCCAGACTATCCCGCTCAAAGCAGCACAGAACAGATGCCTACTGCGAGTGCAGTTTAAACGCAGCCTCCTGGCAGCAAGCAGGCTGCATCCCAAATCACCTGCAGTCACTTGTTTTCCCCTCATCACTAAAACAGCCTGTAGCCAGGTGGAGGAAGACACAAATCCAAATAATTTGTGGAGTTAATAATGTTCTAAATTAACAGACCAGAATGAAAACTGTATACTTCTTACCAAGAAATGTTAGCCGGTCACTAAGCAGCATGGATGGTCCCAAATTATCAATGAGGTCTAAGTCAGAGAAGCACCCCCTTTCACAATAGTCCTTAAGGAACCTAGGGAGAAAGTAAAACACAATAAAAGCTTAGAGGAGAGAACATCATCCACATCCATTTTCTGTCTCCTAATCCCTTCCCAGAAAACTTCACTGGACAACCAAGTTTCATCTTAATCAACTTGCCTCGAGGGTTTCAGAAAACAACAAAACATTTCCTGGAAATGGCCAGTGCACGGGTGTAATGTGCATTTAACAGACATTCTATTTATTCTTCTAGATTTTGTGGTAGTTGAGATCTGTTCTTTAAAAGGAGTAAGTAAAGGAAGGAGCACAGGAAGCTGAAGCTGATGGATGCATAAATAACACTCCCAGATCATAACAAAAGCTCTATTTTTCTGCTGTGTAAAAAAAGTTGTTAAGCAGCAGGAACAAAAACAATTCTAAAAGCTTTTCATCTGTTTTGTCATAGCCTTCATTATGCTGCTTTTTTCAGAGCTCCTTCCTGTGATGGTTTTCTTTCACCTTCTGTTGAAAGAAATACAATGATTCCCACTCCTGCAAAGAACAAATGAGAAAAAAAAAAAAAAGCCAAACCCAAAGCAGCAATCTCTTACTACTCCCTTTTTTCACTGTTGAAGATAAGAGTACTGCCTGGCCACCTAGCCAGAGTGCCATTTCAAATTATACTCTATGCAATGAGATTGGTACCTGCCTATTTCCAATTAGCAAAATAATACATGACACGGATAGCTAGAGATTAAGCAGCATAAAGAGAGCTGACACAGCTTTTTTTCTAGGCCTAAGCTAAGCGTTGGCATCCTCTTCAATTTTGTAACAACCTTCCCACCCCTGCAAGGTCAGACATCGTGACAAGCTTAGGCAAAACCAGGGACGTGACAAAACCTGACTCTTTGTTATGCACGTTAGAATTGTGGGTTGAGATTTTCTGTAGAAATGGCTTAAGTGACTCCCACCGACTTGTTTGGAGATTGCATGGTAGACTAGACTGCTTAAAAATGGTCTGCTGAATAACGCACAGGCGGGGATTATCCTCCACCCAAATCAGTTCCCTGGTTCACCCTACAGGCCACCAACAGCCATATCGGAGCAAGTGAAAGGGCAGTGCATGAGACAGAGAAATTGCCAACAGAAATGTTTATCAAAGTGAAGTCTAAGAGCTTTGGACTGTCAGATAAAGCCAATCTGTTTCATCTCTGCATTTCATGAAGTGAAACGGTAGAAAAGAAACAGCCAGAGCGTTGCAGATGAGAGTACCCAAGGATGTCATTTTCTAGTCCAGAAGCAGGGACTTGGTCAGAGGGGAAGACAACCCCTACCTGCCTGCAGCAGACCCCTCTGGTCCCCTTCCTACCACCCCCTACAGCAGTAGCTGCCTGAGAGCTTCCGACTCACCGGTCTGATATCAGTGTAGCAAAAGCTGCATCCTTAGCTCTGATGCTCCACGACAGCGCAGAGCCCAAGCGATTATTCCGCAGAGCTTTCATGGCCATGATTTTGCAGATGCTACGAACTTAGGAAAAAACAGAGAAGAGGGAAAGAATTACTTTCAGTAGTTTCTCTTGTATCACTACAAGCAATGAGATTTAAAAATCAATCACCTTGTTCGTGCATCTGTCTCTGCTCACAGATCCTCAGCACTTTGAGGGCTTTCTGTTCCGTGTTAAGGGGTATCCGTTCAATATGAAGCTCCAAATATACCCTCCCGTATTCTGGGCAGTGGTCAAAGTAATCCACCCCCAGCTGCCAGAGGCTGAGAGAGGAAAAAAAAAAAAAAAATCATCAAGCATGCCAATCATATAAATCTTAAGTAAGACCAACGCTGGAGCCACAAGGAAAATCTGAGTCTGCGTTAACAACAGTTAGCTCTGATTAACTTAATACACAGATCTAAAATAGTTTTCACTTTCTACCAAATACCAGCTGCCCCTTATACATCCCTGGAATATCTGCACCTCACAAGTGCTTCGGTGCAAACTGCTATATACCAAAAAAGCCAGGGGGTGCAGGAGCAATTCTACCCTAGTCAACGGGCCTGAGGGATTCTAACAGCTAGCTTTTGTCTTTCGTTCAGAAAGGAAAACACCTTTGCTGAAATTCTAACAGTAGCTGCCGTTACGTTTTGCCTTTTTACTTCATTAACATGTAGTTATTTGTTTTGGCTGCCTCGCTGTTAAGTCTATATCCTCCGAGTAAAAAAACCGAAACAGTTGCTACCTGTGATGGGAGAAGAGTCCTGAGGCATACTCTAGCAGGAGGAATTCACGCATGTTTGAACCGAAACTGGGGGGAAAGAGAGAAAATAAGCAGGCGTTATTATTTGCACCTCATTGGAAAAAACTGCTGACTTTATTTCACAAGTACGTTTCATTTGTGCAGCATGTTTTCTCATGGGCTATCTTAATAAGCTTCATACCTCAGGCCTAAGCATGCAGGTCAGCTTTCTCCTTGGGAAGACCTGCCAAATATTTACAGCACTTAGCAGATATAACTGAGAGAAAGTGCTTTAAGAAACTGAAACTTCAAGGGAACTCGGATAGCAAAATTCAATTGCTCAAACTTATAAATGTATTCAGAATGTAAGTACAGAAACTCTTCTTAGATCAGTTTCTCACCATTCCCTAAAATCACAAACATTTGGGCCCTTGATTATATTTCAGATAAAATTATATTTAAAAAAATAAAATCCTAACACTGCACTGAGGCATTGTTGAACAGCATGTCAAATGCATCTGGTCAGCAACGGCTGTTGCTTCTCAGAGCATCTGGGCTGCCTGTAACTTCGGAGGCACATGTGGTACCTTTATTCTCCATCCTCTGTATATGCCCAAGATGCTCCCTTTCAACCAAAATCCACGTGCTGTTTCAGTCATCCTGGCTGCTGGGTTGTCAGAATAATCAATGCAAATAAATACTTACTAGAGATTGTGAGATTGCAGGAGTTTACAGTGATCCAGTAGGTCAGTCAGATGAGCCACAAACCACCAGTTGCTCAGGGCGATGCTGTATTTGAAGCAAGCAAAAGAAAGAAAAACCTAAGCCTACCACTGCCAAGGAATGCGTCAGGTTTTCCACAGGCGTGTCTTACCAGTACAGAAGCTCTATTACAGTATAATGTCTGGTTGCGATGTCCCAGACCTTAATGGAATACTTTTAATTGCTGCCTGCTTCATGTATTTTTGCTAAATTCTTTGAAAGGATGATCAAGCAGGCTGTACCCATATCCTCTCCCCCAAATACTACTGGAAGCAATACCACAGAACTAGAGAATCAAAAACCTTAAAACTCAACCTGCATTCCTTGATCACTTGGTGCATCTCAAATTCAAAGGCTGCCATTAAAATCGTGTCTAGAGGCTCAGGGCTGCTTTCTCCACCCAGGAACAGGTCCATACTAGACTGTGGAATGAGATTACAAGAGATGATACATGCAGAAGTCGTGAGATGGTAGAAGATAGACGTTTGTTTGGATGTAGCAGCCTCGTTTAGGTTATTTTATGGGAAATAATAGCTCGCAGAGACTGAACACATTAACAAAAAAGATTTTTCCTTATTTTAGCGTAATGAAACTGGGAAAACAGTTTGCAGGAACAAGACTGGTAACATTAGACATGGAAGAGACTGGGTCTTCAGCAATTATCTGTCCGCTCTATCAGTCTGCCAGTCCACTTACAAATTCTAGGAAACATCTTACAGGTATATTATTGCTGTAAGATGTCAACCCTCGCAAAGTTTTCCTTTAAGTAGAGTAACCACCCTTGTGTGCATAAAACGGTGGTGAATATAAAAATAATTCTATTTCATGCCTGTGCATAAAACCGCAGTTCCATTGGCTTCACAGTTGGATGGGAATACAGGAGTCGGGTGACCAGAAAGTGGTACCAAGTAGTCATCAGTTCCTTTTTCTCCAGTATGGCATCCTCGTCTCCCAGCAGGATCTAACAGGAGAAAAACATAGGAGTAATTCTGCAAATTCAGCAATGTGCACAGCTGCATTGTAACTCTTCAGAGGCACTACTCCCATTTTGCAAAGTTGAGGATTTAATCAAAACTAAGTAACAAAGGACAAAGATCCTTCTCAGATAATTAGCCTTATGACCTTGGAAACGAAGAGAAAATGATCTGCCCAGGCTTGCAAGGACTGTTGCAAAACAAAGAACACAATACAGAAGACTGGCCTGAAATGTCCTGATTTAATGAACAGATCATCCCAGCATATTAAAGTTACTTATGGCTGCAAAGGGCTCCTGAAATGCACAAGGATGGATCCAATACCTGTCCACAGTTCCCTCCCTTCTCAGCAAAAACATACCTTGCAGATGGATTCCATGTGGGAATTGGAAGCAAAAGTTCCATCTTGTAGATAACGCTGACATTCTTCATGCCAGTGCTGCCACTTCAGCTCCATCTCTGTCAGTGTCTGGGTGTTGCCAAGCTGAACAGAGGATAAAATATGTAAAATAAAGAAAACACCAAGTCAAATCACAGCAGGTTCTTGGGCTGAACTCACAGTCACTTAGGATAAAAAGCTAAACACGGGGCTGCCATCAAATTTCTCCTTGTCCTACAGTTGCATTTGAAGTGTCTTCCTTTACCCACCTAAATAAGGCAAAGGAGAGCCTGTGAAAGGTAACTACGATGCAGCTGCTTTTTCCTTCACAAAGAAATCACTGCAACAGAGAGAAACTGCTGGTAAAGTCTTCAGAGACCATTCTGTACAAGAGAACAGTTCTCAACAGGAACTGTTTCAGACAACTGGATCATGTATCCTGCTAAAAAAAAAAAATATTACTTTTCTAATTATGTTGGCTTGTCACCTAACAGTCTTCTATCTGAATGGTTGGTCCTTCTGGGCCAATATTACTACTGGATTCAGATTGAGACGTTTTAATAGTGAACGAATTGTGATGTTACAGGAGACACACCAGAGGTGGCTCTCTTTTCCCAATGGAACTGCATGAAAAAAATCCACTTTGTACATACACTGGGCACAGGCATCTTCTTCATCAAGTCATCCAAGATTTTGTACATGTTCACTGACGTGGGATTGGCACTGGCTTCCTTGGAGAGCAAGTGCCGTGCTTCATCCATTCGGCCTTGCAGCACAAAGACATCCACCTGCAAAAACCACACATCTGTGAGCACCACACTGTGCAAGGCTACGAAATACCCAGGAAAAGTACCAGAGGGGAACTGTAACTTGTGATTTAGGCAAGTGGAGTTAAAATGGTTAAACTGTAGGCCCCGCTAATTCAAATACACAGTGTAAGTCTTACGGATTGTGAAAGGATCAGGGAACGAGGGGTAGGACAATCTTCAGAATGGCTTCATCTTAAAACCTATATAAGCATACAGCAGCAGTGCCCTAGGTATCAGTTTCTGAGATGCAGTCTCTCACATCAAGTAGGGAAGAGGAAGGCAAAACACATAGGCACAAATTCTCTTTAAGAATCTTATAGGTTACTGTACTAACCACGTTCCAGAAGAGTTTGTGTTTCGATGGATTTTCACTGCTCAGAACTTCACGGACCATGTTGTCAACATCACAGACATGAAGTCGAACCCAGTCAAGGAGGCGAAGAAGAAGGGGGCCAGCTTTACGCAGAGATTTAATTCTGTTAGTTCCCAAGTGTTTGTTCCGAGACTGCAATCTTACACGCTTCTAACCTTTATGGTTTGACAATCGTGAGGTTTACTGATTGGATTTCTACCTGCCACACTCCAGTTGCAAAGGAACAGAGTTCCTGAAGTAGCCAGGCTGTGGGAGCACCAGGCTGCTAACAGATTTCCACGTGGCAAATTTTAGACAGAAAGCAACACAGTCCAGCAGAAACCCCTTACCAGTTACTTGAAGAAATAAAAGGCGAGTGATTCAGATCATAAATCTTGCAATGCCAAGAGACACATAGAATGTTGTTGTTTAATTGAGCATCAATCCATTATTATCAACTGCATAGGAGGAAGAAATCTGGCACTAGGTAATGAACTTTTCTTCAGCTTAAGTAATCCACAATTTGTGAATCTCTCTTCTGAATTCTGGGACTGTGCAAGTAGCGTATTTGTTTGTATAATCCAATTTCCTTAAAAAAATTGTTTACTGCTTTAAAATGCTGGTGTAAATAAACTGACTTAAAAAATGACACCCTAAAGTTAAAGGAGTTGCATCAGAGAATGCATAAATGTTAGCTGGCATCAACATATTTGACACTTAAAGATGTGTTTCTGCTTAGAAGTCAAATAAATTGGCAACAACTTTTGATATCCCTCTTCTTCACTACCTTTCTGTCAAAAAGACAATTTAAATCGTACTGTCGTATGCATGAGGGGAAAAAGTAGAAAGCAAATCTAATAGCTTGACATAATTCAATATGAAGGCAGCAATTTACTGAGGCAGAAGAGGTATTAAAAGGTTTATTGACACTTTTCATCTCTCTAAAACATAATAAAATATGACATAATGGATGCTATATAAATTTTAAACAAATAAATATTAAAAAAAGCGTCCTTCAGTCCTAACATCAAGGTATTTCACTGCTCACCTGCAGCTGCTTCAACAAAGAGAATCTCACAGAGGTTCCAGATCAGCTCCATTGCAGAGAGAATAGAAACCTGAAAAAAGCAGCAGGGCCACGTTTCAGACTTAATTATTCCAGTTGTTGGGGTTTTTTTAACCACACAAAGGCATGTGCTGTCCATAGCAATCAGTTAAGCTCAGTTCTTACAGACAAGAGAAACGTCACATTGCAGTTTCACAGATACAAATTAAGAGATGGAAAGAAGCCACAACTTCTCAACACACATCCAGCTTAGAAAATGTTGATGCTATTTGTGAACTGAAATGCAATGACAATCTGTCATCAGCAGGCAATACTGAAGAGTACAGAAAATTATTTTCAGCTTTTTTGCACTCCTGAAGATTTAACAATACAAACAGCAAAGGCAGAAAGAAAGGCCAGTGAAGCAACGTCCCTGCGGCTAACAGGACAGAACTCCTGTCAGCACGCTGCTCTCCCCGTAAAACTCTTCTGGTGTCTGACAGTTCACGGTGAACACCTACCGCCTGCTACAGGGCTCAGATGCAGCTGAGTGGAACCTGAGCGTTTGAGGGGCAAAGGTTCAGATGGGCAAGTACTGGCCCGCAGCTGACTTTAGGGTAACAAGAAAACATCACACCTATAACACTGAATATATGTTTAAGCAATGGCAGTGAACCGAGACGCTGGGCAACTTCTTGTTGTTTTAGAAATACAGGAGCTAACTATTTCTTCCCGTTTACTCTTGGTCATGAACTGCATCCAATATACTAAGCCAGAGTTAAATCAAAAATGCCTTATTGCCACAGTGCTGGCCTCGATGAATTTACTAACTCGCGATTCACGACCAGTTGTGCCTAGTGACACGATTGCAGATTACCTGTGTGCTATACTGGCTCTGCAGGGCTGGGTCCCGGGCTGAAACTGAGGGAAGAATAAGAAAGGTCAAAGAGCAACGTATTTACCTTTCGCAGCCCTTTCTGGGCTCCTAAATAAAGACAATATGTGAGCACTCAGCAAGAACAGACCTAAATGAGTACACACAGGGCAAAGCTAACTTGTACGTAGAACTTTCTAACTTTTTTTTTTATAAATCCTGTGCAAATCTGGGTATGGCTACAGGGCACGGATGGAAGAGTAAAATCTCCCACTTTCTGGGGGAAGCAAGCTGTTAGTTTGGACTCACATTTCCCATAAAACTGCAACCAGAGATATGAAAAGACTGCAAGCCCCCAGAAAATCAAACACAGTGGAAAGAAGTATCTCTGACCACACTGGATTTGCAAACCAACTTGGAACTGATGCAAACCAACGATGGAAATGGAGTCGATAATTCCTGAAATCTACGTGTGCTATTTTACAGTAGTTGCAATAACTTACAATTGAAACGCTACTTTTATAATTGCAAACAGCGTTTCCTTTTATTGCAGGAAGAGAACAAACTTACAAGCTGCCTGGTGCATGTCCTCCATACAGGCTCTGATCACCGAGCGGTAGTTTTTACTCACTTGAACCAACCTGCCAAAACACAAACAGGCTTTGGTTAGAGAGACCTGTTGGAGCTTTAGTCTCGTGCCTGTCAGCCACTAAAGCCTCGCACGTTTCCCTGCAGCAGCAGCCGCTCCCTGTGCTGGGGTGAATCCAGGGGGGATCAGCAAGGCTGCACACGCCGGCAATACGCTGGCAGAGGGGTGGTCGGCATGGTTCCTGAAATGATCAGGGCCTGGGTTTGTAGAATTACCCCAGAATGAGCCCAGAACAGCCGGGTTTTCGGCACTGCTGCTGCTTACAGCAGCTCTGAGCAGCCTGGCCCACGGCACGTGCCCGGCTGGAGGCATCTATAAGCAAATAGCATCTGCCTGGCTGCAGCAGGAGCGGCGGGGGGGTCCCACCGGGGGCTCGTCCCCCCCGCGCCCCCACTCACTGCGCTTTCCTCGACTTCCCCACCAGCTCCTCCTCGCTCCGCTGGAGCCCGACGAAGATCCCGTGCGACTCGTTGAAGAGTTTCCGCAGGGTCTGGATGTAGATGTCCTGATCCTTGCGGACCACGAAAACGCGGGAGGCGCTGGGCCCTCCCTCCCCGGTGCCTGCAACACAGCCCGTCAGCGCCCGGGGACGGGACGGGGACCGGGTGGGGGACGGGGATCGGGGACCGGGGATCGGGACGGGGGACGGGGACCGGGGGACGGGGATCGGGGACCCGGGGACGGGGACCGGGGACCCACCTCTGCGGCCGAAGAGGGTCTCGCACACCAGCACCTCGGCGGGGCCCCAGGCGAAGCACAGCTGCCTGGCGGCGGGGTCCGCGCCCGGCACCACCTGTGAGGGGACAGCGGCGGGTCAGAGGCGCCCGCACCGCCCCGGCCCCCCCGGCCCGCCCCGCCCCGCACCATCAGCGGCGGCTCCGCATCCAGCTCCTCCATGGCGCCGGCCGCGCTCCGCTCCGCTCCGCTCCCGCCCACCGGCCCGGGGAGGCCCCGCCGCGGCTGCCCGTGCCGCTGCCTGCGCCGCCCGCGCCCCCGCCCGCCGCGGCCCCCGGCCCCGCCGCGCACCGGCGCTTCCCCGCGGCGCCGCCGGCCCGAGCGGGGGGCCCGGGCGGGGGAAGGGGCCCGCGGGGCCCCGCCGGTTCGGGGCAGGCGCGGCCGCTCGCCCCGGAAGCGTCGCCGCTGCCGAGGCCCCGCCGGGGCGGGAGCGGGGCTGGGGCCGGGGCTGGGGCCGGGGCTGCTCCGCTCCGGCCGGGGCTGCCTCGGGCGCTGCACACGGGCCGCCCACCGGCCACCCCCAGCCCCGCCAGGCGGCGTCTGCCGCGGCCCGGCCCCCCGGAGCCCGGTCAGGCGGCGGCGGCCCCGGCCGGGCCCCGAGCGCCGGCAGTGGGGCAGGGCCACCCCGACGCTGCCCCCCCGAGCCCCGTACGCGGACCGCGGGGGGCGGCAGGATGGGTCCCCCCCGCCTCCATCGTTCTCTTGCCCCGTGGCTGCGGTGCTGGCCGCAGGAGCGGGGCGAGCCGGTGGGTCGGTCAGCGCCGTGTCCGTGTTGGCTCTCCTGACCCGGCTGCCCGCTAATAACCAGGCTGTCATTAACTGGCGGGCGGGCCTGCAGGCGGCGGAGGTGGCGTTCCCTGGAGCGGAGCTGCCGGAGCTCTGGGGCAAGCTCACTGATAAAGCTGAGCCATCTAATTATGTGCTTTATGACTTGAGCGACTTGCCCGCAGGCTGGAGACAGCCAGGGTCCTAACGTAGGATCTAATGAAACATCAGATCGATCAGATCCGGTCGGGGAGATGTGCTGGCAGGTGTCAGCTCGACGGTGCCGCATTCACTTGCTCTGGGCCGTGAGAGTTTTGTCCCTTCTCTTCCCGGTGGGGCTCAGCGTGGGGGTGAATACCCACTAGGGACCGGGCAGGGTTTGCCTGCTGGAACTGCCTCATCAACTGGGGACAGGCATTTTAGCTGGGCCCATAACGATAGGACAAGGGGGGATGGCTTTAAACTAAAAGAGAGTAGATTTGGATTAGATATTGGAAGAAATCCTTCCCTGTGAGGGTGCTGAGGCGCTGGCACGGGCTGCCCGGAGCAGCTGTGGGTGCCCCATCCCTGGCAGGGCTCAAGGCCAGGCTGGACGGGGCTGGGGGCACCCTGGGCTGGTGGCAGAGATCCATGTCCATGACAAGGTGGTGAGAACTAGTTGATCTTTAAGGTCCCTTCCAACCCAAACTATTCTGTGATAGGAACTTTCTAACTCGGAGCTCACGTACTGGTGGAATTGAACTTGAGTATCTGTTGATAACTTGGTGTGATAAAACAGTAACCACACACTGCTGCTTTCCTTCCTATCTCTGCGTACTCCTTGCTTTTTGCCTATTCTTCTCAAGAACAAACTTGTTCAGTGATATGCTTTTAAAGAAAAATACTAGCAATGCTATCTCACTGAACTTGCAGCTAGAAGAAGCCAGCCTCTCTCAGACTGGTGCTTTTCAAAGAAGCTCACGAAGAATTAATTTTTCAAGATAGCTTAAATCATTTGCTGTCCTCATATGACAAATGCTGCAACACTCCACTGCTAAATTGCCCTTTTTTACTTTATTGGCTACTGCATCCATCATTTCCAGTGAAAATAAAGCCAGCAGTTATCTTTGGTAAGAGCACACTGTGACACCAATTGTGCTGAGAAAAGGAAGCGGTGTCTATTCAGGTCAGTCAGGAGGAACAGCTTGTTGCAGTGTAGAAGAATTTAAAATAAATCTTCAGAAACCTGCTTGAGAAACTAAGACTCACCAGTTTTAAGAAAGCTTATCATTTATTGTGGGTAAGAGTCCTGTGTTTTGGGGGAATTTGGGGATGTGCATGTATTCAAATCTGTTGTATGAAGTCAAATTCATCTGTGGTCCTATAAAATGGTGCTGCTCTATGCTGCAGGCTTCTGAGCACATTAGTGCTGATAGCTAGATCCCAAATATCCTTCCACATGTTACTAAAACGGCGCCAGGTACAAATCAAAACTGGATGTCTGAAAACCCAGCGATAAGAGGTCTTCTGCTACCATCCTTCAAGGGTAAGGTGCTGCTTCTATAACTGCATCAGTTTCTTGTGACTGGTAGAAGGAGACTTCTAATGGCTTATGCTGGAGAAAAATACAGAGCCCACTGCTTGTATGGGTGTCATAATTAAAAGCCACTAATGAACTAAACCACATAATTAATATAGAGCTGGCTAATTCTCTTAATGGAAATCTGAGACTTGCCTACCAGGTGAGATCCTTGTTACAAGGATGGGAGTCACTTATTTGTTTTCCATGCAGTGATGCTAAGGAGTTCTTTCCACGGGAGCTCATTTGAGTATCAACTGTGATAGCAGAACTTGCCACCTGAGGCTTTCCTAGGGATGCTCAAGTGCCTGGAGTGCCCCTGTGTTCTTTTACTGTGCCACATGTGTTTCTCTTGCTTTCCTTTTATCCTTTTCCACACATAACACTTGTCTCTGTGGGCCACTCTGTGGGGAGCCACAGCCCTACCCGCAGGGAGAGTCAGCCAAAAGGCAGGTGATCAGCCTTTACCAACGATATTGCAAGGCCTGACAACCCTGGAGAGTGCCCGTCGGTCCCACTGGGCTTATTTCTCTTCATCAGCATGGAGAGAGGAGTGTTGATTACTGAGGTGGTGAGTCTAGGAGTGGGACAGCATCTTCTTCTGCTCCAGGATCTATCCTGTGTAAAGAGACACTAAAATCTGGTCCAGGAACTCTGATCCTTTCCTGCCGGCTCTTGGCACGTACAGTCTGCTTTGCTGACTCACTAGAAGTGTAAGTGGCTTTTCATATTTGCAGTGTCTGATGCTCTTGAACAGATAAGGAAGGTTGCTGGTTTCTTGGAAAATCATCTTGGGAAAGGTGAGGTTTAGTATGAAATCTTGACATTTCTTTGTCCTCCTTTGAACATTAGCTGGAGGTCTGCACATATCTAAAAGGGAGACCTTCCTGCACACCTTGCAAAAGGGCTCCTGTGCCTTTCCCGTCCATGTAATTAAGCAGAATTGGGAACCGCTGCGTCAGTGACTCAAAAAGGCTTTGGAGTACAGGCTCTGGGTCCAGCAAGGAAGGGGAAGGCAAAGACGAAGAGCAACTGTTACTGTTTTCCAGTCAGGGGAAAAAGAAAAAAAAGGCGAAAAAAACCCCAAAGCTTGATGAGGAGGGACGTTACTAAGTTGTGAAATAGGAGGTTTGAAAGCTATTTCATAACTTGGGGAACAGAGGGAATGATTGGCATCATGAACAGGGAAGGCACAGAACAGGCAGTGCCCCAGGCAAAAGGTATTTTCTGTTCCCAGGGGCTGAACTATTAATGAATAGCAAAGCCTGAAGAAACCACTCGGACCTTCAGAGTCCAGGCTGAGAAGGCAGCTTTAGCCCTACTCGCTTGCTTACACCTTGAAATAACTGCTTTCTATTCTTGTACTGAACTAATTGCAAAGTAATACACAGTTTTGAAAGGGCTGGAGTTGCTTTTGTAGGCTTATGCTTGCTAATGTGCATAGCACACTCCTTCTGCTTGTAGCTGTCTTAATGTCTTTAAAATCCTCATATTTTAAAATCTCAGCGTGAAAGGGAACGTATATTGAACACCCATAGTCCCTACCCTCTTCAGACGAGCGTGGAGAAAAGCCAAAGGAGCTCTGCAAGATTGAGATGCATCATATTTCTTCCTTATAAAACTGCTGTATGACAATGAAACAAGGCATGGAAATATTTTAGGAAACAACACGTGGAATTTTTTTCCCCAGAGATGGAATTTCTCTGGAATTCTCACTGTGACGCTTCTCCATTCACTTCCCTTCAACTCTGTGCATTGAAGAGGAGGAGCTCAGAGAGACAAAAAGCTTTGCCTTTGCCCCCCTCTGCTGCAGCCTGGACCCTGCAGAACTGGATCCTTTGTAGTTCCCAGTGTGGGTTCTTCCCTGCCGCTCGCTCCGAGTGCTGCTGTCTAGCCAGTTATCTTTGCAGGTTTTAGCACTCTGTTCATTATTAGCTCCACTAAATCTCCCGTATAACACAAGCTTCCTCTGTTGCTATATAAGAAGAAAAGCCAGACAAATACGAGGTTTGTAGAAACCGGCTCTGTGATTGGGGATCTGTGTAATTGGTGGCCACACCAATAGTGGTACAGACGAAACAGTCTTCAGGTTTTTTGAGTGCATCTTCTGCAGTGGCAGTGAAATCTTACATATTCTCATAAAATCTAGCATGGCCAGCAGGTCAAGGAAGGTGATCCTCCCCCTCTGCCCTGGTGAGGCCACATCTGGAGTGCTGTGTCCAGTTCTGGGCTCCCCAGTTCAAGAGAGACTGAGAAATACTGGAGAGGGTCCAGCAGACGCTACAAACATGATGGGGGGGACTGGCACATCTCCCCGATGAGAAACGGCTGAGAGAGCTGGGCCTGTTTAGCCTGGAGAAGACTGAGAGGATCTTACCAATGCATACAAATATCTTAAGGGTGAGTGTCAAGAGGATGATGGGTCCAGGCTCTTTTTCAGCGGTGCCCAGTGACAGGACAAGGGGCAACGGGCACAAACTGCAACACAGGCAGTTCCATCTGAATCTGAGGAAAAACTTTACTTTGAGGGTGACAGAGCACTGGCACAGGCTGCCCAGAGAGGCTGTGGAATCTCCTTCTCTGGAGACACTCACAACCCATCTGGACACGATTCTGTGCAACCTGCTGTAGGAGAACTTGGTTTAGTAGGGGGTTGGACAGGTGACTTCCAGAGGTCTCTTCCAACCCTGACGATTCTGTGGTTTTCCTGTCTCCTTTTAAGCACATCTATGCTATTTGTGATGCTGGCCTTAATGTATGTCTCACTTGATGCCACTCCTGCATTCACTTCTTTCACGCCACTCTCAGGCCTTGACCAGTTTCACCCCACCTCCCAAAGAAATCCTCCTCCTGGACCTGCAGCACAGAGTTCTTCAATGAGGGAGTGGGGGGAGAAGTGACGAGAGCAAAATAAAACGAGCAACATCAGTCTTGACGCCCTTCCTCACAGCGGTCGCTCCTCTATGATGTTGCATCATTTCTAAAAATAGAACTTACAGTCCTTTGGGAAATGGCACTCATCTTTTGTTCTGTAAAGTGGTTTTCAGTCTCACTTAAAAAAGCCGTGTACGAGGTAGAATACAGGGGTTTAAGATGCTTTATTTCCTAGTTCTCACATATAATCCTGCTTCTTAATGGTGATAATGGACTTCAGAAGGTCCAACTGACATTGCTCATTGCTCTTCAGAGCTAAAATTAAAGGCGAGGGGAGATTGTAGGAGACTGATACACTGTCAGACTGTGTGAGGGGGATTTGCACAGAAGTGTGTTGTTTTCTCTAGCCACAGGTGCTTCTTGCCTCTCGGTACCTTAAATAGAAAAATAATAGCATGAGTAATTAAATGCAGGGAAAGCAGGCAGGATAGACTGAATGGAACAGCCTTTTGATGATAAATCAAGGAAAATGACACAGTTAGGAGTGGAAAGTACGGCTCAAAGGACTATCTGTTTGAGTTGCCGTCAAAATTTAAAACAGCATCTCAGTTGTCTTCCTGGGTCAGACTGAGCTCTTCTAGTGCCTGTGACTTTTCCAGAACTGACTCACAAAGACTCTTCAGAAGGAGTAAAATACTAAAACTAAAAGGTTCTATGAATTTTTTTAATGAATTTTGATCTTTTAGAGTACTGAAGCCGAGGGTAAATGTTACAATATATGGGAGCCTAGTCTATGAGGACATGGTAAAAGACTTCACTGCGTGTGTTTAGCAGAAACTCAGCAGGCTGTGTGGGCCATCTTCACAGCCTCAGGTAGGGTTGTGGCTGTGTTATTTTCTCAACTGTGGACTCACTTGAAAGTTTGGCTTCAGCTTCCTATCCTCAGTGGGTGTTAATCTTCTTCAGTTTCCAGACAATTGCAATATAACAAAAAGATCCCTGTGTGTCCGCACTCAGAAGGGAGGTACCGGAATGTGAAGTAACATGACAAAAGGCAGAGGAGGGGGCTCAGATTCGAGAGTGAAAAGCGAGTCTGCAGTCTGTGCTTTGCTCAAGTTTCTCTTCAGTTGATGTTTCACTACTTGAGTAGTTCGTTCTGGACAAATCCCATTTCATAATGTCTCCGGAACGGTGCAGGAGGTGCTTTATACACAGGCCCAGGTTTTGTCATGTCAGGAGCAGAAGGGTGGCATGACCATATGGCCACCTCTGTGCCGTGATCCAGAGCGTATTCGCCACATGGAGCGGAGCTGGTGTGGACTAATGGCCACCTGGTAAATCCATCCCTGAAGCATCTACAAGGGTTATTTTTGTGGTGTTTCTTTTCCACCGACGTGCTGCAGAGAAACTGTTGACGAACGATGGTGGCGGGTCTAACACTGATGGGAAAAGGCCCAGAAACTTTTGTGGGAACCCTGGAGTTCCTGAGGATTTCCTCCTTCGCTCCATTGGGATGAGCTTGAAGAAATCACATCACTAGTAGTATGTCCTTTTATTTAGGTATTACAGTTTTTGAGGTGCTGCATCACGCGCCCTTAGCTCGTTGAAAAAGCATGAGTAAACCTTGACTGCAATTGTTTTGATTGCATTCAAGATATGTTTTTCAGACGCAGCAGCGGCAGGGCAGGCCCCAGATCCCTCTGCCGACACTACATGTATTTCGGGGCAACCTCCCGCCTCACCTTCCTCAGGGGGAAGGTGGGGGGATTCAAAGTGCGGCGGATGGCTGTCAAACCTCGCCGACGTTATCAGCATCATCCGTAAAACAGCGAGGGCCGCGACCAAGGGGGGAAAAAACGTGTCAGGTCTGAGGAGGCCCAAGCGGTGGGCGAGGCGGAGGGGTCACCCACGGGGGAGCGCCAGGACAGGGCGCCGGCGGGGCGAGCGCAGCAGGCCCGAGAGCCAGGGCGGCCAGCAGGGCCCCTGGGTGAGAGGTGCCGAGGGGGCGGCGGCGCAGAGGCGGTCGGGCCGAGGCGGCGGAGGCCCCCTCCCGGGGCGGCGGGGAGGGGCGCTGCGGCCCGGCGGCCATTTTGAGGAGGACAATACCCGCCGCACGGCAGGGCCCGCTGCGCCCGGCGGGGCGGGGCGGGGCGCGCGCACGTAGCGCGGGCAGCGGCCGGGGCGCGCGCACGCTCCGCCTCCCGCCGCCGCGTTATGTAACGGCCGGGGCGCGCGCGCGCCCCTTCCCCCCCCGCCCCCCCCCCCTTCCCCCCGCCGCCCCGCCCCGTCCCCGCCCCGTCCCCAGCCGGCGGGGCCCAATGGGCGGCGGGGCCGCGCCGCGGGGGGGGGCGGGGGAGAGCCCGGCGGACGGGGCGGGCGCGCGCACGCACGGGGGCAAGGCGCGGCCCCGCGGCTGTGCGTGCGCGCTCCCTTCCCCCCCCCCCCGCCTTCCCCTCTCTCTCTCTCTCCTCTCTCCGCCGCCGCGCTCGGTCGTTTCCTCCCCCCCCTTTGTGAGGCGCTCGGAGTGGCCCGGACATCGCTGACTCGCCATGGCCGACGAGAAGCCCAAGGTGAGGCAGGCGCCCTCCCGCCCCCCCCCCGCCTCCCTCCCTCGCCCTCCCCCCGCCTCGCTTCGCCCCGCAGTCGGCGGGCGGCGAGGCCCCGGTCGCGGGCTCGGCCACCCAACGGCCTCGGCTGGGCCGCGCCGGCTTTGCGCGCCATTTTCCTGCGCACCCAGGCCGCGGCCGCCTTCCCGCCCCGCCGGGGGAGGGGGGGCCGGGGCCGCAGCCTCCCGGGGCGGGCGGAGGATCCCCGGGGAAGGGGGGGGGGGGGGGGGTGAGGGGGGGCGAATCCGGGCTCCCTTCCCGCCCTCCTCAGGGAGAGAGGCAGGTCCGGAGGCGGTTGCTGCCGTTGCCTTCCTCCTCCCGCTCCTCCTCGAGGGCCGGATCCGGCCTGCCCTGCGCGGCCAGCGGGGACTGGGGCGCAGCATCCCCGCTGGGGACGCGCCGGGGGCCGGGGCACCCGCCGGCCCCCTCCGTGCGGTGCTGGCAGCGCCGCGCTGGGCCCGGCCGCGGGCGGGGCGGGCATCGCTCCCTGCCCCTTTTGTGCTGCCCTGGCCGCGGGAGGGGCCGCCGGGGGGGGGCTCTGCGGGCGGGGGGGCTGCGCTCTCCAACAGCAGGAATTAAAAAAACAACCGCAGCGAAAAAAACCCCAACCACCACACAGCCAGCGAACGCCGCGCTGCTGCCGTGCCTTTCCCCCCCTTCTTCTCGCCCCCCCCCTCCCCCCCCCCCCCCCGCCCTTTTTAAACTCTGAAGGCGCCAGAACGGGCGGGCCGGTGTGCTGGAGCGCGGCGTGCAGGGATCTGTCACATGGCGGGGACCCGCAGCCCGGCCCGGGCCGCCTCTGCTGAGGGACACAAAGCTGAAACCGCAGCTGAGCACCTCGGGGGCAGGCGCTGCCCAGGGGCTGGGTGGCGCTGGATCATCTCTGCCCCTGCCGTGACACTCTGGATCGGAACAGCTGTGCAGTTGAAACTTGGGTCTCTGCAATCGCTGCATGTGGCTCTTAATGGAAGAGAGAGGATTGGACTGCTTATTGAAGAGCGTTTTTTTCTTAAAACGTTTTCTGAAAGAGAAAGCTTGGTTCTTTTCAGGTTTCGTCACCTTTTCAAATGCAGTCCTTTAAAATAGCTTGAAGTTTTCTTCATAAGTACCTCCACTAATATGAAAAAGTTTGAGGTACAGTAAGATAGAGACTTGCTAGTGGCTGAGGTTAGAGTTGTAAAGTAAATAACTTTATTCCTTTGATTTGGAACAGTAGTGTTCATTATTATCCTGCCCTTGATAGAAATAACTTTTCTTTAAATTTATTGTAAAACAGTTGGCCTAGTAACTCTTTGTTGCTACTTCGCATGTTAACCAATCTCAGGATTGACAACTAATATTAGTAGGGTTTGGGTTGTATTGGTTGTGGTTTTTTTGGTTTTTTTTAATGTGTGTGGAGTTTATTTTCAAATAAAAAGTATCGACCTCTGTTTCTTAATTCAAAGTTTCAAACTGGTAAACTGCTGTACTCCATCTCCTCCTTTTTGATGACCTGTTGCACTTCAGTAAAGTGTTAACTTACTGTTTCATACCTTTTTGAAAAGTGTTGCTTTTTTTTCTTTTTATTTCCTCAACAGGAAGGAGTGAAGACTGAAAACAATGATCACATTAATCTGAAGGTGGCAGGGCAAGATGGGTCTGTGGTGCAGTTTAAGATTAAGAGGCATACACCACTTAGTAAACTAATGAAAGCCTATTGTGAACGACAGGTATGGTTCTTGTATGATCATCAGGAGAACCGGTGTCTGGGGGAGAGGTGATCTCCGTAGAGATAGATTAAGACAGTAAAGTTTTAAAACTATGTAAATATGCAAGATGATAGAGACTTAACAAAAACTGATTGTGTTGTGGAGAGTGCATTGTTCTGTTCCAGAGTGGACTGACAGGGTTGTGACAGGAAACGAGTAAAAAAAAAAAATATGTGTTGTTATCTTTGTGAAGTCTGTGTCATAGGTATAGGCTGTTAACTCTACTGCTCGAAAATACCAGTATGGAAAGGGTGGGTTAGGAACCTACGGTATGAACTTAGGATAGAGAGCTGAGTGATAATCAGAGGTATTTTTATAACTCTTGAGTAAACTTCTTGGTCTGGTCATACTTCTTATTTACTAGCTTAGTATTACTGCATTGAGGTGAGAGAATATCAATGAGTATTTCAGGCTTTAAACGTGTCTAATGTCTAGCTTGAGAAGGTGCTTGTACTTTGAATGATGAGTCTTGTTTTTTCTCTTGTGGCCTGGTTGTCAAATTAATCCTCTGAGGGACAAAAAGAAAAATTAAATGTATTTTGCTGGTGTAGTGGCAACTGCAGCAAACCTACTAGGTTGCAGGCAGCTATTGCAAGCTTCAAAAACACCTCTGTAAGTGTAGAGCTATCTTACACTTTCTTTTGAGGCTTTTGATCAGGAAAATGTTGTCTCTGCTGTCTGTGATTGGTTTGTTGGTTTGTTTTTTTTCATAACTGCTTTTAAAAAGTTCCATCTCTACAAAAATGTTTGGTGAGGAAGATTGGTTTTATTTTTTCTTTAACAAATATTCAGCGATACCATTGACTACAATAAATTAAGTATAAAATATTGAGGTAACTATTTTGGAACCAAGGAAAATTAACTCTAAATCAGATATAGAGTGGTAAAACCTTTTTGGTTTACCCTTTGCCACAATAGGTAGTGATACGAATAAAGACAGAGAAAATAAGGTCTTAATGAATGTGTGAATACGTTCTTGCATGGGTGTTCTGGGGATAAATTAGGGAATGTTTCAAGCTGTGAGATCATTTTTCCTACAAACTCTTGTGACATTATACAAATCACTGTGTATTGCTTTTTCCAAACATAAAGTGAGTTACATCTTTTGGGGAGTTTGAAGGTTGGTTAATTATCTGTAAAGTCCTGGGAAAGATGATTTTAGAAGTACCATTTATAGTTCAGTTGCTTGGAAACAAAAGTATGATTCCAAAAATTTTCACCTAAATTTCTACTATTAAAAAAAAAAAGCAACAAAAGCCAGCAAAAAGCCCAAGTGTTAATTGGAGGGAAAAGAAGAATAAATCTTTAGAATGGGAGGCATTTTTTCTGATCCTGGTTTTAAGCTACTAGGTATCCAAAGGATATTTTTGTGGAGATGGACTCGTCTTTACATTTAATTTCTTAGGTGCTTACTTCTCCAACTTCGTTTAAAAGCATTTGTTCTGTGTGTCTCTAAAGTTAGATTTTGTTGGTGTTCCTAACTAGGCATACCCAATCTTAAACTGTGGACCTCAGATTTAATTTTGGAGAGGTGGAAGCTGGGGTATAGTAGAGAGTCTAGCAGCTTTAAAGAATGAAAAATGATGTATTGCGTGTAGTGGACCTAAAATGAAAGTAACTAAACCTTGAATGATACATTTAGAAGATCAAGACTATTTGCAATTATTGGGGGCGGGGCGGGGAATCATCCATGGAACATACTTGGGTTTTAGCGGATACTAATCTCACCAAGGTACAGTTCTTCACCATGTTTTCAGCAAGCGTTTATTCAGCTCATAAAGTTGTCAGGAACCTGCAAAAAATGACCACTTTTGGAATAGGAAACAGATATTTTAAGAAACACAATGTCAAAGAAAACTGCTCAAACCAAATGTTGCTGTGCAAAAATGTGTTGCTGCCATGACACTTAGCCACGTGATTTTCTTAAACGAGATGTTCTGAGGGAACACTGCAGAATCTTCATAGTTCACAGCAAAATGTCTTCTCTAGCATGACTGAAGTCTTACCAAAAAAAGTTTACTCGTGGTCTTTATTAAGCATTTTTCCTGACAAATTAACCTCTTGATAATAATTGCTACATTGTTTTCTTCTGTGTGTTACACCTGATCTTGCATGGCTAAATGGAGGCTGCTTTTCTAATGCAGAGGTGCCAAGGCAGCACCAAGCAATCCATTGGAAGTACTTCAAAATTAACTAGACTTGTATTTTTTTAGATACTCTGTAGAGAGAGTTGATGGAACTAGGAAAGAAGTAGATACCGGGGTTCTTGGTTCTGATGGTATCCTCAAACTTCATCTTCCTTTGCAGAATGTAGTGTACTGTAGAGTACCTTTTGAAAACTAACTTGTGAGTTTGAAGTTTATTAGTAGAAAGGATTGTTGCTCTAAAGTTTTTGAATCTGTTGGCTCAAGCAAGAATGAGTAGTCTTCTGAGGATGGAGGAGGTCAGCAGAATTACTATTCTGTGGTAGAAATGCTAGTTTGAAATACTATTCAGAAGTTTCTGGAAGTAAAAGGTTTTTTTAAAGTTCTAGCTGTGCATGGAAAAACTTTGATGCGTTGGTTTCTTGTTAATGGGAATTGAAGCACAAAAGTTACCGTTGCCTACGCTTTGCTGCTGCACTCTAATGGATGGTGGTTTAATCTCTGGAAAAAATGTTTTAGAATACCTTTGCTTTTTGGGAAGATCAAAAAGGAGTATTGAATATTACTGTTTGACATTTGTTACCCAAAGTATTGCATCTAGTTTTTAAATTAATTATTAAGAAGCACGATAAAAGTCTTGGCCATTGGGGTGAGGCTTGTGTACTAGAAATTGCTTTATTTTAACTTACAGTCAGTGGGGGCACTGTTGCTTCTCTTTAGTTATTGGACACAATGCAATTTTTAATATAAAACAGATTTGTAGTGAAACGCCTTAAAATGAGTGCATGAGGGGAGAATGAAAACTATATCTTGTATTATGAATGGTGGCTTTTAATGATCATGCTGCAATTCCAGTGACAAGTTTGAGAGAAAACTAGTGAGTACTTTTACACCAGACTTAACTCTCCGTTGTGTTACTTCTCTTTGTGCAGGGGTTGTCAATGAGGCAAATCAGATTCCGGTTCGATGGGCAACCAATTAATGAAACAGACACACCTGCACAGGTAAACAACAGAAGCAAGACTAAAGAACTGTATTTAAAATTTGCTGTGGGAGTTGGTGCTTCTGTTTCGTATAAAATACTTGTGTAATTGTATATATTATTGATAGAACTTGATCTTTTTTTACCGTTAGTTTGGTATAACTAGTTTAGAATTATTAGAAATGGAATCTAAGGCTTCTTGAGTGTTGTGAATAAGTCTGTATCACTGTAGTAATAAAAGAAGAAAATTAATTACAGTTTACAGAATGGTGTCTTATAAAGCTGTCAGTTCATTGAGTCAGAGTTCTGAGATAAGAATCTGTAAGTTAAGAATTGAGTTTTTCCTGAAATAATAGCTTTTTTAGATACATATATAAAAGCTTGCAGGATTTTATCAGTGATCCTGTTTGCAAACTTGTATTTGTAATATGAAAGTTATTTTCTATCGTTTGTAATTTGAAGCCCTGTTCAGCAACACAAAAATAAATAAATACTGTGAAGTTCAGGTTGTCTTAATTGGTTAAAACGAGGGTCATGCCAAGAACAGAATTGTTCACTGTGACTCTTGGAGTATTCTTCTGTACTGCTCCAAGTAGCTGCATGTAATCATCCTTTCCAAGTGATACAGGTTTATATGTTTTTCGGAACCACTTGTTATATAGAGTAAGGGCCTCCTGTTTTCAGAAGGTTTATGGTAGATCTGTTTTCTAAGCAGTTGCTCCAAAGAACCTGCCTCTTAGGGCCACAATCTATGCAACTTTTTAACTTGGAGTACTGATAATTGAGGCAACAGGGTGCTTTTCTCTCCATCCGTGTTATACTGTAGCTAAGGATCAGTCTATTTATAGCTGTGGCAAATGCCATAGACCAGTTTGATTTCCTGGAGCAGAAACTGAGACTGTTTAGAAATAATAACTTATATTAGTTACATTTCAGGAATATCAACTGTAAAAATTATGCTGAAAAAAGAGAATTGTATTAAGGAAGTATTGCTGTTTGTCAGTGGTGGTTTGTTACATAGTTGAACATGTAAAGTATTTTTAATGTTTTTGTGCTTGCTGATGCTTGGTTTTATTGCCTGGTTGGGCAAGGGGCCTTAATTACAGTCTGCTTTCTTTAGTGCTGTAGCTGAAGCCTTTTGCACGTTTGAACAACAGCAGCAAAGTGGAATTGTGGCAGTATTCTAAAGTAAACTGAGGAAGTAAATAGGAGAAAGAAGATGCAGTTGCAAAGTAGGCAACAGAATAAAAATATTATGAATGCTGATGTTTTCCATAGGAGTCATACAATGCCCCCTGAAGTTACACACTAGAATTCATTCTAGGACAACAGTTACCAACTGGCATTTGTTTTTCCATGCAATTTCTTTGCTTTTGAGTTACGGTGAAGTAGGTTAAATGTACAAAGTGATGATGATGATGGAGGGAGCAGGTCTGGTTAAGTTGCATAAAAAGTAAACATGAAGATAGGAAACTTAAGAACAACCCAGCCTGTAGTAGATACCTGAGAAGAGTTGAAAGCCTTTTTTCTTTCTTTTCTACTATAGTTGGAAATGGAGGATGAAGATACAATTGATGTGTTCCAGCAGCAAACAGGAGGAGTTTACTAAAAAAAAAAAACACACACAAAAAAGAACCTGCTACTTTCCGCTCCAGAACTGTGCTCCCACAGGCGACACATTCACAATTAGAAAAATGAGACTTGGTTCAGCCACATCCTGACTACTGCAGTATAGTTTTCTCTCTCCTCTCTCTGATTTTTTTTTTCCTATTCCTTCTATTGTACATAAAGTAACTGGTGTATGTGCACAGACATAATGCATATTTTTTTTAACTAAATGGCCAATGGTATGTTTTGATCAACATTTAATGGAGATGGGGTGGGAAAACAAACTGGTTCTGTGAAAATGCCCCTTTCTCCGTTAGTGGCATGCTCCTTCTACTTTTATCTTTATATTCCAGTAAGTTATTTTGCTCTCACTGTTTAAAAACAAAAACCTTGCATACCTTGTTTGATTGGATAATTTCAATGTTTTTTCTTTTATCATTGTAAAACCAAGGACAATTTTATAACTTTTTTGTACGTAGCTGTTACATGTAGAGCAATCTCTGTCTAAGTAGGGGTAAATTACTCTTAAAAAAAAAAAAAAAAAGATCCTAGATAGTTTTCCCTTCAAGTAAAGCGTCTTGTTGTTTAAATAAACTTCTTGTTTAAAATAACCAGTTTTCTTTATTTTTCTGTGGAGTAATAGTACTCAGTACTTGTATTTCTTTCTCTGCAGCGCTTTATGCTTCTCAGTTCTCAGCTTTCTCTGCGGTAAGTAAGCATAATCTCTCTTTTACAGTCAGAAGACTGTTGGAAAATGAAAGGCTTCCTTGAGACCTCTCAGTCAGTAGTTGAACTGGAAATAGGAGTCAGTATTCTCTTCTGATTTTTTTTTTTTTTTTTTTGGTGTGTGTATGTTCTTTTAAGCCAAAAATGTTTGATTAGGCAAACTGCAAAATACTGGACTAGTTACTAATGCCTTTGGGTTGAGCACTTTTTGTCAGTCTCCAATAGAAGCATCAGTATCGTTGTTACAGTAGCTTATTTAGAATTGTATTTTAATGCTTTTTGATGTAAACGCCATGTTAAGAAGAGCAAAGAATTTCATTAACCCTTCAGTTTACCGTGGTATCATATGGGAGATGCTTGGAAATGTAAAGCAAAAATAAAAACTTGAGTTCTGGTTTTGGGTGTATTTAGCTATGGTGGTGTAATTCCAAGCTCTGCTTTACCTTTGTGTTCCTGCTTGAAAGGGGAAGAGGCTTGAAGTGCTGAAGGGAGCTAGTGACAATGATGGTTTTTTTCCACAAGGCTGCTGTCACTGAGTTTTGTCATGGGGAAGTTCAGAGGTTGCGGTGACATTGGTGATTGACGTTCATGAAAAATTGTATACCTGTTTGCTCAACAGCCCCAAAGCATCCTCGGATGTCCTAGGAACGTTCTAATTAGTTCTGTGGTGTTTGCAGTAAGTTAATGGTCTTTTAGCAGAGCTCACTTTTTGGTGGTAGGTTTTGTAATAGTTAATTGAAGATGTGATTACTACATGCTAGGCCTGTGCCTCCTGGATCTGGAAATTCTTTAACTTTGTGGCAAAATGATGGGTCTGTGCATTTAGCTGATGGAAAATGATCTGTTTCGTTTCTGTCACGATTTTAACACATCTGGTTTTTCATTAATTACATCTAGCAGAGACAGAAGAAAAATAGCGTCTGTTTTTGCAGTTACTTTTGACTGTGTAGCTGAAGAATGTACCTCTACTGTATGTTACTGTTTTAATTCTAGGAAGTTCTACTGCTAAGAAGATTATTCCTTATTCTGGTACGTATTTTGTAGACTTCTGTGGTATATTGCAAGGTTGGAATTCCCTCTTGTGAACAAATGGTTTCATATCCAAACTCTCAGAGGCCTGGAAAAAACTTTGGGGCCGGGGGGGGTTATATTTCAACATTTCTCAAAAGTTAGACATGGAATACATTGCTCTGGCTTTAGATTATCTGGCTTTTAACCTGGCTAGACTTCCAATAACAGTGTATAAAATTCTTTCAGCTTGATGTCATGCCAAGACTTTTCCCAGGAGAAAGCTGTCTTTATCTTGTTAGGCCAAAAAAGATGTTTGGACCTGCTTTACTTTCTGAAGAAAATAGAAAGGGTTTTTTTTCAGCCCAGGTTAAGACTGTGGGGCTCAAAACTCCCTGTTGTATCTTGTCTACTTTTTTTTTTTTTTTCTTTCCTGAGGCCATGTAAGTCAAGTGACAGGTACTGAACAACATGCTTTCAAAAACAAGGTTTTAATTTCCTGAATTGGTAGAGTGGTACTTCATCTGTCATGAACTTACATGCAGAATTCCAAGTTTGGTCCTCGTATTTCCAAAATAATTCCTCTAACAGTGCTGAATGGTGTTTATATAAGGTGGTGAGTGCAGTCAAAAACTGCTAAAATAGTCTTTTCTGAGAGGTGTTTTGTTGATTAGATAAAAATCAAGAAACTGTCTTAAAGAACTTAAGTGACTTAGTTCCTCAAGAGCCTCAAAACTTTTACTTTCATTAGCCCAGCGAACTGAAGCGGGCTGGCACATTCTGATACGTATTTGTGTACGCAGCAATGCAGAAATACTAACCTGTTTTTTAAAAACAATTGTTTTGGAACTAGTCTTGCAAATTCTCCTTATGACAGAAGTGGTTGCTTGTCAGTCCTGCTCCTCTGTTGCTAAAGAATTTACGTGTTGATTCCTGTTTGCTGGGACCTGTGTGGTTTTACTGTGACAACCTCTGCACTAAGAAAGGTGCTGCTAGGGTTGATGGTTCGGAAGTGGTATGAAGTACAGGGATATAGACAATTTGGATCAAATTATTTGTAGTTTGCTCTAGCTGTTTGGCCTGGCTTTATATGTAACAGTTCTCATGTTCAGGCTGCTGGCTTAATGGGCTACTAAATCTCCGTGTGTCAGAGAATACAGGAAAGCTGGGCAAAGAGGTCACGCTAGGCAGGAGGCGAGTTTTTTGTGTTTATTAAACAGCTGGGATCTTTCAAAAGCCTGGGCAAATTATATTATTATCCACAATTTTCAAATAATCTAAAGTGATATTAGCTAAATATACCTCTGATGTTTATTTAAATGAAAAAGGGGAGTAAGTCATAGTTGGATACGATACTCTGGCAAGTTCTTGTGGATGAGAAGACCTTGCCTTTCGCATATGCTGGGTCTTTAGTCCTTCAGAGAGGTTCAGTTCTGTTGTGAATTGGACACTACCAGTTATTTCAAAAGATGCAACCGAAATTAATTGTTTCAGGCACCTAAAGTAAGGCATTTTTACTGGGGGGCGGGGAGGGGGGGGGGTGAGAATAATGACAGATTGAAAGCCCAGCTCATTGTGGTGGGACCCTTGGTTAACAGGTGGAAATAGGTGCCTTAGTTCAGCTGCGCGGAGGGGATAATGCCTGTTTAATAGGGCTCTGGTGAGGATCGATACTAAGTGGCCTGAGCTGCTGGTTCAAAAGGGGTGCTGGGAGTGCAAGGCTGCTCTGAAACAGAATATGCTATGCTGCCTGGAGTGTAAGGGAATACTCCCAGGTGGTAATATGAGATTCTTAATGCTGGCATATGGAGGTGTTCTTAACAAAAGAAAAATCCCTGAAGTAGCGCCAAGATAATTGCTGCTTCGAGATAACTGCAATATTAAAACGGATACAGCATCTCTGCAAAGGTTATGGTCAAAGCGAGATTATTTTTTCTTGCAAGAATATTCCTTTTTAGTACCTGCGCTTCATTACTTCCGAGTCAGTGTAATGCAAGTGCTGCTGTTTATCTGTTGGATGCTGGTTCTATTGTGACTGTTACTGCAACATTAATGAAAAGGCATAATGTGGCTGGCTCAAAGAATACTTTTTATGCTTCGGCAAGTTGGAAAGAACTGAATTTCTAAGGAATAGCAATTTGTTTTCAAAGCTAAAAATGAGGAAGTGGATGCTTCCTTAATCATCATCTATGAAATTGAAAGTGAACAATAAATGGAAGGATTTTTGTTAGGGTTTTAAGGTTGCGGCCTCTTCTCGGTACACTTGTATCAGCTGGTGTGACAGACTGTTGTGGAATACTAAAAGACAACCTAAAAGCATTTAAATAACTTGAATTATTCTTAATTATGTTACCACTGTAACTAATACATTTCATTCTCTGGATTATTAAGGTTTGTTCGTTCTGGCTGTTAAGCAGTTGCTAAACTGAATGTGTTCTGATAGTAAATAATTTAATCCTTGAACTTAGCTTGCTTTTTTGTACTTAGTGTCAGAATGAACTGGTAGTACTGCACTTCTTCCTGGTGGTTAGGATGAGAATGAATAGGAGATGGAGGACTGGATTTTGGTCCCTGTTCTCAGTTTTTGGTTGGCCTTCAAGGTGCTTAATTACAGAGGTTTCCTGGTTTCTGCACTAGTAGCATGGGACTAATGGTCTTACTCTTGATGTGGAGATGCTGGGAGTCCCAGGTGGTGTTTATGAAGTGGTTTGGGTCTGTGACAGGAAGAGTTTTTTCCCTGTTGCTAAAGAATTTCAGGTTATGCAGCGGGGGTGAGACAGGGCTGGTGGCGCTCGGAAAGAAGCAGCTCGCTGTCAGCGGAGATCCTAGAGGTGATGAGGGTCAGTGGGGCGCTGCAGAAAGCGCTGAAGTGCATGAGTTTGAGGAGCAGCAGTGGGAGTGGGGCCTATGGGAAGAGCTGTACAGTTTAACAATTAATGCTGATATGAGGATGACACTGGAGTGCTGGGAAAAGACTAATACTGCAGAAGCCCAAATAAACAGTAAAATAAGTTGTTACCCCTTAGGAAAGGAATATTCTCCAGAGGGGGACATGAACGCATTTATGATGAATTTTGTGCTGGTTTTGGTGGCTTAGATCCCCCACCCCACCCCGCCACCTTTCAGCATCCAGTCCATAGATCTCATTAAAGCACATCTGATGCCCTGCAAGGGGTCTTGAAGGATCACTTGACTAAGAAAACTTACAGTTTAAGCGAACTTGGATGAGGCAAAAGTGGAATGAAAGGAGCTCTTTGAGGACTTGACTTCCCCTTCCAGTGATGTTTGTCTTTTTTTCCGTTAAGGAACAATGCTTTGGAATAAACTGCCAGACTTTGTAATGCTGGATGTCCAGGCAAGAACAGCAGCACGAATTGGCTTTTTATGTTGTTCAGAACTACATCTCGGCAGCTTTGAGAGGAGTCTGGATGCTGTGATTCAAGCTTCTTTCCCAAACAGCAACTTACTGTTACGAACTTCACCTGAAGATATAGAGAGGCACCAGAGCAACTTTCGCAACTCTTACTGACTACAGCATCTGCTCGGTAGGACAAACCATTGAACCTGTAGGACATCAGCCTTCCACTGAACTTCTGCCATGCAAGGTCTTTGACAGCTGCAAATCCAGCTGTAACAGGGATTATTTATTAGCTCATGCTTACTTTTTACCTTCAATTATTACATGGTGCTTACTTTTTACCTTTAGCTGTCAAGAGTTGGGGGCAGAAGTCTGAGTCAAAACACCTTTTTTTTTTTTTTTTTTTTTTTTTGTATGATGTGCTTGCAATAAAGAATGCTTTTTGTGACTGTGTAAGTAGCAGAGACTGGCATGCAGAAGAAACCCTTGGTCATGGGAGGATGACCAAGCTGAGGCTTTTCTCAAACCAATGGTATCTCCTCTTGCCTAAGCCTTGCATTTCCTGGAGTCTTGTTCAGACTTCCAGATGCTTTTTGCATTCATTGCCGGTTGAATTTCAACAACAGGTGGAATTGTTTGGTGTCTGAGTTTTTCAAACAGCTGCTGAGAATTGTTCTGGTCGGATGTCATTATCCAAGAAGGATCGTAAGCTCAGTTTCTGTAGCTATCTTCATAAATCCCTTCATCTTGTTATGGGTAAATAATTGGCAAAGCAGCTTTTATTTAAAGACTATCCTGCAGTCAGGACTGTCCAAGAGATCAGTGGAGTCCCTTGGAAATACTGGACGTTTAGAACTTTAAAGCTGTGCGTTAAAACTAGCTTTGTCAGAGGGAACAGGTTTTTCTTCATCCTGACTTTAAAAAATGGCTCCATATGTCTCAGGGGTACAAATTTAAGAGTCAAATCCTGTGGGTTTGAATAAAAAGCATTCGGATGACAAAGTGCTTTGCAAGTTCCTGAGTGAGCAGATGCTTACCTGTATGCAAGTAGGTATCATTTGACTTCTTAATGCCCAAGCCTAAGGGATAATAGAATTAAAACAACTGTGTCATGTTACTTAAAGTTTCCCTTTAATTTACCTCTAGAATGATGTGATGGCAACACAGTTCCCTGGGGACCTGAATAGTGGTTGGGGCTTTATTTTTTTTAAATAAGATTTTTTTATAAAAGATCCTAGATCAGAAAAACTAAAATACTATTGTCCTGTTTGTGTATTTTTAGCAGTCCACCTCTTTCCTGAGCTGTGTTGATACTGAGGCTGGTGCTAATTTGGACACTTGACACCTCATGTACACATGAAGTAAAGTAGCACAAACAAAGCTTGTATTTTCCAGACCAAAACCCTTTATTTTCTATGGAAAAGTGTTTTGGGGGTCCTAAGTGCTGTTATTAGTGCAGACTGGGAGGGATGGATAAAACAGACATGGGGTTTTCATTCCCCTTTCTACTTGTTTTATGCAAATACTAATTCAAATACCATTTGCAGTAGGAGGGCCTGATATATTAATTTTGGAGTAAAAGTTGGCGGTGATCAGGGAGGCATCTGTGTGTCTGGAAGTTGCAGGGAGTTGACGGAGGTCCCAGTCACCACATCAAAGATGAATGTGACAGGTCAACAGCCAGCATCTGGTAATGTGAGTTTTGTGCTGGCGGTCGGTGGAAGATGAACGGCAGAAGCGTGCAGGCTCATGCTTTGAAGCCAGGTGAGCAGTGTTGCTGGGCTTTGTACTCCACCTGCCATAGAGGTTCTGGGACTCGCACAGTTGTCATGGAAAAATCCACTGCTTCAACATCCTCCGATACTGTTAATTATGTTATTCTGCCATGTTTTTTGAGGTGACAGCACTTCACGCCAGCCCCGTGCGTCTCTGCAGGCCGCTGGCTGTCTCTACCCTTGTTGGAGCCAACCTCTAACACCACAGCAGCCTTGTGCGAACACCTTCAGCACCTGGACGGCCTCTGTGTTGTTCATCCACGTGTTTTGGAGTTGCACCACGATGGGGAGTTGCACCAGGAGGTGCTCTGAGGCGGCCCCCAGGCTGGGCCAGGCCACACTACCCCCAGCATAGCCTGAGGGAGCAGAGCTCGGCTGAGCCGTGTGCCTGGGGTGGGCGTCGGTGGCCTGATGGTACTCGAGGTGATGTCCTTAGGGGTGGCTTTGGGGACAGGCGGGGCGGAAGGGGGGCGCTGGGGGAGGGGGCGGCGGGGCTCGGTCCCCCGCCCGAGCTCCCCAGCAGCGCGGCCGCCCCTCCCGGGCGCCTCGGCCACAAGGGAGACGCCGGGGACTTTTGTCTCGCCTCATGTACGGCTGAGCCAATGGCAGCGCACCTGGTGTGAGCGACAGGCCGCCCGCTAATCAGCCACAAAGGGTGCCACCGCCCAGGCGCAGCCAATCGGCGTAGAGCAGACGTATTGCTTCGCCAATGAGCTTTTACGGATCGGGCCAGGCGCCTCAGAATAGACAATGAGGCGGGCCCAAATGTAGAGTGGCAGGGCGCCGTCGAATAGAAGCTCGGGATTGGTTTTGAACCGTCCTATGAGAAGGCCGCCGAGGGGCGGACCCCGACGTGGGTATAAAAGGCGCGGCCGGTGCGGGCGGTGGCTGCAGTTGTCACCGGCAGCAGCAGGGGTAGGCAGGGGGCGGGTGCTCCGTTCCCGGGACTGTCGCTCCCCGCTGGCCTCTCCACGGAGCCCTTTCCCCTGCGCCCATCTCCTCCATCCCTGCCGCCATGACCACCACGACCACCTTTTCGGGCATGGACCCCAGTGGCAGGAACAGCTCCAGGTCCGCCGGGGGGCCCTTGGGACCGTCAGGACGGTGGGGCTGAGGGTGCCCGCGGCGGGGCCGCCCCTTCTGCCTCCGCCTCGGGGCCTGGGGGCGCGGCCGGGGCTGCCCGCAGCGGCTCTGGGGGATGGCGGGCGCCGGCCGGGTCGGAGCTCGGTGGGTGCCGTTTGCCGGCGGGCGGCGGCCGCACCCACCCGGGGACAGCGGGGAGGCGAACCCGCCGCGCTCCCACCGGGGGTGGGGGGTGGCTGTGGCCGTACCCTGCCGCAGCTGCCCGGGGGAATGGGGGTGGGAGCTGGCGAGACCCCCCCCCGGGGTGCGCGTGTGCGTCCCTGCCTCGCTAACAAAGAGGGGAGGCGACTCCCCGCCTCGCTGCGCGGCCGCGCAGCCACAATGCGGGGGCGGGGGGGCCCGCACCCCTGCACCCCCCTCCCCCGGCCGCCCCCCCCCCCGCCCCGGCCCCGCGGTGGCGGAGCCGGCCTTGCCCCGCGGCCTGGCGGAGCGGCCCCGGGCTGCCGCCTTCTGGGTGGGGCCGGGCGGCTCCATTGTTTGCGCTCCGCGGCCGGGGTCGCGGCCCCCCGGCTCCCTCCCGTGCTGCCCCCGGTTCGGCCCGGGCCCTGCCCAGCGGCGGCCGCGCCGCGGAGCTGCTTCCAGGGGGCTGGGGGGGGGGGGGAGGGGGGGGGGAGCTGCCGCCGCCGCCGCCGCCGGTCTGGGAACAAAGAGAACTCCGGTTCGGCGGGGGACGCGCGGCGCTGGGGCACCCGCGGCTGTGCGGGAGCAGGGCTGGCTGCGGGGTCGGGGGGTTTCTCGGGCAGGCTGTGCCCTGGCGGAGCGGGGGCTCCCTGCCCGCACCCCGCCTTGTGGGGCGCGTTGGCAAAGCCAGGAAGAGCCGCCCCCCCCCCCCCCATCCCCCCCATTCCCAGGGGCGCTGCCCGGCGGGGTGCGCTCACATCGCCGGGTGTCGCGAAGTTAAACGCCGTAACGTGCATCAGAGCCCATCGCCTGGCGGAGAGAGGCTTCACGAAAAACCTGTCAGCTTTTAACCCGGTCTGGCAAGTGGGATTATTCCTTTTAACAGTTCGGGTGACGGCTTGCCTGCCTTCCAGTTGTCTCTCCTGTTAATTTCATTAAGACTGGCAGTGGAAACTGTTGTGCCGTTAGGAGAGCGCTGGTTTCACTGCTCTGCTAAAATAAAGGTGATGTGAGATGTGGGAACAAGCCCTCCTTTGGGCAGGGGGGCCTTCAAATTAATAACTGCAACAGATGTAACTAAGAAAATAAATCTTTTATACGGGGGCGTTTTCTCTGGAGAAAAAAGGATGGGGGAGTGATTCAATGATATCTCTTAATTCAGAAAGGAGACAAAGCATGTCGGAAGTGTTCTTGGATTCTTAAAACATACTACAATCTCCTGGGATCCTCCCATCAGCAGCTGAGCATTAGTGATTAGAACTTTGGAGAAGAATTTTGTAAGGAAAAGTAGTTTGCTGTTGAAGTAACACCAAATATCCATGCCGTGTCCCTTTGTGAGTTTTTCTTGCCGTTGTCGTGTTTGAGCTCGGTAGGCTGGAGAAGCATTTTTGTGTTGCGTCTGAAATGTCATAGGCACAAAATCTCAAAAGATCTTAATGCTCTGACCAATGGTGATGACATTGTAGAATCAGACACGTTCTTTGTGTTGAATTCCTAGGCTTGGTGCGTTAACAAGCTGCGTACTGTTTTCGGTTGCAAAGTTTTAAGTTGATTAAATGATTTGTAAAGAAGAGGAAGCGTGCACCATCCCTATCTTGTTCTGGTCTCCATTTCAGAGCCCTGGATATCTTAAAAGCCCAGTTCTGTTGGTGGACTTGCATCTCTCTGGGGGTTGTGACAGTTGTCATACGGCCTGACACATTTTTGTTCTCCTGGCTTTTGTCTGGCTTCTCCAGCTAATACGTTGCCTTTGAAAAGATGTCATGCTTAAGAAAATAAGATAAAGGAATTTACATGTAAAGATTCATTTTGCTGCTGCTGTTAATTCTGGTTGATTTCTGCAAGTTGGAAAGCAGACCACAATCTAGCTTGTGAAGTATTGACCAGGCTTCTTTTTGTGTCTGTCTAATGCAAGGTTGTTAGATTTAGGTTATAGATCCGGAGCTTTGTACACGTGTCTCTCCTAATAATAGCCTAACTTAAAACTGTTTAAATGCCCCTTTTAAGTCTAGTCCAGTAGCATGCTGCGGACTTGGGGGGGGGGGTTAAAATGAAACAAATCTAGGTAAAGGCTGCAGCCCCCAGTCATCGGTGGTGCAACCAATACTTTGGCTCATATGCCAAACTTCAGTCTTTGCTGTGCTGACAGTTTGAAGGTTAATGTTAGCCTTCACGGGGTTCTCTTTTAAAAAGCTTGATTTTTGACATGCCGGCATACTTTTTTTTTTTTTAATTTAATTGGCTCAGACCAAAGACTGGTAGCAGCAGGTCTTGTTGACACCGAATGAATGAAGCAAGGGCACAAGTAGAGTGCCGGAGTATTTTATTTTTGTAAGTGTCACTGAAGAGAAGAGTAGTGGAGATCCAGCGCCTGGATTGAATGCTGGCAGCCAGCTTACCTTTACAGTTCAGCTTACGCACTGAAGACGTGATGGTCTGTGTCATTTGTTAAAAGCCAATGGATAATGGAGTCTGTTTGGGTGGAATTTAGCCTGTGTGACTGCCCATGACAAGAGCCAGCGATGATCTCTTGGCTTATTAGTCTTATATAGTTTTATATGTTGGAGTGCGGCATGGTAATGGTACGTGCAAGGTTGTAAAGCTGACTTTCTCTGCAGAGTGCTGCGTCCTCCTGGCGGTGGGTCCAACTTTTCCTTGGGTTTTGATGAACCAAAAGAACAACCTGTGCGAAGGAACAAAATGGCATCCAGCATCTTTGGAACTCCTGAAGAAAACCCACCTTCCTGGGCTAAGTCATCGGGTAAGAACGGAGTGCTTTGTTTCCAGATCTGCTGACATGCATTAATTTTTTTTTTTTTTTTTTTTTTTTGCATCGGCTCAGTGTGCAAACCAGAGTTTCCCTCCTACTTGGTAGTTTAGGGCTGTACATGATGTGTGCTTGCATATGGGATTATTTTACTTCTCATTTTTAATTGCTTCCAGAGGGGTTTTTTTTATGCAAGTCTTGGGCATAGATGTTGCAAGTAGAGAACTGTATTTTGGATGCTGTTTCTCAAAGTTAATCAAGTCACCGTAAGGTGCACTTGTGTCTCAGTATTTGGAGTAGCACTGATTGGTCTTGATTATTCAGAGGAAATTTAGATTTGTGTTGTACTTGCAGCTGGGATTAAGCTTCCATTTCTGCAGAGCACTGCCAGTATGGATGGCCTTAGGACCTTAGCTTCCATCTGTTTAAATGACACCCTCAACTGCATGAGATGCTGTTGAAAGACAGTAATTTGTGAGTTATTATCTAAAGGACTAGGACTTCTTAGAATAGTAAAGCTTTAATCTAAAAAAAACCCCCAAAAACCCAAATCACACACACAACCCCCTGACTGATCTGCTTTCCCAGTAAGTTTATCTTGCAACCTGATTACGATCAATCTCTGCTTGTAGGGACTAAGCCAGGTGACATCAGAGACGACTGTGAATCATCTGGCCCACAAAGAAGAAACTCGACTGATGCAAACTGTGGAGACTTTGTAGATCCCAAGGTCAGTAACTGTGAAGAGCCTGATAATGGGACAATTCACTCTGTGTTCACTGATGTTCACGTAGTTGGAAGCATTGCAGGATTTGAAGCCTTGTTCTCGAATCTGTTCTTTTCCTGAAGTTTCTCTTTTCCACATGATAGTCTTAGAGTACGTTGCTGAAGGGCTGGATTTTTCAGAAAGTACGTTGCTGAAGGGCTGGATTTTTCAGAAAGGACCGCTTTCTAGAGCTCTTACCTCTTCTTACTGATACAGTAATAAAGTTGTATGAAATGTAGCTTCAGTCATGTCTGTAATTGTGTGTTTGAACAAATTTTACGAAGAATAGTTACCTACAGCAAACCGTGGATCTGGCAAAGGACGTGGTTTCACATCCCAACGAGCGCTTGCCGCAATAGCATGAGTACTTGTTTTATTTCTGTTACTGTCTTCGGTAATACCATCATTATTTTCTATATAAACTTTCTACTTGGTAGCAACATGGAGCATGTTTGTAGTGTTAAGGTGGGATTTGCTAGATGTGCGATTACATTTCATGGCAAAAACCAGAATGAAGAGTAGTAATAGCTCTGAACTGAGAAAACCAGGAACCTAAGGTAGGCTGCGCTTGCAGAAGCAAGTTCCAGAGGGAAAATAAGAAACCTTGCTCCTGAAAGGTCTCCAGCTTTAGGTTTTCTGAAAAGAGCTGGGCAGGTAAGTTGCTGATCACCAATGCTGTGGCAGAGATACTTTTGCCTCATGGGTTACAAACAGTGAGTTTTAATTTGATAATTGGCATCAATCATCGCAACCCATTTTTGTTATTAATAGGCACTTTGAGCCACAAAACTATTCTTTGTTGCAGAAAATGCCTTGTTCCAATTTAGCAAGTATAAGATTAAATTTATAGCTGCTGCCACAGAAAACAAAAATAAACTGTTTAGTCTAATTCTGTTTTCTACTTAATTGTATTAATTAACTGTGGTTCTCAGCTTTGCAAACAGATTCTTCCAATGTGGAATATTTTAATTTTATGCAGTAGTTGCAGCTACAAACAGCAGAAGCTGGAGCTAGCGTACTGTAGCCCAGTCTGAGATTTAAGATGATATATTGTGTGAGTTTCTGTGCATTTATATCCTGATGACTGTGGTTTCAGTATGTAATTAACAATGTTAAATCTGTGAAAGCTGATAAAACCTCATGCCATTGAGGAGCCTTGGCTGCTGCTGGAAGATTTTTCTGTATCTGTGTCAAGTTGCAGCCTGTGAACAGATTCAGTCTGAAAAGAATGTTTAGCTGTTCATGTAGTGAAGGAAAGTTTTATCGGCAACATTGCAGAAAACTGGGTAGAACAAATGCTCTGGGCCTTGCTGACAGATAAATGTTTGGTGTTGGGAAAAGTTGCTTAGTGGAAAGGAGAGGACACTGAACTATTGCCAGTTGCTTTTTCAGCATAACTTCCTTGTCTCTACTGCTCAGCAGTTACAATGTTCTGGTTACTGTCACTGCTGCCTCACGTAGGATGCTGTCTATGACAGAGCGCTCCTGCCCACCCACGTCCTTCACAGTGTGGGAATAACAAGTATGTCACACATTAGAGGTCATCAGGATTACTTCAGTATTATCTGTCTCAACTTTTAGAAGTATGTTAGGTAAACAAACAGCTGATGAAATTATATTAGTCACTCTGTAAGGATTGGTGCTTACAAACCCACAACATTAATCTGCAGAAATATGCACGCAGAACCCGCCGTGCCGCTGATGTCTGTCCCTAAGAGCCTGTTGCTGGTCTAAAAGTGCTTCCTTGGGTCTGTCACGTGGAAAGTGCTGCTGGATAGAGCAGTGTGCCCAGCACCCTGGTCATAACACGGATTATTGAGTATCCTCTCGATGGAAGAAGAAAATACATTGTGAAATGTGAGACATAACTTGTTTCTCTCTCTTCTAGGGAGGAGATGGTGGTGTTGAGACTTTTGGTGAGTAACTCCTTCGGACTCTTCTAGTGAAAACCTTTTGCAGTTAGGTAATTTTGAAATGGAAGAGGAGAGAGAGACGGCTTGGGGTTGTCCCTTGAACCCATCGAATCAATGGAGTGACCCGACTGCCTCAGTGGAAGTGTGGAAATGGAATGAGATGGTGGAGTGCCTGTTGGTCATCAGGTTAAAAATCAGAACAGGCCTGTTCGTTGATTTTGTCCACAGCAGTTGGTGTCAAGATTTGAGTACTAGAAGGCAAGGTGGATACCCTTTCACAGAGTTCAGTGATGGAGAGACTATCCTGCTGTTGTAGTAGCTTGTATTTAAATAGTACGGCCAACTTAAATAGTTTTAGTTTAGCAATTTGCTTCTTTCCTATTGCCTTCTCATACAGCAAACACTACATTCAGAGAAATAATGAAAACCAGCTACTGCATCTGCCAGTGTCTGCATTAACTAGCTTTTAAGTTTCTGTTGCCTTTTAAATGCTGATTATTGCCAAGGAAGTTCATATGCATACTGCAAATTTCACCTTAAACAGAGGCATTTCCTCTAGCAGCATGCATGTTAACCTTGAAGCCTTTTTTCTAGCTCTGAGGCTGGAAGTCTCTCCTTTGTAAGATTCACCTGAAGAATAGCTTACTTCCTGATGAGAGGAATGTGTTTTGTTGACTGGCTGCTTTCTAAGTGCTACTTTCAACACCCAAGAGTTGTGGGGGATCACTAAAGCCATTAGCAGTTCCATGGCTTGAAAAGACTTCTGCCGGGAGGGTGAGAGTTTTTTTCCAGAATGTTTTAACTACCTTTAAGTGGTATCTGTCCCCAAAGTAAGTCTTGCTTCTTGAGCAGGCTGCTTCTAATCAAACGGGAGAGGCTTTTTTAGTATTTCTTTCCTGTGTCTGTCTGATCTTCATTAGCACTGTAGGCATCTAGAGTTTGTCTCAAGTGGGAGGATGTGGTTTGGTAGTGGAAGCAAAACTGATCTAAGGGCTCTGCTGCTGCTTCTGGTGTTTAAGCCGGCTCACCAGGGGTTCGGATGAGAAGCCCGCAAGCAGTGGTGGGAGATGGGATGGGATGGGAGGAGGTTGAAATAGGGCTGCCTGGGCTAGCAACAGCTGGCTGAAATGAAACTGAGTACAAAGTGATACTCCTGACACTTAGAAAAAGTTCACATTTCACAGCTGTCGTATTTGTTGACTTTTGGTTTGTTTCTGGTAGGTGGCAGCGAAGGAGGTTCTTACCAAATACCAAGTAAATGTATGCTGGGAAGTGTTTGGGTTTTTTTATAAAGTGTTACTGGAAAGAAACTGGCATTGTTTCCTGTTGTGGCCATGTCTATTAGATTTTTGAAGATGGTCAAGATGAAATAAAAATGACAGGCAATGGTTTGAATGTTAAACTTCTGCTGATGGTTCTTGGGAAGGTTCATGCTTCCTGGAAATGATGTCTGTGGCAGGTACCTGAGAATCTTGATGGACTGTTAAATTAATTTCTACCGTTGATAGCTTTGGGTATCCTTGCTTAATGGAGCACAGAGTCTTGTTGAGCTAGCTGTGTCACTCCACCACTTGATGTTCCTGCTGTGTGAGCTGGTGAACATCCCACTTGCCGTACGTGTGATTTTGTACTCTTTATGTTGTAGAGCTGTCTCTGGGATTTGAAAGGGGCCAAATGAATATACCCCCAAGTAAAAACTGTTTACAAGTTCGTTCACAGCATAACTAGATTCTTCATGGGTTCCTATAATTAAATTATAGGAATTCTTCTGAATTTGGGAACTGTTTTCTGTATGTAACTGATTATAAAACTCCAGGTAGGTGTCAGGTGGGGTGTGCATACTTACTAATCGTGCCTTTCTAGGGGAAGAAAATGTGTTCCTTTTGCAGCAGTGTTCCTGCTGCCTGTTTGGAAGCTGTAGTTCCCTTCTGTGCGTCAGTTTCTGATGGCTTGCAGTATACTCGGTAGGAGACTTTCAGATGATACACTTTAACATTTGATCTGGTCCTGTTGGATTTACCGCTTCAGTTACTAGGTTGGCAAACTGACCTATAGCTTGATGATGTGGGAAGTACTAATTGTGTGTTACCAGCTGGCTACATCAGCCTCTAAACGCTATAGAAACTTCCCCCAAAGTCTCCTGTGATAATAATTCTTGTTTCTTTTGTGATTCAGTGGGCACCGTGTGCTTAATGAACGTGGCTAGTTAAGGAGAACTAGACAGCACACTTATTGACAGACTTTACATGGTACACAGGAAGGTGGAGCCTGGCATTTGGTGGACAGACCGTCACTGTGAGCACTGCGCAGTGCTCAGGCTGCGCTGCGGGCACGGACAGCGGAGCGTTCAGCGCCGTACGAGCAGCGGGCACGGCCACGGTTGTTCTCGGCTTGCTGAGTAAGCAGGCAGCAGCACACACGAGCTACAGAATCTTCAAGTTTAAAACTTCCTATTAACTGCTTGGTTCAGATGTGCCTGTGGGTTAATGAATACAGCGGGGAATCTATATGGTAGGTTATTTCTGGATGCATGGAGGCTATACTGAGCTGCTGGAGTTCTTCGAGCTTATTATAAGCATGGATACAGGGAGTTCAGTGGACATGAGTGGGCTTTCAGCATTTCTGACAATTCTACTTCATAGATTATTTTTTCAAAAAATTGAGTTGCCACAGGACCAGAGGAAAGCTCCTCCTGTGGTATATGAAGGGTAGGGCTTAGTGATTGCTTTCCAGGTTGGAAGAATGAGCCATGTGAAGTGATGCTGGGGCTAGTTTCATTCAGTGTCTTCATCAGTGACCTGGAAAAGGCAATGAACAGTGAAGTCTCCAATTTTGTTGGCGATATTAACTCTTTCCAATAGTCAAATTGTGCTGACAGTGAGAAAAATCTCGGCCAGCAGGACTCAATAAGGTAGGCAGCTAAAAATGTGGCAGGATAATCTTTGTGTAAGTATGAAGTAATGCATCTAGGGGAAGAAGAAACCCAACTGAACACCTAAACCATGCCAGCTGAGCTCTGTGCAGCAGTTCGCTCCCAGGATCTGCCTTGAGTCTCCCTACTGAAAGTTCTCTGAAATGTTTGGAGGCGCCAGCAAAATATTGAACATAATCGGGGAGCGAGTGGGAAACAAGACGTGGTTTTGCCTCTGTAAACAATGATATACCCACATCTTCAGTTGTGTATACAGTCCGTTAAATGTAAAGACCAGAAGGTTGTAGTGGAGGTGAGCAAGGGGCAGGGGAAGGCAGAGGGGTGCAGTAGCTGCCTTACGGGGAGAGGCTAAAATGAAGAGGAGGTTGGGGGAGAGGGAAATACGATCAAGATTTACTAAATCGTGAAGGTGGTGGTGAAGGTAGATGTGCAGCTGTTCCCCGAGTCCTCCAAACCCAGAACTAGTGATCATTAGTGATACCAAGGGGGCTGTTAAACATGTGAAGTACATCTTCACAGAGCTGGTGGGGTGAAGGTCTGCTTCCCTCACCCCCCCGCCAGCTACCAGGGGGCTGCTTGGTGCTGCTTTGGGCTTTCGGCTCAGAACCGATTGCATTCATCTATAAAAATGCGAGATGCTAATGTACTTGCTGTGCTCGTTAATTAGTTGTCAGTAAAGCAGATACATTAGTTATTTGGGACAGTATCTAAAGTGCTTCCTGTGAAGAATTCCTTCTGTGTCCTGTCTTCGTTTGTGGTTGTTCAGAAGTATTTAAAGTAGATGAAACCTACCACGTGCTTTCCAGGGAGCGTGCGGCCGGAGCCTTCCCGTGCATGGCTGTTCCCTCCTCTGTTCTGTGTGGAGCCTCCGAAGTGTGTGTCAGATGCTCTTCCCTCCAGTTACGAAATTGGGGATGTAGTTTGAGCTCTTAATTACAAGCACTGGTGCTTCTGTGACTTGGTTTCCAGCACCTGCTCAGACTTGAGTTGCAATTGTCATAATCCTATGCTGATTAATAACACGCACAAGGCTTAAGACTTAAGCTGCTTGTCAATTGGAAAAAAAAATTAGTATGTTGCTGGAGTCCCTGAATAGCAGCTGAGTGAATGTGGCTCTCGAATGCCTGGAACAGAACTGTTAAGGCATCGGAGTTCTGGAAAAACACTTCAGAGGGCTCAGGTCTGTCCTGCGAGCAGGTTACAGCAGCGCTGAGCGTGTCTGTAAGCCTGGGGAAAACATACAGGAGTTGATCTTCTGTCTAAGCCAGCGAAACATCTGGCTTTCATCATCCACATCAAACACTTTTAAAAGCTTCTTTTCTTCTAGAAAACACTGAGGCTGATGTAGAAGCTGCCCCAGGTCAGAATGAAGAAAAATCCCTGCCTGCTGCACCTGTTCCTAGCCCAGTAGCACCAGCACCTGCACCGTCCAGGAGAAATCCACCCGGTGGCAAGTCCAGCCTAGTCCTCGGTTAAACCTTTCCCTCCCCGACTGTTTTGAACTCGTGTCTGTTTCTTTCCCCCATGCTTGTGAACTGCACAACTTGAGCCTGACTGTACATCTCGAATTTCTTTCATTAAAAAAGAAGCACTTTATGTACTCCATCTTTTTTTGAGATCAAGGGGTTTTTTTCCCCACTTCTGTCCTGTGTTTCCCCCAGATCTGCTGGAAGTGACATGAGTGTTTTCTAGTGATAGACTTGAGGGAAAGCTTTATGAAGTATCGTAATGTAATTCAAAGGAGCGTAGCTTGGTTCTAAGTGTGCTTAGAGGGTTTTTGTACTGAGATTTTTTTAGAACCCCTTAGCTTTACAAGGATCTAGAATCCTGGTTAAACAGGCCAGCAAACAATCAGCAAGAGCAGCCCCTTACCTCACATGTGGGATTTGGGGATCTGAAAGGCTTCATTGACTGCATGTGGTAAATGCCTCGAGCCCTGCTGTGCCATATAAATCATGAAGTGGTTAGTGTACACCATGCTGCCTTGAAAAAAAAAAAAATAATAAAAAAAAATCTTGATACTGGACTACTATGAAGCAGGGTATGTGCCAAATAGAGGGCTGATGACCAGAGCTGCCTGGCCTGATGCTAGGAGGTGATTTATTCAGACTTTATTCAGTAAAGGTGGAGTGGATCATATAAATAAATAAAAATTACAGGGCATTTTTTTTACAACTGACTCAATGCTGTGCATGATCATGCTGGTGCTTGACCATGAGGTGAAAAAAATCTCATCCTTTAAAGTGTGTGTTGTAATTTCACAAAGCTGGACTGTTGCTTATAAGTAAATAATATAGAAATTTTGAAGCAGTGTTTCCTGTGTGGGTTTTATTTCGCGGGTTTGGTTTTGCTTTGTTCTCGGTTGTCCTTGTCTCAGCCAACCTGTCCTACTCTTAGGAGAGGTGGAATGGAGCAGAGGAGAGTTTTTTTACACCAGGCTTGGGGTCACCGCCACGTGTCGTCTTCCCCTGAAGAAAGTGTCTGGCTTATATTTTCATTTTTATTTTCTAGATTAGGGAAGTGTGGAGATATATATATAATCCGTTTTCTGCAAAATACTTGCCTCTTTTCTTGAGAGAAAAAAGGTTATTCTCCTGACCAAAAAGAAGAAGGGGGGGGGGGGGGGGGAAGGAAAAATATATTCTCCAGACCAAAAAAAGAAAAAAAGGGGGGGGGGGGGGGGGGAAGAAGAAATATATTCTGCAGACCAAAAAAAAAAAAGGGAGGGGAAAAAAAAAAAAAGTAAATTAGATGCTAACAAGGGGTGGGAGGGGGTGGAAGGGAGACCAAACCATGAAGCTCTCTGCTCTCCTGGAGGGGATCCTGCTGCACAATAAGCCAAAGCAGTGGATTAGTACCGAGCTGCTGTGTCTGCCGCAGTGTGCCTTTTCTGCCTGCCTCCTGGAAGAACCAGTGCCCAAAATCACCCTGCGTTTCCAGATCAGGTTTGGAGAAGCCCTAGCCTTAGGTGCTTGACCTATAAAACTGGATTTGCTCCTACATGCTCCTCCTCCCCTGCGCTGGGGGTGGTGTTCCTATAGCTGATAGGAAATGTGGCGCGGCTGCTGGCTGCACGCAAATCACGCCTGTGTGTTGTGTAACGCAGGAGGAGGAAAATACTCAAATTTTATTTCCTTTGCAAGCCCCACGACCAGTGGAACTTGTTAACGCTGCTTTGTGGTGGCCAAGACTTCGGCCGAGCAAGGCTGCCCTGCCATCGCCCCTCTCCGTGGCAGCACCCGTGGCCACGAAGGTGCCGAGAAGCATGGAGAGGCTCTTGGAATTGCCCACCCTTCAGCCAGCAAGCCCGGCTGGAGCCCACCAGTGTTCTGGGATGCCCAGCGCCATCCCCACCGCGCCGCCCACGCTCATGCATATGCATGCCGTGAAGGTCCTCACGCTGCTCCCAGCACTTCTGCCCTGTGTCCCAGGGCACGGCCGGTGGGATGGGGAGCGTGGCCGGCCCGCTGCGGCTGCTGGTGGACATGGACGGTGTCCTGGCCGACTTCGAGGGCGCCGTGCTGCGGGGCTTCTGCGCCCGCTTCCCCGGGGAGCCACGTGTAGAGCTGGCGGCGCGGAGGGGCTTCTCCGTGCGGGAGCAGTACCGCTGCCTGCGGGAGGACCTGGGGGTGAGTGTGGGCAGGGGCCGGTGGGTCGCAGCCAAGTGGAAAGCCCTGGAAAACACCTTGTTTAAAAAGCTCTTGGCTTGCACCCTGCTGTGAGCAAAGGAAATCTGCCCACCCTGGGTATGCAAAGCAGAGGGGGGGGTTGTTTAGTTTGGTGTTTTGTTTTGTTTTTTTTTAGAGGGGGCTACAAAGGGTTGTTCCACGCTAGCAGCCTTAATTTATATAGTAATAATTAGTGACTTCCAGCAGGGCTGCCAGCCCCTTACAAAGAGGCGTGTGTGAGGGGATTGGCAAGGAGTGGTGCTGTCGTAAAAATAACTGGGAGAAATGATTTGCTGAACCATTTCGGCTGGTTCTTTACCTGCTCGTGAGCTGCTCTTGCCATGCTGCGTAGTAGTGACTTACCTAGAGCTCTCTGAGCACTCTGCAAGCAATAACGTAGCTCTGGAGCAGGACAAGAAATATAAATATTATATATGGGTTTTGCATGGCTAATAAACCCCCTATCTATACCCTTCCTTCTGCGTGCGCTGACAAGCAAAGCGCACAGTAGGTGAGCGGTGTGGAACCGCATGTGAAGAGCTGGTGGTACACCCTACGCCTGTGCAAATTGTTGCTATTTTTAATGTTTGCTAATGACTGAATGAATATCAGAGATTATTTGCAAGGCAAAATTGAAAATACTGCGAATCCAGGCTTCACGCTTCCTTCTGGTCACCACAGGACAGTCGAGGACTGTAAGAAAAACCGAATGGGTGCAGGTCCAGGCTGTGCCCGTACACTTTTCCCCGAGTTCGTTGCTAATTTTAAGATCCTGAGCTGAGCCTGCAGAGCTTTTTTACTGGTAAGAACTGGTGGCTCACATTCATTTCCCTCCCGCTCCGTAGCAAGGTACAGGCTCCTGCATCCATGTGATGGGCAGGGGCACTGGGTCCAGGCAGCGCTTACGCAGGCTCTGAAACCACCGAGCTCCCATTGATGGCTATTAATGTTCAAATTATTAATTTAAATTATTAATTGAATTATTAATGTTCCAAACTGCCTGGAACCAGGAACCAGGAAATATAAGGAGCAGGCATGATTTGTTTATCATTTTATAGAAGCAAGCATGATTTGTTTATCATTTTATAGAAACAGACATGATTCATTGCTTAAGTGAGCATTCTTTAAGCGGATCCCATGGAGGTACACTGGGACAAAAATCCTGCAGGTAATTTAAGGGGCTGTGGCTTTTTATTTGTTCTTCTTTGGAAGGTCTGCAGTCGGATCTGTCCTGAAAATTGCGTTCTGTTCTATTTCTGGCATCCCCATTCCCTAATTTGTTTCATGCTCATCCTGTTCCTTCCCAGACCTTAGGCGTGTCCGTGAAATAACCAGCTAACTGGTTTGAATCCCATGCAGATCAGCAGGGGCAGAGAGCTCTTATCTTAGTTATTAGCCTGGCTTCCTAAGGAAATGAGGTTTCTGTAGTTGTGCTGTTGTCCGTGTCCTTCAGTAACCCCTGGATCTCTGGGCTGGTTTAGGTGTGTTTAGCAAACCAGTAAAGTTTTAAAGTTACCAAGATTTGAAGCTCCTGCAGGTTTTATATGAACACTGTGGCTGTTGAAAAACGCGAGGCGGTTAGCTGTGCCAGCGTGGTACGGTGCCGCGGGGTGCAGGAGCATCCCTGCCGAAGGTCTCCCCTCGCCCCCAGCTGTGGGAAAAGATTGGGCAGGAGCCAGGAGCCCAGACCCCAAGTGGGGTTTGTCCGTCCCATGCCTGAGGGTCTGCAGAGCCCCTGTCCCTGCAGAGAAAGCGACCCTGCAGCTGCGGAGAGGAGGGGGAGCAGCCTGCTGGCTGGCAAGCTCCCTGGGGCAGGGGTCCCTCCAGCCACCAGCAGCCAGCGTGGTAAGGGGCTCTCACAACAGGGGTGGGGCTGGGAAGTACCGTGATAGTAATTTACGTGTTGCCCCCTTCCTAAGTGGTGTTTGTGGTAGTGCTGAGCAGCTGCCTCTTGACACTTGAACCATGACTTTGGTTTTTCTTTCTTTTTCGGTTGTAAGTTGATCGTTAATTTCACATTGTAAATAATTTTATTTAGAAAGTATTTTGCTCAAGACTTAATTCTTGCCTCTCTGGCCTCCTGTGCGTGTAGCAGGGGTTTTGTTGATGGGGATTTCTTTATCATTTTATAGAAGCAGGCATGATTTATTTATAATATTGTAGAAACAGACTCCCGAGCATTTAGGATGCATCACTTCATCGCAGACAGTTTCAAAAAAGGTTTTGGCATCTCCAGCGGTGGCAGAAATTTTCTATAGTTATTTTTAACTATTGCAAATGGGAAAGTTTAGGTAGAGATGTGATTCCTCCAGGTTTGTACCTGAGTTGTAATCTTGCTAATGGAAGTTAAAAGGAAATGTTCAGCCACAACGGCACGAGAATGAAGAAGAAAATTGGTTTACTTTCTGTTTCTAGTCACTTTTGGTGGGGGGGGAGAAATGGCTTTTGGTTCTGAGAGTCATCAAATCAAATTTCTCTCTCCAGCAAAGCCAGACTTTTTGTGATGTGGTGGAAACTTGCCAGTTTCTGGTGTGTCTTGCCTTAGGATAAAAGAGCTTTCAGACGCGAGCCCTGACTGTAATTGAATCTCCTTGGGAAGAGCTCCAGGGAATTGTTGCTGGGATCAGTGAGGCTTTGAGTGGAAACAGAGGTCTGGGCAGATCCGATTGCCACATCTTCACCTAGACTCCTTCACCTCTTCTGATTTGCATGTGAAATCGGCCAGGGCTTCCAAATTTCTGGCTGTTGATTCATGAGTATTTGTAAATTACGATAGCTGAGTGAGCATCGTATTCAGGGAGACTTGTTTAATGCTGACTCCTTCTCATTACTGCTTAATTAAAATGGTTTTTATGTTGATGTTCCACTGGTGATACGGAGCAAGGAGACCTCAGCTGGACTATAAAGCAATCTTGTACCATTTCTAAGCAAAGGCTGCCAGCCTGCCTTTGAAGAATACTTACCGAGAACTAAGTTTTCCAAATTGTTTGGTGGCATGGGAATGTATGACTTTAATGCTTGTGGAAAAACGCTGTCTTAACACCTCTGAAGTTCACTGTATGACCCTGGGGAAGGTAAGATCTATGTGTCTTAGAGCAGAAGAGATACTGGAAGATGAACCTCTCTGAGAATGAAACTTGGTCCTGGAGGTGGGCTCAGCCCTGAATGCTGCTGTGGATGCTGTCGGGAGGGGCTGTGTGGCTGGGGGAGCTGGCTGGGGTCTGCACTGGGATGCTCTGGTTTAGCACCGGCCGCTGGGCAGGCACCAGGTAGCAATTTTTTAAAATTAACTCACCAGAGCTGGATTCAAACCAGTGAGCTTCCTAATAATAAAAGTGCAAGAATGACTGATCGGTAAATTAAAATTGAAAAAAAAAAGGACTGGAAGGACAGTCCTACCTAGAGGTACAGGAATTGCCCTGGAAATACTGCTTTTCCTTTGAGCGATTAAAGATGCTGCTGTACTGTGTCATATTAATTTCCTTTTACCTTTTTGCACCATTTTTGGCTACCTTAACCTGGGGAAACATTGCTCCTCCAGTAATCTTGTTTCTTTCCTACTTACACTCACTTAAAAATTATTCTAACTTTAGAGAGAACCTCCTTTCCCACTTGTCTGTCATTAATGACTTCTCTGATTCACATAGCGTCCCGAAAACACGTGTAGAAGGTGGGTTTACCCGTGTCACCACCAATCCCAGCCCAGCCGGGGTGCGTAGGTCGGTTCATGAAGCCAAAGGTTCCCGGGACAGCCCAGGGATCCACCTCTGAACTTCCCGCTGCCATCTCACACGCTGTGAGTAGACTTTGCACCAACACGTTACCAAAGAGGAGCAGCTGTCCATGCTGGAGGCAAGATCTGCTCCTTTCACAGCTGTTATTTTAGTGTGTGATTGAAAATCATGGAAAGCAGCAAAGAAATGTAGCTGTGCTAGCTCTCCCATCCTCATCCTTCCCTCTTGCTGAGCTGTTCTGGTCTAAAGGACTAAACCAAACACGTGGGTGTGTGGACCTGGCCCGTCCAAGGAGGACGGTAATTAGCGTGGCCACCATATTGCCCTGTTTTACAGAGAAGAGGGCTGTTGGGTGGTACGGGGGTCTGCCCACGCACCCCCGCTGAGTTCCTGAGCCGTAAGCAAATTTTAGTCAAACGTGTCGGAGGAGCAGAAGCCTTGAACTTGTTCCTTTGGTGTTCGTGAGAGTTAGTAGAGAGCGAGCTGCTGGGGGGTGAGGTGTGAGCCCTCCCTCCGTCAGGCACCCGCCGGCAGAGCTGTGGGTCAGTGCTGCAGCGCACGGAGTGGCTGGCAGAGACCAAGCCAGCTCGGGATCGGCTCTGCCTCCTCGCTCCGAACGAGCCGCCAGAGTGTGGCTTCTTGGCTTCTTGTTCTTGTGCGCCTGAGCCGGGCTTTTCCTGGAAGCCCAAAGGTAAATGTTGTAACCCACTCTGGGTGTGAAGCATCGCCTCACTCACTGCTGCGCTGGCCCTTGGGTGGCTGTCACACACGGTGACGGGGCAGCTGCTGTGCACAGAGCTCGGATAAAAGTGCAGGCATTGCTGACTGTCCTCCTGTCTCTTGCAGGCGAAGGTAGCCAGTGTCTACGAATCCCCTGGCTTCTTTCTAGGGCTGGATCCGATTCCAGGAGCCCTTGAAGCTATGCAGGAGATGATCCACATGCAGGAGTAAGGACACTGCACTCTGCAGCCCTTTTCCACCATCTTACACATTTTTTTCCCTGACCGCTAATGAAGGCTGTTTCTTTTCAGCACCGAAGTCTTTATTTGCACAAGTCCTCTCCGGAAATATGAGCACTGCATTGTGGAAAAGGTGGGAGAGAATTTATTTGACTGGGTTTGATGCTGCTTTTGGAAGGCCTTGCTATTTTATACCACCCGAGTTGGAATTATTCAGTTATAAAGACAGCAGCAGGCTCAGGCTGCCAGGCTTCCCTGCGATCCCTCTGTGTGAGGGGCAGCTGCCCAGACAGAGCAGCAGCGCAGGACGGGGAACCTCGGAGTGCTGTGTGATGCCAGCCTTGTTGCAGAGCATGTGAGCCCTGTGCTCCTGGAGCTGGCACGTGACACCGCTGCTCCAGCTGTGTCAGCAGGTGATAGCAAAGAAACTGTTTTAGCATGGCCCACAGGGATGGGATATTCCCAGGGGATTCCACACTGGGGTATCCTCAACCAGCAAAACCTTATTCTGGCTAAATCCTGAGCCTGACATACCCAGCGATCCTGAGAGAGGCCAGTGCTGAGTTAAGAGGAGGCTATAGCGCTGGAGTTGTCCTGTTTGCCACTGGCACAAGAATGGAGCGGGGGAACCTTAATCACTGGAATGACTTAGATGGGCACAAGCCCTGTGCTCTGGGCGAGCAGCCAGTGCCGCTCGCAAACTTGACAGCGATTAGGCAGAGCAAATGCAGCGCTGACTGAAGGCCATTACAAGTACAGGTTCAGTGTCCTGGGCCACAGCCAGGGTCTGTGCTGGGGATTTGTAGGCACAGATGTAGGTTTACAGGGGAAACAATTGCTGTGCTAGGGTTGATCTGGCTTGAGCAATGTGCAAACTGAAAGTACAGTAGAATTTTCTCTTTTATTTCTTGTCTCTGCAGTATAAGTGGGTGGAGAAACATTTGGGACCTGAATTTGTGGAGCGGATTATTCTAACCCGAGATAAGACCGTCGTATCTGCTGACTTGCTGTTTGATGACAAGGATACCATTACAGGTTTGAAAAGCGTTTGCTTCGTTTGCTGTTAGCTGGGGACAACCCCCCCCAGCTGACTCCAGCTCTCCTCCCTTGCCCTCCCCAGGCGCAGAGCTGAACCCGAGCTGGGAGCATGTCCTGTTCACCTGCTGCCACAACAGGCACCTCCAGCTGCAGGCACCGCGCAGGCGGCTGCTGTCCTGGGCAGATGACTGGAAGGCCATCTTGCAAAGCAAGCGCCGGCAGTAGTGCAAAAAAAGGGGATGCTGCGCTCTTCCCATTCCCAGTGAGCACTGTCACCTGGGCGGGGGCACTGGGGGGGTCAGCGAGCTGCCCTTGTGAGCTGACTCCTCTCCAGGTTCCTGGATGATTGCTCTGCGTTCAGCTAATCTCTGCAGAGCTTTGGATGTTTGCTGTTAGTGAAGAGAAACTATAAAATACAGGCAGTTGTGGGTTGGTTTTTTGTGTTCGTGTGTGTGCTTTTAACCTCGCTCCTGTTTGTTTTGGGCTGACTGGGGGCAGAGGGGAGAAAAAAAAAAAGAGGAAGTAAAGCTCTGAAACTTGAGCGCACACAGAGTGGGTGTCTGTCAGGGAGCACGGTGCTCAGCAGCTAAACCCTTTCAAATTTTATGTATTTAGCCAGTCTGGCTTTTGGGTTGCCTTTTGCATCATTGGCTGATAATGAAAGGAGACCAAGCTGGCTTCCATTTCTGGCCCACGTGTGCGAGTAAGAGTGGGTGAAGGCTGGGCTACCAGTGCTGTTGTAAAATATTTATGAGTTTATACAAAACTGTTTACACAGCATTTAAGTTAATGTTTTATTAAGAGAAGGTTTTAAAAGACAGCTGTTCTCATGAGCCAGACCGCCATTCTCACCAGTGGTAATGACAGAAAACCAGCTTTCCACTTCCTGATTCATCGCATAGCTACAAGCTGCTCTGTGTAGCGACTTACTAGCCAGGTCCCTATGCCGTGATGACAGGATGGCATATTTAGTACCAAAGGGATAAGTAAGACTGCAAACTGCCAGGGCAGGGAAATGCCGCCTTTCTTCTGCAGGAGCAATAAAGTTTGTGACACTTCAAAGTCATTTGAGTTGATGCTGAAGAGTAGAGAGCTGCAGCAAAACCAGCCAGGAGCTGGAGGGGATATAAGCTGCCCAATACCCCAGGAAGAAAGCCCCCCTGATTGCTGGGAAGCGTTATTTGTGCAAGCTGGGTGCTGGGCTACACTTGGCAGCCTCCTCTCCAGCAGCCATGGCCTGTTTTATTTTAAATATTTGCTTGCAGTTTTAGCTGCGTGCTTGGCCTGACTGACAGAGTAGTGCTATACCATCCTCTTTATTAACTAAAATCCAGCAGTGGTATGACCAATTTCCCTCTCTAATGTTGTTCTTGACACACTCTTGACCTGCTGAGCAGAAAGCAGAGACCTGGGAAAAAAAGAGGGAGGTCTCCCTCTCAACCCGCGCTGTTCTGACAGCTTCAGTCCTTGGGGAGAGGAATCCCCACCGCTGTGTGTTTGCTTAGGTTCCTGGCCTCTTCCACTTGCAGAGGCGTGCAGTAATCCTCCAGGAAGACAGTTGCCAGATTGCTTAGTCTTCTGCTGGCTGAGAGGGAGAAGCGAAGCATGCACTCCACCACCGGGAGAGCTGTGGTCTGCTGGCGTGACTGCGGCGTTGTCAGGTACATCAGTGTTGTGACAGCTGACATGACTGTCTCCTCGTTGGAACTGGAGAGGCAGTTGATTATGGGCTCCACTCCGTTTGCCTCCAAGATGTAGTCTTTGTTAGTTTTATCGAGGCACAGGTTACAAAGACCGCCTGAAACAGCACAAGAAAATGTATGACACACAAGACAAACTTTTCTCTCCACACCCCCATTTTTTTCACACCAAGACTCAAATTCACTACTGATCCCTTTTTTTCTAATACAGAAATAAGCATGCAGATATTCTGTAAGATTGGGAGGGAAAATTCTCAACGGCTTCTTGGGCAATGTCGTCTTGATTTTTTTCCAGAGATTTTCCACCAGAACATTTCTCCTCCAGTGTGTCATTAGAGGGCACTAGGGCACTGTTACTGCTGGACTTAACCTCTTCCACAGAAGGAAGAATTCCAGCATCACTTAACCCTAACAGAGGCTACAAACCAGCAGTTTATTGTAGGTGTTTTAGAAAAACAGAGAATGGAGCTAACAGTACTAGCCCAGAGGCGCAGAATGTTTGAACTTAAAAACTTTTATGATGCTGCCATATCCTGGCATAGCTCAGCCACAAACTTTAGAAATCAAATATATTTATTATCATGTCATGGAGTCACTCACAATTAGGATCTGGCCCCTTACCTTATATTCAGACATGACAAATCACCATAAGGCAGTTCCTCAGAGGACTTATTACAAATTTTCAAGTATTCTAGAAGAGCGGTTGTCAATAGCAGAATGATAACATTGGGCCTCTATATTGTACATGGCAGAATTTTCATTCATTATATATTAATGAATGAAATATCATTATATAGGAATGAATGCTTCTCTATAGGACAGATGTCATTGAAAAGTCATTCAGCTAGCGTTTACTTACAGTCTGGGGTAAAAAAATAAAATAAAAAAACCAATTTCCTTTCCAAAAAGCATCTTCTTTAAGCACAACCGCTCTGTAAGGGTGAAAGGGAGATGCCTGCCTCCCACCTTTCTCCCTGTTCCACTCATTCTCCACTAAAGGCTTTATCGGCACAGCGTGGTCTGTTCTTGCAGGGGGAGATTGTCCATGGATCTGTGTCGGGCTGGGGTCCCTGGGCTGTCAGCCCCTCCTGAGGGTGCTCGGGTGCAATCCTTACCGATGGCAAACTCCACCAGGCTCTCATTGTCCTCAGTGAGCATATCGAGGAACAGATCCAGGACCTGGAGCTGCCGGAGGTACTCATAGTTTTTGGGATCGTAGGCGAAGTTGGCCAGGTTTGCCAGTACCTGCTCCTTGGCCTCTGCAAGGGAGAAGCGGTGCGTGCGAGGGATCGCAGAACCATTGCGTGGTTTGGGGGGGATGGGACCATAAAGGCCACCCAGTTCCCCCCCTGCCCTGGGCTGGGCCCCCTCCCACCAGCCCAGGGTGCCCCCAGCCCCGTCCAGCCTGGCCTTGAGCCCTGCCAGGGATGGGGCACCCACAGCTGCTCCGGGCAGCCCGTGCCAGCGCCTCAGCACCCTCACAGGGAAGGATTTCTTCCAATATCTAATCTAAGCAGCTCGACGCGAAGCGTATCAGCAGGCGGCCGCGCCCCGGTGTTACCTGGGCTGTCAGTCACCTGGAACTCGGTGACGAGGGCCTGCAAGTACTCCAACCGACCCAGCTCCATCCGCCCTGCGGCGCCGCAAGCTCAGCGCCCGGTGCCAGGGAAGCTGCCCGAGGCCGGCCCCCCCGGCAGCCCCGGCGGTGGGTGCTCACGGCCCGGCTGCCTCACGCCCGCGGGGAGCCAGCGGCCCGGCGGACCCCGGGCGGCGGGAAGCGCAGGGCGCCGCCATCTTGTGGGCGTGGCGCGGGGGGACGCGGCTCTCCGCGGGCGGGGCGGTGGCTCCTCCTGCCCGGGTCCGGGCGGCTGTTGCGTCCCGGTGGCCGTGGGGTCCCGGCGGCCGTGGGGTCCCGGCGGCCGTGGGGTGGGTGTTCCCGGGCGGCCCTGGGGTAGGGGGTCCCAGCGGCCCTGTAGGCCCGGCGGCCCTGAGGTGGGGGGGGGTCCGGCGGCCGTGGGGTCCCGGCGGCCGTAGGCAGGGGGTCCTGACGGCCTTGAGGTGGGTGATGCCGGCGGCCGTGGGGTCCCGGTGGCCCTGAGGCGGGGGTCCCGAGGGCCCTGTAGGCCCGGCGGCTATGGGGCAGGAGGCCCGGGCAGCCCTGAGGCAGGGGTCCTGGCAGCCGTGGGGCTGGGGTCCCAGTGGGGCTGTTTCCTTCCCCGTGGACCGTGTAACCTGGTACCCACCGCCACAAATAAATGTGCGTTGAGGTGTTCGAGTCTGCACCTGGGTGAACGGCCAAACTCTGATACTTCAGCACTTTGCTCCAGAAAAGAGTGAGCCTTTCCTCACTCGCTACTTACCCAAAACGTTTTCGCGTGTGTATATTCTTTCCGGCTCAGTTCAAATCCCCAGGTTCCCCGGGGCTGGCTGCAGCTGGGCTGCCCAGGCCAAGGCCGGGCCAAGGCCGGGCTGATGGAGGCCAAGGGCCTTGCCCCGCTGCTCGCTACCCCTCAGCATCTCCCCAGGGAGTGGGTGCTCCTGGTCCATGTGCAGACGGCAGAGCGCAGGGGTGGCTCAGTTGGTAGGGAGAGACCTGGAGGGAATAAGGGTTTAGTTAATTTCAGTTTTAATACGGGGTTGCAACTCATGGGCTAAAGAAGGGCAATGGAATGAGATTTTTTATGACTTCTGTAAAAAGGCAAAAGGATTTGAAGCTGAGGGAAAAGATAAAAAACCTGTGCACAATACATGCATGGTAAGATAAATCACCTGGGGGAAAAAAAACACCAAGATGAAGCCATGAAGGAGTGAATTGAAACAGCAGCAGGTTATTCCACCCTGGTTGTACAATGCCCTGGCCTAAGCACAAAGCAGAGCAATTACACAATTCTGAGCTAGCACAGTTCCAATGAAACCACTGTGATCATCAGCACTGCAAGCGGATTCAGTTGTGGTTCATGTGTAAATACATAAGGTAAAGGTACATAAACTGGGGGGTGGACTCTGCAGAAATTTGTGTTGCTTTTATTGAAGCAATTAAATGCGTGAAGGTGCTCCAGTAAATAGGTAGGAAACAGGCTGTGAGCAGATGTTGTCTTTTGTATTCTCTCAAATGCATCTGATTTTCATATAAAGCAAATTGAATGTGGACTGCTCTGCCAAATACGTGGCATCAGTGACGAGCGTCTTGGGCTGATAATCCCTCCTACCACACGGCAGGGTGTAGGAAAATGCCTGCCCATGACCACTTTAAATAGAAGGATGAGCAAAGAAGCTACACCGAATGCAGTAATGCTACATCTTTTAATTACAGTGGTGTGGGAAGACAGAGGTATGTGAAAGTGAAGGTATTTATTTCTACATGGTATAATAAGACTTTAAGCCAGGCTTGTGCTAGCAGCTTCAACTCTTATCATAGTTATCAACTGAAGTTGGTGTATATGTATGTATATGTGTGTATATATTAAAATGATCAGCAAAGATGCTACAGACAACATCTATATTGGAACATTTTGCTACTGTATTAACAAATCTCCTTTAATTATCCCTTTGTAAGTGGTAAGTGTTGACATACTTTAAAGCCACATCTGTCATTCCATACAAAGCAAATGACTAATGGAGAAAGCAAACACAGAGGAGCTAGTCAATAAAAGAGAAGTGATTAAGGACACTGGGATTGACTACTAAGGGGTGAAAAACAGTATTTGAAGAGGAGAAATGAAATTAGTGACTGTAAGTACTACATTTGGGGACAGTCAGTATAATGTTGCATGCACAGAAGCAGCAGGAACTTTGTCCCCTGGAGTGGTTTCACAGTGGTGTTCAGAAAGGGCTGGTGTCTGTGCTGGCTGAGCTTCGGGTGATGCGTCCCCAGGTCACACTATTCAGTGCATGGCAAGAAGTAACCAGGAGGAGAGGATAAGCTGTACTTCTCTTCCTGGGAACTGCCCGCTGTGCTCCTGCTAGCCTTTGTCTTGCATTGAGTTTAATCGGAGCTGGTTAAGAGACGTGAGAAACATTTTAGATTTAATTTGCTGTGTTGGGGCTGTCCCCTGGAGTAGGGTTTGATAACATCCCCTGGGTTTTGTAGTCCTCAGAGATTCTCTGCAGGAGTTGCAGACAGCGCTAGTACTGATTGCACGACCTGCTTTGTTACCAGCTGTGGGCTTGTTGTCTTTACTGCGGGGAGTTTGTCCTGACCATCCGGTGAGATCAGTTGGCAGTAGGCACAGCTGGCTGTTTACTCACCCAATATTGGCTATATTGTTTAATTGAATGCTCCGAGCACCTGCTGTTTGCCAGAAGAGTTAGCACAGAATGGGCTAGTGTAGCTGGGGTGTTCACAGCTCCAGGGACTAGTCTAACGACACTGGTAGCGCACCAAAGTTAGAATTCAGTGACTTTTCATTTCTAGTAGTTACGTTTCTTTTCATGCAGTTACTACCCAGGTTTGCAAACAGCGTGCCAAGCTCTTAATTTAAGTGATTTTGCATTTCTGAGATGCTTTAGAGTGTGTAAGTTTACTGTGACCTTTCTTTGGGTATTTATTAAACTTTTCCAAGAATTACATTGGCAGAGTATCTAAGGCTTTTAAGGATCACGATCTTGTAATATTTCAGCGTGAACTTCCTGGTGAATGTTTCATTGCAGGAAGGGAAGGTGCCTGTTGCAAAAGTGCTTACCTTGGGAGGTTAATGATACTTTAAATGATAAAGGGAGCAGGAGGGGGTAAGAGGGGACTCGGGGAACAAGGGGCATACTTTTCTCGTCAATCTTTGTTGCTCTGCTGGCTCTCAGAGGTTTATAACCTGGCTGAGGTATTGGTGTTTGCCCATAATTAAAGCCGCGATTATTTCACTGTCTGTAGGTGTTAAAATAAACTGTTTTGGCAGGGCTGTGGTTGCCTTGCATAATGGGATGTACCTTTAATGAAAGGAACTTTTATTGCTTTATTATTCTTCTGGACCGCAAGGTTCTTAAGGACTGAGTATCACTGCTCCTGTACGATAGCTCTGAGGGGGAATATTTATTATCCTGCAGCATGCTCAGTCTGCATGGTCCCTTCAGCACGCTTTACAAAGCTCCTGCTCGAGACAGCTTGGAGTTCAGGTTGAAAAGAGCGGTAGGAGGGGAAAGCTGTGGAACAGGAGAGGAGTGGGGTAGTTTTCCCTATTATGGGAGCTCAGATATCTTATTTACCTGTGGAAGCAGCCTAACATGTTACCTCTTCTCTCTCCGAGATTTGTTTCCAACCTGTGGGTTACTTCTGAAGGGTCTGTGGAAAGTAACCAGGGGAGACAACCCTGTTTTCAGGCAGCTTAGGCTGTTAGAAAGTTTTTAGTCAACAAGTTGAGAAACATTAAAATAATGGCTTTGTGAAATCATTGTTTTTCTTCCCAGAAACATCTCTCTTCCTCTGCAAATAACTCCCAGTGACCTGGCGCTGAGTCTGGATGTATCAAAAAGCAGTTGTATGAAGCACTCTCCTAACTTCTCATCCTAAATTATCTTGCACTGTTGAGCACAGCTAAGAAATAGTCAAAACGTTTCTTTGCCATGGTGTAGCGGGAGCCCATCTATTTCTGTGCATCAGCTTCAGTCAGTAGGTACCTTTTTTTCCCCCTCCCACTCCCTTCTATCTTGCAAGCATGCATTAGCCCATACATTTCCCAGCTTGTGAGCCATCTAGGGCTAAACCATTGCAGACAGAGCAGTTGGCTCCACATAGGAGATGCATTCTATTGCTCGCTCAACTAACCTTTGCATTCCTGTGATAAATTTTGATGGGTTGTAGCTTACACCATATCTTGCCTGTTTTGCCCAGGACATTTGTAGCAGTGGGAGGATTTGGGAGAATATGACCCCATATTTCTAGAAGAAAACAGAAAGGGAATGTAGAAAGGTGAACAGAATTTAAAATTTAAGAATTGCACACAGCAAAAATGGCAATCTGTTTAGCTGCTTAGCTGTTTTATTTGCAATAGCTAGAACAGCTTTGGCACTTGATCCCCTTTCATTGTTGGTTGTTTTGTTGGTTTTTCTTTAGAGAGGGAGAAAGCCCCATCTTTTTCCTGGGAACATACAAGTCATTGTTTCGGTAAGCTGAGAAGCACCAGTCCCTGTTCAGTTTGTAGTTATGGACCGTGTAATCATTACACAAGTTAATAAGCATGTGTGACAAGACATTAGATATGTGTGTCTCTCACTAGTCATCTTAAGTATATGTTTGATCAGGAAATGCAAAGCCTGCTGGTTGAGTAATCCTAGAGCAGTACTGAAGCAGATACTGAGCTGTGGGAGCAGGAACCCTTCTGAAGGGCTGATACCTCTTCCACCGTAAAAGCCAGCTGTAAAGCCATTATAGTCTCTGAAGACCTTGGAGTCAGTTTTCCAGTGGTTTCATCCAGTGTGGGTTGTTTTGGTTGGTTTGTTTTGTTTGGGGATCCCACAGCTCTAATGAAAACTGCTTTTGTTGCTAGGAATTTGATATAAAAGTTCTCAAGATAAGCCCTGCAGTTGGGTTGAAAGCTGCTATTCCATTTTGCTCCCATTTTGTGCTTCTGGTTTTTTTCTGTCAGATCAGGAACAATACGGAATATAAACACTTTGCAACTCGAGCTGATACTGAGGGAGGTCAGAGGCTGATGCAGCTATCGTCTTGGTAGTTACAAGTGTAACTGCCAGGAGTGGAGCAAGAAAAGCCACTTTACAGTCGAGGCTGTATGGATATGAAAGTCAGTAACGCTGACTTTTCTCAGTATACTTTTCCCCTTAGATTTCTTTGTAAGTTATACTTGTGCTTGTAAGAAATGTAAATTATGCTTGTGCAAACTTCTCTAATGAGAACGCTGGTGTAGTTAAGTCTGGGAGTCTAAGACTAAAGAGCTAAATTCATTTACACAAGGGGGAACTACAGTGGCTTTGAATTTGGCCCTGTATAAGGATGCATATACATATATATAAGGGTGCATATACACTTATTCTTAGGCTAGTAATACCTTCACTGCCCTTCCTCACACCCCGCCTGCAAAAATGGGTCCCTGTAAATACGTGTATTTACACAAGCCATGAATCGTTTTTCATGATATATCAAGAAGCACTTAAGATACCACTGGATACATAAAACGGGCACTCTAAGGTTTGAGTTTTTTTCTTTTTTATGCTCTGAAGTTGAACCTTTGAAGCTCTGAAAATGTTCTTGGCATGAAGAACTCATGTATGTACCTCACAGGAGAAAATACTAGATCTTACTAGAAACTTGGCTGAGTTCTGCAACCCATGCAGCAGCTTCCATAGACTATTTAAAGATGTGGAAAATAATAACATGCTTCCTGTGGAAGGTGTTTGTCTTGCCACCCCCAGCATGGGAAGCAACTTCAAGGAAACTTCATATAAGTTCATATCAACCAAAATGGCATGTTCAGACGAGGAATAATACTTCTTTGTGAAAGAACCACCGTTGTGCATAGCCATTAATACGTATTGGGCCTCCAGCTGAAACGGCATGTGAAATTCCAGTGACTTCTTAAAGGCACTGACTTTAACCAATTGAACTGACACAGCTTTTGTCTCTCAGTGCTGGTTACCATGGCTGTTATCCTGTGGTTTGCTTTAGGAAAGCAAAGTTCTCTTTGTCCTTCAGCTCTTTGGCTGGCGCTGGGTTCTGGGCTCAGCCCAGGTCTGGAGTGCTCACTTGGAGTCTGACACAACCCCGCAGAGTGGCAGTGCAGGGCAGAAGGATGATGACAGTTGTGGAAAGCAGACGCTTGTTCTGATCTGCCACCAGTGCTGGGCCTTGTGTAGCTTTGTACAGGCCACATAATTGTTTGTGTTCCTCTTGGGTTTGGCTTTTTTTCCTCTTCTTTCTTTTCATATGCTTGTGATGTACACAACTGCTGGAGGAGACTGACTTTCAGACTGTGGTTCAGTTGGGATTTCATTGTATTGATATCTGGAGGGATTGTCCAAACGTGCTTTTGAAGCCTCTTTCAATTTGGTTTTTTTCTCCAAAGCACAGAAGCTGAGCACCATGAATAATGCAGCTGATATGAGGAAGAAACTGGAGGTGTAGAAGACGTAGTGGAAATCACTAGTTATGTCTACCAGGAGACCTGAAATAGAAGCCATAGCTTAGTCAAAGAGAAGATGCCTACTAAAGGCAACTGGGTGACATTTATATAAATGTTAAACCTGAATCATTCAGCAAACTGCCATAGATGACAGATAAGCGTTCACAGATAAGTTCTCTTCTTTTCTCTGGATTCTAGGAGTTGTTTGGGTTTTTGCAATCACCACTCTGGTGATGTTTCTGCTTCTCTATAAAGTATTTCAATACCCAGAGAAATCAGGAAAGAGAGGAACTTTTCTAACTTTTCCCCAACCTGCTGATTCATATTGTTTACTCAGCAGAGGACCCCTGTGCCACTGCCGCTCACTGGATTTTGGAATGAGTGACCCTGTCATGTCCTGGGTCAGAAAACAGGACAAAGAAGTAGAGAAATCTCTCACAAATTGACATGTTAGTGTCTCTGAACTGAAAGCTTGTCTTTAATAGTGTGCGATCAGGGAGAAGAAAATTCACAGCGCAGCAAGCATTATGACTAACATTAAGTGTCCCCAGTATAAAACATTTAGAAGTGTGATATATCAAATTATTAATTTAACAGTAATGTTTGAGATGGAAAGGCAATACACAGGTCAAATTATATGATGCCTTCTATAGGCTGCTTATTTATATGGAAATACTGAAATAATGTTTGTTTGCTTGTATTCTTCAGTAAAGATTGATGATGTTTCTTTTCATAGTGCAGATTTTAGAATATAACTAGAAATGGCGTTGCTTTTACTGTACTTTGTTTTGCCCATTTGCCACTCCTGTCAGAGATGTCCAAGAAAAGACATTTTTTGCACTTTGAGAAAAGTGACTGGCACACTAGTGCTAGGGAATATCATGAAATGTGGTGCATGTTACCATCCCATTCTTAGGACAGACATTATTTTCCTGCTGAATAACACACAGTTCATTGTCTGGAGGAGAGAACTAAAGCCTGAATTGAGGATTCGTGCTCAGGTTCACATCTCTTCTTTGTTAGTTTTCAATTTGCTGCTGTAGTGCAGGAGCAGGTGCATCTTAGACAGGTCACTTAGTAGCATTTGGAGCAAACTGTGAACGTTGTGAATAATTTATTGGGTTGGGGGTCACAACTAGCTCCTTTCTTGTCTCCAGAGAAACATTAATACACCCTAGAACTTGGAAGGAAGAGTGAACAGAAGATTTTACTATAAGGCTCTTGAATAATGTAGGGCTGGTAATAATTCTGATCACAGTTAATTTGTTTAATGGGTTGTTCACAATTCCTTGCGGCTTCGTAGATAAAACAGTATAAACTAGCAAAGCAGTGGAAGAGTTCATAGACCCCAAGATCCTGCCACAGTAGTTCCTCTCTGTGTCTTGCTTCTCACTGGAAAAAAGCTCTCATCACTCCCATACTTAGCAAAGCTGCTCACCAAGCGGGTAAAGCTTTCACTCTCTGCTGTTGCTGCAGTGACACTTGGGCAGTTGCAGAAATGACCCTCCCTCAGCTGTGAGAAGGGGCCGATCATTCATTTCCGACTCTCCCTTTTATACTGCTCCCTTCGCACAACTCACCTGCCTGCATGGGTTTGGAAGCTCCCTTATTTCTCTTCTTTATGCTCCCAAACACTTGTCAACAGTGTCTGAGCAACCAGTTTTCCCCCAGCCTGCTTTAATAGCTTCTCTCACCTGTGAGAGGGGGTCCGATGAGGAGAGTGATACTCTCCAGGATGGTGAAGAGCCCTAGAGCGCTTGAGAACCTGTCCATCTCCACCACATCCATCAACACCTGGAAGATGAGTGCCCCGATGCCACTCATGGCTATACTGAGGATGACGCAGTAGATGATGAGCATGCTGAACTCGGCTGAAATGACACAAATGAAATTGCTGAGCCCGCAGAGGAGCACAGCCAGGCTGAACAGGTAGATGCGTCTCCCTGTGAAGACTCTGTGTCCTGAGAGCAGCCCTGTGAAAGGGCGTATGAAGATGTTGATGAACCCAATAATGGAGATGAGGAGGGCTGCCCTGCGTTCCTCCACTCCGTTCTGGATGGCGTAAGGCACAAGGTAGATATGGGGTAATGCAAACCCCATCATCATCCAGGTCACTCCAATCGTGTAAATCTGGTAACCTTTGTTTTGACAAAAGATGTCGAAAGCCAGGTGCTTCTGCAGCATCTGGAAGCATGCAGTCCTGGTTTGCTGCTGGAGCTTCGGCTGGGAAGAAGATGCTCCATTGCATAGCTGTGCCTCTTCTGCTTTTCTCTCTGGCTCCTCTCCAGGCTTGGGTGACTGTAGTAGTGACCCTGATGCAAGCTGAACTGGTCTCATGATGGCTCCACAAACGCAACAGTTCAATAGTATTCCTCCAAAGATAAGAAAAGTATTTCTCCAGCCCATCTCATCCAGCAAGTGTTGAGAAAGCAGAGGCCACAGCGTGAAGCCAAGGGAGACACCGGTGGATGCAATGGCATTGGCCAGCGCTCGCCACCGGACAAAGTAGTAGCCCAGCACAGTCACTCCTGCCTGGAAGCTGAAACATGAGCCCAGACCTAAAGGGAAGAAGAAAAGAGAAAATGACAGCACGTGATCCCTCTGTGCTGTCTTAGAGAGTGAAAAGAGCCCAAATCCAGGGTGTACTACAGCCAAACGGCTTCATTTGCCATTGAAACATCTCCTCACCTGCCACGCTGCACAACCTCCAGTCATTAATGCTCAGAAATCCCACACAAAGCATGAAGAAAGATGTTGTACATAAATCAAACTACTCATGTTCAGTAAATATACTGACCTAAGCTGACATTTGTCTGGGCACGCTGCCGTTCCTAAAATTGTTATGGAATTGTTCATTAAAAACTTTGGGTTTATACCACATGCAACAAGCAGTGCTGCTTTCCTGACACTTTTGTCAGGACTCGGGGAGTTACTTGTTTTTCTCTCTATGCAGTGGACACAGCTTAGCTTGCAAGATCCAACAGGGTTGGTGCCAAAGGAACCTGGGTGAAGAAATTATTTCTCTGTGTTAGAAAAAGCCAAGAGTTGAACATCAGTTACATAGGAGAAATATTTGGAAAGGAAAAGTTCCCATCTGTTACTTCTGTTCAAAACCAACATCTTCTTTTGTTAGAGAAAGGTATCTCCACATTTCCCCAGATTGGGAGTGGTGAAATAAAACCCCAGGGAACTTGGGAAGGGTGTTGTCCCAACACATTATGTTCCAAGATTGAAAAAAACCCTCCCTTCTTCAAAGACAGGAGCCTGAGTAACTACTAAAAAGATCAGACATCTTTGCTCTCCGTTTTGCCCTCTGGACAGCCGCAGCTTTTTCCGGAGAAGCACTTTCCAGTGAGCTTGGCTGGATGAGGTGTGTGTTAAAGGGGTGTGAAGGGCAAGTCTAGCTGCTCTACGATTCCTGCTGCGCTGTGGGGCTTTTCATTTATCCTATTTCACAGCCGAATGGAAAAACGTGAGCCCTTAGTGAGGACTCTCACTGTTTCCCATCTCTCAAGTCAAACGCAGCAGCTGGGTTTTCCTGCTGTTCTTTGGTACTTACCCGTGATGAGGCCAGCTGTTAAGTAAAGCTGGCTGATGGACTTGCAGAAGGAGCTGGACACCATGCCCACGCCGCTGAGCAGCCCTCCCAGCATCACGACAAACCTGCAGCCAAACCGCTTCACCAAGATGCTGCAGAGGGGCCCTGGGAGCAACGGAGCAAAAGGGAAGCAGTTAAGCAGGAAGGAATTATTTTGTTCCCGCTGGACTGCTACAGTTCTCAAAGGATTTAGTCTAGAGGCCCTGAGGATTGTCCCAGCAGCACGTAATGCAGTAGGGGAGCCAGGAAGAGAAACTAATATTCCTTGATTGTCCCAAGTGCATGGTCAGCTTGTTAGTGGAGGGGAAGGCTTCTGTGATCTGCTTGGATTTGGGCCATCAAGTAGGATTTCTACGCTTCCCTGTGATGGATTTTAGTTAAAACTCTAGGAAATGGAATGAAAGAAGGACCTTCAACTAATTCTCTTCTCACATGAGATAAATTCTGGGAATGATTTGAAAAAGGAGAGGGCTTGGATTTCCGTGCCTCCGTGTAAGACATGCTAAGCAGGGAGATATTTCTGTTTGCATATTTCCATTCGCATTTAACTGTTTTTCAAATACCCTGCCACAAAATCTCCTAAATTGCCCTTGATGTCCCGCTGCCTGGGTGAAACTCCTTGCAAGAGAGGGCAGACTGACTCTGAACTAGATCAAGAATGGGAGGAAAATAGGCATTGTTGGGGAGGATTATTTGAAAATGGCTGGAGAGGTATGTTCATGTCTGCATGGGATTCAATCTTAAGCTTCAGGTAGCAGCATCCAAGCTGCAGCTTGCGGAGTCTTGCAGCTGTCATGCAAGTCATCTTCCCCAGGAAAATAATGAGATGTTATTGTCAGCACATGCCTGTCCTGGCATACCTGGTAGGGGTGGGTAGATTTAACTGTGTCCACTTCCAAGAGGACACAAGCCTAGGAGCAGACGGTGCACATCCCAGTTCCCACTCCCGCCCCTCCAGCACAAGCACCGCAGAGGTGGGAGTGAGACCTGGATGGTTCTGATGGGCCAGAGCCCAGCTCTGCCCTTCTTGGGCAGAAACCTGTGTTTTATCATGCTCCTACATTGCTGGCAGGCTTTTCTAGGGAAGAGTTATGTTATTTCATCACCAAAAGCAATGAACAAATAGGCATGGAGGTGTATGTTTAAGATCAGCCAATTCTTTAACTTTCCTAGACTTTTGGTGAATTCTATTCTATTCTATTACGATATGAAATTATGGTAAATTATCAGTTTATTAATGTCATTTAGCATGCTTCATTTTGGGGTAGGAAAAGATTAGTTCTGACCTGCAGACCACCAGTGGGAAACATGCTTCCCTCTGCATGCTCTGGCAGAAGAGGATCTGAAGGTAGAGTTTCTTTTCCTGTTCCTTTGAGGATCCTCCAGGTTTTATTCTTTTTTTCCCCCTCTTCTGAACTCTTAAGGTTATATAAATGAATGCAAAATGACCGTAAGCTTCAGAATTAGGAGTTAATCAGGGTAGGGAAAATAACCTGTGGCATATATGTGACCTAAATCAATGTCTGGTTTGAAATAAAATCCGCAGAGTCAAGTCAACAGTGGAATGTTATTAAAATTAGGAGTGCAGCTGTCTGTATTTTGATCTGCTTAGGAGATTTTCACCTCAGACTTCAACTGGCCTTTGAAAAAGTGTTGAGCAAACTGGTGACTGGATTGTTTTTCCTGCTGCTGAAGACGTTAAGGGTGGTACTGCTGCTTAACCAACCCGAGTAGCCAGAAGTCATAAATTGAATACTCAAAAATCATGAGATTGGCTCTAAAATTCCTAAGGGTTTTTCATTATTTGTTCCTGTTAATTTGCTTTCTAGGTTTCAGACATTATTTCTGACTTGCCTGAGGCTTTGGTGCTTTCCTTTGCAAAAATAAAATCTACACAAATGCTGCATTTGTATGAGTGTGAGTCAGGAGAGTTACGTGTGCATGAATATCTCGGAGCAAGAACCTGTAAGGTCCTGAACTGCCCTTTTGGAGATGGCCACAGGATCCTGAGGCCTCTCAAATTATTCGTATAACAAAATAATCATTAATCACTTTTACCTAGGAACATAGCATGGGTAATGAGATACGTTTGACTTACTAAGTTACGAGCTATTTTTTGCACTGCGCCCTTCCTCGTTTCCTTCTCTAGCTCTGCTGGGCTGAGGTTAGCTCTCCCGCATGGGACCTCCTTGCTGCCCCGGCCGCTCTGAGAACAGGCTGTTCTTTCCATTTCCCTCCCTGTTTACCAATTTTTGCAACAAATATTCCTGTCGCCCTTCAGTTCCTCTGCATTAAAAAAGAATAAGAGAGGAGGAAAAAGAGACAAGCACCTTCAAGAGCCACTGGTGACGTAGCAGATTGCAATTTTGAGAAAGGTTTCAGTGCCAAGACAATGGATGTAACCAGAGAATCGGAATCAAACAGAGCCTGGCCCACAGCAAAAGAGGTCAGAAGTTGCAGCAAAAGCCATACATGCTTGGATTGAGAGGGAATCTTTTCTCTCTGGGTTTTTTTTTGTTGTTTTTTCTTCCTCGCTTATGGTTGTGTTAGTCCTGCCTTGTGCAATCGGGGGACAAGAGGAAGCACTGCTCTGCGGTAACAGCCGGGACACATAACTGGCAAAGGAACAGCTCTCCTGTAATGCACTGGCTATGCCCTGACAAATTCTGTTAGTGAATATAATTAACATGAGGCTGTTCTTTCCTTGACTAATTTATAACTATAGGATCTATTTATTGGCTGTCTTTATATTACCTTTTACTGTGGTTCCAGCCTCCTACAAAACAATTACTTCATTAAAGAAGATAGGATAATTGATATTTGCTTGCGGATGCTGCCAGACTTGTCCTTCCTGGATGTGCTGGGACCAAACCGCTTCCGAGATCATTTCCCAGAGCCGGCAGATCCCCACTAACCACAGCAGGGCCACGGGCCACCGGTGATGGAAGGCAGCACAGGGAATGCCCAGCAGCTTCCAGATTCAAAGTCCCAGGGTTACTGCTCTGTACCACCCTTCTGCTGACCTCCTGTGATAATTCCTCCCCTCATTGCTTCCCCTGAGGTCTCTTTCCACCTGCACCTTGCAATTCTGGACCCAGCTGCTTCTGCTAAGGTGCAAACTCTCTCTCCCATGTCAGGTGGCTGCCAGCCGAGTCCTGCGCAGGAGGGACTGAGCCTGCCACAGCCTTCACATTCGCACGGCTCAGGACGCTGCTTTGGTTTTTCTCTCCATATTCTTGTGTCACCTTTCACCAGCGTCAGAAGAGGGCAGGTGCGAACTCGGGGAGCAGCTCAGGTACGTGGGTGTCGCTGGATACCTTGCTTCTTTTGCACGGTGGGGTTTGGGTAGTCTGTTTATCAGATAATCGCAGGAATTGCATGTGGAGGGGTCAGCAGCAACACGGACCGCTGGCCGGGAAGTCCTTGAGCTGCTGGGGATTTGGTTTTCTCTTCTATGCAGCAATATCTGATGGGGGCGAGGGGGATCTGGGGACCCTGTCCTTTCAAGCTCCCACATTTGGGGGAAAACCAGTGAATCACTCCGCTAGCCACAAAGCACAACACTGCTTCCATCCCCCTTCCCCTGGAGGGTGCCGCCTGACCCACATTCTGCATTCATGCAGCTTGGCTCACGGCGGCCCCCGATGCCTGCTTGGGTGTGTGCTCTGTGCCACTGCCCAAGGAGCTGCTTTTAAGGCTCTGCCCCAGCGAGCAGCCTGGAGGAGCTTGGCTTTTGGCATCTTTTCAGCCACGAAGAACACAGTTGATGTGGCCCATGGAAGATGTGCTCTCATGGACAGAAGATGAATCATGGAAGCACCCAAGCTCCAGCGCTACCTGCCTGCTTATTCAAAGAGCTGCTACAGGAAATAATTAAGTTCTTGCTGGTCTGGAGAAGCTGGGCTGAGAAAGGGGTTCACCTTCTTTGACCAAGGGTCCTGATTGTCTCTTAGAATGGCAAAAGGGAGACTGTTATCTGCAGACACTTAGCTTTGGACTGTGCGGTCAAAGTGGCTGGGAGATGCTGTGCACCACCAACCAACCAGCCTGCTCAGACCTCCCAGCCCCTTCCACCATCTGCCTTAATGAAATGCTAGCAGTGACCTCGTCACATCCACTCGTCAGCAGCACAGCGGTGGGAGGTGACGGAGGGCATTCCCTGCGGCTGTTACTTACCCCCTCCGTGCAGCACAGCCACCATGATGGATGGGAACCATGACGTCTCGCTGTTGGTGGCCTGGAACTCATGCTGGAGGTCCGTGAAGAAGACACCGATGCAGGAGGGGAAGCCCAGCGTCAGCCCCTGCAGCAGCACTGCAGCGAGAAGGACCATCCATGCCCATCCCCGGTCTTGGGGCTTGGCAGCTTCACGTTCTGCCGCTCCTCCTTGGGACATGGTAGCCGCCTTCTCCTCCTAAGCCAGCCTGCTGGGGAAGGGAGTGCAGCTACCAAGCAACCCTCAGCGCAGCCAACAGGCCTACAGAGAAGAGCTGATGGTATTCCCGAGGCTCAGCGGCACCTCTTGCAGCTGACACTCTAGACTTGCTCTGCATTTCTTCCAGCGCCTCCCTTCCTTCTCCCTACAGGATCTTGGCAACAGACTGCTTGAGAAACAACTGCCCTCCCCTTTTATATTTCACAAGGCTGTGACCACAGCCAGGTACGGAACAGGACCACACCTCCCCTGAGGTATGAATTGGCCTTACCTAGTTCCCGCCCTTATTTTCCCTTTCACCTGCTTTCATCATATGGAGTCCCCTTGCTGGCAATTGCTAAGGTCACTCAGACCTGCTGAGAAGGAAAAACTCTGCAAATGCCAAGAAAAATAGAAACATATAAAGCTCGCATGTCGCAGCAGAGCTCAGTGCCAGCCTTTCAGGAAAACTGCACCTACACTACAGTGCTAGTGGTGAAAAAACATTTTTAAAGCCATTAATTAATTAGGATTCAGTGATCGCAGATAGGCTTTTGCTTTACCTCTGTTTAGATCTAGAACTTCTGAGAGATCCCAATTTTGATTTCTTTGAGAATGGCAGCACAAAATGTACAGCAATAGCATTCCCCAGCCTGTCCACATGAATAAACATGCATAAGAAAAAAAAATAATCTTTGGCAGCTGGATGAACTCGAAAGAAGTGCCCGTAAGGTCACTGCGCAGTGCAGTATTTATTTAGCGCTCAGATAGTGGGTTTCCCCCTAAAACAATAGCTATAATAGCTACGTTTGAGTTTTGTGTGCAGCTTTAAAAAGGAACAATAGTTTGATTTTGCTCGTTATTTATCTAGCATGGTGGCAGAAAGTTAGTTTCATACCTCAGGCTGAGCCCAGACGTGGCCAAGCGAAGGGCAGCGAGCGCCTGGCTGTGTGCGTGGCTCGTCCCCGGTGCGTGCTGCCCGGGCAGCTCATGGCCCGCGGTTAGATACTGCTGCTTCAGTAGCCACTACAAGCTTTGAGGAAGCCTTTTGCAATATTAACCTAGGCATCACTTCTGTAAACAGGGCTCTTATGCTGGCTGGCTCAAGGCCAAAATTAAAAAAAAAAAAAAGGCCAGGAGCGGAGGGGGCCCATGGGAAGGGGCTCTGAGATGCAAATCACGGTGGTGGTGCTCAGCACACTTTAATCCTTTGTCCACTTTAGCTGGGTGCAGATAATGCAACTAATTCAAGAGCTTGTCTCTCTGGTGTGAATTAGCTGGATGACAGCCTAAAAATTCTCCCTGGCAACAGCAAACGTGCAAAAAAAGGCAGAAGCACAGCTCCTCTCTGTTCCCAGCTGCCCTGTCCAACTCTTGAGCTTGTCCAGCAGATTTCTGGCTCCCCTCACATCTCCCTGTGCGCCTGCTCACCCGGGAGGACTCTCCAGAGGGGCTGCAGACCCCATGGCTTTCGTCCACCTTCTGCCCCCAGCCGCAGGACACATTTTCCCCGGGCAGCCCGACCTGCAGGGTGGCTGCCAGGACCCTGGCAATGTGATGCTGAGCACCACACGGCCAGCCCGCAGCCTCCTGCCTTCGTAAAGGTAAAGGAATAAGTTTGTTCCTGTGCTGGCTGTGCCACACTGAGCAACAGCAGCACCGAAAAACCTTGGCTTAACCCTTCCCAGGGTAAGCCAGATAGAATGGACGGTGCAAATGTGGAGGGCAAGCGTGTGTTTTCGTGCTCCTACAGGCTTGATGTTCTTGGGCAACCTGCTCCTGGTGTTGAGCAGTGAGCACGAAAGGTGAGGGACACCTGTGAAACACAGGCAGATTTTCACACGTACATGATGATCTTGTGCTAATCGTGTTGGGAGTAAGATTGAAGCTCACAGCAACAGCCACACCTGGGTGCCTACTGCAAACCGTGTGCTTTTGTTGGGAGCAGATGAACCAGTGCAAAGGTGCTTCCCTCCACCAGCCCGTGCAATGCCCAGGGACACGTGGATGCCCTCGATGGGACACAGGGGAGCACACTGCCAGTTTCAGTCTTTCCTTCTCGCCACTCTCTGCCAGTCATGGTCTGCCCTGCTGAGCTAATTCTCCCTCATTCAGGTCTGAACGTTGTTTCTTCTTCCAGTGACCCCCAAGACACCAGCATCCAAGCTTTCTTGGATTTCCCTAGCTGTGACGGAGCAGCCCTAGTAGTTGTCATTAATGGCAGCAGACCAGGAGCACTCACACAGTGATTCTCTCTGCTTCTTCTGTGCCTCAGTTTCCCTCAGCTGTGCTGGGGGACCAGCAGCTGCTGGGGTGAGGGTTGCTGGCTGCTCCCTGCAAGGGCAGGCAGCCCCTGATGCTGAAAAAAAATGGGCCCAGGGCATTTATGTAGCTTACCTCCTAGGAAGAGGTTTATATTTAGCCTGCAAGTGATGATGGTATCTGTAGATTGTCCTCAGTAAGAGCTTGTAGCTTGCAGGTAGCTCCGTGGGGAGAAGAGCAGCCCACGTCTCCCCTACAGCTGCTCAGGGGGGAGACCCCGCAGCAGCATCCAGCGGGGAAGTCGGGAGCGTGGCTGGGGGGTAAGCAGAGCCACTCCCCCCAGCGATGGGGCTCGAGGGGTGTTCAGAGACCGGGCGATGCCTGTGGCTTGGGAGCAGGGGTAGAAGTGGAGAAGAAAGGTTCTTCATGGTACGTTAGGTCCTACACCCTGCTGCCGCCCCAGCTCAGCCCCGGTGTGGGCTGGATGTGTATTTTATGAATGTGTAAAATAAGCTGGATGCACAGAAGCGAGATGTTTACTGTAAACTGAGCGGCGTGGTAAAATGTTTTTTGGAGTCACTCGGTGTCTGTTGGGGGTAGGAAAGCTAAGCACTTCTCTTGGTAAATACCTTTATAAGTGACTTTTTAAGTGCCTTTTCATCCCGAGATCTTGGCTTGCTTTGCCATCCTCTCCCAGGTAGGCTGTATTATATCCCAGCTGACCTTTCCAAAGTCACCCCGTCAGCTGGGAGCAGAGAATCCAGATCTAGCGCTGATTAAAACATCAGCCCGATGCTGCAGCCTTGTGTCTGCAGCATGTCACTTGTCCTCGGTGGCTGGCAGTCCCTGAGGGACAGGCTGTGCCTGGGGCACAGTGGAGGTGGCTGCAAGTCCCCTGCTCTCTGCCCGTCCTTACCCACATATTACAGCTCTGTAAGCTGGTCCCCAGCTCAGGAGCCTCAACAGCTGTTTTGGGAGAGACGATGTGCCTGGCACCGAAGTGCAAATGCCTCAGAGCCTGCAAATCCCTTTTGAAAAAAGCCTAGTTGACTTTGTTCCAGAGATCCAGATTAGCAAATTGTCCGATGGATTGAATCTTGTAGAGGAAGTGCAGGGGTTTTGTTTGGTTTGGGGTTTTGTTTGGTTGTGTTTTTTTTCAAAAGCCAAGGAAACTAACTGACGTTCCAGCTGAGGGATTGCAGAGCGGCTTGGGTCAGGGTGCTATCCCTGCTCTAGGTTTAGTCCCAAATTAAACTCCTGCTCTGATTCCTCCCTTGAACCCAGACAGACCCAGGAGAAACCATGCTCTCGGAGCACCTGAGAACAGATTCCTGGTGTGAAACTGAAGCTGAGGCAGGGACAGGATCTGAATAACCCTGGCAAAACCCCTATGGACCAGCTCTGCTGGTGCTGAGTAAATAGCACTGTGCTAAGGATGGGGGAAGTGCTGGTTGATCCTGAGTTTCCACGCAGCTCCCACAGCATCACTCCCACATCCTCCCCCTGCAAAGGGCATCAAGGTCCTGCCTGCACTAACAAGTCTTAATTAGCCTGACCAGCTTAATCTGGGGCCTCCTCCCACGTCCCCTCCACCCCGTTAGTTCTCCAGCTGGATTTAAGGCCGGCTCCTTGCCTAGATCAAGGCTTTGATCTGTCTCACCATTGTCTTCTGCTCTTCTGGGCAGACTTTGGATCTCCTGGTGGCTTTGTGCTTGTTACTTATCAATAACGCGGCTGTAACACCAGGTGAGAAGTCCTACTTTTGGGACCAGGTTAATGACTACGAGCTGGGGATAACGCCGCCTAGCATGGAGATGGAAAGGGGGGTTGAGGAGGCAGCTGGCACCGCAGCGTGCGCCGACAGCTCCTGCCAGCCTGCGGGAATCCAGCAAGATGTAGCTTGTCCCTGCTCTTTACCCCAGTGGCACATCTCCGGCTGGTGGGCGATTGCAGATGGTTTGCGCGCAAGTTGGCCCTTGCCCTCCTGGCTGCTGCTGCCCCCAGCCCAGCCGCTGCCCGGGCTCTGTGCTGGGTGGGGGGCTGGTGCCTGGGGGGGGCACCTTTCCCTTGGGCAACAGGGATGGCTCCGGAGGCGAGTCTGGAAAGAGGTGTGCTCGAGGGAATTCACCCAGGGCAGCAGGTCTTTGCTAGGAACCTGGCTAGGGTTACTGAGGATATCTGGAAGCTGCTGGTGCTTTTCCTGCAGCGTTGTCCTGCCTTTGTGAAGGTGAGGAGGGTGGCACGTGCCCTGAAGAGTGGGGCTTTGGAAGAAATGGCGTTACCTTATCGTTAGCTGTGTGAAAATCTAGCTGGTGGGTGAGGGTGTGGCGCGGGGAGGGGGCAATGGGCTGTGGGGGAGAGTCTAACCCTGCTGAGCCCACCCCCATGGATTGACATCTGGGGACCCTGAACAGGGGCGGGGGGGGTTTCCCTCTAGCAGATCTTAATTGTCACTTACCTTGGCTTTTATTAGTGAGGAATAAAGGGACTTGGTGGGGTAAGGGTCAAGAGAAGTGTGTCCCTGTGACTGGCTGGTGGATCCTTGGGGCAGGTGGAGGAGGCTGTGGGGCACTGGAGGTGTGTGGAGTGTGGGTTTGAGGAAGCCAGGAGGTTTTGGGACTCCACCTAGCCAAGAGAATTAGCTTTGGCTGCGCTGGTCCCAGCAGATGCTCTTCTCTGGTCCTTTGTCGGAGGACAGTTGCTCCAAGGAAGGTGCAGGTGATGCCTAGAAGTCATGACAGGGCAGGAGATATGACAACTTAGGGCCCACACCTAGGCTTTTCCTGCCCATGCCCACAAGGTTCAGTTTCAGCCTTGTGACTTCTGGAAAAGGGAAGACAGGAGCTCTTCATCCCGCTGGGAAGCGCAGGTCACCGTGTGCCTTGGGGTTGTGTTGTCAGGGTGGTGTGTGGAGACAACAAAACGTGGCCTTGAGCTTTTGCTTCATTGGGCAAAACCCCTTTGATCTGGCAAATATGACCATCCCCTTCTTACTTTTTTCACATGTTTCCCTGCTTTCAAATTTTAGATGAAAATGCACTGAAATATGAGGATGAGGGTGACCGTTAGGTATTTCCTAGCCCTTTAGTGACTAATGTGCCTGTTTTCTGAGGCATCTTGAACTCAGCGCCTGGGTGAAGGTCCTGACTCCTTGCTTGGTTGCCCAAATGGTTTTCCTCATTTTTAGCCACTGTCATTTGAATTCAACAGGATCACTGGTGCGTGTTCTCCCTGTGTGACAGACCTGCTGCCCAGACTGCCCTGAGCTAGACCATGGGTGGAAGGTGCTCGCCTTTCCCAAGGGTTTTGGTGGTGACGCAGGGAGCAGCTGAGCCCTTGGCTCGCTGGGGATCTGTTTGGGACCCTTGAAGCATGAGAACTCCTTGTGCTTGATGGTGGACTTTTATCAGACCCCCCCCCCCCATCTGCTGAAGCCTGAGGAACCCCTAGGAGGGATGGAGGCATCTAGTAGCGAATACTGCCAGCGGGTCAGATATTGATACCTTTGCTCATCCGTTACACCACAATCTGAAGACAATTGCTAAGGGGATTGCAGCTCCTTCTTTGCTATGGTTTGAAGAAACCAACGTGTTTCCCCAGCCCTGGAAGGGAGATGGTACATGGGGGTTATTTGCCCATATGGAAGTTGGGTTAAACCTTCAGTGACTGCCTCAAAACCAGATCTGGGTGGAAGGACGGTAGCTAAGGTCCTTGTTTCCCAAACAAGTTAGTAAACTGGCTTGAAAATATCTGCAGGCTTTCTGTCTGCAAATAGATCTGGCAAATAGATCACTTTGTTCCGGGTGAAGGTGGGTGGGTGAGTGACGAACTGACCTTCATCTTTACGTGAGAGCCTGGGGCAGAGCAGAAGAGCGTATGTGTGGGGCAAGATGCACCTACGGCCGCAGCCAGAGCATCGCGCCGGGTCTCACCCTCCCAGGCATGTGTGGAGAGGGGAAAGGCAGCAGCAGTTTCTACTGCTTTGTGCTGGAGCCCCAGGCCAAGCAGTTGGATGCTGGCAGGTACCTGGACGCTGCTGAAACCCTTTCTGATCTCTAATGTCAGTTCAGGTTTCCTCTTGGTCTGCAGACAGGAGCTGGCAGGCCAGAAAAACAAATTAATTATGCCCCAGGCAAAACTGGCAGGGGCAAGCGGAGCTGCCGGATGGGATGACTAATGGGAGTTTTGCAGAGTTGCCATGAGGTGAGCTCCAGCCCCAGCGAGCCAGGTGGCCCCTGGGCACAGTGTGGTGGCCAGGGTGGGCTCAGCCCCGGCCGGAGCCTGAGCCTTTCCTTCCAGAGGAGAAATGCAGGGTTGCTCTTTTCACACCCTTTCCAGTGCAGCGAAGGCTGGTAAAAGGGGTTTAAAGTCCTGCTGCAGCTCGGATGTCTGCGCTGCTTATTGACTTTACGCTGTGGCTATTGGAAAATCTAGGCGGTTTTGTCACTCTCCTTCCTCCCCAGCACCTGGCAAAGACACCTGGGGAATTTCTCTCCCCAGGTTGCCCCTGGGGGAAGGAGGGACCAAATCCTGCCGTAGACAGGTACTAGGTTCCTTGGGTGTTTTTTGTGCTGCCTTAGTGGTGGCACAGCCCCAGGGATGGAGCTCCTGGCCCACAGATGCTGCTTGTCCCTGGGAAGGTGCCTCCGCTGGGTATCCCACAGCTTCCTGGGGCAGTGGGGTCTGGAGGCAGCCGGGGGTGCTCTGACAAACCCAGCCAAGACCAAGGGCCTTAACCCGCTGCTGAGGCCAGTTCTGCTGCAAACCGCCCCCCTCTCCCCCTTCTCCTGCTGCTGCAACAGGTCTAGAGCCTCCTGGGTTTTGGCAACAGGGAGAACTGAGCTTTGGCCCGCCCCTGGCAACAGCAGGATCTGCTTAGGAAGAAGTGGTTTATAGGGTTCATTTTTGTTCTGGGTAAGTTAACACCTGCAGTGCTGCTGCCTATCCTGCACAGCCTCTTGCTGCTTGGTAATGCTGGGGCATCACTTGTGTTTCACGCAGCGAGTAAAGCAATCCTTTTTAAAAGGTGTTAAGTGGGTTGTGTAGCCTGGAATGGGAAAGTGAGGGCTGGTGCAAAGGCTTGAAAGCTCCAGCTTGTGATTTCTGCAAACCACTGAATGACACTTGTGTCTTCTGCATGGTGATGTAGTGTTTTGTTAGAGGAACCTCCTGCCTGGCAGACCTGGAGCTGCTTAAAGGCTTTTCCAGCCTATGTGGCCTTATAGGACAGCCCCAAAATGGGAGAGCAGGGAGGTGATGGCTGCAGGCCTGAAATGCTGGCTGTAATTTGAATTTCTGCTGACAAGTCCTATCTTGTGAACGTGAACAAATACGCGTGTGGCGTCAGCAGCGCCAGCCCTGCAGTTTCCATCTCTGCCCAAGATGCTGCTGGCACTGGAGCATGGCTTGGCTTTGGGCAAGTTGACTGCAGGTCTGGGCTGCCAGTGAGGTTTGGCATGGAAATATGGGGAGGGGTCAAGGAGGTTTGCAAAGTACCATCTTAAATCGACCTGTGGTACGTGGTGACTTGGCTGAGCCGTGGTTTCTGCCCTCCATGCTGGTGAGCTGCCTCTAAGGGGACAGTCTCATCTCTTTCCACCATGTTGGCATCAAACCCTGGTCTGGGGATGCATCGACCCCCTCCCTGCTCCGTGGCTTGAGGCTGCTGTCGTGGGGGGATGGAGGCAGGTAGCGTGCCTGCAGGGCAGCCTTCAGAGTAGCTACAGTGGGCAACAGCCACTTGTAGTCAAAAGTAAGACTAAATTCAAGTTTTTCCATTCTTCACTTACGGCTTTGCTGCTCCTCCTTTTCCGTGTGTTGGCCTGAACTGTTGATGTTATCCCACTTCTGGCATCACCAAAGCTTGGCTATCTGGTGTGCCTCTTCGCTGCTCCGCTGCTCATCCATCCATCGGTACCTGTATTTCAAGCATTTCTGAGTTGCAATGCTTTGTAAACAGGAAAGAATCTAAATCTCGGCTAATCCACCCGTCTTGCTAAAGACACGGAGGCAGGGAAGGCTGGCAGCCTTGGCGGGAGTAGCGCAACTATTTAAAACAGCCCACAGGGTTTCTGGGCTGATGCCCGTGCCCAGGGCACTCCCACCCCACATCAGCTGCAGGCTCAGAACACCAGGGGAAGCCAGCTTTAAGAAACTGTAGTTACTTTTCCCATGTTCATTCCCTTTTGTCGTGGTTCTGGCAAGAACCTTGTGTCTCTATCTTGCAGGGGAGGTGAAGAGCTGTTTGCAAGCTCCTGCAGAGGTTCAGCGTGGGTCTGTTGTGGCAGAGGAAGGGGCAAAGCTGTCTGAAAGAGTCTGACCTTTCTGCCACAATGTGCTGTTCCACAGTCGAGCAGGGGTTTAGCAAAGGCAAGTTGACAAAAAAAATCCTCTTTCCTTCTTAGCTACTCACACTTAACGCTTGTATTGCTGTTCTGCTTGCTTGTGGTTGTCAGTGGAAATGGTAAAGATAAGCGTGGAAGTTTAAATTCTTTTTGTAGAACAGAAAATCAGAAACAGGCTTCGGTTTGCCTCTTTCTCTGAAAGTAACATTAGAAGGACTCCAAAATCTAATTAAGAGTCTCCTCTTGGCAAATCATTTCTCTAACTGAACTTCGGGCCCATTTCTCTAACGGGCCCGAAGCAGGTACCCATTTTGCAGGTTCCTTTCCCCACAGTGCAGTGTTTGCGTGGGAAGGCTGGACATGGATGCCGAGAAAGCAGCAGGCTGTAGACCGTTTGTTCAAACTTGTCAAACCCATTTCAGAATCTTTATTGAAAAAAAAAATAATTAATCACAGAATCTCAACTGTTATTCAAACACATTTAATAAACAAAGAGAAACGGTAGCAAAGGGCACTGACATGTGACAAACTGTACAAAACCTCCAGGTTTGCAGGCAAACGCGAGGGGAGGAGCCCACAGCCCAGCTGCAGGACTGGGGAGCTGCTCCGTCCCATTGCCCTGCAGCAAAACATGCCCCCTTTGCCTCAGCCCACTCAGTCACCCCTGAGAAAAATCGATTTTTTTAAAAAAATGTGCAGAAACAAAGACACTTTTAAGAGGTTATTTCCAGTCATGCCACAATGGAACAATTTAGGCCACTGGGAAAGTTTAAAAAAAAAACCCAAAGTGTCATACTCTCCATTCCCAGGATTAATGCTTTAAAGTGAACCTTCCCAAGAGGCACAAACGCTCTTGGATATTCCAGTAGTTCTACCCCTGCTCACCTACCCTACTCACCACACCATGCTACCTTTTTGAGAGTGAATGGGATAAATTTCATCTTAATTCAGCACTAGTTTTGATATAGTTGTGACTGAGTGAAAGGCAATGGAAGGACAAGCCCTGTCTTGAGCACAGAAGGGATGCAACTGGTGCATGATGCCGAGACCTGCCTTGGTCTCAGGGTAAAGGTGACCTAGCAGTCAGGAAAGGAGAAATCCTCCACTGGGAATGTACCTGCTCGGGATGGACTTCATGCCTGGTCCTAAATATCACCCAAGAACTTGAGTGTCCAGTACCAATGATGGGTTTTCTACCATAAATTTGTTCTGTTGAACTTAGAAGACCCTGCAATTGAACCCAAATTGTCTTCGATCCCTTGGCGCGTCCTCGCTGCAGAAAGCAGCATGGAGGGGAAAACCAAGATGCAACTTTGATAGCCTTTTTAATGCATTTGAGTTAAACAGCTGTTCCGTTCAGACAGTAATTACTAGGCTCTCTGTGGCTCAGAGGGGAAAGTGATAGCATCACTCTCGCATCTGGCAGTCCTCCGGTGGGCTTCACCACGTACGGCATTTGTGGTGATACAAAAGAGCAAGGAGGTATCGCTTTTACCTACTTGAGCTGTACTGGACAGAAAGTCTCCCTTTGCAACTAGTGATGCTTTGAGCTTGATGGTTTGAACAGCAGGGTGCTCAGCTGGCATGGATGTGACAAAAACTGCTCGACCGGTTCCTGTTGCCTTTAGTTTGATATTTCTTGACCAGTTCCCAGAAACTCCCTTGTCTGAGGAAGGGAAAGAAGACAGATGAGAGTGTTAAAGGGCTTTTTAGCCTGCTAACTTGCATACACATGCTGCTTGATTTCTTAGCAGTGAGCACAGATGGACAATGACTGAGGCTACAAGATACCGACAGAGGAGATCTGTACACATCACAGTGTTATTTAGGCCCAGCCAAGGCGTACGGTCTAATCACACCAGTACCACCTCACCACGTTATCAGCAGGGAAGATGGAGGGAAGAAGAGCTGGGTTCTTCAGCGTGATGGCAAGCCGGCTGCATTTCAGCAGCCTGTAACTGACACAACGTGAATTCAAAGACATTTGGCACAGTCTGTTGTTACCGGGATTAAACTAGCACAGGTAATTAACCAGCTTTTCTTGAGAATGAGGCAAAGCTTCCACCGGAGGAGGTACGTTGGCAAAGCAAGATGGGAGAGGGCAGGCAAGAGTATGTACAGAACTGAAGAGAGGCAGACAGTGCAGCGGTGACAGCGTCTTTGCTGCGCGTCTTGCTGAACTGCTTGTTGGACTGTTGGTAATGGGGCTGCAAGGCCCTGCCAGCAACAAGCAAGAAGATGGGAAACCTGCCTAATTCTATCTCAAAACTATGAGATCACAGGTAGCTGAAGTCCTCCAGAAAGGAGCCCAACTCCTCAGCCCAGGTGAGGAATTTTCTGATACCTTCTTGAGAAGCATCTGCTCTGAGCTTAATGTCTGTGAATTCCGGCATCTCTGAAGCTTTGCGTTTAATGTCAGTTTGGGACTTGACTCAAAAAGACCCAAATGCCTGGACGCTTGGGCTACAAAGAACAAAGCCTGGATGAAAGGGGAAAAACATGCAGCAAATTCCTAAGAAATTCCATTTACCAGACTAGGAGGGACATGCCCTTGGTTAGGGATGGCACAGAGGGAACCAGTGACTGCAGTTTGGCTTAGATCAGAATTCAAGAGAGGCACAAACGAACATTTTGCACATCCATCCAAGGCATTCCAGAAAAATAAAACCCAAAGGAAAGAAAAGTCACAGAAGTCGACACTGAACCACTTTGGACAAGAAACGTTACAACAGTTTGGCAACTTTCCACCACCCCCCTGCCCCCTCCCCCCAATTCTGTGATGCCCCTCTGCAATTTGAGGTGATCTCTTAAAGGTGGGGATGTGAGGGGGCTGCAGATAAATCACTGCATGTAAATAGGGGATCTCCTCCGCAAAGGATCTCGTGGGTTAAAACTAAACCTACCTGCTTGCTACAGTACAAAAGAAATCCTGCCTGAAGTCCTCCCTGGGCGAGAAGAGAGGAGACGGGCAGCCCGTGCTGCTGGAGACAAACAAGGCAAAGCTGAACTTGGCAGCAACGAGTCCCTAACCTTGTGACTTTGCACCAGGCTGAGATATGGCCGTGGCAGGGTATGGGAGAGGAAGATGTCACCACTCTTCTGCCGTAGAGAAGGGCTAAGGACAGAACTGTCACTATCCTGGGTGAACACAGGTCTCTTTGTTTATGCATGCGAAGTAATGGGCTTTGGAAAATGCCAGGAGCCCATACGTAATAGTGTTAACAGTGAGACCTGTGTCAGATGTACACACAGCTTCCCCTCCCCTTAGTATCTAAACTCAGCTCTTAGGAATTGAACAAGGAACAAATACAAAGCTAGAATGGAAAAGTCTGTGTGGGTTTTTTACGAGTGGTTGTTTCGTTTCTCCTTTTAAAGCCCCATTCTTCTGATTTGGGGGGGCTGGCTGATTAGGAGGGGAGCATTGCAAGGTCCCTGCACTTTTCTGGTGGCAGACCTGGGTGCAAGAAATGGCACAGCTCAAACACAGATCCGCCCACCTACACCAGCCTGTGGAAGGTGGGACCGGTTACAAGGGCATGTGGACCTGAGCAACCTTCACAAAGGCTCTGACTGGGAATCCGGCCCAGCCATTGTGGGAAAAATTCAATACAGCGCTGGCCAAGAAAATAAAACTAATACTTGTGGAAAGGATTATCCAACTGGAAGAGTCCTTTCCTTCCTTGGTTTCCAGGGTAAGAGGGGAGCCTTTGGTTATGACCAGAATTATTCGCCATTGGCAGGACAGGCTCGGCTTTGCTTTGCATTAGCTCGGTTACTGTACAAGGGCAAGGTTGCACTGCGGAGAGATGCTCTGCTCAGCTAGGCTGCCCTTTTGACATCTGGGAGTTTTAACGGGGTGGACTCTTGAATTACATCCGGGATCCTCGCTCTTGAAGAATCTGAAAAAGAAAAGAGTTTCTGTAAATACCTTGCACAAGTTTAGATGCAAAAGTTCATGTGCAGAGTCCTTGTTTTTGCAGAGAAAGGAAAGATGGACTAATGTGGGTAGTAGCTTGCTGGTTTTTAGGCTACGATAACAAATGACAGGCTGGTTAAAGCTGACTGAGCCCCTTTTCTAGAAATCCTGCTTAGCTGCCTGCCAGGAGTTAAGAATGTCGCCTTTTGTTGCTATCCTGGCTGGGGGAAGAGTGGACTGAAAGGGAAAAAACAACCTTATCTATCCCTGCACCATCCATCAACCACAAAATGTTACCGATCTCAAAGGTCCTTGCTATGGTGCCTTCGTCTTTCAATTCTATCTCTTTCCTCTAATTTTTTTGTCTTGATTTAAAATGTACAAAGAGCCTTAGCTCTTGTCCTACAGTAAAACATGAAATCTTCCAAGAGGGGAAGATCACACATACAGGAGGAAATGGGAAAGCTGGTACTGCAGAACTACTGCTACGAATTGTGGACCTGCTAGTGTAAGGAGCTTTTTCTTTGTACAGAGGAATGCAGGTCCATGCATGCGAGCAGATGCCTTACCTTTGCCTTCTCGCTCGGCTCCTTGACAATGCCATTGGTAGAATTGTTGAGCTCCCTGGACACAACACAGAGGAATTCTGCCTGGTCTTCATTTCCATAGTTATAGGAAGATCCAATGCTGATCAGCTGTGCAAAAGGAGAGAGCCAAGGTAACTATCAACAAGTCTTGACTTTTGTTTTATTCATACAACTGCTTTGTGAGATATGACTGGCCAGTGAGACCCATTTGGGACCCCAAGTGTCTCCCTGCAGCCTCCTGTGTCAGACACAGCTGAGCTCCAGAGCCCTCTTGTGGCACCTGGAGCCCCGGGAAGAAATTCCAGCCTGAAACTGCCGTGCTGAACATAACAGGACATTTGCCAATTACTGAGGGCGGAAAAAGGAAAAACACGTTAGATTTTGCAATATATAATATCCAGCTAATTCAGGTGTGGGGCAGGCAACACAGACTTTCTAGCCCAGACCATGCTGAACTTGGCTTCAACTTGCCCTGTGACTTTGATGTGTAAAAACTGGAAAGGAAACTCTACCACAGACAGATGTTAGATTAACTGGGAAACATGTGGCAAACCGGCACCATTCCTTATGTAGATGCTGTCAAGATGGAGTTCGGTAGCTGCATAAATGGGATTATATTCTATTACTGTTGTGATGAGGGGTCTGGACTCGATCCAAGAAATCCCATCTGTCTCATTTATCTTTATTATATTAAAAGAACATCCTGGAGTGCAGAGCTGATTTGTCATTTACAACTCTGTTCTGCTTTCCAGACAATAAATCTAAGTAATCTGAAGAAAGCAATGTGAATCTTATCAACTGAGTATATCTAGGAAACCTTATTATGCAGCATGCACCCTAACTTCCATGTCCTAATGGATTTTAGAAGAGACACCTCTGTATTTATATATTAGACAGATGCAGTCCACAGCCCTCCTGGACTGATGACCACCTATGTGGTCACAGTGCAGCTGCAGGAAGACCTGGGGGGCTGTCACACTGACTGACCTCCAGTACTGTTTTAAATAGATTCTGATGTTTGTGCTGAGGGCAAAAGCTACACAGGATTAAAAAAAAAAAAAATTTCTTTTCCTTCCCTGCTCCCCATCTTGACTGTTTAAGCTTCTTAAAATAGCACATTTCTATTCCATCCTTGATTTAAGCAGGACTGAATGCTACAAAGCAGAGAACGTGAAAGGCTGTATGGTCCTCCAAGAACCCAAACCTGACAGACAATAAGGCTGCAACAGCTTTTACGCTTCTGGCTCCCCTGCAGGTTTCTGAGCCAGCCTTTTTGATGTTATGAAGTGACTGGATCAATTGATCCAGTGAAAGGATTGCCTGCTCTCTTCAGTCACTGGCATCCAGGCTAAGGTTTAGTAATAGGCTCTCTTTGTCCCCAGTATGGAGATCTGTCACCCTCTTTCCTAACATGCCTCAGCATGCCAAGCGGCACGATTTGGTGGAGGGTAGAAGCTGTGCCGGGCTGCACATCTGGGGAAAGACCTTGGCAATAGGCTGCAGCTACAATGTGCCTCCCAGCAGGGCCTGTCTCAGCATGGGACACATCCTGTGCTGCACCACTGCCACATTCCGGCCCTGTGACCCCGTCCGGACCATCTCACAGATGGAGAGAGGCTGTACTGCTGTGTGAGGTCTAGCCCTGACCAAAGCATTGTGTCAGTCTGCTCTGTTTAGGCTTGCTGCCCCCGGGGGTGTTTGAGCCTGAATGCAAGTCCTGGGGAGGGCAAGAACAGCTCCTGATGGTGGGAGTGTGCTGGAGTGGGGCGTGCAGGACATTCTGCTGCTGCCTGCAGTGCACAGGAAGGAAGCTGGTAGTGGTCTCAGTGGTTTGTGCAAAGGTGGTGGGTGGCAGAAGGACCATTTGCTTGGAACTAGTATCTTGATCCTGTCATTGTAGATTTGAAAAGCAAGACTGGGAAAGATGTAAGGGGTAGATTCCCATGCAGGGCATTGCAGATAGCCTTTTGATTTTGGGGGTGTATACATGCATGTGTGAAAGGCAAATTCTGTTAAGTAGATTTCTGAACAGCAAAACCTGTATGTTGCAGAACTGCCTTTCCATAAAGCTGCTGTGGCTCTTGGTTGCAAGATTTCACTACTGGCTCACAGGGGTGAGTTTTTGGCTGCCTCTCCACTATGCAACAGGAGTTTCCAGGCTTTACAGAACAGATACATATGAACAAGCGAAGTGCTGTTGCTTATCTTATGCCTCGCTTTGTATCAGCACATTTCCCACAACATCCACTTGTACTGAAGCTGGCCAAACTGGGAAGACAGCAGAGCTGTAATGCAGAGCCTATTCTGCACTTTCTTAATACAGCATTAGCACGTATGCTAGCTGGTTTCCAGTTCTCTGTCCTCCTAAGTAAGAGGACTGTATTTGATTCCAGAAACCAAATCTGGAACTAATGCCACGTGCAATTTCGGTGACATCTGGCCCTGAAACCAGCTGTGTTACAAAGGCATCTGCAGGCAGTGTACTTATGTCACTCAGTGAATCTTTAACAAATGCCAGAGTCACGGCTTTGAGCTTCCAGTAAAGCTGTGCCATGTTTTTTCTTGGTTCTATTAATCTTCCTGGATAAAGCTGTTGTACTGGGGCCTGGTATATGCAATGAAATGTGGGAAAAGGGCAGAATTGCTCTGGGATTTGACAAGGATACAAGAAGTCCTGACAGAAAATGAAATCTCTCTTGGCAGTTTGAGTGAATTCTGCCTTTTCCTGTCAGTTATTTCATGTCATTGGACTGCTGCTCAGCTCAGACTGCTTATTCAGAAGAAGACAGCAGTGTGAAGTGCAATTCAATAGCAAACTCTGCTTATTCCATATGCAGCTTTCAGAGGGATTCTGCCGTTCTTTGGTAATGGTACCTGTTCAAATTTCCACCCGTCAGACATGGTGGACACCATCTGTGTGAGCTCTTCCTCTTGGCACTGCAGGACTCTGTACACATGCTTGACAGGTCCCTAAAGCGTGGAGAATAAAAATAAGTGTGAGTTTAGTAATTGTTATACTAGTATAAAGCTAGAAAATTAATAAGCCTCTCCTGCTCTGCTCTTGTTATTTGAGGAAGCCTGAGCCCCACAGGCTTTATTTTCTTCATCCTTCTGACCATCCAACTGATTCTCAAACAGGTACATACAGCTGGCATACCTCTCAAAAGCCTTCTAGGCATCTAAAGGCCAGTGCAAGCAAAACTTCTTTGCCTTTCAAAGCCATTTACTGCTCATTTCTCTTCTGAAATTGTATCTACTGGGTATGTCAATATCAACTGAGCAGCAATGGGGAAAACTGCTAGAGAGAGATGGATATAAAGGGCAGAAAGTGGTTTAGCGAAGGAAGAGTTTGACCTATTCTTTACCTACCAAAGCAGTGCATTTTGCTTTATAAGAACCCATCTTTGCTCCTGGCCCCTCTTGTCTAACTGTTCACTGCCCTTCTCTACAACGTTAACCAGATGACTTGGTGGTCTGTGCTTGCAAAACCATAAAGGATACTCTCTCCTAGCTGTGCCCTGGCTCTACCTAAAAGCACTTATTCCCCCTGTTAAAGATGACTGCTAAACCCAAGAGTGCTACTAGAAGTGTCTGCAGCCACACTCGTCCTCCTGCTGCACTACAGAAAATGACTGACTTCATACAACAAACGTTCCTGTGCATTACTTGAGAGGTTCTGTTCTCGTTATCCCGTATCCGCTCCTTCACCAGCCGCACAAGGGATGCAATATTGTAAAACTCCGCTTCTTCCAGTACCCCTAAGAAAGGAACCAAAAGCAGAGACACGTTCAGTTACTTTGAACAAGGTAGAATGAAGATGATTCTGCTACAAGGGTGCCACACCTGCTCCTGACTCCAAATCTAACCTAGATATAAGAAAATCCCCAGATGCTGAACAGACTGCCACCGATCGCGTGCTCTCAAGCTGGAAGAAGATGACCAGCTATCTGTCACCTCCTTTTGTGACTTAGAAGATCTTTAAGCAAGACTGTTCCCCTTTACCTGGGATTATCAGAAGCCTTGTGGTACAATCTCAATTTTGTTTGCACAGCCCCATCAGGGAGAAGTCACCAAAGCTGCCTGCTTGTAAAGACCTGCTGTCTGTGGAGGGAGAGGAGATGTGCTAATAGACCTTCTGCTCTGCTAACAGAAGCCTTTGAGCTAAGCAGAACTGTGACGGGTTGCAGGCCTCTGCTTTCAGGAAGATAGAGAATTATTTAATCCTGTTAATGAGCATCCTTCTGAGAAACTAATGGTACCAACTAACAGCACTACTGGGAAATGTGGCTTGCTCACACCCTTACGCATTGCCACGTCAGGAACCCCATGCACTCAGGCCCATTTCTGATGTGGGCTTTCGGATCCTGCTATCAAAAATCAAAAGCATTTGCAGTTCTTCCCCCGTATTCTTCTCTTACCTTCTTCTGCCAGCTCCTTGTTTATGATGAGCTTCCCATGTCGGAGGTAGTTCAGTATTGGACCAAAATATGTGGGGTCTCTATCGATGAGATACGCCCCTGTCTCATCCTGTGGAGTGTGTATAGGAATGAAGCAGGGATGGTTCAGTGGCACCAGGTAAAAAATAATTTCAGTTGAAAACAATAAATTGAACAGTTTCTCCTTGAGAACCTGGATTCATTTGCCTGTGAAAGGTGTTAGAATGACCCCATGTTTAAACCAACATATTTTTTTTTTCAGTATCTGAACTCAGCTACGAATGTTGCAGCTCAATAATGCTAGCAGATGCTTCAAATCAAGGACTTCTACAAACAGAGTTTATATACCTGGAGAGAAAAGCAGGGCTTAGCAGTTCTATTTCACTGCAATAGTAAGAGCCAAAAGCTGGCAGTTGTGTTCTGTCTACATTTGTTTTCCAGGCTAGTTTAACTAGGAGACTCTGGAGGAAAGCGGGATCTCCAGTTCTGGCTAACAGCCTAGGATATTTTCTCCCTTCTACTACTGAAAATGCACATGGCAATGCCCCAGCCACGTCTCTCGCAATACAGTAACTGTTGTCATTAAATAACAAACAATTCACAACCAAAAGCATCTCTTGAGCCAGCTTTGAAGCGCTGACAACTCCTGTGCAGAACTCTTTTCATATCACTCCCTTAAACTGCTTTAAAGCAACGTTTCTCCTGCCAATCAATCTGCTCTAAAGCAATAAAAACCTGCAAAAACATTCTGAAATGTCATCTCTGCTCACTGATATTTTGATTGCAACCAGGATTTATCTTTTGATCAAACTGGAGTTTAATCAAAACAGTGAGTGGCAAGAGACCTGACATTCTCAGTCTGACCTACCCACAAAACATTTACAAAACCCTGCGCAGCAGATCCTGCAGGAAACCCGCAGCTACAAGAACAACAGTTTGCAAAATCCTTACGGTAAACTGCAGTGCCTGCAAAAGTACACCCACGTAAAGAACATGCATGTAATGTTTTGGGGGAGTAAAGTGAAATGTATTAAAAAAAAAAACCAACGCAACCATGTCGGGGTGAGAAATTATTAAAATAACTGGTTCCAGGGGAAGTTTCCTTCCAGCTGCCTCCCTGCGGCTGGGGGAGCCGTGCCACCGCGGGCGGCGGGGCGCTGCAGGCCCGGGGTGGGCTCCAGGCCCCGCTCACGGAGGTGCGGCCACCCCTGGGACCGTGTCCTTAAGGAGACCCGAGGGATGCGGGGCCGGCGCCTGTCAGAGCGACACGGGGCCCGGGCACCGAGGGGCTGCCCTGCGGCTCGGCCCTGCCCGGCTGGGGGTGCCGGCCCTGGGGGCAGCGGCAGCTGTGGCTGTCACCCTGCCCCTGCAGCGAGTCGGGGCGCTGCCCCACGGTGCCACCGGCCGCCCGGGCCCCCGCCATCCCGGGGTTGTGGTGGGGGCCGGCCCCACCGCGGCCTCACCTTGTCGGAGCCGAGCTCGGGCCCGTCCTGGCAGCAGAGGCGGCACAGGAACGACTTGGGCTCCCGGCACAGCGTCTGCCGGGTGCTCACGAAGTACGTGCCGCCCACGTTCAGGCGCACCCACTTGGAGGCGGCGGGCGGCCGGGCCGCGCCGGGCGGAGACAGCGGCCCACCGGAGCCCGCCGCCGCTCCGGCCGCGCGGGGGCTGGGCGGTCCCGGCGCTCCCCCGGGGCCCGGACTGGGCGTGCGGCCCCGCGGCGGCCCCTCCGCTGCCGCCGCCAGCTCGGCCATGGCGGTGCCGCTCAGCGCCCCCGCGTCGCCATCACCGCCCGCTGCGCCGCCCGCCGCCGCTGCCCCGGAAGCGCTTTGCGCGCCGGAAGCGGCGGCCGTCACCGGGACGGATGGGGGCGGCGATCTCCGGTGAGGCTGCGCTCTGATTGGGCGGCGGGGGGGGACTTCCGGCGCTGCTGGCGTCTGCGCCTGGGCACGGCGGTGGCGGTCAGTGAAGGTGAGCGCGGGGCGGCGGGGCCGCGGGGCTGGGGCGGCCGGAGCTGGGGGATTGGGGGGCTGGGCCGTCCGGGGGGCTGGGGCGTCCAGGGATCCAGGGGGCTGGGGACTCCGGGGGGCTGGGGGCTCTGGGGTTCCTGAGGTTCCTGAGGCTGGGGGCTCCAGGGTTCCCGGGGCTGAGGCAGGGAGCAGGCCGGGGCGGGCCTGGGTTACGGGGGGGGGGGTCGATGGAGCAGGTGGGAAGCCGCGGCGGGGTGGGGCTGGGCTGAGGAGGGGTCCCCCTGTCCAGGTCCCTCTTCGGCCCTACCCTGTGCCCCTCGGTGCTGGTGTTCCTGGGCCGGAGCCATCCTCCCAGCCCCACTGTTGCTGGGCCCTGCCGCTCCCCACTCTGTGTGACCCACGCGGTCTCGTCTCTCCCAGGCACAGCCCGGAACCATGGCGGGCCGCAGAGCTGCCATCAAGGCCATTGACTGGGCGGCCTTCGCTGAGAGGGTGCCTCCCAACCAGAAGGCCATGTTCAACGCCCTGAAGACCCGCAGCGATGCACTGTCAGCCCGGTGAGTGTCTGCCCAGCTCCTGCACGTGGGGCAGCTCAGCACCACAGCTGAACTGTTCAGCCTCTGGTTGAACTGGCTGAGCCTGATGTCAGTAACTGGTCTCGCAGAAGTGCACATACAGGCATTAAAACAGGTCACCTTCAGCACAGCTGCTGGCTCTTTTTTTTGGCAAATCTTCTTTACTTAACCCTTCCCAGAGTAAAACAACAGCTGCAATGTAAAAAAGCAGTTTTGTGAAAACAGTTCGCTTTGGCACATTCAAAACATTTTGCAAACTTTGTTATTCTGTTCAATGCTGTACACATTCATCAGCCTTCTCAAATCCTCCAGCAGCTGCTGCTTGATACAAACATTGGCTATTGCAGGTAATAGCCTCTAGCTCAACAGTGTGAAGACTGCTTAATCCCTTCTTACAGGGCTGCACCCAGAGATGCTGTGTAGTAGTTTGAAGTGGAGCAGGACTGCAGGCTGAACTCTTCTTTTCTGTACAGAGAAGTCTGTTCCAAGGGCAGAAGGATTTGCAGAAAATGGTTCATCACTGCTTGTTTAATGATGGACCTGAAAATATTTAAACTCAACTTAGCAGACTGTTGACAGTCTGGAAAGTGACTGTGCATGGAGCAAATGATAGTGTGAGGTTAGTTCTGGTGCTGGTTGTGACTGCTCTGCTCCGTCTCTTTAGGTTGGCCACCCTGCCGGAGAAACCCCCGACCATCGACTGGGCTTACTACAAGGCTACTGTTGCTAAAGCTGGCATGGTGGACGAGTTTCAGAAGAAGGTCAGACTCTTTGTCAGCTGGGCATTGCTCTTTGGAGGTTTAAATGGGGGGTGTTTCTGGTGTTGAGAGGAAAATGCCAGAATTGGCAGAGGAGGTTGGTTTTAGTGAGCAGGTGCCCCAGCTTTACATCCTGCAGATCTGTGTCACTAACCTCGAGGAGGTCAGTTCAATGCCATCTTTCAGGAGGAAAGTGAGAAAGCTGGTGAAAGAAAACTTGCTAAATATTTTGGCTGCAGGAGTGTTTTCTGGTAGTGCCTCTCCTGAAGCAAATGTTCAAATATTTCTCTAACTTAAGAATAGAAGCAGGTGGCGAGCACGGCTCTGCATGCTGTGGAACATGTAAAACTAGTGGGTGCCTGCAGGATTGCCATCCTCTCTAAGTGGGAACTGAAAAGCCTGAGGGAGGCTTTTGCTGAAGGACACGTGGTGTCAGTGGCACTGTGAAATCTGGCTTCCAAGGACAGGGAGGACCCACTGACCTCAGGTGGATCTGGGAACTTTGTCTTACGGGGAATTAAGTCTGTGATATGACATGTCTTTGGTATTAGATGTTCTTGCTTGCTTACAGTGCAATGCTTTGCTCTTTACAGTGCTGTGATGAACGTGTGTGGTATTATTTGTCCTGGTAGTGCTATGCAGTACAGAGTAGATCGCTTTAAGCTCACAGGTGAGCAGTGCTGCTGGTGAAGGGCACAGTCAAGCAGCAATGATCGATTTTAGAAAGCTCATTAACTTAGATGGTTGTGAGCATATCCTAGGAAGAAAGGAGGGAATGCTCCCCTGCTGCTGGGGAGAATGACCTTGGTGTGAGGGATTATTTCAGTCAAACTATAAAGCAGTTTTCTGTTTTGATTTGCAGTTCAGTGCACTACAGGTTCCTGAGCCAAAGGATACACAAACTGCCAAAATTGATGCCCAAGAGCAGGAAGCTGTAAGTGTTTAAACTGTTCCCTAATGCCAGGGGTTTCTCTGACTTCTTTGGGGATGGGAGAGAGTGAGAGGGAAAGAATGTTCTGTGTGTGCTGCACGGGCAGGGCAGCCTGAGCTAGAGCATGGCTCTGGTCTTCATACGTGGCTTTTGGCTAAGGAAGAGGATCTCTGCACGTGGAAGGGTTTGGCTGATGGGTTTTGATCAAGATTCTATCCACTTGTCTGATGTGATGGTGCCAACTTAAAGCCAGCATGGGGTTGCAGGTTCACTCATCGTCACTGCCTTTTCCTGACCATATTTATCATGTTCTCTGCTTTCCTGCAGGCGAAGAGCACTGCTGAATACGTCCAGGCTTCCAAAGCTCGTGTTGTCCAGTATGAGCAGCAAGTAAGTCTGGACTTTGCTTGGTGAATATTCTTTTTAAGCCAGCCTGGCACACACCTTGTCTTTACTTGTATGTGTTTTGCTTTTTTCTTGCTGACGAGTGACTTGTAACGTGTTTGTCTCTGCTCCCACTTCAAGCTTCAGAAGCTCAGGAACATGATTCCCTTTGAACAGATGACGCTTGAAGACTTGCACGAAGCCTTCCCTGAAACGAAACTGGACAAGGAGAAATACCCGTACTGGCCCCACAAACCCATTGCTGATCTGTAAACTTGTCAGGAAGCAGTTTGTCTAACGACTGTCAGATGCTGTGATCTTCTAAATAAAGTAGTTTCCCTCCTGTCTGTGGCTTAGACCTTAGACGTGACGTTGCAAGGCTTTGAGAACATGGAACAATACACAGACCTGCAAACAGCCCACTTTTTCTGGATTTTCTTTTCTACCTGTGAGCTCGGTTTTGTAGAAAGGACCGAGATCCCAGCTAGACCTGCTGATCAAACTGAGCCCTATTGCATCTTCTGTAATGCGAATAAACCGCCTGTCCATCTGGGGTGTAGGGGATGTAGTTCTGCTGTGTCAGGCCAATAGAGAAGTTGAAGGTATGAAACCTGTTGAGATGCTGGAATGTATATTTAGTGGTGATGTGCGCTGTGGTGGGAGACACGTCTCGCCAGTTCTACAGGCAGAGGTCTAGGGCTGTTTTCTAGGTTGGCTGTGATGGTTTAGGTGCAGCCAACTGAAAAAAGTTGAAGGAGTGTAGATGTGCTGAGATGCATTTAAAAGAATTATTTTTTTTAAAGCATTCCAATGCTTTAAAATATATCACCCCTTTAATCCTGGTGATCCTGTTCTCTGTCCTGGGTTTCTGAATGATGTGGATCTCGCTGAAACTCAGAGAAACAAATGCTTCAGCCTTGCATTGTTTTATTTAATTATCTGAGATGGAATTCTTAAACACCTTTTCTCAAAACGGAAACAGCTACATAAGAGAAGAGCATCAGTTCCCTTTTCTGTTCGTCATGTTTGCGGTAAGAATTATAGACAGACAGAATGGAGGTATTATCCCCCGATTTCACAATTACTCTATTCGGATACCTTGCTAGCCCACAGAGTAAGAACATGCACAGTTCTACTGAACTAGAGGAGAAAGCACTAAGCATGCAGATCTCGGGGCCCTGCGGGTTTGCTTATTTTTATTTGGGCAACGGAAACAACTTTTATGAATCAAGCAGGAAAAAAATTACAGTGGAGAGGTTAGAAGCCATACAGTGGAGAGCAGCTGAACCAGTGCTGTGCAGAACTGGTCTCTAGCTGCTCCATTTCATAGAAATAATAGCAAAAAAAACCAAGGACAGGAAGAAGTGACTGTAGAGAAGCAGCTTCTCCAGAACTGGCAGAAATGGGTCCTGCTCCTGGAGTTGCCAGTGGGGCTGGGCTACCTGCCCTTTTCCCTGGGCCACCTTGGGAAGGCTCAGCAGCAGGGTGGCTCCCTCGCCGAGGTGTTTCGTGGTTGGCTTGTTTGTGGCTCTCATTGCTGGCTCGGTGTGCGCGTCTGCAAAGAGCAAATAGCATGTGTCAGTGTGAGGGGTCAGTGGGTGACTACCACACTGGTACTGCCAGAGGCGTTGGTTACCCTGAGGAAACCCAACCTCGCCCAAACAAACCTGCAGTAAAATGCAGCAAACCCAGCTTGTTTAAGAGGTTATGGGTGGTTTTACCTTGCTGGAAGCTTCCGAGAGCCTTGCCTGAGCATAGGGATTGGTGCTGCTGGTGTAAGAGGAAGAGGGTGTCTAACAGAGCCATGATCATGAGCAGGAAGGTGCCCAAGAAGAATACCACTGCAGAACAGAAAACCAAGCGAGCTTGTGATACTGGCATCATTTTCTTGAATGTAATCCTGCCTGCCTTCTCCTGCCTGGTGGGGAAGGGGGGAAATTTCCAACCCCAGCAAGCTGGTGCAGCTAAGCTGTTCGTGACTTCATTGTTCACAAGCGTGTCCTTAAATACCCAAAGACCTTCCCAAGGGCTGGTACCTGTGTGAAAATCGGTTAGTTTTTATTCGATAAAGATGGGTACCTATCACAGGTGGTCTGTTAGAGGAAGTTGGGAGGATGTTGTTGAGAATCACAGCTAACATGGAGCTGCCGAGGATGATGGCAATCTGGAAGCTGATTTTCTCCTCAAGAGAGCTGGGTCCAAACAACACTGCCATGTCCAGCAGATACAGCGCACACGTTGGGAGGATCAGGTTCAGGATATACAGAGTGGGTTGTCTCTCCATGGAAATCTGTTGAAGAAGATGGACAAAATTTAGGTGAGTGGGAGATAATGTGTTGGGTGAATGCTTGTTCCCTAGTGTAGAAAATTATCTTATTTCATACTTTTTTTTTTTTTTGGTGGCAAATCAGTACAATATAATAGGAAAGTAGTGCTGTACCACATAGGTGAGCACAGAATATTCTTCATTATCCACCTCTTCCACGTATTCAATGATGCTGAGGTTGGTGAACTTCCATTCTCCATCAGTTAGGAGGTAACTCTGGCTTTCTTTCATCATCTCAGCTGGTGTCTGTCTTGTCTTCATGACAACGTCTGTTACTGTTTGGGCAGGAGGCAGAGCAGGAGGCAAATTGCAGAATTTAGGTATTTATTAGAGGTCAGTTATTTCCTCTCCCCTTCCCTCCCAACCAAGGGTGTGTGCAGATGGGGAAAGGCAACATTTCTTGCACTGCTGTGTTTTCTTAGCTCATCAGGGAGAAATTAAAAAGGACTCTGGTGAAGAGACTTGGCTGGACCTCTGGGAATGTGGATCAGAGGGAAAATCTCTGGTGAATCCCATTCTTTGCGGATGGGAGCTGGAGGGTTGCATGTCACCTCTGCTTATTCTTCAAGCCTTCCTATTGGGATGAACTCTGGCTGCAGTTTGGCTCCCTGAAACTGTCCTGAATTTCCTCCTATTTTGATGACTTTCAGGTATGTTTAAAGATCAGTCCTGCAAAATTGAATGTGAACAAGTAGCCTTGTTGCAGGAAGCCTCCTAATCTCCTGGTTTGTCCCAAGGGCACTTACCACAGAACATCCAAATGCTTCCAGAGATGTTGCTGGGAAATGTGCCAAAACAGAATGGCAGTGGTTTAGCTCATTTTCCCTGGTGTTACACAGCCACAATCCCACTAACCCAGTGTGAGCACATGGTGCTGCTAAGGGAACCCAGGAGTTCGCCAGGGTCCTTCTCATCTGTTCCTCCTGAAAATTTAGCCCAGCTGTAGCAAAACTCCGCTTGCTGCTCTACCTGGGTAAAGGAATAAAGTGATGCTCAAGTTGCACATCTGGGTGTCAAAGGGAAACTTGAGGATCATCAGGCTGCACGTTAAGGTAACCTGGAAGGGCTGGGTGGAGGTGAAGCTGCCGTTGTGCTCGATGACCGTATAATCCAGGTTCAAGTTTTGTCCGTTCACTCTGGAGTAAACAAAAGTGGAGAGTGACCGAGCTCCACGGCGCTGTGGTGCCCCGCGGTCCCCCAGAGCCTGGGCTGTCAGCATCCCCTCCCGGGCAGCTCCGGCTGTGCCCAGCCTGGGGGAGACCTGGGGCTGGAAGGGCTGGTGAGTGCCTCTCACCAAGGGCTGTAGCAGCTCTGCACCTCCTAAGGAAGCTCTACTTCTCCCCCCTCCACGTTCCGCTCTCCCTGGGGACTCACTTCTGGCTCTGCTGCCTCCCCCTCACCGAAGAGCGGTGCCCACCCCTCTGTCAGACCCCCGGTGCTCCATCCCCTAACAGCAAACTGCGAAGGGTCATGCCATTCCAGGGCATTGCTGGTCTCTGCTGCTTCCCCAGCTCAAGCTACAGCCCAGGCATCTCTGGAGATGTCACAGTATTACAGAGCCACAAAGTGCTTTGTATAAACCGTGGTCACCGTTAATCTAAATGATGAGGTTCTTGGTTACAGAGAGTTCATGGGAATAACTTAACCAGAGGAGTTTACCCCATTTCCTACACCACCACCACCAGTTTACATTCGTTGTGTTTCGCTTAAGCCAGTGGATGAGTGGAAGGGGAACCTACTGCTCTAAAATGAAGATGCGGGGAGACCAGTACGTATCCGTGGGCAGAATGACTCTGGAAATGTTACAGAAATCCTGCGGGTCCCAGGTTACAAAAGTGTTTTCCCACTCCTGGGGGAAGAAATGGCAGGGGAGAAATGAGCATGGGGCTCGGCAGCAGCCGTCGCGCCAGGCATCACAGGAGAGGAACGCTCCCGAGGGACCTACCAGGTTCAACATGAAGTAAAATGTGACCGTCTGGAGCTTTTCTACCTGGAGGAACAAAAGGGAAGATACTGAGCTGATTTTCTTAGGTACATCCAATGCAGAACCCAGAAGCTCTCCTCGTTGCTTTTGTAGCATACAGGTTGTAGAAACTCAGGAAAAGAGCTCAAGGATCCTGATCCTGTGGCCGAAGAGAGGGAGCACATGGTCTAATGGTTTGCAGAAAAAAAAAAATAAAGTTATTGCTAATATTTACACACCAGTGCCCTGCAAATGTGTTGCTCAGTTCGGGCACCCCACAGGTTGGTTGCAGAGCTTGCTGTAAAGCAGGCTGCTTGTCTGACCCTGCCTCTGAACTTTTTCCTGGAAGTAGGATGCTCTAGAAGATGACGGAGAAGATGCTCCAGATCTTCCAAAAATGCTTTCCAACAGCAGAAAGCCGAAGAAGTGGAAGGGACTGATGCTCATCCCCGTGGCTTTGCTGGCCCAGCCCTGCCTGGCAGAAGACTCAGACCCCAGCCCAGCCATCGCCTAGTTTTCTGCTCTAAAGCCCCAAACGGGAGTTTTGGGTCCTTACCACAGAGAGAATCGCCACCAGCATAAGATCCACCTTCACTTCCAAAGGCTCCTCCAAGCTTGTCTTGGGCAGGATGTGTGTGTGCAGCTTGCTGTGAGAGGAAACGTTCAGGTATTCAACCACATCGTAGTAGGTGCAGACGTACCTCGGAACAGCCCCTGCTAGAAAAAAAAAATATCCACTGGAATCAGAAAAGGATCAGGCAGGATCTCAGCCTGCGAGGGGTGTGCCAGAAGAGAAAGGGTACGGAGTTGGGGATGTGAAAAACATCGGTAACACGGGCAAATCCCTTCTCACATAGATGGGAACAGAATTCCTCAAAGCTTTTCCATGCCTCTTGTACTTACCTGTCCCAAGAGAAAAGGTGAGGATAGCTATAAAAGCTCGCTGCATCGTCTCCTGCTTCCAAATAAAGAGGAAAATAGCCCTGTGTGCCTTATGAACAGTTCCAGGACACGTCATTTGTTATGTAGAAGTTGATTTGATATTTATTAATGAGGGGTGGCTGTTTTGTAAACAGAAGCTAGACTTTTGATGTATCTATTTGCACTGGAAGGAAGACTTTGCTAATGGTGTGATGCACTCAAAGCTGCTCCCAAGAGCCAGTTTAGTTGTGGTAAAGGAAGAATAAGGTCATTAAAAAAAAAAAATCCAACAATTTGAGGGCAAGGAACACAACGAAAAGGCAAGGAGCCAGAGCTACTCAGAACCAAATCTTGTCTCATTTACAGGGCTGAGAGTTTACTGCAATGCCATTGAAATGGAATAGAAATTAAAATTAGTGCTTGTGTGATGTGAGGGGTGCCGGGGAGGCTGCTCTCCCTCGAGCCCAGCCCTGCTCCGTAGCAGCCCAGCCTGTGGGTGTTCGAGGATGTCCTCATTTCCCAAAGCACTGAGCCTCTCATGTGCCCACTGATTTTGTTTCTGCCTCCTTGCTGCTCTCCCGCGCTCTCGAGGTTCTTCTCCAAGCCCTCACAGCTAAGGTGAAAGGCTCAGAGACTTTTTTTTTTTTTTCTCTACATCTCTGCCTGCCTTTCCCTCAGCCGCCCTCCTCTCCATCACTGCCTATTTTTTCCGTGGTGATTCCAGCGATGGTTCCCCTGCAGGGGAGCAGCTCCAATTCTTGTGTGCTTGGGAAGTCCCATCCTGCTGGGGCATTGCAGGTGGCACCTTATTTATTTGCCCTTTGGTTGTGTGGGAGGTAGGAAGTGTATGGGCCATAGGGCAGGGTTTGAACTGGAGGTAACTGGTGTGAAGAGAAGTAGAGGTGACCGCTGTGCTGGCCGTAGGAGTTTACGCTGGTGGGACGGTGTCGCTAGAGGTGGGACAATGTTGAGCCCCCAGAATGGAGCTAGAGGTGACCTGACCTCCAGCAATCCCTCACATCTGCCAGCAGCTGGTGTGATGTGAGCTGCTCCTCTGCCTCTGCAAACTTTTGGTACCCGCTGCGTCCTGTTGCAGTGAGGTCCTTGGCCCCACCGCACGCCCCGCGCAGCATCCCTCCCTCGGCAGCTCGTGGGGGGGCAGAGGAGGGAGGAAAGCCGGACCCGTGTGGCACTTCCAAGGCTGGGCGAGGCGATGGGATGACTTGGCTGCGCAGCGGGGGCCCATCCTGCGCAGCACCCTGCTTCTGCCTCTCCCAGCCACGTACCCAAGCCCTGGCTGCAGGGGTGTCCCCTGGCTCCAGCGCAGCGAGCGCAGCCGCCCTGTGCCATGCTCGACTTCCCCACAGCCTGGCCATGGTGACACAGTCCTACTCCCACCGTGTCTTCTGGTGGCCCACCATGACTTCTGGTGGCCCGCCATGTCTTCTGGTGGTCTGCCACATCTGCTGGCAGCCTGCTGTGTCTGCTGGTGGTCCGCCACATCTTCTGGTGGCCTGCCACGTCTGCTGGTGGCCCGCCGTGCACCCAGGGGCTCCAGGAATCTTGGGAGGGCCTGGGGGGCTTGGGGAGCTCAGGGGGCTCCAGGGGCTCAGGGAGGACTTGGGGGGTCTTGAGGGGTGGGGGTGGGCGTGATGCTGGGGGTTGGCAGGATCGCTGGGACGGGGGGGGGGAGGGGCTGCACTATCAGTGACCGCGTGGCCTAATGGATAAGGCGTCTGACTTCGGATCAGAAGATTGAGGGTTCGAGTCCCTTCGTGGTCGGCCCCTTTTCCCCGCACTTTTAAACCCGCTCCAGTTTTTCCCGCTCCCCCCTTCGCGCCCCCTCCCCTCGGGGCTAGGGCCCGCCCGCGCGCCCCCCGCCCCGCCCCCCCGCCCCGCCCCCACACCGCCTGCTGGGCCCGCAGGGGTCGGGGCCGTTCTCCCGGGCCGGGGCGCGCGCCCTGCGCAGCCCCAGTGGCCTAATGGATAAGGCACTGGCCTCCTAAGCCAGGGATTGTGGGTTCGAGTCCCATCTGGGGTGAGCCGCCTTTTGCCGGTGCCAACCCCGGTTCCGTGCTCCTTCCCCCCGGGTCGGTGCCGTCAGCCCCGCGCAGCGCTGCCGGGCCGCCTCCCCCGCCTCCCGCTGCTGCCCGCAGGGTGCTGGCTGTGGCGGCTCGGTGGGAAGATGTTCCCCATCCCCAGTGGCAGATGTCAGTTGAGGAGGGTGATGCACAGGGAGGGTCCAGATGTGCGAAGGAAGCAGCGCTGCTGGGTTCATGTGTCTGGGTGGCTTCTGCAGGCAGAGCTTGCGGAGGGGATGGCTGAAGAGGGAGGTCGAAGTGGTCCATGACATGTTTTGGGGCAGCCAGACCCCCATGGCAGCCCCAGGCTCACTCACCGGGACGATGCGGTGATCAGTTCCACGGCAGCCGCCCCAGCCTGCCTATCACAAGGGAACCCAGGAGGAGCAGCTACAAACTGCCCCGGATTTCCGTGCAGAGATGGATGCTCCATGGTCCCACACGCCCAGGTGAGGCTGTCACCGAGGGAAGAACCAGCAGCTTTTCCCTGGGCCCTGCTGATGAAAGGATGGGATTTGGAGAGCTGTGTCGTGGTTTAACCCCGGCCGGCAACCTAGCACCTCGCAGCCACCAGCTCACTGCCCCTCACCCAGAGGGATGGGGAGGAGGATCAGAAAGGAATGTAAAACTCAAGGGTTGAGATAAGAACAATTTAACAGGCAAAGCAAAAGCTGCACACGCAAGCAAAGCAAAGCAAGGAATTCATTCACCACTGCCCATGGGCAGGCAGGTGTCCGGCCATCCCCAGGGAAGCAGGGCTCCATCACCAAAAGGGTTACTTGGGATGACAAACGCCATAATGTCGGATGTTTACCCCCTTTCCTTCTTCTTCCCCCAGTTTATATACTCAGCGGGATGTTATATGGTATGGAATACCCCTTTGGCTAGTTTGGGTCACCTGTCCTGGCCGTGTCCCCTCCCAGCTTCCAGTGCCCCTCCAGCCCTCTCGCTGGCAGGGCCCAGGAAACTGAGAAGTCCTTGATTTAGTATAAACATCACCCAGCAACAACTAAAAACGTCAGTGTGCTATCAATGTTGTTCTCACATCATGGCCAAAACACAGCACTGCCCCAGCTACTCAGAATAAAATTAACTCTATCCCAGCTGAACCGAGAACAGGTGTTAATGAAAGGGTGTTTTTTGGAGAGCTGTTAATGCAAGAGCGGTTCTCTGGGGCATGGGCACCTCCCCAGGTGTCCCCAGCAGTGCAGAAGCAGGGTATTAAAGCTGTTTAATGAGCCTTGTCTGGGCAGAGCTGGGTCAGGGCTGAGTCAGGAATTTCTGCTGTATTTTGACCCCTTCCAGGTGCTCCCTGTATCATCAGCTACATCTGACTCCCAACAAAAAGGCTGGGGGATGACCACCTTGCAGTTGTCATGTAAAGCTCTTCCCGGAGCATGGCAAGCTTTAGTGGGAAGGAAGCTTTACTCTGCTGGATAACGCATCTCTGCAAGGGCTGTTTGCTGGGACCACGCAGTCTGGCTGTGCTGCCCTGGGACCCTAGCCCTCCACGTACGTGCCTTTGGGATAACGCCCTCTCAGGTTCGTTGCATTAAAAAGCTGCTTGGAGGGTCTTTTCCTGTGGAGTTAATGGATTTTTAAAAGGCAGCTGTGGTCAGGGTGATATCACACTAGTAAAACCTAAAGTCAAGTTTCTTTCTGAGTAGTTTTTCTCTCTTAGGGGTGGGGGGAAATGACTCCACCGCCTGAAAGGCAGCAAACCTGGCAAAGCCCTGGGTGTTGGGCCACCGGCAGCCCCAGGCAGCCGAGCTGCAGGTCCCTGGGCTGCTCAGCAAACCCTGCCTGCTCTGGGGGATGGGGATGGGGCGAAAGGGGTGTCTCCAGGCTGGTGTTACCTGGGACCACTTGGCTTCCACCTCTTTGGTTGACCAGCTTCAAGGCTGTGATCGAAAGTGCAGCCAGAGAACGATTTTTGCATCCTTCTTACAAGACTGGATAGCATCAGGTGGCTCTTGGGGGTGTTTGATCGCTTGGGTTCCTCTGGGCAGCGTTTTCTCTGCATCCGCTGGAGATGCTGTACCCACAGTCCCACTGCGATGTCCTGGTGGCAGCACCACCAGGGGCCTGGGCTGGGTCACCGTGTGCTCAGAGGGACTTCCATCAGTCATGGCCTCGCTTGGGCAGTACCAAGTTTTGTTCCTGCTGGTTTTTGCTGCTCCTGGCTCCAGAGCGCTAAGGCTCAGGCAGCAGGAGGCTGGACCTGTGCTGCTCCTCATGAGCTGGAGTGACTGTGCCGGCTGATGGGTGAGGACCAGGGTGCAGAGCGGGGAGAAAACAGCCCTGGGGGAAATGCTGCAGGGACACGTGGCATTCAAAGGGCTTCGAATTCCCTGGTGCTGGGCAAAAGCGGGCAACTGCTGCCAGCACCAAGGAGCTTCCTGCACCCTGGGGCCAAGGGACACTCGGCCATGGGGGGCTCAGACCCTTGGCCCCCCAGTCTGCAGTCAGGCACCAGATCCACTTGACCGGGCTGTCACCACCACACATCTGGCTTAGTGCTGCCCCACCCCCTTGCATCTGACACGATCGGGATTTGCACCCTACACCCCTCTGTGCCCCCCACACCTTGGTGAGCTCTTGGGGGCACCAGGGGTGGATGGAGCTGGGGCAGCTGCTACGTGCTCTGGTCTGGCTGCTGCCACCCGCCATACTGGGGGGGTCTGCACAGCCGCAGGGCACGAGAGCTCATCTCGCCCAGTCCTTCCTCTCCAGCACGTCTCTACTCAGCTTTCGTCCGATGGATGCATTGGAAAAGACACACAGCTGGAAGCTGAGCTGGACATACCCCGGGAACCAACATGTCCCCCAAACCACCCATGGCAGTGGAAGAGGCTAAAATACCTTCCTGCCCTGTGGTGGGCTTTGGGAAGTTTTTCTAGGATTAGATGAGAAGCACAGGTTTTTGGGGAGAAGCCAAGCCGTGCTGTGGAGGGTGCAGGAGGTGCGGTGGGTAAGGAGCAGGAGCCTGAGCCCCGCGGTGCTTCCTGCAGCGCACCGTCACGCTGTAGCGGTGCTGTGTTACTGCAGGTGCCATCACTGGTGGCTCGTAGACACTGTGGCCACCACACTGAATGCATGACTTGGCTCCAAGGTCCCAGCTGTCCCTGTCCTCCCTCCTTCCCCAGTGATGCCCGACCCTGGGAGTCAAATGGAAGGAATGTACAGCCTCGGCTGGGTGTGATGGTCTTGGCTTTGCCTTTCCATGGGGATGTGGCAGGGAAGGCCTGGACTCATGTACCCCTGGCAGCTGTAGGGTGAGGGTGGCAGTGACCCCAGCTGCTCTGTGTTGGGGGTGTCCCTGGCTGGTGTCTGCTCTTATTTGTGGGTTGTATTTGTGTTCGGAGTTGTTGGCATCCTCAGCAGCACGGCTGGAGCAGCGGGCAGCAGAGCCGGTGGCAGGAGGGGAACGTCGCTGCTCCAGCCCACAGGATTCCTGCACGGCACAGCCTCCATCAGCACGTATGGGGGAGGCTGTGGGGGTTCATGGTGACCTACGGGGTCCCATGGGAGGAGGGGCCCCCTGCCCGCTCACCCCACCACGGGGAGGAACAGCCACAATCCCAGGAGGGATGGGAGCGTGGGTGATGCACAAGGGGTGGCAGGAGACCCCCCCCCCCACCCCCCCCGGACCCCCCCCCCGGTGTGTGTTGCTGTCCCCAAAGCAGAGTTATGGGGGACCACGTGGCCTAATGGATAAGGCGTCTGACTTCGGATCAGAAGATTGAGGGTTCGAGTCCCTTCGTGGTTGTTTTAAAGCCACGAGTCGTTTAATTTCCCCACACCCCTGGAAGGTGGGGGGGGCGGCGGTCGGTGGTCGGTGGTCGGTCCCTGCCCCGTGGGGTGAGAGCAGCCGGGGGTGTCGGTGCTGGGGGGTGCCTTAGGGCCGGCTCTGCCCCGCAAGGCCCCGGGGCTCTGCCCCACGGCGGGGCCGCAGCCCGGGGGTGGGGGCGAAGCGGAGCCCGGCCCCTGCGGCCGGTTTTTGGGAGGTGGGAATAAAAGGGTGGGGGCAGCCGGGGCTGGGGCTTGGCGCCGCTGCGGGGAGCGCCCGGTGAGGCACGGGGGCCGGGGTGGGGGGTGTGTGTCTGGGGGGGGTGTCTGTGTGTTCTGGGGGGGTGTCCCCCCGACCTCGCTCCTCCCTGCGGGGTAGGGCTGGCGGGGTAAAAAAAAAATAAAATAGTGGCTGCCACCCCAGGTGGGAACTCGAACCCTCAGGCCCTGGCTTAAGCGGCCGGTGCCTCATCCATTAGGCCGCTGGGGCCGCGCAGGGGCCGCCACTTCCGGGGGGGTCCGGGGCAAACTGGGGGGGCTCGGGGGGGAGCCCGGGTGAGCGGGCTGGGGCGGGGCGGAGCGGGCTGGGCTCCTCGCAGGGATCTCCAGCCCCCCGCGCCGGCAGCGCCGTGCACAGAGCCGGACCGAGCTGGGCGGTTTTACCGGGGGGGGAGGGGGCTGCGTGGCTTGGCGGGCACGGGGCTGCCCTGCGCTGGGGGACGTTCAGTCCCGGGGGGGCCTCCCGGGGCTGTGCGGGACCCCCCTGCCCACTCGCCGTGGCCACGTTCCCCTCCGGCCACCAGAGAGTTAAGTGAAGGCGCCAAAATAGACTCCGTAGGCGGCCCCAGTGGCCTAATGGATAAGGCACTGGCCTCCTAAGCCAGGGATTGTGGGTTCGAGTCCCACCTGGGGTGACTCTTTTCCCCCTGCGGGGTGACCAGGCTTGGTGGGGGGCGATGCTCCCCCAGCAGCCCCGGGGGTGGGCTCACGGCCCACACAGCAGCCACACGCGTGGGGCGTGTTTTTAATGACGTGTCCAGCCGCCACGGGCCGGCTCCAAGGCTTAAGACAAAATTTTTTCAATCTTCCTGTAAAATCTGGGGCAGGAGAGCTGGGCGGCAGGTGATGGTGGCGGTGGGGTCATGGGAGGTCCCGACTGATGGTCCTGTGACAACTTTCAGTGTCACAAACACCCCTGAAGCAGTGACACCTGCCTTGGGTACCGACACCTGAAGCAATGACACCTGCTTTGGGTACCGCACGGGGCTGCAGGCTCCTTTGCCAGTGAGGGGGGGCCGGCAGCCTCCCCCCCACCCCACCCCTGCATAAAAGCTTCAGGCAGGAGAAAAATTTAAATCTTTGCTGCACTTGCTGGCGAACAGAGGGGTGAGGGCGGCCGGGCCATGGCAGGGTTTCCTGGGAGGGATGGTGGGATGCACCCGTGTTTGGGGGAGGCTGGGGGGGTTAAATGCTGATGCAGGTGGTGCAAGGGCAAAGCTGAAGAGCCCCTCTTCCAAAGGGGACTGGGCACTGGCTGGCGTGGAGCCATGAGTGTCCAGAGGGGACCCCACACATCCCTCGCCATGGCCCCCCAGTTAGGGACCCCACAACTCTTTGCCATGCCCCAGTTAGGGACCCCACACCCCTCACCACGCCCCCCCAGTTAGGGATCCCGCACCCCTCACCATGCCCCAGTCCATGCCCCAGTTAGGGACCCTGCACCCCTCGCCATGCCCCAGTTAGGGACCCCGCACACCCAGTTAGGGACCCCCGCACCTCGCGGTGCCCCAGTTAAGCTCCCACAACCAGCACTTTCCCCTCTTCTTTGGGTTGTTGCCTAAAACAGAACCCCCTCTGCTCACCCCAGGTGGGACTCGAACCCACAATCCCTGACTTAGAAGGCCAGTGCCTTGTCCATTAGGCCACTGGGGCCTGTGGAAACATGAAAAAAAGGGTCATTTCAGGATCTTGGAGCCCCCCACTGTACCCCAGGCTGGCGGGGCTGAAATCCATCCTGCACCACAGAACCTGGTGCTGTTCAAACAGGGCTGGGTGCTGAGTGACTCCTGAGGGAGCTCAGCCCGAGGTCTTGGCGTTCCACAGGGTGGTTCCTACCTTGTAGCATCGATGGAGAGCAATCACCTCCTGCCAAATCCCTGCCGTGGCTTTCAGTTCTTTCAATGCAGTGACAGGCGTGGTTTTTGGTTAGGAAAAAAAAACCAACAACTAAAGTGGAAGGAAAGCGCTTGAAGCAGTGAATAGTCCTATTTGCTACTTGGATACGCGGTTAAGACTGCTCTTACTCCCCTTTCTTCTCCCCCAAATCTACCTTTGCTTTTATGTTCAGCAGCAGAGGGTGTTCCCACAGAGCAGAGGGCTGGACAAAGGGCATAAAGGATTCAAAAAACCCCAAAAAGTACCTGTCAAAAATACGGCATTTTAGTTTCTCTCAAACATGGACAATATTTTCTCTGCAAAATGATTGACAGGCTATCACAGCGTTTCACTAGGTTCAAAATGAGGTGTTCAATATTTTTATTTACACTTTTAGACCATTTTTATTTCATACAGCTCACGCGTTTAGCATCACCTACACCTGCCAACGGCATTTATTTAAGAAGACTGAGGATCTAGTCAAAGTCTGCCCTCCTGCTCTGTTTTATGTTTGAGTGTATCTTTTTCTGACGTAGTCGTTCACGGTTCATTTTTTCCACCCTAAAACAAAATGGGAAGATCCTTTAGCGTACAAAGCAAGCATTGAAACATCCACCTTTGAGCACAGTTATAATGTAGAGCTGAAAATGTTATAACGAGCTGAAAAACATCCACAGGGAGAAAAAACCACTCTCTGTTCTTGGGATGCTACCCAGGAAAGTCATTAAAACCTTCAATTAAGGTACCTCTCTATGAGTTTCTGTGTGGTCTCCTTAGACACCACCTTGGGCACCTCGGTAGCCTCCGTGACCATGGTCCTGATCTTTTCTAAACAGATCGCCAGATTCCTCATTTGGTAGCGACTCTCGTCAGAGTTCACGATCAGCTCACCGGCTCGGTTTATCTTATTCCTGTGCTAGAGAGGGGAAAAGGGGATGTGACCATGGAAACCTCCTCAGAGTGGTCCCGTTCGGGCTGGAAGTATGATGCTTCAGCCCTGGCTGGCGGAGGGGGAATAGTTACCATCGATGCCATTTTTTGTCTCACAGCTTCTGGAATCCAGTCTGCTGATGCCAGGTGGAACCGAACTTCTGCCTTGCTATTCACTGCGAGGAAAAAAACAATTATTTTTTTCCATGGAACAGCTCGCCTGCCTAAGCTTTGTGAGATAATTCAGTCTGTTCACTGCTGGCTTTGAACACACAGCGATTCCAGTATTAATTTCCTGAAAAATCACAACTTCTTTCTTGCTGTATTTTTGCATATCACTCTACAAGGCAAACTCTGATTTTTTATGGAGGGTCTGTCACACTATCTGCCTTTACACACACTACAAGTTTTATCATTATCACCAGTCACTATCTTATTTTCAATGGCAATGGCAGAACAGGAAGGGTTACAAGTTTATTTGAATTAGCTGAGAATTTATTGTGCTGTGATGTTTCCAACATGTTTGATCAATGATGAATTGATCATCTGATCAATGAGACCAGATGAGGTGGAGGCGGAGGTGGTGTTTGCCCCGGCGCGTGTAGCAGCAATGACCCCAGTAAGAGCGTTTGTGGGAGAATCGCATGTAACGACTGGTCTCGAGCACTACGAAGACTCAGAAGTTGCGTTAATAGGGTGACGATAATGAGAAATTAGCATCGGCTGGCACAAAGATGCTGTTTAACTTCAAGTTGTCAATATTTTACCGCAACGGACAGAGAACCACCTGCAGGCTGTGGTTGTTCCCTCGGAGCGGGAGAAACTCTCCTCACCTTTGTTGACGTGCTGCCCACCGGGGCCGCAGCTGCGGCAGTAGGACACGGTCAGGCGAGCTGGAAGGGAAGAGCAGCAGGCGGTGACCCGCAGCCATGGTCCCGCTCTGACCACGGGCAGCAGGGCATGGGGACGGTCCCAGTGGGAGGACGGCTGGGACTTGGTGGTGCTGGCACCCCCAGTTCAGCTCCAGGCCTGGAGCTCAGCCCCCAGCCCATTGCTGGGCATGCAGCCCGGGAACAGCCCGGCTCCATCCGCGGGGACAGTCGCCCAGGGGAAGGGGGACGCTCGCCCTGGTGGACGGGGATGCTTCCTCAGGGGAACACTCGCCCCAGGGGGAGGGAGATGCTCACCTGGGGGGAGGGGAACGCTTGCCCGGAGGGTAGGGGATGCTTGCCCCGGGGGGGGGTGTGGGTGGGTGGGATGCGGACGCTCGCCCAAGGGGACACACACACAGGGGGAGGGGGACACTCACCCATGGGGATGTCGAGAGCAGGCGGCTGTGTCTCCTGGAACACACGGCAGGGTGCCCGCATCAGCCCCCCACACCCCGCGGTGGCACCGCCCCTTCCATAAGCCCCGCCCACCCACCGATAACCTTATAAGCCCCGCCCACCCTCATTGGCACCACCCCTTCGGCTAAGTCCCGCCCCTGAGACGGCTCCGCCCCTCCTGCTAAGCCCCCGTTAATCTTCCGACAATTTACTGTGCTAAACCCCATCCACTAGCGGAGGCACCGCCCCTTCGTTAAGCCCCGCCCACCCATCCTCAATCCCTCGGGCTAAGCCCCACTCATCCATAGTCAACGTTGTGCTAAGCCCCGCCCACCCGCAGTGGCACCGCCCCTTGCGGTCAGCCCCGCCCACCCACAGTCAACACTTGCTAAGCCCCGCCCACCCTCGGTGGCACCGGCCCCACATAAACCCCGCCCACCCGCCTTCGTCACTCAGACGCTAAGCCCCGCCCCTTGCCGCCCCCCCCCCCCGCCCCTGGGCACTCACCGGGGCGCTGGCGGCGGCGCCGTCCTGCCGCGGCGGGTACAGCTTGTCCAGGCTGTACGCGCTCCGGTACTCGGCCCCGGCGGCAGCCCGCTGCGAGAACCGAGCGGCGAGAAGCCTCAGCCGCGGCCGGCCCAGGCCCCGCAGCGTGTGCGCCGCCATCTTGGCTCTCGCGGTGCGGCTGCGCCACGACGTCCCCACGGAAACGGCGGCCGCACGCCGCGTTCCGGGGTGGGACCTGCGCGGGGAGGGGGGGTCTCTGGGATGGGTGAGGTGGGGGCGTGTGAGTGGGGGTGTACGTGGGGTGTGTGGGGATGCATGGGATCCCTGAGGAGTGTCCTGTCCGTCAGGCCTGGGGTGGTGTGTGTCGGAGGAGGTCTGGGGGACACCTTGGGGGCCATGTGGGGGGTCTGGGAGGGTATATGAGGCCTGTAGGCCACTGGGGTGGGGGGAATGTAGGAGGTCCGTAGTGGTGGTGGTGTTTTGGGGTCTGTGGGGCAACATGAGGGGTGTAGGAGGTCTGTGGGGTGTTACAGGGTCTGTAGAAGGGGGTGTAGGTCTGTGAGGAGTTATGGGGTCTGTGGGAGGGGGTGTAGGAGGTCTGTGGGGTGTTATGGGGTCTGTGGGGCACCGTGGGGGGTCTGAGAGGGGTGTTATGGGGTCTGTGGGGCACTATGGTGAGGTGTAGGAGGTCTGGGTGGGTTATGGAGTCTGGGGGGGGGATGTGGGGGGTTGTGGGGTCTGGGGAGGGGTCTGAGAGGGGGGTTATGGGGTCTCTGGGGCCCCATGGGAAGGTGTAGGAGGTCTGTGGGAGGTTATGGGGTCTATGGGGCACTGTAGAGGAGTATGTAGGAGGTCTTTGGGGTGTTATGGGGTCTGTGGGGGGGATATAGGAGGTCTGGGGGAGGTTGTGGGATCTGTGACAGGGGATGTCGGAGGTCTGGGGGGGGTTATGGGGTCTGGGGGGGCACTGAGGCAGGCCCTGCTGCAGCAGGTGGTGGGGTAGCTGGGGACATGGATGCTGGGGTGAGGTGGGTGTGCAGTGCCCCGGTGTGACCAGGGTGGGGGGCACAGCATGGGGTGTGGGCGGCCCTGGGGTGGGTACTGGGGGTGGGTTTGGGCAGGTGGTTTCCAGCTCTGTGGGGCAGAGGTAGTGGTGGGGCGCAGTGTGCTCTCGCCTGCACCCCACACCTTGGCAAGCATTGACAGCCAGCAGTGAAAGTGAAAATACATCCAGCATTTTTTATATACTGCCTAGTTTTTGCACCTGGGATGCTTCAGCTTTCAGATTTTTATCTGCTCAAGTGTGCTAAAAAGTTGTAGGTACGTGTATATATATATATAAAAAATTATTTTTTTTTTGAAAGCCGATACAGCAGCACGTACGTGTTTCCAGGTCTGTCTGTAAGAGAGACGCAGAGGTGGATGGGGGATGCAGGGGCCTGAAGCACTTGTGGAAATCCTTCAGCTCTTGGTCCTGTTGGAGCTCTCAGGTTGGCTTGACAAGAAGGGTGTGCATGTGAGAGGGGCAAGGATTGCTATTTCTGGCAGCAGGAAAACGCACAGGCAGGGACAGGGCTGTCATTTGCTCTGGTGTTTTGACAGGAGCTGACAATCTTTTGTTTAAAACTGTGGGTGAAGTCAAAATGGGTGTTTTGAAGCTGGTAGAAAGGCAGCATGTGATTTGAGTATCTGAGCTGGGTCCCATCAGCACAAAATCAGGAAACTCTGTCCTCGGGAACGGAGCAAGTCCTGAACATCGATGGTCAGTCTGCCCTGCCTGCGGCTGAGCAGAGCTGGGGGGCCAAGGGGGGCTCCACGCTTTGTTTTAATCAGATCTCTGTGTCCTGGGGTTCTTCTGCTCTGCTTCCGCCATCCAAACTTGGCTGAAAGCAGAATGCTTTAAGGAAAAAACCCAGAACTGTCAAAGACAAACCGTGCCATCTGGTGACCTTAATTTCTTACAGGGAACAGGTAAATGTTTGTGGTTTGTAGCCAGAGGGATGGGTAAAATATCCAAAGCAGGATGACTCATTTTACCAACTGTTGTCAAATATGTCGGCATTGTTACTGCGCTGGTCACCCACACCAAGGACGGTGTTGTCATGTGGTGCACAGAGGGGCTGGGATTGAACCTTGAAGGTCACGCGGTTGAAGCCAGGCCCATCTAAAAGGACATTTCTCTGGTTTTGCTTCGTTCCCACACTGCACTGCTGGGTGCAGGTGTCCAGACAGTCTTGGTAAAAAGCAGAATGGTCTCTGCTGGGGTGGTTGGAAGCAGCTCTCCCTGGCAGCAGGGCTTGGCGTGACAAGGACTTGCTTTGGTGTGTCCCAAGAGAGCCAAGCTTTTGACATTTAAGCTGGAGAAATGAAAAGCCTCGGGAGCGATGCTGGCAAGCTCACCCCCTTGGGTGATGGTGGTCACTGGTGAGCAAGAGCTGTAAAGAGCCATCCCTGAACCATGATGCACAAGCTGATGTGTCCAAGGAGCTGGTCACTCCTCGTGGGAATGAGGGCACAAGCCATGAACGTAGGAGCAAGCTGGGACTTTGAGGGGACCTTGCAGAAGGTCTCAGCTCCTGTAAGAGAGAGAAGACTGCTGAATCGGGAAGTCTTCCCCATGAGAATTCTGTAAACCCCTTGAATCTGTGCTTCAAGTGGTCCATCCCTATTTGTAATGGGCACTTTCCTGAAGGGTTATTCAAACTGGTGGTAAAGTAAGAAACCAGACTGGATCTGGTGGAATTGCACTTGTCTAAATGTCATCTTTCAAATCCAGCATAAAACTGAACTCTGGACAAGCTGTGCCCTTACTGATCTTGATGCTGTGAGCTGAACAGGGTCACTGGTTTTGCCAAATTCTGAAATGAATCACTGTTTCCTATTACATTGTACTTTTTCTCGTCCATTTTAATTGCATGCAGTATTTTTCTTCCTGTCTTGAATCACGGGGGTGTGCTATTAAATAACTGCTGCCACCTATTTGACCAGTTTCTGTGGTGTGGTTGCTTAATACTCTCTTCTTACCTCATAGTGGAGTTGTGTAGTTTTCCTTCGTGTTTTCAAAGCAAATTTGAAAAGTTTAGATCGAGGGTGGGATAAAAGGCCAGAAGATACTTATTTTTTCCTCCTTTGATTGCTGGAAGCCTCACTTAAGAAAAAATCAAGTGACTCTGACTCGCACAGTCATCAGGACATATATATATGGCCACTAATATTTTTGGATGCAGAAAAAAATGCTGTCAGCACTTTGGTGAACAAACTGCTGATATACGGCAGCTGTTCCTTTGTTAAGCCAAATACTAACATTGTGTTACTTACATCAGTCATTTTTGGATATGTGGTTTTCAAGAAAGACCGAAATGAAAATAGCATTTGAATTGCAAGCTTGGAAATTGTACGGTTTTACAGAGACTTTGGAGTGGACAGAAGAAGGGGGTTTATCATGTGGCAAATGTTAGTAGTCCAAGTGCATAAAATGTACGTTATATAAATAATGCAGCAGTATAGTTCAGCATATTCTCTCTGCTTTCTTCAGAGAAGCCTGAAGCATTTTCTTGACCCAAATTGAACATGAAAATCAAAGAAATTACTTTTAAGAATAGCAGAAAAGTTAAAAGAGCTGTAAAGAAAGTCTCGGCTTTGAGAATAGTGGTGTTTCTTTTTATTTGAGAAAAGAATAAAGTATTTGAAAATATATTTAATCTGCTGTACACTTAACTGTGATGCTGATTCACATGGGATTGTTTAAAATGGAAAGTGAAGGCGATCCTCTTCCCACACCTCTGCAGCAGCCAGATGACTCCAGGGTAAACACTGGCTGACTTAAACCAACATCGCTTCAGCTATCCCCTGCTACACATGTTGAATTAACAGGGTGGCGAATGCTCTGAGAAAATCAACAAGGCTGCTTTTTTTGCTGCTGTTGTTCATTTTTATTTAATTTTATTAGACAACTGCTTTCCATTATAAATAAATAAGGCATGAAGGTTCTCCATACTGTTACAGAGCTGGTAGCCACAGTCGTGCGTATGGCTCCTAATATTTCTTGAGTTTGGGGCCATAGGGCACCTGAAGATGCAGCGCGTGGAAGAGCGGAGTGGTTGGTGGTGGGTGGCTTGAGGAGGAGACCTCTGGAGCAGGTGGGGTTTGGGCATCGCACTCCTGCCAACTTACCGCCGTGGTACTCAGCTTAACAAAAGAAGGTATTTTGGGGGGTATTTTTTGGATTAATCCCATGTAGAGTGAAAGAAAGGTGGCTCCTCGTAACATCGAGGACCAAGACTCAGAGCATAATTACCTTTTAAACAGTCTTCCCCCTCCAACGCCACCTTCTCATTTATTTTCTCGATGTTGCAAAAATCCCAACCGTTTACCCAAGATTTTGGGATGTAAGCTGGTGAAAATAGAATCCAAATCTGGCCTAAAGTTTCTCCAGGCAGGTACAGGATAGGTAGCTTACACTGAACTGCTTGATTTTTGTGGCTCAATGCTCAGGGTGTTGCCTAAGCTGTAATGAAATGCTGCTTCTCTGCCTAAAACAAGTGTCTGACCATTCAAGGTCAACATCTAGTCTGCAAAAAATGGAAACTGGTGATTCCTGAGACTGCAGTGGCCTTTTGGCTGTGTGTTCGCATGTCTGTGGAAGCAAAAGTGAGGAGATTGCAGTGCTGGCAAGTGAACTGGAACGTGAGAGGTGACAACCTTTGGAGACAGTGTCTCAGCCAAGAAAGCTTATTTTCAGCAGAAATCTGAAATCTGTCCTCTCGACTGGGGAGATGTTCAGAGCAAAAGTGTGGGGCAATGTGTGATCAGTGCTACTGCCGGCACCAGAGCTCCTGGCGCCGTAAGATGCTTTATCCCGCTTGCATGCGAGTCACTGGGAGTCAGTTTTGCAAGCCCATGCAAGCTGCATTTGAGGAGTTTGCTACAATGGGGCAATGACAACCTCTGGAAGAGCACAGCCCGGCGGGCTGGTACCCAGACTGTGAGATGAAAGCATGTCTCTGACACTGTAAAAGCACTTCTTCCCTAGCTTATGGGAAAGCCTTGGTCATTAAATTCCTACCAGGCACAATGCTTCACCTGGGCTGAAATACTGGGGCAGCTTTGAAGTGAGGAAATCCCAGATGCCTACGAAGTCTGGAGAGCATGGACTGGAATACTAAGCGATGCTGATGAAGACAGAACAATCAGTTTTATGTTTCTCTTCAAGTTTTTCCAGTTGCAATGAGCTTGCATTGTAAATAGCTGAAAAACCTGACTCATAAGAGAATGGCTTAAATAGCAAGAACGTACTGCCCTTTGGGGAAGGGGAAGGCGTAGACAGAAGTCTTTTGGGTACAAGCGTAGGTTCTTAGCCATAAAACCGAGGTGGAGGGCTGGACTGGTGTGCTGGAGCAGCCCCTGAAGTTCCGATGGCTTTTTGTTCTACTCTGAAACACTGCGCTCCAGCTGTGGCAGGATGCTGGAGGACATCCAGGCTTTTGCTTGCAGATAATCGGGCTGTAACACAAGCTGAAAAGGGTGGAGGAGGTGATCGCTTTTCTTTTTTTTTTTCTTTGTGCTGTGGTTTACGTTGCTGTTGTGATGTCTGGCAGCGGCAGTAACTCATGCAGAGATCCGTCATACAGTTTCTGAAATCCTCTAACTACAATGTACAATTGTCCCAACGAGTTGTCCAGAGCCCAAGCTTAAAAAAGTGAATTGAGTCTCTGTGACGTTTTCTTGCTCGTAGACCTCTCAAACCTTCAAAGCAGAGGGGCCACGTGGCGTTTTTGGGGCTGAAGAGAAGACTGGGCTTTCGGAATTGCACGCGGGAGTTGCGGAGAGGCAGGGCTCATTTGCTGCTCTTGTTTTTCACCTTTGTGGCATTGATGTCTGCTTTTGTTTTCTGGATGCGGGAGAAGATCTCTTTAAAAAGAGCCTTGTACTCGGGCTGGCTCTGCTCCAGCCGCTTGTCCACGGCCTCCACGTGTTTGCTGATGGTCTTCTCCATGGTTTTCCGCTCTTCCAACTCGTGTCCCTCACCTCGGAAGTCTCTGAAGGAGCTGTCGCGAGAGATGGGCCGGGACGTTTGGACCCCTGTGTGGCGCACACTGTCCTTGTGCTGCCGGCATTTGCTCAGGAGTTCTTCGTACTTCTCCAGCAAGGCATGATACTGCTCGTCCACCTCCCTCAGGATGGACATGCCCCGTTTGCGCACGTTGTTAGCGTGCAGCGTGTAATTGCCCTCGTGCCGGCTCACAGCATCCTTGGTCACGATGGCATTGAGGGCTGTGTCACTGCAACTTTTCCGGACAGGGTGGTTTGGGGAAGGTGTCATGGATGGCCCGTGACTTTTTCCTCCCTCCTCCTCGGAGAGGTCAATGTAGTCTGCTTCTGGGGCGTTATTCAGTGGCTCAAGGAGGGCCTCAGACAGGTTGTCTTCCCTGCTGAGCAAATACTTCTTGACCTGTTTCATCTGTTGTAGCTCTAGGAGCTCTGCTTCCAGTTCCTTGATGCGCAGTTTGCAGTTCTCCATCTCACACACCCGCTGCTCGAGGTCTGAGTACTCCTGAATAACAGAGGTATACTCCCGCTCAACCCTCTCCTTCCGCTGCTTCTCCTGGTTGACTTGGGACCTCAGGGAGTTCACCATGGCTTGGAGGCGCTCATTTTCCCTCTCCAGTGGCTTCTGGTTGAACTCTGTGGAAGAGCTGTGGACCTGGAATGCATCCTCATACCTGAAAGAGAAGAAAGACCCTTGAGAGAGTCTGACCAAGTGACAGTCCGTGAGGGACCTGTGTCGTCTTGGCATGTAAGTAATTCCACTGATGCCCAGAAAGGAGGAAACATGAGCTCATGGAGTGAGATACATCTGCTCCTGTGTGCCAGGAGACCACAAGGTGTGGCTGGGGCTCTTCTGGACCCTGTTCCAGAGAACCTGCACCCTCATTTGGTAACAGTGGTGAAAGACAGGAGGGAAATGAAACCCTAACAGGTAAAAGACTCATCTGGTTAATGACAAGCCATCAACATCGCTGTGAAGCAAGGATGAACGGTCAAGTGCTAGCAGTCTGAGCTGAAAGTAGAAGGCTTCGAGTTTTTCTTGCTAGAGGTCATAAGCTACTCACTGCATCACAGACTTCACCAGCTACTCACTGCATCTGCCAGCAACCCCAAACCCCACCCAGCCAAAAACCAGAAGCACAGGCTCTGCTGTCCTGTGTCTGGGAGATGCTCCAGAGAGGGTGGGGGAAGATTTATACAGCAAAGGAGGCACACAGAGACTTTTGACAGCGTTGTCTCTTCTTCGCTGCCTGGGAAGTGATAATAAGCACTTCCCCCTTCCCTGACGTTGCTGTCAGGGAAATCAGATTTTCCTCCTCCTCAATGAAGTGCCCATGGCATCCTATCTGGGTAGAACAGATTGGAAGAGAGCAAGCACCGTGGCCTCCCCTGGAAGGCATGGCTGCTGGTGGTGGGTATTGAACAGATTTCCAAGTTACTGAAGGGCAGCCTGACCTTCAGAGCCAACTGCAGAGCTGCAAGCTGAACGGAGGTCCCGAGGCACCAGGGGGAGAGTGGGGCTGGGGGGAAAAGAACCACAGAGACATTAAGTGGATTTTGCTGGGGGTTAGATTATGGCCTCATAAACATCCCCGTTGCTGCTGCAGTAAAAGTGTCTTTTGTTCGTATCCTCTGGTAGAGGATGCTTTCAGTGACAAAGTTTATCGACCGCTTATCTATTTAAAGAAGCCTCTATTATGGACAAAGCTGAGCAAGAAATGCCCTCGCGAGGTCAGTGAATTAACACAGTGGCTGGGTTTTAAGGAGGATCAAGTGTGCAATAGTGCTGAAGGTGTTTGTACAGCATTCGGCAGCACGTGGCATACCTCAGTGTGTGACTGGTGCTCTGGGGGGGGGGAGGGGTGGTGGTACTGGAGTCATACAGGACAAAATGCACCATCTCAACTGGTTTCAGGAAGCCGGAGATGCTGGGAGGGAGCTGCAAAGGGAAAATGGGCTGTGCTGGATCAGGAAGGGAAGCTGCGTGGGCAGCTTGAGGTAAGGGTCCTCTTCACATGATGTGTTACTGGGTGGGCTGTACTGGGAGAGGCTGGTTTGAACTATCTAGAGCTCAAGCAATGCGTCCTGTCTGGCATGTGTTCCTGCACAGCTCCCTGCCAACGTGCCAGGAGAGTCCCAGCCCCTCCAGACAGCATCTCTCCCCTGCAGCCTGGTGCAGTGCAGCTGCGTGAGGCGCCCACATTCTCCTGGGGGGCTATTCTTGCCCTCTGAAAAAAGAGCTTATGCCTCCCCATTCGAGGGGGGAGGCTCTGCCCCGTGAAGGCTCTGCTTTGCCAACGCCACCTGATTAGGCAGGCGGGCAGGAGGTCCTCCCTCCACCTCCAGCACCGAGTTTCAGGCTCTGATGCAGAGCCTAGATCCCTATGGGGGTGGGGGTGGGGCTTTTGCGCACACCCAGAGGGCATCACCCCCCCCGCATCCCCTGTTCACGGGCAGAGGAGGCGGCGGCGAAGGTTGGAGGGGTTGCTGAAGGCAAGGCTGTGTACCTGGGGCTGGAGCAGAGCTCCTTAAGGCAGGGGAAGGTGTGGATGGTTCGGCGCCGTTCCCTCTTCTCCCGCCGAATGCGGAGCTGCTCCAAGCTCCGCATTTCCTCCACCTGCTTCTGCAGCTCTTCCACTTGGTTCTGCAGCCCCTCGATCGTTTCCGTCAAGCTGCAGAGAGAGGAGGGAGCACGGATGGGGAGTCAGGCACTACAAGGCCTTTAAAGGTGCTTTTTCCCTACAGAGAAAGCCAGTCTACGGGATGTGCTTCCACTTCCTAGCACGTGCCCTGGGAGTATGACAGTGCTTTTCAGGGCAGCGGTGGCTCTTTCTCTGCGTGGTTGCTCTTGAATGGGGGCGTTTGTAGAAAAGGGTGGGGGATTGAAACAGTGGCGAGGGATCGTACTAATTTGAGACCCTCTGTCCTCAAATTGGTTGGCTGAAACAGTCACCTCTGGGACATAAGCACTACCCTGGAATATTTCTGCACTAAAGGCAAGCAGGTGAGCTATTTACTCTCTTGTTTCTCCCGTAGAGATAAACACAGAGAGACCAGGCAGAGATTTTGTTTTGTTCTAGCTGTGAATGCAGTTTGTAAAACTTTCTGCTCTGAAACTCCACTGCACGGTCATTTGCAGAAGGTGCTGCATTGCAAGGTCTGTTGTTTCCAGACATGACCTTAATCATAGGCTTGTTTTAGGAAAGAAATACTATGGATAAACTGGTGTTTCAGTGTGGACTAGCCAGGGTTTCATTAGATGCTGGATCTGTGCCTAGTGTTGCTGCTGGGCTGCGTGCTGGGGGCCTCCCTGATATGATTATGTGTCTCTTCTTCAAGGAAACACATCCGAGGAGAGGCTGCCATGCCTCTCTCCTGGCAGCTTCAGACATTCTTTTATCCAGCCCTCGTCCCAGGGGTGTCTGTGCTGTGGCTGACCTCTGCTAACCAGCATCGGTGCAAAACGCTCGTGTTGTAAGTAGCTGCAAAACCCGACTGATAAGAGAATGGCTTAAATAGCAAGGACATGCTGCGCTTTGGGGCAGGGGAAAGGTGAGATGAAGATCTCTTTATCTGCAGTGGGAGGAGGGGAGGCCGTACCATTGGATCTTCTGTTGAGATGTTTTGCTTTCAAGCACAAGCTTCTGGTTAGCTAGCTCCAGGTCCCGTGCTGTCAGGTCCAGCTGCTCGTAGACTTTTGCGTGCTGCTCGTTCATCTGCCGCAACATCTCTAGTTGCTTGGTCAGGTACTGCAACAACAAGTGAAACAGAAACACTCCACATCCAACATCCAGGTTGTTTCACAGGTTGTTTCTACAGCTTTTGCTTCCTCTGAGAACATGTTTTGTGGCTGATTTATCCTCTGCCCGGTTGAAGCTTCTTCCACAGTTGAAATATTCATACCCCTGCCCACTCTATATAGGTTTGTGTCTAAAATATGATTGAGCTTCCCCTGCCCTCTGTGAAGGGCAGTAACCTCAGTCTCTCTCTATTCAGCTGGTTTTTTATCCCCAGTACCCAAAGAAAGTTGATATCCCTGGGACTGCAACCCTTCACCAAAGCTGACTGAAATTGGCCAGTTGGTTACTGGATCGGCTGACAGATCGATTGCAGAAGCTGCGTTTCCTTGGGAATTCAGGCTAAAACTCTGAGTCTGTGAAATGTGAGGAGACCTGCCATTTCTGTGTGTTCACAGACCCCTTTCTGTGAGCCTGTCATCACAAGATTTTATCCTGCAAAGACTGGGAGAGGGGCATCTACCCAGATGATCACTCTTAGCTGGGACCAGACCCAAATCCTATAGCAGCCTTGCTTCTGAAGGGCTGCTGTAGGGGGTGGCTAAATCCATCCACCAGATTCCTTGGACATCTGCTGTCAGATCCCTGCAGCCATCACATCTCGCTCTTGTGAACTTGCAGCCCTCCTCTGCCCTGCATCCTTTTAAATCAGGGGGGGTCCAATCTTTTTTAATTCACAGATCTCTAGAAGTTTTCCAGTGGATGAAAACCCTCCTGGCACAGCAGGTTTAAGCTTTTAAGATCAGTTCTGTGGGCTCTTAGAAATAACTGCCCTGATCCCAAAGGGTGCCTGAAACAGTGGTTTAGATTGCAGCCCTTGGAGAAAGAGCTATTTGATGCCTCTAACAAAGGGGGCTGTGTTATGGGGGTGCCGAGGGGCCAGCTGGGAACAAACGCGATTATAAATAACTGGAATCAAGGGAAAGCAGAGCAGAGCAATGAGCGTGAAGGCTGGCGGATGGGCAGGGAAAGTCCAAATGTGACCCAGATGCAACCTGGTGCCAAAATCTGGTGTGCACAGCTGAGTGGAGTGCAGGGATGTGAGAAGAGGGGAAAATACCAGTTAGTGGGGGAAAGGGACCCTCTCCGGGGCTGGTATGATCTTGACCAGACCTTACCCCATCCCGCTTCAGGCACATCCAGAAGATACTGTAACTCCTGTGCCCCATGGCACATCCCTTCCTCTCTGCTGGCATCTGAGCTGTTGGCACTGGTGGAAGCGCCCCTTCCCCATCATTGCCCTTAGGTGACAGTGGTGGCCGAGCAGCTCCCATCCCCACCCCTGGCCCCGCCGTGTCCCTACCTCGATTTCCTGCACTTGCTCCTCGTTGGTGGCGTACATCTGCTGCAGGGAGTCCTCCAGCTCTTTGTTGCGCTCCAGCAGCGTCTTCCCCAGCTCTGCGGCCAAATGCAAGTCTGAAAAGCAGACGGGAAAAAGCTGCTGCAGTTCCCGCAGCCCCACGGGTGGGTGCGGTGGGGTCCCCAAATGCCACCGTGCCACACAGCAGCACATTTTGCATGGCACTGGTTGTATTGACAAGCTTTGACATGGATGTACGCTTATGGGATATACAGGATCTGGCCTCTTTTCTTTTGCCAGGCTGCAGGAGCCAGGGGAGGCCAGGCTTGGGTTATCTGCAGCTCCTCCACGCAATGAGGATTTGGTGCCTACCTGACTGCATAACCCTTCTGCACCGCACTGCACACTGCATAGCCAGAATCAGGCCCATGAGGTTCGGCTGTGGCAGGTGCTCAGCATCTCCATCCCCTATCACCAAGACCTGTTGGGCTGAAAGGGGCTCAGCATCCATCGGAACAAGAGCAAGGCAAAGCCCCGTGGGACCCTGGGGATGCTGTGTAAATTATATTATTATCTCTAACGAAGGTTGTGCCTTGCCTCCCCTGTCAGCCTCCATCCATCACCCGCTAATAGACTGACACGAGTAATAAAACCATGCGTGGCCCGAGGGGGCTGGAAGCACCTTGCACATCTGCCATCCGGGCAGCACCGCGTCGCCGGGTCTGTGGCTTTTTCCTTGGGGCTGCTCCAAGGTGAGGAGAAACCGCTTTGTGTTGACTCTCTGCCACCTCTAAACGCCCTTAGGAAGCTACTGAAGTAGTTGGACTTTAGGAGAACTGCGGGGAAAATCGACATTGACAGTGTAGTTGGTTTAAAATACTGGGGCTGCCTCCTGGGTAAGGAAAAAGCCCCAGGACCCTGTGAGTCCTGCACTGGCCAAAGCCTGAGCACATCAGGTGTTGCTGCTTGTGGGCCTGGGGTGGTACAGCCGGCTCTGATAACAGCCCTTGGCTTTCCCAGGAATGGGCTGTCATCTTAAAGCCTGACCTCCTATGAACATGAGGGTTTCTGGTTTTCCTGGTGCTTTTAGAGATGAGTTTCTAGCCCTTACAGGGGCAGACTGAAAATCTGGCCTTAAACCTTCAAAAAGATAAGAACATGCATCAGGACCTGTTTCATTTCTCTTTCTCTCTCTGGTATGGTTCTCATGCAGGTTTAGATAATTAAGGAGTGCCGATCCTGTAGTGTGCGAGGCGACCTGGGTCTCCTGCCCTGGCATTTTCTCAGCTCGTTGTAATGCTCCTTTCCAGTCTGCCACTAAGGATGTGTTTTGCAAAGGCTCTGCCGGGGCTGAGAGCAGCTATAATTTCTTCCAGTGACTGATTTGGCCATACAGTTGATTGGGAAAGAGGGATATCTGGTCACTAAGACCAGAAGAAGGGGCGCCAGGTTGCTTACGGTGTATTCTGGCCCTGGGAAAATCACTGATCTCTCACACTTTAACTGGCACATCACAACACTAGGCTCCCATTGACCTCTCGGACACCAGTGCTCGCTGGGAGGAGCGCTATTCCTGCTGTCAGTGCTTGGGATGGGGCTTTCCTGATGGATAACGCTGCACTGTGGGAAGTGCCGCTGTGTTACTAGTTTGTGGGTGATGGCCGTGTTTCTTTCTGTGTGGCTCCAGGGATGCTGGAAGGCTGGCTCCCCAGATGTCCAGCCAGCAGCTGCTCAGTGTGTCCTCAAATCTCCCCTTTACCATGGAAATGTTCTCTCCAGCTGTGGCCTGCATTGCAGGGTGTTATTCTAGGCTGTGACCTTTTTAATTACAATCCTTATCATTGCACAGTGACCTGGTCTGAGGGCTACGATTGCAGCTATCAGTGTAATCAAGATATTGGCACGTTTCCCTATGGACAGACTTCCTCCACCTATTTATTTATTTTTTCTTTTTTTTCCAAGCACCCAATTTCCCCAGTTTCCAAAGTGCCCTTGGGAGACCGAGCGTTTGCTACGCCAGTTGGGGACAGGGGAACAGCCAGATGCCAGCAGAGAGGGAGGACAATTTGTGCCTTTAAGCAGCTTGGGGCTGTATTTAATGGCATCGTCACCTTGCCAGAGCCTTGCTGGAGACCGGCACCCTGTAAATCGCATCCCTTGCAGTAAGCAGGACCCCGGCACAGAGGCGTGTAGCGAGAGGGCTCCATGCCGTGCTCCAGGTAATGAGGCAAGTGTGTCCCCGTCCCTGCGGATTACACCAGTGCTCTCCCACCATATGGCATCCAATTTAATCAGCTGGGGTTGAGTTAAGTGGATTAGCCAGTGCAAGATCCTGCATTGTAATTTAAGGGGCTCTGTCAGCAATAATTTAATGGGGGAAATGAGCAGCGTTTGGGGACAAGTGGGAAAGAGGAAAGAATGGGGCTGAGCTCTGAGGAGGAAATTGATTCTTCGTTTCCATTTTGAGCATAAGGGCCTGAGAGACTCCAGGCTTGAAGGACATGGGGGAATTGATTCTTTCAGTGTCTTTTAACTGCCTCAGCCATCGTCATGCACACACTCACTCACTTTCTGCCCGCCAGCCAGCCAAAGCATCCTCGGTAATCCTGTCTCATCCACCTGCCTTGTGCCCGAGTCCTCTTCCCCACCTGTTGGTCTCTCCCAGGCTGTGGGACTGCGGGGCGGGAGGGGATGCTGTATGGAAGTGCATTAATGTTGTCTTTAAACCAGATCTCTCTCAATCGTTGCACTAATTGTGGCTCTGCATGGGCTGGGGGAGCACACGGCTCCCCTCCTTGGAGACCTCAGAAACCTGAGGCTGAATGTGAAATTTCAGTAAGTTGTTTGGGGAGAAAAGGAACTACTTGGGAATTTGGGGATTCCCCCTGCATAGCACTCTGGTTTCCCTACAATTTTTTGTATTCCTCTTTGCTTCTCCACTATCAGATCAGCCAGCCAGTGCTGTATGACTTGCCCTAATTTAGCAGATATGCTGATCCCTCCCTTCCCCCTCCCCTCTCGATGCAGAAAGAGAAATAAAGTGGAGGGGAGCGGCTGTGCTTCGTGTCCTCTCAATGTGCCCGATCCCTCTGCAGCATGCCTGCGCCAAGAGCACCACCGAGAAAAGGCCAACATTCAGCTTTAAAAAATGGATGTCTTGGTGTTGCCCAAATCCGATTTGGGAGGGGATTGCAGATGCAAACTCTCCTGGGCAGCACCAGCTCGGTGCCCTCTGGCTCCCAGCACTGCAAGCGCTGACGTGACCCTTCTAATTAACGCCGGCCAAGGAGACACCCTGTGTCCCCAAACAAAGAGCTGTGCATGGAGCAAAGCAGAGGGAGGGATGGAGGCTGCATCTCCCTGCAAGCTTCTGTGGGAAAGGCGCCTGAGCAAAGAGGGAGGAGAGGAGAAGAGAGACCATATGGTGGGAAGGGAGCGAGAGTTGAACACGAGCAGTGCTTGGTACAGGGGAGCATCGCTGGGCAGCTCATCAAGGAGGCAGCTGTCTGGAGCTGCGGAGATCATCTCCATTAGCCCAGCGCTAATTCTGCTAGCTCTGTGTCACTGAGGAAACTTGAAAAAAAAAATAATCCTCATGCAAAAGCTATAGCAGGTTGTCTTTGACTGAAAGAGGCTGATGAACAACCTGCAGGGTATTGCCCTGCTGCAGCATCTTGTGGAAATGCTGGCACAGGCAGATGTGCTCTGCTTGGAGCTGCTGTGGAGCTGGGCGCTTCCCCAGCCAGCTCAGCCTTCGCAGCAGCTTGCAATGAGGTCCAAAGAGGGTTCGGAGCTGTTTCTGCCTTCTCAGTGCTGGCCTGCATCTGTCTGGGCAGAGCACTTTTTGTCATAGCTGCTCTCTGAAGGGTTTTTTTCCCCCCAGCATCGCCTGGTTGTGCCTTTGGGGGAGTGTAAGCCTAATGTCAAGCAGAGGAGTTTTCGGCTGCTCTCGGCACGATGGTGATCCAGTAGCTGTTCGGTTGGTCCTCATAAATACGGCTTTCTGGAAGAAGCCACCATCTGGAGCAGCTGCTATGGGCTTTCCCCTGTCGTCCCTCTTGGATAGCGGGATTCATGCGTTTAGGCTGTGAGAGAACGTGCCCGCTGCTCCAAGTGCAGGTGAGGGATGCTGTCCTTTGCTCCTCACCTTTAAATACACCAGCCCTGTCCCCATCCTGCAAGACAGGCAGGCTTGCAGGGGGTGACAGAAGTCCTTTGGCTTGTTGTGCCAAAAGGCAGGGGTTTATGGCACATGTATCCGCAGGTCCTTTTCAGCTAAGCAGCCACGAAGGAATTACTTGTGGTCCCTTCCTAAAGGTGGGGCTGTGGAAAGGGCTGCTCCTCTCCTGCTGCTGCAGATGGTGAATTCACCTGCTAAAGGGCGGAGAGGAGCAGCTATCAGAGCTCTGGTGTGGAGGTCTCTGGAGGAACTCCAGTGTGCTTGTTAGCTGATGGATGGGGTAGGTTGAGAGTTAAGAACTGATGTTTAATGCTGTTGACGTTTAATTTAATTGCATTTGCTGTCTGCTCCATTACACATGGGTATTTAGAGTCAAGGGTAGGTGCAATTATTCCTTTCAAAATCTAAATAAATGATGTTATGCTGGTTTACTGGAGGGTAGGGTGTACTTGCTCCTCATTTATTTTTCTTCTTATTGCAGGAGATTGTGTTATCTGGGTATATTATAATGAATATTGGCTTTAGTATATCACTTACTGCTGCTCTGTGGTGGGTGGTGGAGGCAATCTATGTACTTAGCCCTTGTAAGCCTTTGCAATGGAAAGTGCTGGGATGCAGAGAAGCAACTGCCATCTGACAGCATCTCACAAGCAACCTGGAAAAGCCTTTTCAACATGCCCATTCCACAGATGATAGTGTTTCCCATGGCTAGGCAGAGTTTTCGGAGAGCCACCAGTGTTACTGCTGAGGCGTGGATTCTCCATCCCTTTTACACTGGCATAACTCGAACATTGCTACCCAGTTCAGCTTTGCACTTGACGTTCTGTCTATTTTTCGTGGAGACCTGCCATTTTGGTGGAATCGGGTATACCACAAAGGCAGGGCTCGCTCTGTGGAGCAGCCTAATGTGGCAAGGGGGGGAAGATGCCTCTGGCAGGGCTGGGTGAGAGCAGGCAAAGGGGGTGTGTGAAGCCCCTGGCAGCACAGCCACCTCCTCCCTCTTCCTCTCCTCATTTCAAACTGGTTCTAGCTGGGCTGACGTTGGTCACACAGGCATTTCTGTTAGCCTAATGAGATTTGCTGGATTTCTTGCTTGCTTTTTTCTTCCTTTTCTTTCTCTTGTGTAATCTGTTATGTATCCCTGGGCTGCCTTTGGCTTTGCAAGTGTCCCTGGTAGGGTGGGAGCTCAGGTGGTGGCAGAGAGAGGTGGTTTGCGGGGGGTCGAGGCAAGCACAGTGCAACGAGAGCAGCTCCCTCTGTGCTGTCTCTGGTCCCCTGAGCAAAATTGGCACCACCAAGGAGTGGAAAACTCCGACAAGGGGCTGAGGGCTGCAATGTCTGTAATGTGCTGTGCTGCAGGGAAACCCTCCAGCCTCCTCAGCCCCTGCTGCTCCCTTCCTTGCCTTCTGTATTTTTCAGTCCTATGCAGCATTTCCTTTCTATCAGCTCTTCTTTCATTCTTCTCTGATGCTCGTCAGGCTTTTTTGACTTAATTGATACTCGCCTTTTCTTTCTGCTCTCTTACCGTTCCGTGCCCCAAAGCCTCCCCTGTATGTTGACGTTTGAGACCTAGGATGGTTACCTCTGCTTAGAAGCTGTATGTGCCTATTCAAACACATACAAGCAGTCCCGTCCCTGTGCCCACAGCAATCAATGTGCATTTTGCCAAGTTGTTAGAGCATGATAACACAAAGTATGTTATTAGACCATGGTTGGGGCCCCATCTGCGTCTTTCCCTGATGTTCTCTTATCTAAACAGCCTCAGTGCCTGTGTTTGCCTTGTAGGCTAAAACAGTTTCAAAGAGCTCGGTGACTGGTGGCTTGGAGGCTTTCCTAGTGCACCTGGATCAGAAAGCGTCCTAAATAAACACATACAAGTGGAGTTCTTGAGGAGAAGCAGTGAGGAAAAAGGAGGGAGAAAGGAAGCCAGTGCTTTCCTGTGTGCACTCCTCCTCCGGGCAGCAAAGCTCTGACTAATTAATTATGTTGGGATGCAGAGAACCGTGAATAGAGGCTTTTACTCTTTTAAAGGTAAAGACACAGAAACGTGGATTGCTGCCATGTGGCAATCTCATCTCCCCTGTGTGTTTTTGGGCAGGAGGTTGTTAACTGACCCGGGATGAACAAGGAGGATGAGCATCAGGGAGACTTTACATGTCTGCTGCTGCTGCACCACAGTACTGTGCATGTGCAGAGCCCCAAGCAAAGGCAACCTGTGAAGGAGAGGTCATGTGTCAGGGAACAGTGCCCACAGCAATGGGCTGCCCCAACCATGTCAGCTCTCCAGCCCTGCTCATGCTCATACAATGTATTCTCCTACCCTGAGCCGTTGCCAGCCAGCCCTGCTGTCCTTGCTGCCTTCTTGCTGGGGGGGGTGTGTGTGCAGACAGGACCCCTGATCCTGAGTGGTGTGGTCTCTCAGGGAGCAACCAAGTTCCAGCACAACTGTCACCTGCAGCTGCAGCATCCCCCAACATCACTGCCAGCACTGCGGCTGCTGGTTACTCCTGTCTGCTACCTCTCATGGGCCAGAGGCATGTAGGTACAGAGAATATCCATCTTCCACAGTCATGTGTTAAAGCTAAATGCAAAAAACAGCCTGACCCCCTGCAGCAACACTAAAAACCCACACACCTCTTTTCTGGCACCCCCTCTGCTTGGCTTTAAAGTGTATCATCTTGCACGCTGCTGCCCTGTTACTGCTCCCTTCCCATCCACTGCTGGGAAGTGCTCTGAAGCCCTGTGCCTCGAGGAGCACCTCACACACAGCCCAGCTGCCTTGTGCCTGACTCTTGGTACTGGCTGGAGATGCTGCCCATGTAGCAAGAGATCCTGACCTCAGGTGAGTGATCAGTGCCACTTGTGGAGCTATGCAGGAAGAACACAGTGCTGTAGCCTTCCAGTCTGAGTTTGCAAGGAGAGGGAGTGATGAAATACTTGATGTACTCTCAACATGGTGTTATTTATGTCCATCACTAGTCCTGGGCAGGGTGCAGGGCAATGCCTCTTTCAGGAGCCCAACACCAAAACCAGTGCTCCTGAAGCAGCTCTGCTGCAGAGACTGATGCTCAGGGGGATGCACTGCACTGCTCCTTGCTCTGCCTCTTCCTGCAGAGACCAGTGCTCAGCCACCGCCTCCCAGTCTAGCACGTCTTCCCAAAACTCAACACTTGCTTGCAGGCCAAGAAAACTTGGAGGACAGCATAATAATGTCCTAGCTCCCACTGCCATCGCTGCAGCTGCGTAATTGGAAGAGGTCATCAGGAATCTGGATACCACACGCTTGAAGGACTGAGTTCTTCAGGGAGGAGACCAGTTAACTGAGTGGTGCCAGGGCAGCTGTGCTGCACATGGGATAAACTAGAGTGGCTTCCCAGAAGGCTGCAGAGGAACAGGCTGTTTAAACCATGAAAAGAACTGTCACCTTTTGGAGAGAAGGTCTACAACTGTTTGTTAAATGCGCATGGAAGAAAAGACAAAAGTACAAACTCTAACATACAATCATTTTAAAATTCCCAGCTGTGCAAAGACTGGCAGTTGTGTAACATCTGGTCTCACTCCTTCAGGGTATTTTGTATTGGGGATACTTTCCTAAATTCTTGGCCCACATAAGTATGTTTGAGCACCTTAAGCAGAAACTTTGGAAGCCCTAGTGATGCGTTTGGTGTGAGCACACAGATCTATTGGAGTTAGGTGAGGTGGGAATATACCACCATGCTGCTCTGGGAAAAGCCTTTTAGTAAAGGTGGAGTGTGTGCGGGAGTGAGCAAGCCATGCGTGAGCAGGAGCAGGAGCAGACTCTGGTGCTGTCACAGCTCTGAGCGGTTCCTGACTGTCACACTGAGTCAACGCATCTGCTCGGTCACCATCCAGCGCTGGCTGGCACAGGAGAAAAGGAAGAGGATTGGGAAAGGGTGGGGGTGGGGGGCCAGGCTCCCTGTGCAGGGTGTTAGCGGCTGGTGCCTTGGCTCCCGGTCCCTGGGCGCAGGGCTGCGGTGGGGGAAAGTCCTTCAGGGCTCAGACTGTAAATCCTTTGCACATGGCCTTGCCAAGGAGAAATGCCACTGTTAGCTGATTGTTTCAGGATGGGAGATATGGAAAACTCTGATTTATTTTGCCAGTTTTCCTTTTGCCTCTCCTTTTCTTCGCCCAGCAGCTCCTCTGATTCCGCTCCCTCCCACAGCTGGAAGTATGTGCCTGGGGGTTGGCAGATACAGAAAGGAGCTTCTGGAACAGACTAGGAGGGAGATCCTGGAAGTTGCTGTGTGGGGCTCTCTTATGCCCCTTTTTCTTGCTGTCTTCACATAACAGGGGAAATATTATTCTAGGAAAATACATATATTATTTTTTTCCTTCCCCCCGCCCCAGTTTGGTGGCTCTCATCCCTTCCTCAGACTAACCTAAATGTCATCTTATTTCCTTGTCTCCTGTGACTTTTCTAGTCCCTCTTACCATTCCCAAGCAGCTCAGCAATTAGTCGCTGAAAACTTTCCACTGCCATAGGTGACCTGCTGTACTGCACTGCTAAATAAGTAAGTGGCTCAGCTACTGCAGGCAAAACTCTGTCCTCCTGGCTTGCCGCTGGGGAGGAAGGACAGCGAGTTAACCACTGCACTCTGAAGGACAGGCAGGCTGCGTGGCTTCTCCCCGGAGCTGGATGCTGGGATAACTGCATCATGAGGGACAGAATTCACGGTACCACCTGCTCCCCAGTGCAGTGAATCCTTCGGGCAAAGCCCATCGTGAGTTGCAGTTCCATGGGCCACCCCACACAGGCTGGGTGATGCAGAAATCCCAGCACTGATCCCCTGGGTTTACCTCAAAGTCAGGAGCCGGTCACTGGAGCACTGGTGACCCTGTGTCTTAACGGATGAGTTTGGAGTGGTGCAAGCTCAGCACCTTGTGTCGTTTTCCTTCTTAGCATGCAAGAGATCAGATGCTTGGCAGGAAAAGGAGGAATTAAAATAAGATCCTTAAATCTGGAGACCTTTAGAGGTTACAGCCGTAAAGTCCTAAGCCTGCATTGCAGATGGGTTGGCCCAAAAGTTTCTATGGCTGCCCAGGAGGAAAGGACTACCAGTCCTGCAGTGGCAATGAGATGATGTGCTGGTTCTTGTACTACTTTTGCTGCTGCCTAACTCAGAGCAGTGCAAGGCCGTTTTATTTACACCGCAAGAATCACCCCAGCACTTAGGCTGTATTTAGGCTCCAGATTGCAAGGGTGGCTTTGAGAGCTCTCCTCTTCAACTGCACCCTGCTCTTTGGCTTAGACCTGAATGCTGGCAGGGAGGCTGGGAGGCTGGGAAGATCAGGGAATGCAGCGGAGTGATTGCAAGGAGGACTTGCCTTGGGAGATCGCTGTGGGGGAGGTGAAGGCTGGAAGTGGCTGGCAGAGATAGCTGCTGGGTTTGCTCCCTGCTCTGTTTGGATCCAGATGTGATTAAGCTGGCATGCAGCCGTTCTGAACACAAATGCTTCTGATGAACAGAAAAGGTGTCCCCACTTATCCCCAGCTCAGAGTCTCTAATTTTAGTTCATTCATTCTCTCAGGGTCTGGCTGGATGTACACCCTGCGCACAGGGGATGATGCAACTCTGGCCACATCATCAGTTCTCAATGGCTGGAAAAAGGTTCACTATCACTGTACTCTGGTTTTAACACTTAGGGGCACAGATTCCCCAGCCCATGGAAGGTGAGGCTGTGGCTTGAACCAAAGCAGCGCTGACATGTACTCGTGCTTAGGAAGCCTGGCCATAAGCAAAGCCATGCTACCAAGCAATCAGAGCTCCATTTTTAACACCTTCAAATCAGAAAGCCTTCTCAGAGGGAATATCATAAGAATGAAACACCTCAGAGGACACCACTACTGTTTCCATGTCACTGCTAAGTATGCCGGCTGGGATTTGAGTCTCTGCTTCTGTATACTAAGGCATCTTGGTTCAATGTCTGGAGGTACAATGTCTTGGTACAAAGCCACGGAGGCTTACAGCATGCTAGGAAACAGGTAAAGGAGTCTGAAAGGCATCAGCTTCATTTGAATGAGGCTGGAAGGGGCGCTTCAGGGGAAAAAAGAGCAATTGGGGTTTTATCTTCTTGAAAAAATTAGTTAACTTCAGCAAGTTCACCCCCTGTGGGGGGGTGAGGAGGAAAGTAACAGGTGCTCAGAGTGGAGCTGGAGGCATGGTTTCCTCTGTGGTGCTAAAATGGTTAATTAACATAATCATCACAGAGCTCCCAGTTAAGCCATCTGTTGCTTAGCAAACAGTTTTGGATGTAAATGTAATAAATATTTGATGATGCTGTGAAATGACGACAAAGGCCCAGCAACCAGAAGAACCTTCTCTGCTCTCCTAGCTTGGGTTGTTTCTTGCTTCTCCCACCCCTCACTCCTAAGGAACAGTCTTTAAGCCTATGGTTTTGTCCTCCGCCTTCCTGGTGCTGCTGCCAGGCGTGGGTTTCTGTGCGACCCTGGCCTGTTGGCATGCCGATCCTCTTAGTAATGCTGGCCCACAACCGCCTCACAATCGTGCTACACTGGATGTCTTGCACTGTGCCTCCACCCCTCATTTCTAAACCAACAGCTTCACAGCTATTGCTGTCACCAAAGACCTCCAGATACTGCCACACTGTAATGCAAAGGCGCAGTGTATGTGGACAAAGTCTAGCACTGTCCTTCACGATGCTTTGTGCATCATGCAAATTAATTACGGTTGTAATTACCCCGTAGGACCTTTCCAGTTGGCTGATTTTAGTTAAAGCCTTCCCCATCTCTCCTTCTGAGTTCGTGCGAGCTGGTGCAGCCCCCATTCATACAGGAGGCTGCAAACCCCGCAGCTGGGCTTTGTTTTGGGTCTGTGTCCTGCATGTGCTCAGAGGTGGAGTCCATCCCCAACATCAATCCATTATCTGAAGGCAGTTATTCTGCATTTACGCTGCCGGGACAGAGCTAGGAGCCTGGCCTGCAGTGGGAAGGTGGTTTTATTGCTGCGAGCCAGTTGTACGGTGCCAGTGCTGACTCATGAACCTGACACCAGGGACAGCGTTAGGCTAAAAATCAATTGGTCCCACGTTGTTCAACACTCCTTATATTCATCTGTAGTTCTGCTGTTCCTCAGCCTGTGTCCTGCCCCTGGACCAGTGCCCAGGCCCCTTGTGAGCCATGGGAAGACGTCACCCAGAAATGTGAATTTCTGAGCATTCAAAGGCTGCACTGTTTATTCGGCTGATAGCTCCATCTCCATGCTCTGCCCCGGGTTAATTTGAGCGTTGTGTTTCAAAGAACCGGGGCCAGTACCCTGCGGTCGATACTTCCTGTTAACTGAGAAATTGGGGTTAAAACCCAGCTGCAACAATCCCTTGGGGGGCTGGTTATCATTCCTTGCTGGGCCTCTGCCCTGCAGCTGAAGTTGTGTAAACTTTAAATCATGACATAATGTGCTGGAACTACGGTGGGTAGAGGCGCTGCAGCTGGACCATACGTCCCTGCTGACAGTCAGCTGGCTATATAACTGTTCCGTACCTATAGTGCGAGGCGGCCGAGGGGTACTGTATTTAGGTAGGAATGATTTTTCCGCTACGCGTTGACAAAGTTCAGTTCATTCCTGGGCCACTGGCTGAAACAGAACTTCTTCCAATTATTTACTTACTGCGTGTTAACTCAAAATATTAAGATAAGCAAAATAAAATAAAAAAGAAGCCACAAATACCCACAGCTGCCAACTGTCCAGCCTTAGGATAAACATTACATAGAACTAGTGCAAATACAGGTACAGATACTTCAAAACAAACTACACAAATGTGTGTTTATATTCCAACAAGGTTATTTTTGCTCTTTGAAACTTGGCCTTGATTTTTTTTTTTCCCTCCTTCTCAATTTCTCCTGCTCTCATGGCTGATTGGTAAAATCTCCAGAAATAATTAGGTGACTTAGAAACTGAAGGTCCCTTTGGATTTGGGCTTGGACAGCAAAAGCTTTTGAGAGACACTTTCAGCATCCTCAGCGACACATTATTTCCAATGTATTGATTTCTAACTAGTGTGCCTGCTAACTCTACCTGCAACTGCTCTGAGAAGAAAGCAATGTCATAACTACCCCTGTGTGATTCTGCCTGCAGTAAGTTTTCTGGGGAACCAGCTTCCTTGTGGATCACCGAATTTTTGACCCCGCTGATGCTCAGGATAAATCTGGGCTTCCCTGCCTCTAGCCATCGGGTTTAAACTTCCCACCGCCAGGACAGCGGCTTGGAGCAGCAGAGCTGAGATTTCCACGGAGGTGCTGCTGCAGGATGAGGCGGTGGCTTTGCCAAGGAAATATGAGTCTTGAGAGAAGGTATCCCACCCTCCCGTACCTGGGATTTACCCCTTTTCCTGCCCCCTCATCCCCCTGGCCCACCATCCCTGGCAGCTTGCTGGGTGCTCCCATCCTTACCCTGCTCCAGGTCCTGCTGGTCGTACCAGGGCTCCTCTTCCTCGCTCTGAAACTCCTCCATCCTGTCGGCGCTCAGCATTTAGCACCAGCGGCCCGGGGAGACGCGCAGCATCCGCCACAGGGGACCCCGCCGCCGCCGAAAATGCGGAGCGGGGATGGATGCGGGGATGCGGGCGGGGATGTGGGCGGGGATGCGGCCTCGATGCCCCGGCCGGGCCGGGAAGGGGGGTGGCACGACGTGGCACCCAGCGCCTCGCCGCTGCCCGGGCTCTGCCTGCCCGGGGGGGAGGCTTCCTCCTGCCGCCAGGGCCGGGGGAGGCTCGGGAGGGGGGATGCAGCGGGGACGTGGCGGCCGGGGCGGGGGGGCACGGCTTGCACGGTGCGGGGGGATGCACAAAGGAAGGAAGAGGGCCCGGCGCAGCCAGACAGATCCTCAATCCGCAGCTCGGTGGAGACCTCTAGCATGGAAATGCTGCAAGGAAACCCGGCGAGAGGGAAGGGGGAGGCGAGAAGAGGCCGGCCGCCTCCGCCTCCTCCTCCTCCTCCTCCTCCTCCTCCGCTTCGCCCAGCCCTGCCGCGGGCAGCGGGGCGGGCAGGGGGCTACAGGCAGCGGGGTTTGGGGTGGGCAAGGTGGGGATGACCTGCAGCCCCCCTGCCGTGATGCCTCCAGCTGGGTCCAAGCACCCCTGGGGAGGTCAGCCAGGAGCAGGGCTCGCTCCAGCGCTGGCTGGGATGCAGAGGGTGTCCTGGCCTTGCCATGGGCTTCTGGGTGACCTTGGGCAAGTCTCAGGACCCTTCAGTGGGGATGTCGGTGCCTTCTCTGCCCTGGTGGGTTTGGATGGGTTGCTCTTCAAGATGAGGGTGTTTCCAAGCTCTCTAGCTGGGGCTGTGGAGGGGGAAACCCCACACCAACAGCCCCATAGCATCACCTCAGTGCTGTGTCTTCCTTAGCTCTGCCTCCAATTCTGTTCTCTCTGATTTGCCCCTTGATGAGAAACTGGTGCTTCTGATGCTCTCTTACTTTTGAGGACAAACTCTCATGTCTTTCTGAAGAGTGGAAGGAGCTTAAAATTGAGGGAAATGAGGATTTGTAGAGTCCTGAGGAGATGTCTGTGACATACAAGTTCAGAAAAGACTTGGGATTCTGGTACTCGCTTTGCAGCTGGGTTAGAGAAGGTCATCTTTCTCCTACTTGCTAGAGTGGAGATTGGTCCAAGGGGGTTTATTTATCCTTGTCAGCCCTGGAATCCATCAGAGAATCAAAGGTCCAAATTAAGTCATGTGACAGTGGGTTTAGATGGTGGGTTGAGGTTTTTTTGCCTTCTGCGTGATGAAACTCCCTGGATTTATGCTTGATTGCATTACCTTGCAGTGGTGCCTACAGAAAAGGCAATATAAGACGTTTACGCAAGAGCAGCAGACTGTGCATCCAGAAAAGATGGGATCTGTGTCAGAAAACTCTATCCAATCCAGCAGTGACAGGCAGCTGAGAGCCCCTGGGTGATTAAAGCAATGGCTGGTGCTCAGCTCTCACATACAGCAGTAGAGGAGAGAGATAAAGCAGGGAATAAGAGAAACGTAGACTGTTCCTCTCCTCTTCTCTCCTCATAGACCTCTCTATAACCATCTACATATTTCCGAAATTCAGTGCCTGCCTGGAAAGCCTTCTGCCTTAATGTCATTGCAGACCAGGATGGAGGAGTCTCCTAGAAGAGCATGGTGTTTATAACTCAGCAAAGATAATCAAGCACTTTTGGTATATCTGGAAGAAAGCCATGTCTGACTGGCTCCTAGATCTTTTTCTGAGCAGTTTTATTATAGAAATGGGGGCAGGGAAGAACCTTAATTTTCTCATGCCTGTCAGTGTTGGCAGAGACATTTGTCCATAATAACATGCTTTAACTTTTGGTCAGCCCTGAAGTGGTCAGGCAGTTGGGCTAGATGATCGCTGTAGGTTTCTTCCAGCTGAGCTATTCTATTAATCGTGAAAAAGAATTCCCTGTGAAAGGTATTCTGTTCCTAACATAAATTATTATCATTTATCTGTGTAGTGTAGCCACAGTGAGTGAGTGATTAGATGCAAAGCCCTAGCCTGTTTGGCAGCAGCAACCTGGTGACATGATTTTGTGAAAATATTTTTTTCCTGTAGATTTTACAAGAATGTCTCAGATCTGACCTGTCACTCGATATAATCAAACATTGGTGATTTCTGTAGAGGTTATATGCGAACAAATGAGAATTCCCACAGCCTGCCCCAGCTGGGGAGTCAGCACATTGCTTTTCTTTGGCAAAATGATCAGGATTACCTCATTTCCTCTGAAGAAAGGAGGTTTGCAGAGCTGAGCATGTGGAATGCAACTCAACACCACCAAAAAGACCTGCTTGCGTTTCACAGAGCTGCTCAGCGCAGGAAAACAGTGAGACAGCTTCAAAGGCAACACTGAATTGCCTCAAACAGCTGCTTTGAGGTGCTTAGTGAAGGCCAAATCCTGAATTCTCAGTCCCCAGAGTTATAAAACATCCTCTCCTCACAGGTGGGTAGAGTTTCGTTAGGGTTAATGGGCCACCACATGCAAGGAGCTTGTTACCAGGTGCTTGCACAGAGTACTGGTTAAATCCTGCTGGCTCCTGGCCCTTGGGCTGACCTAGGAGTAAGGAGAGGCCAGAGCTGGCTGTGTCCCACCACCCCTCCGGGCTACCTGGGCTCAGGGCCAGGTGGCCGAGCTCTCCAGCGGTGGCTACATGGAGCTGTCATGGGGCTTGTGCCGGAGAGTAGCCGAGCGAAGGGGCTTCAGGGGACGCAGGCTGTGGGCAGAGCGGGGGAAAAGGGGGCAAGATGGTGGCAGGGGAAGGTGATGGGGGGAGAAGGCAAAGGTCAGGGGAGCACAGGAGGGGGCTGTCAGGGAAGGCGAGAGGGAGCCCAGGCCAGAGGAGAGAGCGAAGGGCTGGAGGAGGGCAACCTGAGGGAAGCCATGCTCTGCGGTGGGCCCTCGGGGAGAGGGGTGACAAGGAAGGGTGCAGGGGGAGCATGGCCATGGGGGAGTGAGGTGTGGGCAGAGTGAGGGGGAAGGGGCGGCAGGCGGGGATGGGGATGGAGGAGGAAGGTGGCGGTGGAGTGGGGAGGGCAGGGGCTGCCTGGCGGAAGGTGAGAGGGAAGGGGCGAGGTGGGGAAGGGGCGGCAGGTAGAGATGGGGATGGAGGAGGAGGAGGAAGGTGGTGGTGGGGCGGGATGGAGGGCGGGCGGCGGGGCCGGCGGAGGAGGAGCAGCGGCCGTGGGCGGAGGAAGGGCCGCGGCAGGAGGAGGAGGAGGGCCGGGGCCGGCGAGGCCGCGTTTGACAGGAGGGAGGCAGGCAGGGAGAGCCGCCGGCGCGGGGAAGGGGCATGGCGACGCCGGCGGCCCGAGGAGGGGAGGCGGCAGCGGTGGCGTGAGGGGACAGCTCTGCCCGGCGCTTGGCGGGCCGCAGCCCCGCCGGGCCGCACCATGGGCAGCGCCGACTCCAAGCTCAACTTCAGGAAGGCGGTGATCCAGCTCACCACCAAGACCCAGGTGAGGGCCGCCATGTCGGGCGGTGGGTGAGCTGAGGGGGGGCCGCCATGTCGGGAGCCGCCCGCCCGCCCTCAGGCGCGGCCTGTCCCGGCTCTGTGGGGGCCGGGGACGCTGAGGGGCAGCCGGGGCGGGCTGGCAGGCCCCTCTCCGCCGGGCCCTGCCCCGAGACACCCCCGGTGCTGAGGGAAGGGGGCGGCCGGGCCGCTGTCCCCGCAGCCCGGCTCTGGGGAGGGGGCCGGCGGGTGCTCGGGGCGGCGGTGGCGGCCCCGCCGGGGGCTTCAGCCATGGCCGGCTGTGGTCCGCAGGGCGTGAGGCCGTGCCCCGAGGCTGGGGAGGCGGCGGGGTCTGGGCCAGCCGGTGCCATCGGCCGTGCCGCCGGTGTGCCGAGGGGCTCCGGTGCCCCCTCGGGCCGCAGCCGGTGCGGGGGCAGCCGCCAGCCCTGGCAGCGCCCGGCCGGTGTCACGGCGCCGCCGCCTCTGACATCTTGCGCTTTGCTAAGCAGAGCGAGACGCTGCTGCCTTGAGGGATGTCCGCGGCTCCCAGCGGTTTCAGCTGCAGCTTTACATCACCGCAAGGTTTGCCAGTGCCTCCTTTCCTGTATCTCTTCCCCACCCCCCGAACAACTGGTGGAGAACCTTGCCATCTTTTGGGGTATTAGAGGATTGAAAGGGTTGTTGGCCAGCCAGGCTGTTGGGAGAGCTCTTTGCAGCAGAAGCAGCTTCCATCTGTGACCTGTGAGGTAGTGCTTGATTTCTGCAGGCTGTACAGGAGGAGGAATTACGTGTGTCAGGACTGTGGATAGGAGGGGTGGTTGCCTGGAGGTCTACAGATGTTGCGCATGTCCTGGGAGCAATTAAATTGAGAGCCCAGTAGCAGCAGCGTGCTGGCAGAAAATCGGTTGACTGTTCTTCTAAGGAGCAGAGGGATTTTGTTCAGTTGAGAAATCACATCAGGTTCTTCTGAGCTGCAATGGAGAATTGCTGTTAATGATCCACCTTTGGTGGTGAGGCAGTAACTAGCTGCTGAGAAAACCTGGGGATGATGGCAGAAAGATGTTTAATGGTGGGGAATGAATTCAGAAAAGGGTGTGGATGCAAAGGGGTAAAGGGTAATAGGGGAAAAACTGCGAAAACTCAAGAGCCGAAGGCTAGGACTGGGAAATAAATCATAGACAGTAACGCTGGAAGAGCCTTTGAGAAACAGTGCTTATACTTTCTAAAGCAGTATCACTTCTATCTGCATTGCTCGGGAATGACTTTTGTGAACGTGTTCTTAAAAACCTCAGATGGTGGATGTGCTGCAACATCCCTAGGCAAAAAGAGAAGCAGATGAAGTAATGTTTTAAGGGATTCTTCCAAAGTCTTTTCTGGATCCCACATAGTTCAGAGTGCTTTCAGCTTTGGGCTGCCCTTCTTCCACTGGGAAACATGCTTATAAAGGGAGATTGCGGGGGGGAAATCAAGCCTATAGGGATCTTCTTAGTCTGCTGTTCACAAAGAAAATCCTGTCTGAGGCAATCCTTGGTATCACCAGCCAAGAAGAGAGCAGTCCCCTCCCCTGGTTTATTGATGTGTGCAATGAAAGAACGTTCGCTGGGGCCCCGAGTAAAGGAAGCAGAAAAAGCTTCATTCTCGGCTGGATTAATTTCATGTCTTTGTGGCCTAGGTGAGACTAACTGCCATGTGGAAAAAGGGTGGGGTGTTGGCGCTCCCATATTTACATACTGTAGAAGGGCACTGGTGTTTGCTTGTGCAGGATGCGTGACTGGATTCTCCTGGAGCCTTCTGAGCTCATACCAGCAGCAACCTCCACGTAACCTCCTAGTCCGTGAGGCTTTAAATTCAAAACCAGGCTGCAATAATGGACAGAGTCAAATCCTTTGAAGCTATTAGCTCAAAATATGTTTTGCGTCTTCAGCAGTGTATCTCCTTTTTTGCAGCCATCTCCTCTGGTATTAGGTAGCTGGACAAATAGATTTCCATCAAATGATCTGTAACAGGAAACAGTGAGCTTAGTAATGCACTGTGTGGTGTTTCCTAAGGCTCTGATGGAAGGAAGCAGTTGAGCAGAAAGCACTACTCGCTCACTGGTGAAGGTTCAGAGCTGTCGCTAAAGTTAAATTTGTCTCAAAAATAAGTTCTTATAATCCCCAGGCTTTTGTTAATTAAAAATATGAGCATTCCTGTATGAACATTTAAAGAAATGTTAGATAAACAGCATTTGAATGCTTGTACACGTGGAGCCCAGAACTTGAAAGATGAACTGAGCCTGGACACAAATGAAATTGACTTAATTGATTTTTTTTTTTAATTGCCAAGAGAAGCTCTGAAGGTGTTAGAGCATTAAAAAAGAAAAATTACTTCAGAATGACTTCAGTAGTTAAGAAAGGGCAGTAATACCAGAAGGAAGGAATTAGCTTATTCTACAGGTGTATATTTGTAATCATACATGGAGAAATGGGCTTGGGGATTTTTATATAATACATAGATACTACATTACAGTGCACGCCTTTAAATTGATAGGGTACATTCTTTTAATAATTAAACAGGTGTGTTTTATTTGAATGTGTGAGCCCTCCTGAGTTACCCATAAAAACACTGTGCATTTAACACGTGAAGGGAAACATAGATTGTGAGTATGACAACTGATCAGTGGCAGAGCCAGGGAACTGAAGCTGGGAGTCTTAACTGCTGGTGAAACTGGTTTTCTTTACTCAACCAGTTTGTGATTAAATGGTTCCTGCAAGCAACTGACTGGAAGATAAGAAATTTTGATCTTGGGAACCAGTTTGTCAGATTTTAGTGCTAGCTATGCCTCTGCTTTTAAAGAGACAGGAAGGATCAAACAAGGGACAAACTTCTGTCCTTCCTTTATCCCTGATGTGGCAATGCAGCAGTACAACAGGCTGTTAATTTGAGCCCAATACAAGTACATCTTGCACTTGGAGAGAGGGAGAGATGTCTGTTTCAGGTAGTCTCTCTCTGACAGTGGTCAAACTTGACTCGAGTGTCTGGGTGTCTCGGGCTGATGAAAAGCAAAGTTGTCTTAAAAGCAAAGCTGTAACTAATACTGCACACAGCTGACTGTTGTCCTAGGCTTTCCCTGCCAGACTTCTACAAATCCCATTTTCCAGTTTCCTTTGCAACACTCTCTTTGCTGTGGGAGTGGAGAACTGGTATCAGACTCCTGGAGTTTCTCCTTGATTTGTGCACTGCTGACTGCAAAGTTCCTATAGAAAAATTTACTATTGCTCTGAAATCTGTGTGGAGCTGTTGTCCTTGGCAGCAGAGATGAAATCTTGCTAGTAACTAATGTTTTGAATAAAATTGTCCTCAGACTTTCCGTTTGCACAGTGGCTCACAAACAGGTGGTAGAAAGGTGTGTGAGTTGCCTCAAAGTAATCTGCTAGCTCTGCAGGGTTGCCTGATCTCCTAGAGGTCAATCAAGTGCTGCATGAATGGTGCTCTGGTGACTACACTGTAGTTTTGCCTCATTTGGGGTGGAAAGGAGCATGCTGCTGTTACATATTCTCTGAGCTTGTGTAGTGCTGCCTAGAAACCCTGGTCAGGGACAAGGGACCTGCTTTGCTGTAGAGTCCCAGAAAAAGGAGAATCCCTGCCCCAAACACCTTGCCACCTTGCCTGGTGGGATGCTCAGTTGGTGTGTTGGCAAGAAGCAAACAGAGAATACAGTGAGTGAGACTAGTGGCTGCTTGCCCCCTTGATTCTTTGCTGATGGTTTGCAGCAACCTTGGAATTGGTTTGACAGCCCTCCAGTAGGGACCTGTTAGAGGAATTGTTGAGAATGGGCATTTGATACAAAGGTGTAAGTGCGGAGAGCTCTTAGTTGGGAGGAGGATGCAAACACTCACCTGCCAGGGTTTGTGGGGGATTGTATCTGAAAGAGAAAGTGAAGGTGGTGCTAAGTGTCAGGCTGGGGACAGTAACAAATGGGGGGAGGCTGTGCCTTGGGACCTTTTCCTGTTTATAGGACACGGTCAGCTCCACTGTTTTCCTGTTTCCTGTGAGGTATCCTGTTTGCCTGGGGATTGCCTGTTCAGGGCTGTGATTCTCTGATCGGTAACTGGCAAGATGTTTGCAATCCAAGCATCTTCCTTTTCTGACTCTTACAGTGTGTGGTTTTCTTTACAGAACCCGAAACCCAGCATTTATAACTATTGGGGAATGAAGGCTGGAGGTGTCCAGTAGGACTGGTTCCACCTTTGCGTGGCCAACATGCAGGTGGGAGGTCTTTACATCTTGTTCAGGTGAACTGAAAGGCAAAAGTCTCCCTCCTTGCCCACTCTGAGTTGTCACATCACCTCGGCTCTGCCTGCTGTGGTCTTAGCAGCCACTCTGTGCTACAGTCATCCTTTTGGTGTGGAGAGCTTGGAGCAGGCAGCAGCATCTCTTCCTGCCAGCTCTATAACTTCAGCAGCCTCTGTGCTGGGGTGCATGGAGGGTCAGGAGCTCCCTTTGCACTCCAGATATGTTTCCAGAGTAGAGCTGAACTACTGATCCCTTGATTCTTCCAGCAACAAGGTTCTCATTCTCGTTGCACTACTGGTGCAGTGCTGGTTGTCTGCACTGTGCTGGAGGAACATCAGGATTCTTTTTTTTTTAACCTGTGCTGCAGCTTCCTCCCTAAAAGTAGAGACATTTGTGCAGATCTGGAGAATCTGAAGTGGCCCCAGATGACAGCATTGCTGGTGAGGATTCAGCTCCTTGTGAGCTCTTCTGGTTAAAGCACTGTCAAGGCTAGCTGTGGTGCTGTGGGATTTGTACTGCAGCATGTGCAGTACCAACGCTTGTAACTAAATCTTGACGTTTCCAAATGAAGATATGCGGTGCTGGTGAACAGGACTGTTCTAGGTCTATGTATTTCCCTTCTCTGTGAGCTAGATACAGGCTGTTGGGTGAGCTCAGTGTGAGGAAATGGATATTTAGATCCCTAGAGATGATGCCGTTTGCAGAATACGGTCAGTTTAAAAACATCCAGTAATGTTCTGTCAAGGAGATGAGTATTATGTGGATCAAGTAGTTTCCTGATGCCAGACTGTTAATTAAAACAGGGGGGCTGCAGGGACGTGACTCAGTACTGAATCCATGTCCCAGGATTGTACGTGGGATGCCATCTGTTGAAGAGGAGCCCACTTGCTGCAGCTATTAAAAATGAAAAAAATGGTGGTTTAGTGTAATCTGCTTGCCAAGATGGCAGCCGTAACATTATATGGCTGCAGCATCCAACGTTGCAGCTTGGGTAATTGCTGCTATGCTTTTCAACCTGCATGTAATTTTAGTCAGGAGACAGTGTTCTTCAATTCATCTTGGCTGTTGTGTTACCATCTGTAAAATAGCGGCTGTGTTCAACCTCTGAGGAGGCCTCAGGCTAGTGGGAGGTAAAAGGATCTGTGCCTGCTGGAGGGAAATGGTTTTCTGCTTCCCCTCTACAGGAGAGTGAAGCCATTATTTATGCATGATGTCCAATTAGCAGCAATTGCTGTTTGCTGTTGTCAGTGGGAGTGGCTGTGGCAGGCAGCCAGTAGGTACATGTGGCAATTATACATGCAGTTGTGGTACGTGGCTTGAAAGGGGCTGTAAAAAGTGTAGGATGTTTCATGCGTTACATAGATTGGATTTCCAAGGACTTGGCTCTTTTTGAGGAGCATAATTAGAGATGAGATTTGCAAAATAGCTCTGCTTTCCATTTAAGCATTTCATGCCCAGGTCACAAAGAGCACATCTCCTTCACACACTTGGGAAGCTGAAAGTTAAGCTGTAAACACTTGGCTGTTCCTACAGATCTCCTCTGAGGAGCTGTGATTTTTGAACCATTTGGGAAAAGTTGTCCTTCCCTTGGGAAGAAGTTTGGTGGAAACTTGCTTTGGTGGCCAGGTGATAAAACAAAGAAGGTTTCAGCACTACAGCAGAGTTTAAGAAGATGCCTGAATACCTGTGGTTTTGTGTGGGGGTTTTTTTCTGGTTTTGTTTTTAAAGACTGGAGAGTTGCTTGGGCTGATTTGTTGCATGGCTGGAAGGCCCAGGACAAGCGATAGGCAGCCTCTACAGCCCTGGAGCGATAAGGCAGAGAGCTGCAAGGCAGTAACCTGCTGTACCAGTTTGGAGGTGGCCTGCCTGCCCCTCTCGCTTTTTGGCCTTTGTGTGGTAGTGCCACACCACCTGCTCAGACTGTGGCTGTTAATGAAGGAGGTGATAGCAAAAGGTGTCAGAGCTGTGAATGAGCTGTTCTCTCCCGAGTTGCATCTTAGCTGCATTTAGAAACAGTATAGAGCTGGGCAAGTTTTCTGCCTACTACAGCAGAGCTGGGAGTGGGCAGGAATTGTTTAAGTTAAACACACATTCATATTTTTGCCCCTTTCCCACCTGATGTGGTAGACCTGCCCACGGTGCTGATTATTGCAGCTGGTGAGAGCTGCTTTGCTTTAGAGCCGGTGCACAGTGTATGCAGGAGGCTCCCCCTTGCCCCAAGCCCAGGGCTGGGGTTGCTCAGGCAGATGGCTCTTCTGACCTACCGAGCATGCTACTGTGCCTCTGCGTGGCTGAGGATCAGGAAGAGCTTCTGTCTTCCTCTTCAGACTGAAATCATGGGTCCATCTTTTCGTGCTGCTTGGCATAAACAAACATGTATTTATCTCACGCCTAGTAGGTGGTCCCTTGGGCTGAATGGGCACTCCCAACCTTGTTTGGGTGATGCTATCTTTTGGCAAGTGTGTTTAGATGGGAGGAGCTGTGCTCAGTTTTAGACTGGCTGAAAAGTTAAGTCTTTCCTGATTATCCAGAGCTCCAGGCTCTGGATGCCTGAGATGTTGTGTAATGGAGAAGTCCTCTTGTTGAGCGCTGGCATTTTCACCTTTTGGGTAGTGGCAGGTCACGCCGTGCTTCTGCAGGGTTGGAGGCACAGCTGGCTCTGTGTGTCTGAGCCTCTGCTTCACCTTGAATGGCTGGCGCTGCTCTCTGGCTCTACAAAGCCATAAAGTGCAAAGCAAGGCCCAGGCTGCTTTGTTCAGCCACATATAACCTGACACCCAGGTTGTCATCGTTGTTTTGATTTCTAAGCAGATGCCACGCTGTCAGGAAGAAGCTGGGGGAAATAACATGGGGACTGTGCAGCCGGCTGTACAGAGCTCTTTCCAGCTGCAGTCTGGCAAACAGACTGTCGTTATGGTCAGCATCCCTGGCAGTGGGGTTTCAGGGTGGGCTCAAGGAGAATATTTGCTCCCTCGCTGTGAAAAGGGGACAGCAGCGCTGGTAGAAGAGGAGGTTGTCTGCACCTGCAGAGCCAGAAGAGATAATGGGAAGAGGTGTATTCCCAGGTGTGGGGCAGGGTAGTGATGGGCTTCTCGGACCACAGGTCTGAAATGGATTGCTTTTTTTGGTATATCAGTTTCGTCCTTCCATCTTCCTCTTTGCATTGCAGACTTAGTGCTTTTTAAGAGGAAAGTCTTGGCAGCGACCGGCTGCACTGAGTCCAGTTGCGTATAAATACTTGATTCAGAAAAATCAATTCTGTTGTGTCCATAAGTGCTTTGAGGTGGGTCTGTGAGTTCTGTGGGTCTGTTCATGCCATGTTCATGACATGTCCCTGATTGCTTCCTCGAGACTTTGGTTACAATTGAAGTAATTCCAGTGCACTCTCAGGGCATCCTTGGCTTGTTCTGAAGGTGATAGAGTGCATGAGAGCAGTCTGGCCCATGCGTGTTGGGAAAGATCTTGTAACACATGCCCTAGGCTGCAGACAAGCAGGTGGCCTCATGTATGTTGTGACTCCATGAAAGACTTGGGGAGTCCCAGCCTGATGCAGTTGGTCACGTAGATGTCTTGCTGCTCACCCTCTTCCTGGGGGAATGCTCTGTTTGGGAGATCAAATCAGCCAAAGCCCTGATAACAGAGGGTGAGGTACAAAACCAGTGCCAGTGTGTTTTATTGAACCTCTTCTGTGCCTGGTTCCATCCTCAGGCTGGGCACAATCGCTAATGTTTGGACCTCATAGAACGGTAGTTCTGCATCTGTAACCATGTTTGTCTTTCCACAGCCTGTGGAGGCAACGGATGACGCTTTTTGGGACCAGTTCTGGGCAGACACAGCCACTTCAGTGCAGGATGTCTTTGCCCTTGTACCAGCTGCAGAGATCCGAGCAGTGAGAGAAGAATCACCTTCAAACTTGGCAACTTTGTGCTATAAGGTAAGGGTGGTGCTGTCTTACTCCTTGGTGCTTGCTAGTAGGGGTGTGTTCCGGGATCACTAGTCCTGTGGCTCCCAAGGGAAGGCAGGTACCATATTACTTCCTTGTGCCACATGGTGTGCTTGCTTGTCCCTGTCTCTTCCTGATGGTAGCTCTCAGCCCTTACTCTCCTGGTTTAGCACAGACCACAGCTGGCATTTGCTTACTTGAGAGCTTTTTTCCTCTTGTCCCCTTCCTATGTTTCACTGCCTCTTGGGTCTTGCCTGCTACATAAACTGCTTCCTGCTTAGAAGACTTGTACCAAGGCTGCATATTTGTGATGAGGCTGGTATATCTGATTCCTTGTCTGCATCTAAATGCTCCTCACCACGCATCAGTCTGGCTTCAAGCTGATAGATCCCAGAGGGATATGGAGATTGTCACTGTAAAAGTGCCTGGATGTTCGATGAAAATCATAAGACTTTTTTTCTTTTCTTTTTTTTTTTTTTTTTTTGTGACATCAGAACATCCCTGATGCTGCTTCTGGTGTTGCCACATCCTTGTGTGGATCACAAGGGACATTGACTCACATTTCGTACCCTGCCAGGTTTGGCAAATCATCAAGCTGGTGAGCAACAGCCTGAAACTTACTCTGCCTGGGAAAGCACAGGTGTTAATAATGCTCCTGATCTGAGCTGTGCAGAGTAGCCTTGAATTTGTATATCAGAAACATTTAAAATTGGGAAAATGCCAATTCCAAATGGTTGCTGCCATCCTGTTTTCCTTTCCTGCTCTACAAAATGTGCCTGAGACCTACGGAATCATACTGAAGGTACCTCTGACTGGGAATCATGCCTCAGACAGATACCTGTAGTGGGTACTTGATAAAGAATACAAAAATGAGGAAAAGTAGAACAGTTCTTCCCCAGTGCTGGCTTCTGGCAATCAGCAGCTTGGGAATCAAGAAGGGCTGAGGAGACCTGTACTGACTATATAACCCCTTTGACTCTGTGTTCTTTTTCCCCCCAAACCCAAGACTAAAATATGGGCTGTTCTTCCTACTGGAAACAGATGTGTTGGGATACCTGGTGACTGCAGGGCTGTTTATCCAGGAGCCCTAGATCTTCAGATACCAGGGTCAGAGGAGTCTGCAGACTCCTGCAGTGCTTTTGCCAGGCTGGGGCCCTGACCTGTGCCTTGTGCAGCATGCCGCTGGAGTTGGCAGTGCTGCGTGTTCATGGAGAGTGCAACAGCGTGGCTGAAATGTCATTTGCAGTCATGGCTAGAGACTCAAACTGTAGAGAGTCATAAATGTGCCTGAAAAATAGTTAAGCTTGGTCACAGAGTAGTGTGCAGACAGGCTGAAACTACACAAACAGCATTTAAATACCCATTAAGGCAATGACGCAAGCTAGCAGAATCAGTGACCCAGACAGTCTACTATGAAACTAAGCAGAGACACATGACTTCATGAATTAAAAAGCAGCAAGGTGAATCCTTGGCAGATATTTTGGCTTTCATTTCCCCTTGGGATCAGGGAGTAAGAGCAAGTGGGTGCAACTGCTGGGGGAAGGAGCTGCCTCTTTCTGTCTGTGAGTAAAACCTCTTGCCACTGCATCCTAGGGCTGTGGTTGCTGCCTGGCAAGACCCACATCCTATTCTGAAAAACACAGTGAGTGTCTCCATTGGCAGTTTCGGCAGCAATTGGATGGACTGCAGCTTCTCAGCCCAGAAGCTCTTTCCAGAGCAGCAGTTCTGTTCACAGGGTCGGGGGGGCGGCGGGGAAACCTGGACTATCACCCTCCTCTGCAGCAGGACCTTGACAGGCTCTGCTGGAGGCTGTATCTGTATACTTAATAGTCACAGGCAGCAGCTTTAGCTCTCACCTCCTGAGTCATGAGAGGTCCCTACTGTAATCACAACAGCACATACAGCTCTGTCAGACTTTATGTATTTCTGTGCAATCTTCCTCTGCCAGTGCCTCATGCCATGCAGCAAAGCGCTGCTGCCTTGGCTCTGCCTGCGTCTTGTGTACCTGATGCGGCTGATTAATCTGCTCTGCGCTGTGCCGTGTCATGGAGCAGTGCTGGAAGGAGCCTTCTGGTGCTGTGGCTGTCTGGCTCACATGGCACGACTGTGTGCTGCATGGATTAGCCCTGGTATGTGGGGTCTCTTGCAGTGGCACAGTAGACATTCAGAAAGGTCTGTTTAAGATCATTAACCCTATTTCTGCAGTTTCAAACAGCAACAGCACCTGTGCAATTCAACTGGGAGAAAATGGGCTCTAAGAACTGTTTATAACTTTATGTTAGGGTGTCACCAGCAGGACAGACCTGCCCAGCTCTTGCTATCTTGTGTCCAGGCTAATGCTACCTGCCTTGGTTTTGTTTCCTTCAGGCTGTGGAGAAGCTGGTGCAGGGAGCAGAGAGCGGCTGCCACACAGAGAAGGAGAGGCAAATCGTCTTGAATTGCTGCCGGCTCCTTACCCGTATCCTGCCTTACATCTTCGAGGACCCAGACTGGAGAGGTTTCTTCTGGTCAACTGTCCCTGGGGCTGGCCGAGGAGGGGTCTGTCTCTTGGCACTTATTCTTCTTTCTGGAGGATGAAGGGAAGGCTGCAGCAAGGAGACTCTGTGTACATTTGGGGGCAATTTTTCCAGTTATTTCTATTCAGTCAGAAATTAGGTGTCACCTTCTAAATTCTTTTTCTTCCTTTGATTCTTGCTGTTCTTCCTCTTGCCCTCAACCGCTTTGTTTAGCGCAGGTTGCTGCATCATCTGAATATTTCACTTGGGCGTGTAGCTGTAGGAGAGCACTGGTACGTGAGAGAAGGTTGTCCATTATAACTGAAGGTGTGAATCAAAATGAACACGAGTGCAGTGCTAAAGGCTGTATGACTTCCTTAAACTGAAATGACCTTGTTCCATTAACTAAAGTTCATGTAAGGTTGGAATCAAATAGAACAGGTTGGCATTTCCACTGATTTTACAAGGTCACATTTAAAGCAAACAGTGCCAGAGAAGCACTCAGCATTGTGATTAAATACCCCGCTTATGAGTGGAGTGATACAGGGGCCTGGCCTGATGGGTGAAACCCACAACTGAGTAAGAGTGATTAAAGAATTGGGTACTGTATCTTGCTCTGTCAGTGACATGTATAACCTCCGGGGAGTCTCTGAACCTCCCCACATTTCTCTGTCTGGAGAGCAGGCACAGTAGTGCTCTTCTGTGCCTCAGGACGAAAGTGCTTTAGGATCTCCTGCAAATAGGAGAAAGTGTTGAAAACACAGCTGAGTTAGGCCAGGAATACTTATTTGCCAGCTTGCTCCCTCAGCAGCTGCCTGCTCTGCACACAGAGCCCTCTTCAATGAATTTCTGAATCTGCAGGTCTGCATGGCTGTACTGAAGAGCGTGGTTTCCCCCAAGTGTTAAGTGTATTTCAGTGTCTCTGGCGATGATTATAAAGGGTCAGCAGTGGTTGGTACCTTGCAGCTTTCTCTGTCTCTGCCTGTCACTTCTAATCTGTTTCACCTGAGGCCAATTCAAGGGAAGTTCTGGATAGTGGAAAGGGAAGTCTTTGCTAGCCCTGCTCTGTTATGTGATCTGTGCGATTGGGAGGGTGGTGGTTGTCCATCCTTTCATCCCTGCAGGGGGCCAGGGAGTGCTGGAGAGGCTGAACAATGGAAGAGCTTGTTTTGGGAAGGAACACGTGGGGTGCCTGGTGCTCTGATCCAGCTAGGCTGCTGTTACTACTGTTTTTCCACCTTCTTCAGCACCTAGAAGAGACAGTTTCTCAGCCTTAGAGTGGTGGGGTCACCCCAGGGCAGTCCAGCTCAGTTCATGTGTGCTGGGTTGGGGAGCCCTCCTGCTGGGATGTGCCTGCTGAATGTCAGTGGAGCTGTTGTGGTTCAGTGTGCTCCATCATTTAACCGTGTGCAGAAACAGCTATAAGGCTGGCTGAGCTGCCTGGCAGGGGATAACAAATAAGCCCTGAGATGTTAGGGAAGCAGGGGTCACTACTAATCTAGGGGCAACAGCTTTGCTGTCTGACAGCTGGTTTCTCTCTGGGAACTGAAGGAGTAGATGATGGTATGCCTGGACCATTAGTAAATATCTCTGCAATTATCCTTCGCCTGCTTCATGATGGAGTGATGGATGACAGAGCTCCTGGAGAATGGGTGCCTCCCTCCTGTAAGGGAGTCTGCGTTGTGTACAGATCTGATGGTTTGTTGTATGTCACCCCATTCTGGATGTAGTGGTACCCAGAGCCTATAGGGACTTTTTTCTGGCAGCCAAGGTGATCTTAGCAAAGATCATTATTGGAAAAGAAATCCGCTTGGACTGTAATGCTTGTCATTTTTTTCTCTGACTATGAGTCCAAGTGAAAGCATCTTGCTCTCTGGGCCTCTCCTTACATCCGGGATCTGTTTGACGGTAGTCATCTTGCTGTCACAGAGACAGAAGTCGGAGCCACACAGGCTATTATCTCCGTTGGCTGCCTGTTAACAGAGCCATATGTTGTGCACAGGCTGAGAGAGGCCTGGCTGAGGTAGATAAGCTCCTGCTATTCCTGCTCCATGCCTTTCCCTCCAGCACCAGTGTGTGGTGGGGAAGGCCGCCCATCCAGGATGTTATTTGACAGGCAGGATCTGGCAAGGTTTCCCGTGGCAACAGCTGCAGAAGAGTAGCCATGCATGATTTGAATGATTGCTTTGAATGCTGGAGATGGCAAAATCCTCTCTGCTGTCATGCTTGCTCTGCCATGGCAGGCTGAGGTGGCCCCTTGCACGATGCACGCAGCCTCTCCCATTCTGTTGCCTCCGGTTCTGGGCAAACCACACAGGACTTTGGAGATTTTACACCTTATTGTTGCTGGCTGCCTTCTTCCTATTGCTGTGCACCATCCAAATCACCTCCGTGACTATAAAGCTCTCTTCTCTGTAAATGGTTCCCTTTCCTTTTGTCTTCAGTGAGACAAGCATCTCAGCATGGCAAGCTCCAGTGCTACTCTTCTGTTTCCCTACCATCTCTAGGCCTTTGTCTGCTCAGTTTGGTGACATTAAACAGCTTGTTCCTGCTTAGTCATCACCTTCCAGGGGAGAATTATTTCCTGTACTGAATGGGGTTTGTGTGGTTTTCCCTCTTGTTCCTTTGTAACGTCTTGTTTCCTTGTGTGTTCCTGGGGAGCTATCTTCTCTTGCTGTGTTACACTATTGTTACTGTGTGCTGGTTGTTAACCCTGGGCTGACAATATTCTTCCATGTTTCTTGCTTAGGGAGATGAAGAGGATGAAAATGCCCGGCCATTGGCCGAGTCGTTGCTCCTTGCTGTCGCAGATCTGCTGTTCTGTCCAGATTTCACTGTGCAGAGCCACCGGAGGAGCACGGTGGTAAGTTGAATCATAAGATTATCTGCATAGAGGTAGATTAGCTGCATGGTAGGGGGTACCCTGGAAAACCCCAGCAGCTTTTCTGCAAACCTGCAGGCAGGAAAATAGGGAGTCACTGAGCATGAACCCATAGTCACTAATACTGATCAACATTTTGGGTTCACTCTGTGATGTTTGTGCCTTCCAAAACAGATGTTCTGTGACAGCTGTGTGAGTCTCAGATGGAGTGGCTGGCTCTTATCCCTGCACTACAGCTCACCCCTCAGGAAAAGGTGGTTGTGCTGGCAAACAACTGCTCTTCTGTTGTTGCCAGTGGAGCAGAGACCTTTAGCACCTTGTTCCTTCCACTGGCAATTTCGTGCAGCCCGGGGCAGGAAGCAGTTTGCCTAATTGCAGGTGCTGTGATCTGAATGAGTGGATGGTCTGCTGTGTCCATCTCCTCTCGCTCTTTGTATCGTTGCAGCAAAGACAAATGTGTTCTGATCCTTGTAGTGACCATCCTTACTTCAGAGGAGTTCCCTGAAGCAGGGAGCCCCTACCAGGTGGGCTGAGGACAGATTCTGGTGCATCTCCTTCCCTCCCTCTCTCTCTCCCCCCTCACCAATGACTCTCTGGTGTTTCTAGTAGGTCCAGTCTATAAAAAAAAGTGGGCAGCCCTCCTTTTTGATATAGCTGTGAAGTAAATTAAAAATGAACGTGCTAAACCGTGGTGTATTTGATGGCTGCAAAATTCCCTGAAAAATCTGAGTAATAAGTTGCTTGCTTGAGGTGTCTGAGTAGCAGAAACAGTTGAAATCTGCGACCTGGGAATGAAGGGGCAAGGCTGGAGCAGAGCTACCCATGTGCTGAGACTAAGTGGGAGTGAGGCTGAAACAGATGGACTTGCTGTCTGGTGCTGTCACTTGGCATGGATTGCACAAGTTGTAGTGACAACAGTTTTTCCTGGGAGAGCACCCCTCATCGCCCCTGTGATTTCACCCTTGGCAGCAGCCAGCCTAGCTTTCCAGGGCTCTGGGCAACTTTGAATTAGACACTGAGATTGTGAATGCTTTGTTCCTTGCTGTTAGCTGCCTGTCTACTGCCTCCAGCCTCTGTAGTCTTTGCCTGGTTGTCTTCCCTCTCTGGATCTGGTTTGACCTGCACTCTTGGGCCTGACTGCAGGGTAGGAGCAGAGAGATGAATACAGCCACCTCATGCTCATGGTAGAATGACATGTAGCCCCAGAGATACAGATGGTGGTGGATATTTGCTGAAGCAGAATTGGGTAAAGAGGAAGAGTAAGAACTGGGAGGGAATGGGCAGAGGAGACCTGGGACTGTTTGCCCTCCTACTGAAGTCAGCCCTGGAATTACAGCTAGAAACTGACTCCCTTTGTCATGTGCAGTGCCCGTGTCTCTGTGTTTTAGCATTTACTTGTGAGCTCTTTGAAGGCATCAGCACCTGGTTTTTTAGGCCTGGGGAGCTGCTGTAATGGCAGCTATTAACATGCTGTCTCCTCCTGGTGTTCCTGCTTAGTCACACATGGTAGAAGCAGGTTTGTGGATGTAATCACATTTCTTTCCATGAAGCCTGTGCCTGGCAGGAGATGTTAAAGATTTGATTGTGGAGGGAGGTCTTGGGCACTCCAGTTTCAGCGAGTGTTGTTCTGAGGAGCTTGGTAAGAAACTTGACAGTAGGTGAGCTCTGGCCTATCTGTAGGAAGTGAGTAGCAAGGAAGGAAAAGCTCAGGCTGAGGAGAAAGCTGTGGTTGCTTCCATGTCAGCAGTAGCTGCTGACAGCATGCTGCTTTTGTGGTAGTCGTGGTTAGGGTGGTAAGTGCATCTTGGTTGCCCTCAAGCCCTGCTGAGATCAGTGCCTTTGTGGGAGGGAGGTTATGCAAAGGGAACCCAGAGCAATGAGGAACAGTCCTTTGATCTGCTTTCCCCAAGTGCAGGGAGGAAAAAGGGCAGGTGGTAGAATTTGCTTATTTAAACCCCAGAAGAGAGACAGCCAAAGTGTGCCAAGTGCACTTGATGCAAACATATTCATCTGGACTCTTGCTCCTGGTCATTTTTGGAGGGTCAGCAGGTGATTTTCAATGGCTGCTTGTCTCTGCAAAGCTGTTTTAACTCTGCCTTAACTGACCACGACAAAGAAGGGCAAATTGCTGCAGTTCATATCCTCAGGTTGCAAAGCAAGAGTTTGGGAGTCATGCCAACAACTGTCAAGGGACTGGGAGTGTTCTGGCTAAGGGAAATAACATTTTTTGGAGCCACTTTCTTGCTTTCCCTCTGAAAAGCAAGTTGCAGCCATATCCACTTTTGTTATAAACAAGGGTTAATTTGCTGCTCTCCTGCCTTTGTCGTGCAGCCATTTCGAGTCACCATTATGTGGGTGAGCTCAACATGTGGGCCCTGAGGCAGGGTGGAGGTGTTGAGCAGGGCTGAACCCCTGTGCGGTGAGTTTGATCTGCAAAGGAAGAGCCCTGACCTGAGCTGTGTTTCATGAGATGTGGAGGAAAGGACAGGCGATGGTGATGCATCCAGTAATGAGAACAGAATGTATTTTGGATCCTTTGGCGTTGGGTGACCCTTCCCAGTGGAGGTGGCTAGCACTGCACCTTAGCATGCTCGAGTAATGGTCTTGCTCTGCATGGTCCTCAGTACCTGTTGAAGATGAAAGGCCCTCTGTCAGGGGTGCTCCCGGGGGGGGGCTGGTATGCACTGTCTGAGTGTCTGGATGCTTCTCTGCTGGTTTCTTTGCTACTGCTAGAGATAGGGGCTGAACTGTCTGGGATACCAGTAGTGCTGACAGCTCTGACTCTTGCCTTCTGTGGCCCAACCTCCTATTCTCCCACAGGACACAGCAGAAGATATCCACTCCATTGACAGCTGTGAGTACATCTGGGAGGCAGGAGTGGGCTTTGCTCATTCTCCACAGCCTAACTACATCCACGACTTGAATAGGTAAGAGGGTCTGCAAAGGCAGAATGGAAGGAAACTGGGCTCAGGAGAGAAGGATCTGGGGGAGATAGGCTCTCCTTGCCTCCTCGGGGATCAGATTCCCAGGGAGCTTTCTACTTGCTCCTTTCTGAGCTAACAGGACTGGCAACAATAACAAAAAAACCAGCTGACCTTTTGAATAGCTTTTTGTAGTATGATATGGGAGTCAGAGTGTCTGTGACAGGAACTGGCAAAGCATTGCTGCTTTGAAAATGCCCAGGAGCTCTACTGTATTTCTTTTTCATAAAGCAGCAATTCTGCTGAGCTTTGTGCCAGTGACGTCAGTATTGCTTATGAAATGAAATGGGCTTAGCTCTGTGTGGGGAGGTCTTTCTAGATGGGACTGAGCATTCCTTATGTGTTTGTTGTGGTAAGTGATTGTGCCTCCTGTGCCCAGTTCCTGCTCCTGAATGGCTCCAGGCCTTGGCTTCTTCCCTTCTTTCAGGACAGAGCTGCTTAAGCTGCTGCTGACCTGTTTCTCTGAGGCCATGTATCTGCCTCCCTCCTCAGAGAGCAGCAACGCCAACCCCTGGGTTCAGTTCTTCTGTTCTGCGGAGAACAGGTGAGGGTGTGAAGGGTGGGGGACTGGGTGTTAGGGGAGAAATACCTTCAGATCTCTTCCACGGACTGCGTTGGTAACGGGGGACCATAGGACTTACTCCTCCAACGTCTAGGAGCTTTACCCTTTTTCTTTGTCCCTGTCTTACGTGCTCCCCATTAGCATCTCTGCTTAGTAGGAGTTATTCCTCAGCAGCAAAAGGAGAGGTTGAGCATGGTGCTCACTGGAGTTTGCTGCAGGACTGATCCCTGTCCCCTGGGAAATGGCAGATCCTGTTCCCTGCTGTAGACCCTGTTCCCTCGTGGGGGTGGTGGCGTGGCACTGCAGTGGGTGGCTTGTGGCGTTGGTGGCGGCTGGGTGCTGCCCTCTGGTGACGTCTCCTCTGGGACTTTCAGCTCCTCTGGTGACAGTTGGAAAGACAGTTTTGTCTTTTTAGAGCCTAGAGAGCTTTGAGGTTCTTTCCCCTTTGGATTCCTCTGGGAGGCCACACAGCCTTTTTCACCTCCCCTTCCCTCTCAGCTGTAGTTCAGGAGACTGGAGCATCGGTTCTTGTTTCTGGGCTGCTCAGTCGTGGGCCATTGCCATAGGTTAGAGAGGATGATTGTTTTTTGTCATGACCCCAAACACTTGGAGAGAGATGTATGTCCCTCCCCAAGGCCGAGCCTTTTGCTTCCTGCTTCTGAGAATGTTTTCTCCTCCTCAGACATGCACTTCCACTCTTCACCTCGCTCCTGAACGTCGTCTGTGCCTACGACCCGGTGGGTTATGGGATTCCTTACAATCATCTGCTTTTCTCTGACTACCGTGAGCCGCTGGTGGAGGAGGCAGCCCAGGTGCTGATTGTCACTTTGGACTATGACAGCTCCACCAGCTCAAGTCCCACTGTGGATGGCACAACCACTGGCACAGCCATGGATGATGTGGATGTGAGTGACGCTGGGATCTGTATTTGCTGCTCTCCTGAACTCCCTGTGGTGCTCTTATACCAGCTTGTATTGAATGCTGACCTGTAGGGCCCAGCACCACTCCTCCTTGTAGGCCGTTATCTCTGGTCCAGTCCTGCTTCTTTTCCTATAGGTCACTAAAGAGCTGTATATAACCAAACCACTAGGTTTTGGTCACTGACTTAAATCGGGAGTGTGTAAGTGAAAAGCCCTTGACTTTACTGTTCCCTGAGGTGCGCTCTCTCCTAGCATATAAAACTGCATCATTCAGAGCAGAAAGCTGAAATGGGAGATGTTAGCCAGCGGTTACCCTTTGACTTCCTGAGCATGCCTTGCTGCCAGTAAGTATTTCACTCATTTTCTTTGAATGCAGCCTCCTGGACCAGACAATCTGTTTGTGAATTACCTCTCAAGAATACACCGAGAGGAGGTAACGTACTCCTGTCCTGAACTTTTTTCCTGCCTGATTTCATGCTGATTGATTGTGTTAGTCCTTGGCCCACCACAGTCTCTTTCCTGGTCCGTTGGCAGGATTTCCAGTTCATCCTGAAAGGAGTGGCTCGCTTGTTATCAAACCCGCTGGTCCAGACCTACCTGCCAAACTCTGCCAAGAAGATCCAGTTCCATCAGGAACTCCTTGTCCTCTTCTGGAAACTCTGTGACTTCAACAAGGTGTGGATCTGCTTCTTTTTGAGCTTTGCCCCACCCTGCCCGTTGCCCAGAGCTTGGAGTGGCTCTGGCTGGACTGAGCCCCGGTGAAGGGATGTGGGCAGGTAGTTAGCAATGATGCTGTGGTACTCTGGTCAGCAGCACTGCTCCTTGCTGCATGGGCTGGGGAGGGGTCTGGCTGTAGGGGCAGCGTGGGAGGGAGGCTGCAGCTCCTGAGGGTCAGGGTTTGAGGCAAATGCTGGAGCAGGTATTATAATAACTCTGCAAATAACACTGGAGTTGAAGAGCTGGTGCATACTCTAGTCTTTCTAACATTCTTGAGAGACTTAATTGGCTGGAGGCTGTCTGTCCTGAGTTCTGCAGATGGGAGATAAACACAAATATGCTTGTGATTGTCTGAAATACTCTCATTTCTTCCAGAAATTCCTCTTCTTTGTGCTGAAGAGCAGTGATGTTCTGGACATCCTTGTCCCAATCTTGTATTTTCTCAATGATGCCAGAGCAGACCAGTGTAAGTAGGTTATTTTCAATATTTGGGATGATCTGGGCTTGACAGTTGAGCTAGAATGCTTTTAAGATGCTTCCTTCCTACCACTTAGCTGCAATAGCATCTTGAGTGCGTGTTTGTGGCATTCTACAGGCATGGAGTGGTTCAGTTAGCTGGGGTTTAATGTTTGTAGCATATGAAAAGCAGGACATGATCACAACACAGGGAAGGGAGATCCTTAGCATGTGTGAACTCGTTTTGAGTCCTTACGTTGAAAACTGTGTCCCTGATCCCATGGAGTGGGAGAAATGAGCATTGTCCTCTTGCCTTAGGAGTAAATTGGGCATAACTCCATCACTGCATAGTAGAAAGTAGTCAGACCTTTCCTACTGTGGTGATGGGTGTGCATCAAGAACATAATGAAAAGTGTGATCTGTCCACGATTTAACGTTGTACTGGGCCCACAGATGTGCTTGGGAAGGATACTGGTACTGGCAACAGAGGGAGCTCTCTGTGGGTGTCATGGTTTAACGCCAGGTGGCAACTAAGTACTACACAGCTACTCACTCGCTCACCCTGTGCCCAAAGGGGGTGGGGAGGAGAACTGGGGGAAAAGGTACAACTCGAGGGTTGAGATAAGAACCATTTAATAACTGAAACAAAATAATAACCATTGTAACGAAAAGAGGAATGAAGGGGAGAGGAATAAAATCCAAAGAGAAAGGAAATAAAAAAAATGTGCAATACAGTTCTTACCACCCACTGACTGATGCCTAGCCGGTCCCTGAGCAGTGATCGGCAGGCCCTGGCTAATTCCCCTTGGTTTATATACTGAACATGACGTTCTGTGGTATGGAATATCTGTTCGGTTAGGTCGAGTCAAGTGTCCTGGCTGTGTCCCCTCCTAATTTCTTGTGCCCCTCCAGCTTTCTCACTGGCAGGGCCTAAGAAACTGAAAAGTCCTTGACTTGGTATGAGCATTACTTAGCACACTGATGTTTTTAGTTGTTGCTATCAACGTTATTCTCCTACTAAATCCAAAACACAGCATTGTACCAGCTACTGATAAGAAAATGAACTCTATCCCAGCTAAAACAAGGTAGCGGGATGTCCTTTATCAGGATGTTCTGGTCTGTGCATTTTTTCTTTTGGTCCCATAGTGTTCCTTCTCTCTCCTTGACTGCCCTTCTGTCTTCAGGAGCCCACCAGCCTCACTGTGATGTGTGAGGTTTTTTGTGGGTTTTGTTGTTGTCTTGTTTTTTTTTTTCCTGCAGCGCGAGTGGGCTTGATGCACATTGGGGTCTTTATCCTCCTGCTTCTCAGTGGGGAGCGTAACTTTGGGGTTCGACTCAACAAGCCGTATTCTGTACGAGTGCCTATGGACATCCCTGTCTTCACGGGGACACATGCAGATCTACTCATCATAGTGAGTATAGCTCCAGCAGTTCTTTTCTGTCTCTCCTAACTGTTTCATACCTCCACAAATAATTGTCCTCCTTCAATATACTTGTCCTTCCTACTCAGCCCCACTGAGTAGCCAGAAAGTGCATGGGATGCATCCAAGCACCGGTGGGGTCTTTGTACACTGTTAACATGAGGTGATGTGTCTGGTAGGGCGCGTGTGTATGAGATGCAATTCCATCTACATGAGGTGATCCTAAATAACAGGATCCTGGATGATGCTGGACTGGTGTCTAAAGGACTCTGGGACTGGCTTGAGTGGGATGGGTGCATGGCCTCTATCAGACTTGATTGCAGGTGGGGAAGGCAGGAGGTCTGACTGCATTGCTGGCTCTGTCCCAGGTAACCAGAACTGTGTGGGACACTTCTGTCAGAATGGGAGCAACAGTGATACCAAGCTCAACCCTTCAGCTTTGGGTTGCTGCAAGGTTTCATTCACCTTTCGGTCTGTAGTGCCGAGGGCCACGATGCTGCCTACAAACAGCTGTGTGTTTTGCAGTACCAGCCTCAGGTGGTACCCTCCTGTCATGTTAGTGCTAGTTTACCAGAGAAGAATCTCTCAGCAGCTTCTGATAAACCTCCAAATGGAGATTCCCATTAGAAGGAGTAGGAAGAAATGTGCCCACCAGAACTATTCTTGACACTGTGTTTTGCTGTTACATTCCATTAATCTTGGACCATCCCTGTATTTTCATTATGCTGCAGGCTTTCTCTACAGGCATGCCAGTTAGAGGTGGGAAGGCCAAGACTGGGAATGTCTGAACTGGTTGTGAGGCAGTTGAATCTTCCTGTGTCTGAGGGTATAGCTAAGAAAAATAGGACAAACATTTGAATTGAAGTTTGCACTAAAATCAAATGTGAAATGATTAGTTTTGTGGCATTTCAAGCAGCTATCATTAGGGTTCAGAGTCAAAATCAATGGAGGTGAAGATGTTTCTTATTTCTTGGCGGTTTATTTTTGTCTCAGGTTGCCTGTGCGTTTTGGAACAGCTCACAGTCAGTTTCTGTTTGTAGTGTTGTAGAACCCTAATCATGTCCCCAAAGGATTCCTTGTAAATGAAAGCTTGTACTCCTGGAGCTCAACTCTGCAGTGAGAGCAGCCTTCCCCACCTGTGTAATTGTGGAGTGTGCAGGGCCCTGCCTAGGAAGGAATGGTGTCAGGAAGCGATTACTGTGGGGGTGGCACTGGTTTTGGTTGAGAGGGTGCTTTCAGTACGGTACTACCTTGCTCAAGAACTCCTTCCTTACCGTAGGTCTTTCACAAGATCATAACTAGCGGGCACCAGCGGCTGCAGCCTCTCTTTGACTGCCTGCTCACCATCGTTGTGAACGGTAAGCACTGTGCATGGTGTGGAATCACAGCCCACAGAGGCGACAGCTCTGGCTGCTCTTGCTCCCCTCTCCCTGCGCTCCTACTTGTGCCCCTTAAGACGGACCAGTGTCAGTGGCTGCTGCTGGAAACTGATCCTTTCGAGTCTGGAGCTGGAGGTGCCAGCTGCAGATCAGACCTGCCTGCGGGGTTATTGCCTGGGCTCAGTCAGGTGGGGCAGAGGGTGGGATGGCAGAGTCCCTAGAGCCCCTCTGGGGTGGCAGAAGGGCATTTGCCAGAAGGCCCGCTGAGGGTGGTTGGTAGTGCTGTTCCTTTCCAGCAGGGAGTGCCACCTTCCCGCAGTGGTGTCCCTTGGGCTTAGTGAGTGTCCAGGTGGCTCCAGTTGTGTGAGCTTTTCAGGAGGCACACCAGAGATGATGTTACTAGTATAAAACTACGCAAGACTCTCCAAAGGCAGAAATGCCTGCTTTTACTAGGCAATTTCTCAGTTTCACTTTTATATTTGGAAGTGTTTCTGGGGGACCCTGTTGGGCTTATCTATTCCATGAGGCTTTCCCAGAGGTGCAGGGTGAGAAGGTGGTAAGAGCAACATTTTTAGTGGTGTACTTATGTGAATAAATAAACCTTGGTTCTTTCTTCAGTTCTAATTTCTTTTACTTCCACAGTGTCTCCGTACCTGAAATCTCTCTCCATGGTGGCTGCTAACAAGCTACTGCATCTCCTGGAGGCTTTTTCCACCACCTGGTTCCTGTTCTCCGCTGTCCAGAATCACCATCTTGTTTTCTTCTTGCTGGAAGTTTTCAACAACATAATTCAGTACCAGTTTGATGGTAAGAGACTGCTGTATTTATTTGGTTTGCATTTGTTTAGTCCAAGAGAACATGAGATGAAAGTTCAGATGAGAGAAGGGGAGAAGTGTAGAAATAAGTTACGTGGAGACTTGCCGAAGATCGACAGGTTAGTAGGTAATCAGTGTTGGCTCCTGACCCAGACAGATTGGGTTAGAGCAAAATGAGATGGCAGCTAATTAGCATAGCCTCAGCCTTCTGCAGACCAAAAGATGAGGTGGGCAGAGGAGAAGAAGTAAGGAAAGTGTGTGTAACGCTGAAGTTGTGCCTGGCTGGATGCTGCTGTGAAACGGCTCATGTTGCTCAGCAATGTAGGTGGGAGGACAGAAGAATTTCCATCTCATTAAGTGTTTAAAAGTGCCTCCCAATTCTGCTGTGGCAGGTCACTGGAGCTGAAGACCAAACAGCCTCATCCAAACCAAGTTTGGCACTTGCTGCCTTTCTGGGAAATGCCTTATGCTTTCCCTCTTAAAAGCATGATAGTCTTTTAGTCTTTTACCTTTAAGGGGCTCAAAGGCCCCTTAACCCGCTCAAAACTTACTTGCTTTAAAAGTGCAAATCGGGAGTGGCCATTCTGCTTCCCTAATGGAAACCTTGCAAGTGGTGGTTGCCAGATCCTCAACCAGCCTTTGTGGCTGTGACCTTGTGTTTTATGTTAGAGGATGGTTTAATTCTGTTCTCTGCCACCTTGCAGACAGTAAGAATTCGGACGTTTTGGCTCTGGTATTTCAAGCCTGTTTCTCCTCAAATGGAATGCCTCCAGTTTGTTTTGTGAAGTCTTTTGGAGATGGAGAAATGTTGAATCTTGGCTAACAACCTTTTCTTCCATATAGGTGCTAGTATGTGGTTTAAACTGTTCTTTTTCTTCTCCGTTGTTTGAATGTCAGTTTCTAAGCCGTTTCTTGTCGGCCTTCTAGCCTAGGAAGGATTTCACTGAATGTCCTGCACTGCTTTGTAATGGATAAGACTATATCGTTCTGCTCTTTTTTTCTTGTGCCATTGCCTTTATGGGTGGAAGCATGGTTCTCTGAGCTCGTGGGGTCTCCACAGTCACGCTTCGTGTGCCCAGTGAGCTGTGCTGTATTGACAGAGCTCTTTGAGTCTTTTCTCCTCATTTTGTTGCTGTGATTCCCAGGGAACTCAAACTTGGTCTACGCTGTTATCCGCAAGCGGAATGTATTTCACCAGCTCGCCAACTTACCCACAGACTCGCAGTCCATCCAGAAAGGTCTGCAGCGCAAGAAGAAAACTCCTGAGCCTATTTCTCGCACTAACTCCCAGGATGGGGTCTCCATGGAAGGGTCACGTCCTGCTGCCCCTGCTGAACCAGGGACACTAAAGACAAGTTTGGTGGCTACACCAGGTGAGCTTTAGTTTACCTTTGTAACAGGAGAGAGGTTTGTTTTCTCTGTGAGATACTGTGTGGACTCACCCTTTCACTGGGTGTGGAAGAGATTAAGAGTTTACATCTCCAAATGACTTACTGCCTTTCAGTCTCAGTTTCAGATCAGTTTGCCCAAGCTGATCACAAGTTGAAGTAAACTGTCTTGAGTTTCTCTTGTCTCAGGCTTAGTGTCCACATGGCCATTTGTCCTAATCGTGATGTTTTGCCTCAGTTTAATTATATCAGTGTGAACCTGTGTTTCTCTTGCACCAGGGAGTGTTTTCCTAGAGGCAAACAAACTCCTTTGGGGTGGTGAAATCAAGGCTAGATCTTGCTTTACCTGTTGAAAGGAGAGAGTTTCAGATGTCAGCAGAGGTATAGGGTGTCTCTGCATGGTAGGGCAGAGAAGAATCCCCTGCTTTTGAGAGTATTTAAATCACTTGTGGTTTTGAGGTGTTTTTGTTTCTTGCCCCTTTTGAACACAGGCATTGACAAGCTCACGGAGAAGTCACAGGTGTCGGAGGATGGGACCATGCGTTCACTGGAGCCTGAGCCTTCACAGCTTCCACTAGAGGGTACCCCACCCTCAGCTGTCAGTGATGGGGAGCCCTGGAGTGGGGTAAGGGCAGATACTCTGGTGTGTAGGGAAGGTCTAGGTTGTGAAATGAACCAAAAGGGGGACTTAGAAGGAGAGACCTGGTTGGGCCACTGAAGAAAGGCATCATATTAGAGGCAGTATGCCCACATGCACTGCACTGGAAAACACCATGGTTCAGAAGTACTCTTGCATCATCTTGGGTGTTTCATGTTTGTGCTAGTGACACAAGAGCTAGGACAGTAAAGGAGTGAGCTTTCTCCACGGTGGAAGCAACTGAGCAGCAAGTGCATAATTGCAAAGGGATGTGTTCCTGATCTGGAGGCTTTCAACTGGGGTTCTGACTGCTGCTGCTTTTTCCTCGCCCTTCTTTCTGGGATGGAAAGCTCTACCAGAATCTTCTGGCTGGCTGGTGTTGTGAACAGTGCCCTCAGAGTGGTGGCTGCTTGGCCATGTAGACAAGATGGAGGCTTTGTGGTCTGTGAATCAAGGCTGTGCTGATCTCCTAGGCTCTGGTGGCAATGTCAGCCTTCTGATATTTGCTAATTTTCCTCATCAAGAGCTATTAAACTGCTCTCTTCGAGTTTCAGCGGAGCAGTAGTCTTTTATTCCTCTCTGTCAACTCCTCAGTTCATGTCCTTTCCTGGCCAGTATCAAAAACCTCTAGGCTGTCTTGTAGGAAATTGAGGGCTGCCCTGCATGTCCTCTCCTCCTTCAGCAAGTCCACATTTATACACCTAGTGCTACCTCACGCTCTACCTGAGCATTTGATGTCCGGTGAGTTTCAGTGAGAACGTTGCATCCACTTGCACATGGGAGGCATGGCTGCCCTGTGGTGGAAGGCATAACTTTCCCAGCTTTTCACCTCTCAGTTTTCTCTGGGATGGCCAAATTGATGCACCAGCTCTCACTGGGTGCAGAGCAAACTGGGCAGGAGGAGATGAGCTGGGCTGGGGATGGTGCATTTTATCGTGGGCTGCTATGGACCAGTGGTGCTACAAGAATCTTCTGGTCTGTTTTGCTGTCGAGATGCTTTTGGCTGGGACAGTACTGTAGAATCAGGGTCCCAAGAGGGGGTGTTTGCAAAGGCACTGCAATCTAGCAGAGCAGGCTGAAGACTCCTACATTCTACCCTTATGTCCTGATCCGTTCTGCTTGCGTGTGAGCACATGTGGGCCTTTAGTCTCAGACAGACAGTTGCCCAGTAGCTGCCCTGCCTGGCTCCAGCAGTGCTGTTTACATATCTGAACATTTGTGGGCTGGTGGCCAAGAAGGAACCAGGAGGTGGAGGGCAGTGAAGCAGCGGGTGTGGGACATGCTCTGGGGAGAATCATCACTCCTGTTACATGGCACTTCAGGTAGCACACCTGTCTCCAGGGGCTGTGGTGTTTCATACTATCTGAACATTGTCTTTGTTCTGTGCTCCAACATGTGTCCAACCTACTGAGCTGAGATAAATTAATAAGAGATGCTGGATAAAACTTTAGGATACCCACCCTTACGACTGATGTAATTTCCTTCCTTTATCTGTTGAAATGTTCTCCCCTTATCAGTCATAAACGTTTCAAAAGTGTCTCATAAAATGTTCAACAGTCTCCGCATTTCAGTGTAATTCCATTGTACCTTTCATAAACGTGTCAGCTGGCTGCCAGCATTTGGATGGCAGCTGTGAAGGGGGCAAGGGCTGTGGGAGAGTGAGGAGAAAAGAGGAAGAGGGTGGGGTCATCTGAAGGAAGTCAGAGTTCTTTATGTTTTTATGAATTTTATTTTTAGAAGCTTGATGAGGACACGGCACTGAAGCAGAACAGGCTGAACGATAAGGTTGTACCTGCAAACATAGCAAAATAATATTGCTGTTCAGATTTTTAATGAACTGGAATGAACGGAATTCCCAAATATCCCAGAGCCAGTTTTACTTACCCTTCCTGGCCTTTCCTGGTACCAGATGAAGGCCCCCGGTCAGCAAGATGTCTTGAGCACACAATTATGTTGTCATTAAGTGAGATCTTGGCTGAGAACTTGCAGAAGGAAGATTTTTCTTCTTCCAGCAGCCCATGAAACATAATCACGGGTCATTACATCACTGTGTCCAGCAGCTGGCTTGAGCTGTTCCCCAGTCAGAAAAGTACTGGTATAGCACTGTCAGCTTCCAGTGGATTGCAGCACAGCTCTGCCCCGAGCCTGCTGTTTCTAGTTGCGAAGGTGACGTGTGAATGAAGCCATGGATGCAGAGGTGCAGGGTGGCTGCTGGAAGGAAGTGCTCTTCCCATTTGTTTCGTAGAAAAGTCAGCTCTAGGCTGTAGTAATGAATGGTCAGGGTGCATTGCAAAATCCATTTTTACCTTGGGCAGAGATTGATAGTGATTTTAAAGGGTTATTTCTTTCCTTCCCGCCATGAATATGGAAAGCCAGGATGCTGCTAGTGTCTTCTGTATAAGAGAAATGAAAACAGAGTGATGGTGAGAATAATAAGAGAGAATTGGGCATTTGACTTTTGACCAGAGCTTTTAAAAAAGTGTCTAGTGATGGTGTTTGTGTTTGAGGGTTTGAGTGTGTTATTCCTGAAGGGGAAGGGATTGTTAGGTAAGAGTTTCTGAGACCCCACCCTTGGAAAAAATCTGTTTTAAGATATTCTAGGATGGACACCAAAATTCCTAGAGATAGTACACAGAGGTCTGAAAAGCCTTTAGCTGTTTAATCGCCATATTAAAAGAAAGCAGCATGCCTAAACAGTCTTTTTATCGGTCCCATTTTAACTCTCCTGCTGTGGATTGTTCCAACAGTGTGTCAGTAGTGGTGACTGGAGTTGTGACCTTGCTGCGTGGTCCTACAGCTTAACTCCATCAAATATTGCTAATCACTGAGTCGAAGCATGTGGTTTCAGTGAATGAATGTCTGGTGGGTTTGATCTGTTCTAGGGACAGGCTGAGCTGTCTTTCCCAGCAATGCTCTGGAAAAGCTGCAGGGAGAGTCAGCAGAAAATGAGTTGTATTTCTTGTTCTTGTGTGATTTGCTTTTGTTTTTGGTTTTTTGTCATGTTTTTTAAAAATAATATTTATTGATAGGAGGCATCACATCCCCGACGGGATCGAAGGCGTCTCTCTAGTGCATCCTCCAGTGGACAGTGGGCCCCAACTCCTGACTGGGTAAGAGAATCTGGACAGAGAAAATAAGTAATGAGGCAAAGAGTTGTGGCAGAAATGCCACACACACCTTTCCTGTGCCAGCAGAGACTCCCGTAGAGGAGCATTTCCTCATGGGAAATGTATTTGACGTATGGTCAAAGCTCCAGAAACTTACTGCCATCTGCGAAGAAGTATTTTGTTTTACCTGTTTTAAACCAATGCCCTGCTAGCTTCATTGAGTGGCTCATAATTCTAGTGCTCCAGGATTTATTGTGTTGCTGTTGTGCACTCAGATCCTCCACCACCTTTTGTGACACTTTATAAACCTCGTTTGTTGTAGATATAGTGGAGATAATTGTAGAAAAACTCCTAAGGCCCTGTGGGCTTTTTGACTTACAGGTGATGTCTTGGAAGTCGAAGCTTCCTCTGCAGACAATCATGCGGCTCTTACAGGTGCTGGTCCCTCAGGTGGAGAAGATCTGCATTGACAAGTACGTACATTTGCGGAGGGAAAGGGCTGTGCAGTGTGTGAAGAGTTCTGTGAGGTTGGCAGAGTTTGAATTGGGAGGGCCTGCAGGCGAAACCTTGTAAAGTATAATTGAAAGCGCCACAGTCTCAGCAGAGGTGATGTTACTTTCCTTGCCAAGCTTCTTGTTTGTCTGATCCCTTCTCCACTCTTTTTACAGTGGAGAGTACATGTGTTCTTGGTGGCTGTGGTTGCCAGCTCTGTGTCTGTTTTAGACTGGTACTTTGTGCTGCAGCAGTTTTGGGGGTGACTGTGTGACATGCTAAGGATGTTCCTGATCTGTCTCTTTGCAGGGGTCTCACTGATGAATCGGAGATCCTCAAGTTCTTGCAGCATGGCACACTGGTGGGGCTGCTACCTGTACCTCACCCCATCCTCATTCGCAAGTACCAGGCTAACTCGGGCACTGCCATGTGGTTCCGGACCTACATGTGGGGAGTTATTTACTTGAGGTAAACCAGCTGGGTGTGATCTTACTTGGTCTTTTCCAGACTTTGCAGGGGGTGGCTGTAGAGAGAATTGCATGCACTTGGCCAGCTCTGGGTTGTGTCATATTTACAGGATAGAAAGATGGTGTTCCCTTGGAAAAGACTAGGATGAATCAGCTGCTCCAAAACTTCGAGCAGGTGACGTGAAGGGAGTTATTCTGGGAGTACTGCTTGTTTGGGAACTGGCAGCAGCAGGGAATAGAAAAGCTGCCTAGAGGGGATGGTGCAGGGATTTCATGCAAAGCTGTGGCTTTGTGGGTTGTTGTAGGTACTGTCATCTCTTTAATGTGCATAGTCTCTCAGCTAGTGATTTCCTCTTTTGCAAAGTTGAAGTTGTTCTGTGTAGTCAGCTCCTGTAATCTTGGCTGGGAGATCAGAGTTCTGTGTACCTGGCCACAGAAAGTAAAGTGGCTCTTGTCTTTCTCTCTCAGGAATGTGGATCCTCCTATCTGGTATGACACAGATGTGAAGCTGTTTGAAATTCAACGGGTCTAAGAGAGCACTTACCTCTACTGAGAGAAATACACTGGATCTAAGGACTGCTGTGTGCTGCTTCATCACAGCTATTCCTGCATTTCACATCCAGCTGAGAGACCAAAAGGACAATCACTTCATTTACCTCCCTGTCATTTAAAGCTTTAATTGGGACCTGCTTGGACATCCCTCCCCCAGCTCACTTCTTTTCCCTTACCCTTCACCATGAACCTTGAGTGAAAGATGTCTAAGGGATTGTCCATTGTTGTGGTTGCACTAGAAATCAGACTGTCCTTAGCTCTTCTGTTACTCTTTTGCTCCTGGATGTGGTTTGGAAACCAATCTGACCCTGTCCTTGCCCTGGTCAGAGTCAACATTGAATTGAAAAGATCTAGCTGTAAATTGAGTGCAAGGGAGAAGCTGCTATTCCTGCAGGAGATGGGGTTTGGAAACTGCAGTTACTTTCCTGTGGCTCCATAAAGTTTCCAGGGCATCCCTTCTGGCTGCAGGTGTCTCCCTGGTGTCTCAGTTGCATATTGGTAGGGAAGTCTTTCCCATCCAAATGATGGGAGAAGGTGCTGAAGGAAAAATTGGTGTCTCGGTTCTGACTCCCTCTACTCCTTTCCTGGAAAGCTGCTTAAGAAGTTTTGTAGTAGCCGGTGCTTTAGTGTGGCATGAGAAGCTTTTCCTTGGCTTCCAGGCCCAGCAGCTTGTCCTTCATGGTGGGCTGTTGCAGTGCGGTGTGTGTCACTTCGGAAAGCCCTGCTTACGCCACGTGAGCGCACAGGGAGGAAGGGACTGGCTTAGTGAGAACAAGGAGAAGAGACGTGACTGTTAAAAGTCTTCTCCCGTTGACTGAAAGGACAGTGTCACTTGGGTTTGAAAGGAACCATATCCTTCTGTCTTTGCCTGGCAGGCTGATGCAGTGCAGGGAGTGGAAGGGTCTTTTGCACACTACTGTCTAAGGCAGGGGATTGAGGGAGGCACTCAGGGAAGCTGGAGGAATTTGGAAGTTGTAGGAGGAAGAGCATGTCCATGTCAGTAGGGAGTGGAGAGTGCTGAGGCAAAGTTCAGTTCTTCAGAGCATTTTGCTAGCGACTAAGCAGATCTTGAATGTATTGGGTCCCAAGCATGTGCAGTCTAGGAATCCGGAATTAAATTGGTGGGAGACCCGCTGTTGCTGGCTTGGTTCAGCAGCCTGGGGTTGCACATTGGTAGGCAGACACATCTTGGGGTTTGAGTCAAATTTTATATTATGCTGGGAGGAGCTGCTGTCTTAGACCCGTGTGGTCTGCAGGCAATGAAATGTGAGGGGTCCTGTCATGAACTGAGACCTTTCCCTCTCCACCAAAGTTTAGTCCTTGGTGCTCTGATGTTCAGGCTCCTGGGAGGATCACTGGCTGTGAGCTGCTTGCCACAGCTTAGAACCAGTGACATCTCCATGGAAACTGGTCCTCACACCTTAAAGTAGGGGGACAGGTGTGGCACACACTTCTGTGTCTTGTAACCCTTGCCTAAATTTTGAAGCTAGAGTGATAGCAACATGACCATCCTCTCCTAGAGAGTGCTGCTCTAGTGTACTGCTGGCTCCTGCTGGCTTATAGTAGGTGGTTTCCTCCTTAGTGGACTGTAGTCCCAGGCCAGTAGAAAGCTGAAATAAAACCTGAATGGTTTTCTGAAGGATAGGAAATGTATGAAAGAGAGAGAAGTTACTCCCCCCCCCACCTCCCATCTCCAACCCACTTTGCCATCTAGCACTACTCCCATCCTGACCCCATCTCTGCTCAGATGTGAACAGGGTGAGGTCTCTGTTTTACTTGGAATCTCTCATATGTAAGAATGTGACTTGGTGGGGCCAGCCTCTGATTGTATGGCACTTGCAGCTCCCAGCTGGAACGGGGCATCCTGTGTCCCACGTGCTTGCCTCTTGCCTCCCGTGGATCTGCTGGTTCTCACAATCTCTTCTGTCCTCTCTTTTCTGCTTTGTTTCTTTGTGAGTTCCTCTGGAAACCTTTTTGTTTGTTTCTTGGTGTTTGGAGTCTGATCTTTGTTCTGTGGAAATCAACTTGCACTGTAAACTATTTGCTTACTTACAGAGAGAAAGATAAAGATTATCTGAAACATGTAGTTGGTTGCTTACTTTTTCCCAGAGAGAGGTTTATAATCTTGTTTGTCTTATGCTGGGGTGTTTTGTGCTACTAGGAGACCATGTGCTGGCTTCTTGTGCAGTCTGGATTTTTGCTTTTTGTAATCAGAAATGAAGATAAGACTCCTGAAAATGAACCTGAACTTTGTGGTTTGGGCCACTTCATCATCAAAGGGAGCTGCCTCAAAGGGTACAAAAAAGGAACTAGATCAAACAGGATCAAGTTTCCTGACTTTGGACTGTGCGCTAAAACCTTTATGCATTTGAGACCTGTGAAACGGGCACCCTGGGCCTGGGAGGGCTCTGGAAGTGCTTGTGGGTGGCAGATGACAAAAAATGGTGGAGCAGGTTAAGAGTCACGTCATGGCTGTGTTGGATCCAGGAGTCACAGCTAGCTCGCTTCTCGCTAGGCTTTCAGATGACTGTGCCTAGCCCCGCTGTCAGCCTTGGAAAGGAGCTGAAGGCAGTTTTAATTGCATGCAAACTGTGTGTTCATGGTTTTAGCCCTCCTGGGCGTAGACACAAATCAGTCCAGAGGTAGAACCTGCTTAAGTGAAAGGGCTGAAACCTTGGACCCTACACTTCTCTTTGGCCTGGAAGAGTGCTTTTGCTGTTGCCTGTTGTGGGATTTCTTACCTTCTGCTGTGTTAGAACTGGGTTGTGTTAGGAAAGGACATAGAGGACCTTGACCACTTACCTGATCTAGGGTGTCTGCGGGTAAGAGTTGGAGCTGGTGGGCTTCATTCTTGTTTTCTGCTGATCACGTGTTCAGGTAGTCCATCTGATTGCCAGCAAGAAATCACAAACCAACTTCTTTTTCAGCCCATACTTGTACATAGTACCTGCAGGACTCAGTATTTATATTTCAGTGGGAGACCTCCAAAGTAATTTTCTCAGTGGAGGCTCAGTAACATAAACAGTTTTATCTGTTACACTGCAGATAAAATCCAGGACATAGGTTTGCCCATGAAGTACATCATTGCTTGCCTCCAGACTGTCAGTAACTGGGAAGAAGGTTTGAGATCATGTTTATCATTTGAAAGGGCCAGGCCTTGGCATCTATCTCCTGTAGATCCCTTGGTACAAATGGTGACATGAGAATAATAATTAACTTTATTGAAGCCTAATTTATCCAGCTGTTATTTCTCATGACATATTTCTGTTGACACAGGCCTAAGGAAAAACACTTATTGGGCAAAGTTCATGCTCGTGCGATCATTCTCACTTATAGTTTCACAGAAAGGTGGTAGCGTTGCCTGAGTGCTGAATCCGGAGGGGAGTGGGATATGCGGGGTCAGGAGTTCCTGGCTCTCATCACTGTTACTGTCTTAGAGATTTTGCTTTTCTAGGGGATCACAAAAAAACCACCCCTAAATAGGCCCTGATCCTAAACCCACACTGCTTCTGAGATTGTTTTATAGAGAAAAGAAATAATAACATGGGTGGGTTTTGTACCGTGCCACTTTGGCCATGGTTAAGAGTCATGAAAGATTTTGATTGATAGTAAAACAGGGCCTGCCCTTTCAATCTCATATAACCTCTGAATGCAAGAATGGTCAGTGTCAGTTGACATTGAGTCTGGTCTCAGAGTGCAGGGCGGACCCAGAGATTTCACAAGATACATGTGAGATTTCAATCTCTTTATTTCCATTCATCAGGCTCTGTTTTTGGGACCCATAGTCGCAAGCCCCCTTGCTCTCCCGTGTGCTTTCAAAGCAAGTGTCTCCTATGGAAAGGTACTAATGGGTCTTTGATCAGGCACCGTGCTGTGCAGGTGTGTTCCTGATGCACAGTGCACCTTGCAAAATGTTTGTGGATGTGCAAAGCAGCAGGGAGGATTGGAGTGTTGGGGTAGGGAGGGATCCGCAGTGGATTTGGCAGTAGCTCTTTCCTGAACGAGCTCTGCGTGCAAGGGTGAGGCCTTTGCTAGTGCACGCTGGTAATAACATCGTGCACGGGTAGCATCAAGTAAAGATTGGCCATAGTATTTCTCTAGTGTTTCTCACTTGGGGCTCTGTGAGTGCCTGTGAGGAAAAATAGTGTTTATTGTCGGTTAAGGCAAGATAATGCCTTATATCTATCTAGTTTTGATAGTGGGGAAATCCGCACTGAACTGGTGCGGGTCCAAAGACCTGTCATGCCCTTCGGTACTGAGAGCTGCAAGAGCTGGGCACTAAATGGGGCTGGGTCCTGTGGGACTCGCACAAGTTGGTGTGCCAGATGTCAGCACCAGGAGCAAACAGAAATAGTTCCTGTTCTGGCCATCAAAGTAGCTACCAACATCTCTTTGAAAAATTATACATACAAAGTGTACGTTTGGTTCATTTCTGAATGACTGTGGCTGTATCTGCTTCTGGTGCAGCTGGTACTGATAGGTTTCTTCTGTGGTGGAGGGTGGCAGGCTGGTGGTCCTTGACTCTGGATATTTGAAGCGCTGTAGAGTGTAGATCAGTCTTTGTTGCTTTTGTTGACGGCTGCTCTTGCATTCTTTTATCTGGAAGATTTGAATAGGAGCTGGTAAAGTCCCGCTTGCTACCGTACAGCATCCACTGGCAGACTCCTGTTAAGTACCAGCGTGCATGCTTCCTTAGAGCAGTAAGGCAGTTTGTTTATGGGCTGTGAGTCTGTTCTCTAATGGAGAAAAAAACGGATAAACCAACCTCTTTTTCTTCTGAAACTCACAGACATGTTGTGCAAGGAGAAGTCAAAGCAGAAGCCAGAGGGAAAAAGCTCAAAAGCTTCCGTGTGCATATCCACTGCTTACTGCATCTTTGTTCAGCGTCATTGTTTCACCCCAGCCTCTGGGGTGGGGAGTCAGCTCTGTTCAGGCTGTGATGTAGACCTCCAGGAGTCCCCCGACGGAGTGCATTCGGTAGAACACACCCAGTGGGAGGCCAAAGTTCACGATGGCGAACCAGGTGGAGTAGCCGTAAAATGACTTTTCCAGTCCATTCTCGAAGACGGGGTGAGCCCCAAATGTGGGCATGACCCACAGCTTAAGAGGTGTAAGGAAAAAAGAGCAGAAGTCAGAGGATGACACTGTCTCCTACCTGCACTCTAATCTCAGCACTGGCTCAAGCTGTTGTAGGAATATTTCAGGAGTATCGGGGGAGTCTCCCTGCCAGGGAAGAGAAGGAAAATCCCCTAGTTAAGTGGCTGACTCCTTGCTGTAAGTCACATCCTGCTGAATTCCTGGAAACCTAATGATAAGCCTTTTCTGCCCCAGCTGGCTTAATTTTTCTACAGGATTTCACTGTTTCCTTGGCCAGTTTATTTTCCCTGGATTAAGGCTGCAGTGAAGATCCACGTTGATTCAAGATCCTGGAGCACAGTGTACTTTTATCGGGTGAGTTTCAATTCTGGAGACTCACGTTTACACAGACTCCCTGCTGGTTTCTCCACCTACCTCCTGAAACACCCTTAATGAGTTTAACTTTTCCAGAGGCTAAAATGTTGGCGTCTATGGATTTATTGGCTGTCTCCTTCCTGCACCCAGAAAGCCTAGCCGTATTTGACTCTAAGGTTAAAAGGGAGACCTTATAGTTGAGAGAGTATTAATAGTAAAAATGATCTTGACTTGCCTCACTAGAAACTTGTTGGGCAAGAGTTGTCTGGAATTAGCAGCCCAAGAGAGAGACAGGGGGAGCATGTCTGTATGGCAGGTCGTCATGGCTCAGCCAAGCTGCGATACAGCAGAGCGCGCAATACTTACTATGATGTTGCACAAAACTAAGAAGAACGAGATCTCCCTTAATGCTCTTCTCTTCCAGCTCAGGTGGGAGTAGCTATGGATATAGGACAGCGAAGCTTTCCGGATCTCCTGTCCCAGCTCCAGCATGCTCACTCGTCTCTGGTTGTAGGCTTCATGATTCTGCTCTTCTTTCATTTCTTCCTCTTTGCCGGGAGACACCTCTGTGTGCCTCCGTTGGCTGCTTGTCATGGTGTCCTCTTCACGAGGTGGCTCTGAAGGCACTGCGTGCTGCCCAGCATGCTCTGGGTGTCTGGCCTCAGCTGCTGCCCCAGAGGGCTGCCGGTGAAGCCCATCGATGATGAAGACATTTTGGGTGATGTTCTGAAAGATGAGGAGGACAGAATAGGACAGGATGAGGCTGTTCAACAGGTCCCTGGGGTCAGTGGCCACAAGGGCAACAATGGAGAAGTAGGACATGCCAATTTGGCCAAGGGCTGCCCCCATCAACAGAATCACGTCCAGGCTGCGGGTTGGGTTCTTCAGCGTGTCCAGCTCCCTTTTTTCCAAGGCGTGGATGATTGTCCCAATCACTGCGCCCACACTCATCAGAGGCAGGAGCGCAATGTAGTAAGAATAATACATCACGAAGACCTGGCGGTCGGGGGCTGAGCCGGTGGCCTGGATCTGGTACATCATGAAGACGCAGATCCCGATGATTACAGCAGCGGCGCCCAGCAATGGCCCGAAAACCACCCCCTGGAGCTTGAACTTGGGCTTGCTGTGAGGGACGTGGTGGTGGCTGATGCGTCTCCCCACGTTCTTCCACATGACGTACAGCACAGAGCAGCAGACGAGGCAGAACTCGGTGTTGAAGGGGTAGAGCAGGATGTAGCCCTTCTGGAAGATTTTGCAGATGGTTGTGTTTGGGCATGTGCATGAGGCAGTCTCGTTGCCTGGAGCATGAGAAGAGGAAGGCAGCAATTAAGAGGGAGATGGCCTGGATTTCATGGCTGTCTTTGGGAGTTTCTTGCATGCAGCGACAATTCCGTATCTCAGAAACAAGGATCAATAGGAAGTTAAGTGATTACTACTCTGTGCTCAAGGCTGTGAGGATTCAGAGTAACAGGGTTTAGCAAATGTTTTCTCCCCCCCACACCCCCCCTTGAAGGTTTTTTTCCACTTGCAGCCCATCTCGAGACAGCTTCCAACAACAGGGAAGTTGCAGCATTTGGGGAACCGGTTGTGATACCCGAGTGCCTGAGATCAAGAGCTGCTGTCTCCCTAGAAGTCGTCTGTGTCAGCCTGATCGAAACACAGATGTGGAAAAGGAGCCTTGCCTGCAAATCGCTGCTCCACCTCCCGCAGCTGAGACTCTATCTCCATGTGAATGGTGTCGTTGGTCACGGCCAAGAGCCAGAGAAGGAGGTTAGTGGCTATGGTCAGCATCAGCCCACACCTGGGAGAAGAGAAAGGTCAGTGTGTTGCCTGTGGAGACTGTGTCCACCTGCCACGTGGTGCTGCCATTTGCTTCTCACTTACCCATGCACAAATGCATGCAAATACAGTCTATTTGTGCCTGTTCTGCATATGGGCATCGGTGCGTGACTTTGCACACACAAACACAGCTGAGTTACCTTCCCGTCTGGCTGTTTGCAAAGGAGCAGGGCAGGCAATGTCCCTCACTTAGGGGAGGGAAGCCTGAGACATCTCCCAGTGATGGGAATGGGGAGGCCACCCCCGCCACCACCTCCAGTCAGCAAGCTGGTCCCCGAGCCATGCAGCAGGAAGGTGTTTGGGGTTAGGAGGGAGCAGCAAGCTTTGCAGCAATCCGAGGCACAAATGAAAACCGAAGGGAGCTGGTGAGCCCAGGTCAGTGGGAGGAGGATGGGTCTGGTCAAGTCATAGCTTGGCTCTTGTGTGATGCAGAATATAGAGAGTCTGTGTGACAGCAGATGAAGACAGTTCTAGCAGGAATAACGAGATCATAAGCAGACAGAAGAGTTTCTCTAGAGGAGCACAAGGGAGTTGCTTCCCCCTGTCTGTACCTGGTGAAGTTGTGCTGGACTTGGATGCAGTCCTTAGAGTGATGCCACAGAAAAAAGGCCTGCAAATCAATAACGACAACACCGTGAGCGGGGTGACGCTGGCAGCCTGCTACATGCCTGGTGGAAAGGGACTGGCAGGCAAGAAGGTACATGCCCGAGTGGGAGTAAACCTGCTGCCATGCAAGAGGCACAGGGACATGTGTGCACCCGCATCTCGGCGTGTGCTGGCATCCTTAGGTGACAGCAGCGTGTGGGTGCCTGCCCGTAACGCAGATCTAGATCTGCTTTTCTCTGTCTTGTATGTACGTGGGTATTTGCTTCTGAGATGGGAACTACTTCACTTCTCAAATATGGCTTTGGGTCTGCAAAGAAGAGGGTTGGTACGAGAGTAACAAGTTGCAAAGGGTGTGAGAGATCGTTGCACACAAAGGGTTTTGTTGGGGGATGTGCAAATGGAGAGAGGGGCTGGGTCTCAGACTGGTGCGCAAAGACACCCCTGGCAAAATCTGAAATTTCATCTCCTCTCGCCCTACTTGGCTTCAAAATAAACTCCTTTGGATCCTACAGTACAGCAGGTATTGCCAGAGCGATTTCTTTCTAATCTTACTACTTTGTCTCTGTCTGGCATATGAGCGGTGTGGGTGGTAGTTAAAATGGCATGTGATGCTTTAGTGCCTTTTAATACTCATGAGAGTGCCTCATGTGCACCCACTTTCCACCCCTTGGACTCTTGGGAATGGGGCAGAGAGAATAAGCAAGCTTCCAGAAGGGTAAGGTGCAGTACCTGGGTGCAGATAAAAAGGATTTCAATGGTGGGGAACACTATTTCCACTCCGGATTTGCACTGGATGAGAATTGCGCTGTAGCCAATCTGAAACACGTTCAGGAGGATGCTGAAACTGCCAAACAGCAGCACTGACCCTGGGCAAACAGCAAAAGCACCAGTAAATAAAGACATGCCGGTGGAGCATCTGAGCCTGGCTGGGGACTGGAGACCTTGTGCATCGTGGATCTGGGTGGAGCTGGAGGCTTTTCTGCCTGGAAGTTTCATGATTTCGAGATAAGGGGACAAAGGGGAGCCTGATCCCTGAACCTGGTTGTGTGCTTTGGCTTGTTTAAGGTGTTGAGACAACACAAGGTATCTTTTTGTGCTTGGATACAAGGTGGGAACAGGGTTTTGGTCTTTTCTGTGCAATCTGGGGTAACAGAGGTAAGGTAATGGCCGGTGACGGTTTCCGCCTTGCAGAGAAACTGTGGGATGAATGCAGCTCTGCTAAGGCTTTTGGCAGCACCAGTCTGCAGAAGTTACGACCCTTTGATTGTTTCTGTCCTTTGCCTTGGACACCTCTCTACAGCTTTAGATGCTCCTGTACCTTGCAGCTTTCCTCCCTTTTCCATGCTTAGTTAACAAGACTGTGTGCTAATTAAAAACTCCATAACAGACCTGGGCTGCTTTGAGAAGTGTCATTTCACAAAGTGGAGCAACTACTGATGGGATATCTCCCAAGAAAGCCTGGGTGTCACTGGGGTGTGACTCACTGGGCAGGAATCTTCCCCTGGAAACAAGGCTGCTGTGATGTTAAACAGGGATAATGGTGGCGTGGGGCTGCTGACACCCTTGGAGGGTAAATGTGGGCAAATCTCACTTTGCAGAGTGACTGTGCCTAAAACCTTTCCTACGTGTCTCCCCCTGTGCTCATTTGCTGGGCTGCAGGTGGGAGATGCCTGGGTTCTGCTTTGGGAAGGGACCACAGCAAAGCTGGTCTGGAGGCTGAAGGGAAGCCAAGTTCAAGACTGTCCTGGCTGCTCTGGTCCTTCTCTGTGGCATCCACTGTGCCCCTGTCTCCCCCAGCATCACACCACAAGCTGACAGGGCACTGGGAGCTTCCCAATGCCCTAAATACATCTTCTATGGCTCCTAGCTCCTTTAGTAGTGGGGGAAGAATTTCTTTATCTTCCAAGTACTGAGAAGAAAGGAAAAGGCAAGAGAAGATAAAGGAAGAACTTACCCCTAATCCAAATCGGCCCAGCATGGGAATCCCGGTACAGCACCGCGTGCGGCTGCCGACTGGTGCCCAGCAGGTAGTAGATAATCCAGCACAGGCACAAGACCTTGAGGATGGAGAGCAGGATCCAGACGTCCGCCAGCGTGATGGCCACGTGGTTGAAAATCATACTGCTGATGAAAGCGCTGCCCAGAAACACCACGTTCATGGCCAGCAGCCCTGAGAAGAGCTGCCCAGCTTTCTGAGCTTGCCTGTCCCTCTGCTGCACTGACGAGCAGTGACGGTACAGCCAGAACTTCTCGTAGTGGATTGTGGAGGTGTCTGCTGGGGTTGACGCTGACCTGCTCTTGCAGTGATGGCAGGGTTTTTGCCTTGAGACTCTCTTGTCCGACATGGCTCATCTGCCTGGAGGTCACCTGTTGCGTTGAATAAAGAGGTTTAAAGTAGGAAAGGTGGTGGCACATATACTGAGATGAGAGGTTGTGTGCTCTGCTGTAAAAGCCACTTGTGTGGCGACCTCCCTTCCTTGCTTTGCAGCCTTCCCTTCCCTCCCCAGAAGCTGGGTGAGGGGGGAAAAGAGATTAGTGTTTAGCCCAGTTTAGGCATTACAAATTTCCTGGCAGACAGAGTTGTTGCAGGGCACTGAGGAAAAGGCCCTTTTGCCGAAAGCTGGCCAGAGACACCTATATTAAAATGGGTATTTGATGTCTCTGCCCTGCCCCACCAGTACTTGGAGCTGTGGGCACCAGAGATGCCCAAACAGTTCCCATCCTCACCTTTCACACCTCCTCTGCGTACAGCCCTGGATTCAAGTCCCCTCCTTGCTCTTTGTTGCTGTAAGGTTTGGGTGGAAATACAGAGCGAGCTCAGACCTGCTCTAAAATTCAGAGCTGTTTGATTTTGGTTGCTGGGTCCAGCCTCTTCTTTGTGTTTTTGGGCTGTGAGAGTTATGCCACACTCCTTGTGTGGGTCACACAAACTGTGGCGGAGCTGGAGAGAATAAAAAGAGGGTCTGTAAGATTTGGTCTAAGCTGCTGGGAAAAGACCAACCTCCTGCCCAAGCAGGCTGAGGCTGGGGCAAAGCTAATATCTGGTTTTCTTTCTTTTTCTACTTGTAGCACAGAGCTGTGAGCACAGGATGCAGAGGAGTTTGAGAGATTGACCCAGGTAGATGGAGCCTGGGAGCTTTTCCATCTAGCTTTTGGAAAAATCTTGGTAGGACCGTATTGGCCATGAGAAAGAACTCGTAACACAGCGATCGGGCATGATCAGCATCTCTATGAATGTGCATTTGGAAAGGGGCTTTCGCTCCAGGGAGTGACTCTGGCTGTGGCAGGGGGGTGGCTGGAGCGAAAGCAGCCCCCCCGAGATGTGTTTGTGGGCGAGCGGGAATTACATGTAGTTGTTTGCCAAAGGGTTGAAATTCAGTGTTTCCCCGCTTTTGCATGTGCACTGAGGTGCTCTGTCTCCCTTGGGTCTCTGGGGACTCGGTGCACTTCTGTTAGTGGAGGTTGATCCTAAACTCTTCCCCATTTGGCTCCAGAACTCTCCTAACTTAGTAGTGCAGGAGCAAACGCCTTCTCCTCTCCTAGGGCTGTAGCTCCTCTGCTTTGGGGTCCAGGGAGGGAGGGGAGAGGCTGTGAAATCAGACGGCTCAGATGGAACCCCCACCCCCACCCCGGGCTGCACTGGGTGGTACCCGTGTGTCCCCGACCCCTGGAGCAGGGAGCAGCCGAGCCCCAGCCCTTACCTCCCTGCAGTCTCCTGCCCGCTGGGTGGGAGCAGCCGCTGGCACAGCCTGGGATACAGCCGATGTTAAAACCGCTGGCTGGAGCGCCGCCGGGATGCATGTGAGTCTCTCCAATGGACCAAGGTGTAGGCAGAAGCCGTCAGGACTGCTCCCAGCTGAATGCGGCCTCTGCTCCCAGCCCATTGATTTTTATTTTTTTTTTCCCCTACCTTGTTTACTTTGGGTCTATTATTGTCATTACATTAATTACTCAGTCAGAAGCTCTTGGCTCTGCCAAGGGCAGCCAATGGGGTTCGGCTCCTTTCTACACCTGCTGGGTTGCCCCATGTCGGTGGCCTCGGCACAGGATGTGCCAACTGGTAAAACCACAAGCTGCGGTGACTAATGTGTGCCAGGGCTCGGGCGAGTGTAGAGCTAATCTCCTGGCATAGACTTGTGCTGGGAGTGCTTAGCCACACTGCTTTGGCTAAAATCCACTTGACTCCCCCTTTCCCTTTTTTGTTAGGTAGATCCTAAGATAATTATTTTTTTCTCAAGCATACCATTGTTTCGTACCTTTATCCACGGCGCAGATACCCAAACTGATGCAAAAGGCAAAACCCACAGTCCAGCCTCAGTGCAGGGATGACAGCAATTTGATGTGCTGCTGGCAGAAAGGTTGCTTCTTTTGGGGATGATGGATACAACCTATTAATGCTGACTTCAGAGCTGGGCCCCCATGTGCAAACACCACAGCCTCAGCCACGCGGCACTGAGGATGCTTCAGGTCCAAGCTGTGCTGTTCCTCTTCCCACCCCTGTTGCAGGGCAAACTGATTTCTCTGTTGGGTCTCTGTGGTGAGCTGATCCCCCTCATTTTGTGGCTAGCTATGGGGATTTGGCATTCCTGGCTGAGTTGGTGAGCCTAGGAGATCCATCAGGAGAGGACCGACCTCCGTGAAAGGAGAGGAGTTGCTTGTGTGTCCCGAGATGAACTTCCAGTCCCTGGGGTTCTAGCAGCTGGCAAACATGTGATTTGGGAGTTTGAAGCCATGAAACACTTCCCAAGAAGCTGATTAGGGGTAGGAGCGGGTAGGGGAGCACAGGTTATCGTGCCTTGGGGATATGACGAAAGGGACGGGAAACAAGAGTGAAAGGGCCCCATTGCTCCTGGGTGAGAACACCCGGTGTGTGTGCTGCTGCAGCCGTTGCATTTAATGTCTGCCAGCAAAACAGTCATATTTAATGTCTGAGCAAACCCTCGCCCTGCTGTGGTGGCGCCTGGAAGCTTTGATCTGGGCAGGTTTTCACGTGTACCCATGGCTAGCTTTGTTCTGCCTTCCCCCAAATCATCAGCATCTCCAGCCCGCTTGGATGACCGCGTCCTTGCTTTGATGCTCTGGGATCCCCTGAGTGCAATTGGGCTCTCCTTTGGGCACCTGGCTCTTCTCCAGGCTGATTCTAGAGCTTAGCAGGGAACTGGGCTCTCTCAAGAGCTGTTGAACAAAACCAATGATTTCCATGCAAAACCTTAACCAACCTGGCTGTTTTTCGGTGCAGTGGTCCTCAATTGGAGTGACTGTGCAGAACTGGGAAACGGAGGCTGGGAATCTGACTGTGTCCTGGGGAAAAGAAGTTTGGGTGAAACTGGAGGTTTTTCCTTTAAAGATGGGGGCCTGAAATAAAATGTTGGGGCCCGTTGTGCCCCAGTGATTTTGCCAATAGGACTGCGCATCTGGGATGCAAAGAGGAGGCATCCTTCCTAGCCTGACTGGCCCTCTCCTGGCTTTGGAGCTGAGGTTGAACCCAGAGGAGCCATAAAGCCTTGGGAGAGTGGTTAATCCTCCTAATTCGGTCTTTATGTTGAAGAAGAGTAGCTGTTTAACTTGAACATATTGACACAAGTTTAACCAAGTCATTAAGTAAGCAAGTGTGCAGGAGAGGGGCGGGAAGGGAGGGGATGAGTTGGACTAACTGGATCGATCGCATAAATCACTGCCCTTTTCTGCCCTGGAGAAGCTGCCTTTACTCAGAGGCTGGGAGAAAGCTGCTAAATGGTAGAAGGGACGTTTGCCCCTCCGCTATCAGCAGTGTGCTTATTAATGACGTTATCTGTGCACTTAGCAGTAATAACACCCAGGCTGGGCCAGGCGGATCTGTAAACAGGACCCGGGGAGGAAGGAGGTTCATGCCCAGCCGCTGTGTTTGCCCAAAGGCCGCCTGAGGAACGCTGCACGCCTTGCAACTCCCCGGCTGGCCCACACCCTTCCTTCTCCATCGATAACCGCGCCGTGACGTCTCCCGTGGGGCTGGTGGGTGAGCACCTGTAGTGGTGGCTGCGGAAAGCAGCCTCAGCCAGCACGGGTGAGGTGAGCCCGGCTGCACCACCCCGGCTCCATCCCTCGCTGCCGGAGCAGGTGGGATCTGCAGGTGACGTGCTGGCTCTGCTTCCCTCGGTGCAGGTTGCTTTGACCTCCTGCCGGCGTTGGGTTGCTCCTTGCCGGTAAGGCCTACTGCCTCGCTCCCTGGGAAATGCCTTTTCTGCCCCCATCTCCAGCCCTGGCTCCCAGCACATCCCGGAGCTGGTCCTGCTCGCGGGCTGCACCTTGCTGCAACCTGTCCCTCATCTCCAGCCTTGTGACCTCAATGCACCCACTTCCCAGCTGCTGCACTGACAGATTAACCTGGATTCCTCCCCTGCCCGTGACATACCTCCGAGCAAATCACCCAGATAAAAAGCTTTTTTTTTTTTTTTTTTTTTCCCCCTAATAAAACAAGACTCATTCTCAAATAACAGATCCTTCAGAAGCCGAGGAAGCGATGTGAAACACTGGTAGCAGGATGATGACTCAGTTCTGGCCTTGGCTATGAACTTCCCTGCTTTTATTTGAGCAGTGGTTTCTGATCTCCTGCTCTTTGTCTCTTCCCCTTCTTGCTGCCCTCCCTTGTTGGATCCAGCACCACGTCTCAGACCAGGGTCTGAATCTGGCCCTTTTTGGCACTCACACAGTGGCTTGAGTTCTGGGGCTGGATCTGCAGGGCTGGTGCTCCCTGAGCTCGGCCAGAGCTGGGCATTTAACCCTGGCATCCCTTGAGGAGTGATTTTTTATTTTTTTTTTTTTATTGGTGGGGTCCAGTTCTCCCAGTAGGTGCTCAGATCCCTGGGAGGCCAAGGTGGCTTTTGTATCAAAGCAAGTGAGACTGGAAGGGTCTGGCAAGATGTGAGAGCCCCAGGGCAGCCCTTTGCTTTCCTGTAGCTCTTCATTTGCAGCAGCTGCTGTTTAAAGAGTCACCCCGAGGCACATAGTTGTCCCCGTTCCCCATCTCCTAAGGCAAATCTGATCTCTGCTCCATAATTGAGGCACCAGCAGGATGCTGCTGGTGGCCCCAGGGCTCAGCCTCATTCTCTGCTCTGACACAGGCTCTCTGTTCACCCAGCTCCCGTGCCTCAGTTTCCCTCCTTCCAGGTGTGGAAGATGGAGCTAACGGCAGTGCTTTTCTGCAGGGATCTGTCATGAGGCCACGTACAAAGGACCGAGTGGGACCCCTTTGTGTTACTCAGGTACTCTGCGCTTGGGATGTTCTCCCCTTTCATAAAACTCTCCATCAGGGAGCGACATGCCCCTCTGACTGAGCTGTGAGGAGGTGCCCCGGGTCCATAGTGCAGGGGGCAGTGATGGAGCAGCCAGCATCAGTCAGCTGTGGTGCCTGGCACCACAGAGTCCCAGGGAAGGACATAGATCTGTGTAAGTAGGGTGAGGCAGCACCTGCTCCGGGGGTGCACCTGGCTTGGGGTGACATGCCTGGGATGCTGGCTGCACCGAGGGGTTGCCCAGAGACGTTTGGCTGATTCTCCGTCAGCCTTGGAGGTCACCCCTTTGCACAGGAACTGGCCATGAGCTGAGACCTTCTCGTAGGCAATCCCTGAGCTTCAGCAGGGCCCGTGTTTACAGTTGAGTTTCTTAGGGTTTGGAGTTTTGGATTTTGGGGCGGTTTCACTTTTTGGACTTGTGGGTGCTCACTTTCCCTCTGTCCCCTTTCTCAGATATATAGATGGGGTTTGCTGCTGGCTGTTTCCCTGTCTGCTGCCTCCCCCGAGATCCATGCACGTGGCTGGAGGGCAGAAGAGCCGCACAGCCTTCAGCTGGCATCCCCTGCCCCCTGCGCTTGCAGCCGGGAGATGCCCCAGCTCAGCAAGGGGTCCTTGCAGAGCCTGTGATGTCCCAGAGGGTTTTGGTTTATCTCGATATGATGGCTTGTGGTTCCTGCTGAGCTGCCACCCTTGAGCAGTTGATTTGTGATTATTGCCTGTATCAGTGTTCTTTGGGGTTCCCCTTATGCCCATCCTGAGTTTGCTTAGCCCCAGGAGCACCTCTACAGTTCCTGTCCAGAGCAAAAGAGCACTTAAAACCCTGCCCTGCCTGGCTCAGTGCACCCAGCCCTGGGAAACTGGGACCAGGTACCGGCAAGACCACGTAGGAGGAAAACCTGGTGTGCCCCCCAGGAACAGAGTAGGTGATTACAAGTGTTTTCTGCCCCGTCAGAGCTCAGCAGCTTGGGCTAAAACAATGTGTAGGGATGTACGTAAGACTGACGTCTGTGCACTGTTTACGACGCTTTTCTGACTTAATCTGTGGCTCCTGCCGTTGAAATTAATAAGGCTTTTGTTTTATGAAAGGTGAAGTTTCTAGGGAGAGATTGTATCTTTACCTGATCAGTGGAAAAAGTAGAGCCAGGCCTCTCTGCAGGGTTGGTGGGACTGGGAGAGGCTGCCTGCCTGCTCCCAGGCTCACCAAGGGAGGGACTGACCCACCCCAGGGATGCTGGATCAGTGCGCTCCTCCCAGAGCAGGGGAAATCAGGGTTTACCCCATCTTCTGCCTGCCTTGGAGCAAGGCTGCTGGTAGGCAGGCTGGTGTCAGACCAGCCAGAGGCACTGGTGCCTTCTGGTTTGGTGATCTAGGCTTGGAGGGGAGAGGTGGTTTGAAATACGTGAGCCTGGGCTGGCAGTCTGGGCCATCAGGTGGAAAATTACATCACTCCAAGTACCGTGACTTCCATATTATTATTTTTTTTCCCTTTGGCGGATGCACACACGTCCGTAGGAAAAAGCTTGATTTCTGCCACCTCTGCAGTGTTCTTTATTGGAATGATAAACGCTGATGGAACAATAAACCCTTTATTGGAACAGGAAACCCTGATGTCTCAGGGTACAGACAAAGCTCAGCTGTGCCATTCTGGCATGCACCCCCCCGACCTGGTGGCATGGGCTTTCTGAGGCTCCTCTTGGACTTTGGGTACAGCAGAGGGGCCCATTTCTACCTCCTGCAGCCCAGGAGTCCTGCTCTGAAAGCCCCCTCAATCATACAGCAGTTCATGGAGAGCTGCAGGCACCCAGAAACCTGTGCCGGGGTCCCACTGCTGTGTGTGCTGGGGCTGTGCTCACATCCCCAAGGCACCCACAGGCTTGAGGGTGCAGCTCAAGCATCCCTTCAGGGCATGGGAGATCAAATTAGCCATGGCATTGGGTTGATTTCTGTGTCACAGGGCACAGAAGGTCCCTTCAGGAGTTCAGCGTTACAGTGAAAATCAATAAATAACTTCGCGTACAAAAAAGTTCATATATTAAAAAAATCATTATCTATTAAAAAAAAAAATAAATCTCTTTATCATTGCCAGGCTGTATTGCCCATATGATCTTTTAAGGTTCTGGAGCCCAAATTCAGGAAAACTAGGGAAAAAAGTGTGCTTAGAGCAATCCTGTATCAGGGCCAGCCCAGAGCCCGTGCATGGCTTGGGGAGAGGGGGCTGCGGTGGGCAAACCCACTCGGCAGCGGTGCCTCCCTGGAGAGAAAGGAAACCAGCAGGGGCTGATATACATGAGCAATACAGAGAGGGAAGATTAAAATGATTCCCAAAGCCTCTGGTGGTCACCGGTTTGTTTTTCACATCTCTGCAGGGGAGTGATTTCTGACTGGCCATACCAGGAGTCGAAGTCGTTTCCCTTTCTTCGCCTTCCATCCCTGCGCCCGTGTCAGCCCCACGTGCCCACCGGCTCTGTACGTCAGACGGGGACTGACTGTCCAAGGGCGCCAGGCACCCACCGGAGCGAACACCGGTGGTGTGGAGCGAACAGGCTTTTAAGAAAGAAGGTGAGTCTCTGCACGAACCGAGAGTAATTACCATGATCCTGCTCTGGATCCCTTCCTTGTTTATCTTTTTCTTTTAAGCTTTAAGAAGTTCAGACATGCACGTGCACATCCACACGCAAGTAGCAAAATAAAATCTGGGCTATGTTTGGATGATCTTCACTAACTGTTCATAAACGCCCCGACACTGCAAGGGGACGTGATTCAGGCAGTGCTGGGGACCCCTGGGGACGCCTGGGAAGTCTCCCAGCCCTGGGGTAGGGTCGGTCGAGGAGGATCCCATCTTCCTTGCTGGCGAGTTCTTTAGGACATGATGTAGACCTCCAGCAAACTAGCCACTGCATGCATTCGGTAGAAGATCCCAAAGGGCAGGCAAATGTCCACGATGGCCGGCCACATGGAATCGCCATAGAAGTTCAGTTCTGTGTCATTGTCAAACTGTGGCCGGGCACCAAACGCTGGCATGATCCAGAGCTGTTTGAGGAAACGGGAGAAGAACATTGCGGTGAGAAAGGCGTGCGGTACAGCGAGCCCCTGCAGTCACAGCTCCCAGGAGATGGGAACAGAGCGACCTTCTGAGCACGGGAGCTGTGCCAGGAGCCTGTGTTTACATTAAGATCAAACGCGATCTAGTATTGTGCCCTGAGCCTGGGTTTGATTCATGCTCAGAGACAGATTTGGACAAAGCGCTGAAGCGCTCAGCAGGGGCAGATCCTGAGCGTGCCGTCCGTTAGGATGAACCTGGCGTGTTCCACCTCTGGATGGAGCAAGCGTGGGCAGGGCTGAGCTGGCAGCATCTGCGTCTCCCCAGGCTCGGCTGCCTGTGTTTTGCCCAGCAGCGTGGCTGGTTGCATGGGGGTTGTCAGCTCCTTTTCTGTGAGCTTTTGTGTCAAATCAGCCTGAGGCCATGACGTGGCTGCCGTGGCTGGTTGCATGGGGGTTGTCAGCTCCTTTTCTGTGAGCTTTTGTGTCAAATCAGCCTGAGGCCATGACGTGGCTGCCGTGGCTGGTTGCATGGGGGTTGTCAGCTCCTTTTCTGTGAGCTTTTGTGTCAAATCAGCCTGAGGCCATGACGTGGCTGCCTAGCTGCGGGTCTGGGGATTCTCTAGAGAGGTAACTTGTGCTTGGCTGCTCCAGAGGTGCAGCTGTGGTCCCACGTTTCTTTCGCAGGGAACTGCGGTCCCCTGGCTGCTCATGAAAGTGGGACCCTTCAGGGAAGTTGTCAGTGACCAGTTTCTCCTCATAGCAACTGGGACCAGTGCTTGGGCTCCTAAGCCATGGGTTTTGAGAGGAGACATGCTGCCATCTCTCAAGAAACCCCAGACTTCACCCTGGGTGTTTTTCACCTTATAGCCTTTCATTGGGAATGTAAGGGAAGGGTTTATGTGTTTTTATTGCTTTTAATAAGCTGTCCTACATATCCGCTCATAGCCAATAAAAATACTGAAACTGATTCTTCTCTCACACCCACTATTTTTATTGTCTGATATTCTGCTGATAAGTGACAGGTTTGTCGGCATAGCCTAAAATGCCTGAACTCCAGGGCAGCTGCTCATGACTGTGGGTGACAAGGGGGTCACAGCTCCGCACGCACACACATGTAAGTGAGCTCTCCGTGTAGTGGAGGCGCAGGAAGGGCTGGTATCGCACGGGCCCCATCCTTTCCTTCACAGACACTTCTCCCTCGTGTTTGCTTCCCTCTCCCCCACCCTGCCAAACTCTTCTCTTCACGTGTACTCACTATGATATTGCTCAGCAGGAGGAACATGGAGATCTCCCTCAAGAACTTCCTCCTCCAGTTCATCTTCTTGGGGGTGGTGAGGGACCGCACGAGCTCGGAAGGATGGATGGGTTCAGCGCCAGAGGCAGTGCCAGGGGCCAGGGTGCTGCCACTGTCGGGCACACGGAGGGATACTGCGTTGATGTTGACAAAAGTGAGTCCGTAGAGATCCTTCTGGTGAGAATCGTGCTTGTGGTCTTCCTTGGGGGGTTGCCTATGAAGACCTTCGATAATGAAGATGTTCTGGAAGGTGTGCTGAGCAATCATGAGGAGGGCGTAGGTGAGGTTGAGCGCGCTGATAGCATCCCTTGGTGTGCTGGCTACGATGGCCACAATGGAGTAGTAAGAAATGGCATATTGCCCCAAGGCTGCACCCATCAGCAGGGCCACGTCCAGGGTCCTGGTTGGGTTCTTGTGCCGATCCATGTCTCTCTTGTCAAACCGGTAGATGACAGAGCCACCAATGCAGACAAGAGACATCAGGCCCAGACAAACAATGTTGAAGATGTAGTACATGCTGAGTGCTTGGCTCTTCTTGCTAGATTCAGTGCTGGAATTTACCTGCACCTCATAAAGAATAAGGACTCCCAAACCACTCACCAGAATGATGAGGCCCAACACGATGCCTACGAAGAAGGTCCTTCGGAAAAGCCTGAACTTCAAGCGGTGAACGTGGTGGGACTGGTGATCTATGAAGCGTCCGACGTTCTTCCACATGACGTAGACCATGGCAGAGGCGAAGAGGCTGTACTCGATGTTGAAGGGGTACAGCCAGAAGTAGCCGTTCTTAAAGATCTGGCAGATTTGGCTGTTGCAGTTGCATTCTTCGGCTGAGCTACTTCTCATTCCCGCTGAAACAAGATAAAAACATGTAGATGTGGCGATATTAAACCAACGAGCCAGCACTTCCTAGCAGCCCTGAAGACCTGGATGCTTAGGGTCAGGGAAAAAGAAGACCAAGGACAGAAGAATACGTGATCACTTTGAAAACAAGGACATACTTCCACGCCAGCTTTCTGGTGCTCGCGTTCTTTCTGAAGTTAGGTGGCCGATTACATCCCTCTCTTTCCTTCCCTCCTTCATTCCCACCCCCTTTGTCCAGGGCCTTCCACCTTTCTGACTCCTCTGTGACACCGGTTATGAAATGAATGTTAAGACCTGACTTCTGTTAAAGGAACCTTCTAGATAAGCCTTCTGAAAAGGGATCGAACCTGGTTTGCAGAACAATTTCTACATCATGGGCTTCCTCCCTGGACCAGAGGGTTCACAAACGGGCAGATTACCTTTCAGGAGCCACCTGAAGATTTCCTCTGTCACATTCTTCTTCAGCTTGGAATGGGCTTTGTGAACGGACTCGTCCGTCACCGCTGACATCCACACCGCTAAGTTTGTAGTCAGCGTTAGCATCAAGCCACACCTGCGGAAGGAAGAGAAGGTTAATGAGATTAAAGCAGTGGCTCTAGGCAATGTTGCTCCCATCCATGTTAGAGATGCGTAAGCACTCAGAGGGACTGTGGGAGCTGTCTGAAGTGACGCAAGGACTCTAGTGGTCCAGCCTGGAAATCCTGACCCTTGCTTTGCTGCTCTCGCTCTCTTCCTATTTTTTGTCCATGCCCATCAGAATTAGCAAGGCCTGACTCCCCTTGGTAGCTTTGGAAATGCTCAATAGTGAGTACATTAATAGGTCTGGATTGTCTCCAGTAGATTCAGTCTTGCAAAAGTGGACAAGATCATTTTTTAGCCTGAGGCTTGCCCACTGCGTCGTCGTCTTTCCCATGGAAGCAAAAGTCAGCTATGAATCATAATCTGCTTTGAGTAATGTTTGTGTTCTTTAATTGAATCCCAGCCTTGCTAGATCCACAGGTCACGAACCTCAGCTGTCTGAGCTGGGATCTAAGGCCAGCTGGAGACTAAGCAGGTTTCGTTGTGACCAGCATTAGGGGAGATGGGATGATGCTCTTGTTGCATCTTAGCTGTGTGAGGGTGTGCAGCGGGTTTGCGGTGGCCCAGGTCTTCTGGGCCAGTGGCCCTCCAAGAGCCGTGGTGCTCACCTGGTAACGTTCAGGTGGACGTGGACACAGTCTTTGGCAGAGATCCACAGGAAGTACGTCTGGCAGGGGCAAGAAAAGGTAATATTACTATTATATATGTTACTTTGTATATATATAATATTATGTATTTTTATTATTATATATTATTAAGCAAGAAGTTAAATCACATCGTGCTGAAGCAGGGATGTCCCTGCTCAGCAGAGCGCAAGCTGGAACCTCTTTTGCTCGGCTCCATCTGTGCCCAGCCTACGAGCCCATAATCCTGGCCGTTTGCTGGATGTGGTCTGTTCTTTCTTTGTTCTCCTGCCCTGTCCCACTGCCATTGCTCTGACCATGGCCAGCCCCTGTTCCCATCTGGCCTCTTCGCTCCTTGGTGCCACCCCAGAGCAGGTGGTCCTCTGGGCAGCACATCATACTGGAAGGCTGTCCCTGCCCTGACTGTCCTGCTCCCTGTGTTCTTCACAGGGAAAGGAGACCTGGCTGGCTGGGAGCTGCCTGGAGTCTGTGACAAGCCATCCTCGCATAAGCCAAGTTGTCACAGGATGGGGACACGTTTAAATCAATGCCTTGAAGCGAGTTGCCACAGCTTACAGTTGTGGTGGCTGGATGGAGAAGTTGTGGGCTGGGTGGGGGCTCAGGTAAGCCACCTGCATTCTCTGCAGGAGGAGCCGAACTATCCATGAGATCAGAGCTCCTTCTGCTGGTGGCTCTGTCTCTCTACCCCTCCCCAAGACAGAGCCCCACCATCTCACCTGGACGGCCACGAATATGGCTTGCACAATGGGGTAGATGATTTTGATGGCAGACAGGCAGCTGTAGAAGCTCGAGTAATATCCTATCTTGAACACATCCATGACAAGGCTGAAAATGGCGAACAGGATCAGGCCTCCTGTGGAGGAACCAAAATATCTGTGGTTGGACAGCCGTATGCACGTGTGGGCTAATGCAGGTAGGTGAGAGGAAGAAGAGGAACTATTGCCATGGAGACGCTTTGCTTCTACCCCTGTTTTTCCTCTCCCAGCACCCAAATTATCTTGGCACCAACAGAATCATACAATAATTTTGGCTGGAAGGGATTTTCAGTCAACCCCGGACCATGAGTGGGGCTGACGGCTCTTGCAAGAGCAATGGCAAGGCTGGGAAGGAACCTGGTGTGAAGTCCCAAGAGCCCTCGCAGATAAAGGAGACCTGGCAGTGAAACGAGTGGAGGGACTGGGAGCTAACGTGAAGCAAGACATGGTGCCGTGCTCCAGCACAAGAGGAGGAGGCTGTGCCCCAGATGGTTGCCGTTTCCCTTGTAATACCTGATGCCCCCATGAACTGCCCACCCTGCACCTCACCTCCAACCCTAGCCCCCCCCGAGCTCCTACCTCTCAGCCAGATGGGCCCAGCGTGGGAGTCTTTGCAGAGGATGGCATCTGAGCACCGGGAGGTGCCAACGAGGTAGAAGATGATCCATATGATGACTATCAGCATCATGACAGTCAGCAGGAAGAAGACGTCGTAATCGTGCACGGCGATCTTCTCAAAAGCCCCGCTGCTCACCAGCGTGCAGGCCAGCAGGGCCAAGTGCACAGCCAGCAGGATGGAGAACATGCGGCCACCCTTTTTCCACACTTCCTTGGAGACAGGAGTGGAGTGGGGCTGGTGAGGCTGGTGGCTGAAAGATGCTGTGTGGCTCGAAGCCAGGCTGGCTTTGTCATCCTTGTGTCCGCAGCCCATGCTGGAGTTGGGGCGTCTGATCTCACTGTCCTTCCGCAGAGGCTCTTCAGTCATGGTTCAGCTGATGCTTTAGCTGCGGGTGAGCGCTGTTGGGAGGAGAGCCCCATGAATGAGAGGCGTCACTTCATTTTGAACAGTCCAGGGCTGGACCAAAGCAGGACATGTGATGAGGAGGAGAGGACGTATCAGAGGAACGGGGAAGGCTGAGACAGGGAGCGCAAAAAGAGGGATGAGCTCAGGTTCAACCTTTTTCTTCCTGGTTCCCTGAAGCCTGCGTACTTGCTTAAGATGCTTTCGCCTGGGGAGATTCCAGGTCAGTTTAACAAAGCATGCCTAATTTGTCACACAATGTTTAAGTGTTTATTGATGCAAGATATTGGAAAAGCACCAGAAAAGCACAGGACCAAATATCCTGGGGCAAACGGCCAATGTGGTTTGATTTCTAAATGTCAACCACTAAACATTCTGGGAAAATGTCATACTTCCTTGGCTGCAGAACAGGCCACTGAAAGGTAAGAAAACCCTGGGAGTGTTTGGAACTCCACATCATGGTTTATACCGGTTCCTGCAAGAAGGGCGTGAGCTATTTCTGCTGTCACTCCCTCTAAAGCCCTTTGCTGTGCCAAGCTGGGGACTTCTTTGACTCTCAGTCAATGCAAAGCAAATTAACCACTCAAACAAAACCATTCCACCAACCTGTTCTGCTGCCTGGGCTCCAAGTCGCCGCTCTCGCCAGACTGAGAAGCTTCCCCGTTGCTGCAGCTTGGTCAGCCCAAGAATTTATACCCGTTGGGATGTCTCTGTGATTTATACCATGTCTGGAGCTGACAGCGGTGCTTCGTGGGCTTCTCAGAGAAACTCATGTGATCCATTTTGTGCAATAGCTGATTTTGGAGAAGCAAGAGAGGGAGATATGAGATAAGGCTTATTTACCCGGGGAGAGCATGAGGTGACAACACTGCTAAGCATGGCACAAGCCGCTCGGTCACAGGTTCACGGTCACCACAGAGCAAAGCTAACCCATCAAAGCCATCTCCCCGCATGTATGAGATGATCCCTTGAGAGAAGATGGTTTAGGTGATGAATTTATCTTTGCTGGTGATTTTGGGCTTGGCTTTCTGCTTAACTGAGCACAATAAATATTGTGCCTCACCCTGTATTATTCCCAGTAGTATGCTCTATGCCTGGAATGCTTTTGAGGAAAAGGAAGAAATTTGTGTTTGTATCTATTCAGTGCCAGAAGCAGCTCAACCTTTTCCTGCCCAGGGTGGCAACAATGAGGAAGGTTTAACACCAGAGCAGGGCAGGATTTGGGGGGGCTGAAATCCACATTCCCCTTTGAGGCACTGCCTTTGACTTTTCAGGGTGGGATCACCTTTCTCTGGCCCTCAGGAGCTTAACTTCTCTCCTTGCAAAGAGGAAGAAGTCATGTTACAAACCACAGTGCAGATGGGAGTCGAGCATTTGCCAGGTGAAGGGAGAGCTTTTGCTCAAGAGGTCTTTTACCGGAGTGGCTGTATTTCCGTGGAGGACATAGGGGGACCTGGGGCAGTTCTGAGTGGATGGGGACAACTTTTATTCCTTCCTGAAAATGCCTCTTTTGGAGATGTCGCTGCTGCTTGCCTCCTCTCGGCAAGCGCAGAGATGCAGCCGTTTGCTGTGCATTTTCTCTGTCCCGTTCCTGCCTGCACACGACTGTGCTCCTTCTTGCAGCGCTACAGGGACAACATCCAGCTGAACTACGTGGGACAGTGAAGGAGAGAGCTCAGGACCTACCGCACAGCCCAGGGACACCTTCACGTGCCTCCCCGTGCTGCCACCAGCCGGCTGCCACCAGCAGCACTGGGGCTGCCCTGCCTGGCCTCTGCAGAACCTTGGGGTTCCTCTTTGGGCTGGGTGGTTGATGTTTGCTCGGTCCGTAGCCTTTCCCAGGAGAAGCCCAGACCCCCACGCAGTGAATCTGAGCTGACGAGGGTGATGTTTCGCAGTGAGCAGAGGTTCAAGGGTCCCCGTGGACTAAACACACTGATTTATCCTCCCTCTTTTGTCCTAAGAGCCAGCAACAGAAGAAGGTGCATTTGCTGCCTTGGGTGCTGCTCCCAGTGTCCCCAAGAGCCACCGTACAGCATAAGAAGCTTAATTAAATTAAGCTGGGACTCATTAAATAACCTCGGCAATGAATTGTGGATGTTGCTATGCTGCTTTTCACCTGGATGGATCCCAGCAGCAAACACCTCCACGTCTACTACATCCCATCAGGACTCACCCAAGGATGTTGAGCGGGTGAGTATGAATCCACCAATGCGAGCAAGCTGTGCTGGGAGCAGATGCTCTCTCTGGGGCATTTACAGGGGTCCAGAGCAGCCAGGATGGTGACTCCGTGTCGGTCACCCAGGGGTTAATCATAGCAGCTTCTGTGGGACTGCTTTAGGGCCACCCTTCGGTCTGGGGGCATTTCTTTTTTGCTTACAAACATAAGCTGCGTTCCTCCTCTCCACTCGTCGCTGCTGCCTGTCAGTCTTCCCCCATTTTTCCACTATTCCCCCCCTCCTCACCTGGCTGCTGGGGTTGCCTTAGCCCTCTCCAAACCCCATGCACTGTCTGCCCCAGGGCCACGGTGGCAGGCACAGGCTCCAGCCCTGGCAATGTCCATCCCAGAGCCAGGATGTGTTAGGCAAAAGGCACGAGAGAGGAGCAGGAAATTCCTCCTCAATGACAACATGTCCCAGGGGATACGATTCACTCTTGGGAAAAAGGTGCTGCGACGTGCTTTAGTCAGCATCCAGACTTGGTTTTAGTCAGCATCCAGGCTTGGCTCCAGCAGAGGGTGCCCAGGGCCCAGGAATCCTGCCTGGAGGCATTGCTGGGGTGTCCAGCCCCTCTCGGGGCTCCCTGCTGCCAGAAATTCTGCGTCGGCATAAAAACCCCTGGGGGCCAGACACTGCACCCCAGGCACGCATGCTGGGTGCTGGGCTACAGGCTCTGGGGAGACTTTTTGGTCTCCAAAGAGAGCAAGGGGGTGAGGAAGGGAATTTTTCCAGCCTGTCGGAGTTACTTTGGGTTACAGTTGATTCCTGCTGTGCACATTGTTGTGCAACTGCCTGGAAAGCAGAGTCCTGTGGGCACGGGCAGGGTGGCTGGAGGACATGGGTGGTGACTGGGTCTGCTGTTGCCTTCCTAGCGACCCTAGGGAGATACATATACACATACATACATTTATCTCTCTCTCTCTTTCTTCTTCTTTTTTAATTATTTTTTTCTTTTCTCTCTCTCTTTTTTTAATTATTTTTTTCCTTTTTTTTCCCCACCCCTGGAAAAAGTTAACAGCTTTGAAATCAAGGGAAGTCACCAAACTGCTCTTGGCTGTCTCAGCACAGGGCAGGAGCATCCACCCAGGTCCCAGCTGCTGCCCTGCTCTAACGGGGCTGTGAGTGGGGGCTCATGCTCCATCAGCCCACCCTTCCTCCCCTGGCTGCTGCTGACCCCATGAGATGGTGTAGCTACGGCGGGGGGCACACGGGGGGGTTGGGCAGGACACAGCCCACGAGCCTTTCTGGCAGCCTGCTTCGTTTAGGGACACGCAGACCTGGCAGCTGTCACCCCGTGAGCCCGATGCAGTGATGCTGCTTAATTGGAGCTTTTAATGTGCGGTTGAGCTGGTGATGGAAGGTTTGTTGTGAGGAGCTGTCAGGTCAGGGCCGGAGGATGCTTAGGACCCAGGGAAGCGCTGGGGAGCCTGGCTGGCTGGGCTTGGAGGAGCTCCTGCCTCCCAGCCAGGACTTCTCAGGTGTCCTGTCGGAGCTGTGCCCGGCTGGCCCTCCTGGCAGCTCCCCCTTCCCCACATCCATGCCCACCCTCTAAGCCCCCCTGGGCACCCATGCGCTCGCCCGGGTGACTGCTCCGCACCATGAATGACCAGTACCACCGAGCAGCCCGGGATGGCTACCTGGACCTGCTGAAGGAAGCCACCAAGAAGGACCTGAACTCGCCGGACGAGGATGGCATGACCCCCACCCTATGGGCTGCCTACCACGGCAACCTGGACGCCCTGCGCCTCATCGTCAGCAGAGGGTGAGCACTGGCGAGCACCCAGCATGGGTCTGGGGACAGGGTGGCTGGGACCCCTCTGTCCCCCTTCCCCGCTCACAGCCCAGCGTGGGTGCAGGTCCCCCTCAGGATGATGGCTTCTGCCTGTAACACCCCCGCTCATACCCTTCCCTCTGCTATTTTTCTCTCCTTGCAGTGCTTTGAGTCTCACCCAAGGCTCCCGATGACCACTCTCTTTTCCCAGCTCCTCTGACCCTATAACCACTCCTGCCCCAAGCCCTGCCTGCCGGTCCCCAGGTGGGGCTGGGTCCCCCCACAAATGCTTTCAGGTCCTGTGAGGACAGGCAGAGCTGAAGCGCAAGCACATTGGGTTGCTGCCATGAAAAAAAACCCTTTTAAATGATGGGGCAGAAAGAATAACAGCTCCTTCTGTCCCAAGAAACACACGCGTCGAGAGATGTGTGCGGTGCCAGCTGGTAGTAGGGTGACACTTGTCTGTTTTACTCAAGTGAGGTCTCAGTATGTGACCCTCTGGGCAGCTTGGAGCCCAGGAAATTCAGGAGCAGGTTCCCCAAGATTTCTTTAAGCCCAGTCTCCCCCACTGGGGCTGCTCGATGCTGCTATGTCTCTCGGTACCTCATCTTGGGCTGCCAAATCTGAGGGTCTCTGGCTCCATCAGCGCGGATGTGGCGGAGAGAAGGGCAGGGGACTGAAGGGGGCTTGTCGGGCCGTCGGGCTTTACATCTTGGTGCTGGGGGAACCTCACAAGAAGGTCTGTGCTGAGGCCAGGTCTGCCATACCTAGCTCGCTCTTAAGCAGTAAGTGGCTCTCCTGTTCTTACCAGCCTCCCAAGGGAGCGTGTGCTGCGGTAGCTTTTCTAAGCGCGTCATCTAAGGGCATCCGAGATGGGGTGGCCTCTGCCTTGTGCTGAGAGATCGGTGGTGGTACTGGTTTTGATTTATTTGTTTCTAATATTGAGGAATAGTGCTGAGGCCGGCAGCTTGGGTGTACGTCGTGCCTCCTTGGAAGAGCTTTGCTTCTGCATGTTGGGTCAGGGCTCGGTGGGGCCGCCAGGTCCCAAGCAGGGATTTTCTGTGTCCACCCTGGGCTGTGTTTGCAGCCCTGGGACCTGGCCAGCCGCATCTCCACTGTGCCAGTTCCTGGGCTCTCGGCATCTCCTGATACTCTGGTCTGCTTGTGCAAAACCTTCAGCCATCTCCCCTGGCCCCAGCCAGCTGTACTTACAGGCAGAGCTCACACACACATTGCTGTCTTTCCATTGTACATTATATTCTTTTCACATCCTGGGATCAGAAAGTCTGTGTCCGCAGTCACTCTGAGAAGTCCTGGAATGCCTGATGCAGTAGGAGTGTGGGCAGGAAAAGATTATTTGAGTCCAGAGAGGAGAGAGCAAGACATTGTTTTGAGTGGTGCATCCTGTGATGCTTCCCTGGATGAGGGCTGTGACCTGCTGCGTACTTTCCAGGAGAGGCTGTGCCCAGCAGAAACCTGCTCTGAGCTCCTTCTGGGACAGGGATTGCCACCCAGGGCCAGAGAGTCAAGGACAGGAGCTTTGGGGATGGGACCCCAAAGTTAGAAATGGTTCCAAAGATTCTTTGATGGCCAAAAGGCCAATCTGAAAGGCCCGTGCCATGGATGAATGCCCCTCCAGAAAGGTGAGGGGCATTCATCTGTGGCATGAGCCTTTCAGGATGACTTTATATCTCTTTATATCATTATATCTCCTTATATTGTTCATCTCCATCACAGGACACCCTGCAGCACCACTGCCTGCCCTGCCAACCCATGTGTCCAAGCCAACAGTTTCTGCCTCTCCACGAAGCCCAAGAGCTGCTTTTCCACGGAGGGGCTTCTTTATAAATTCACGTTGATTTTAAAGGTCCTTGTGGGCTCAGTCATGCCCGAGTGCAGCTTGGCTGCTGTTTAATTAACAACCTAATATACATTTGTTCCTGTCAGGGAAAATAGCCTGGCAAACGCCCAGTGCCCTTTATGTGATAGATGGTGGAGCAAAGTGTGCGTGTCTGTGGGGCTGCAGGATGCTTTTACATCCGTGCATCCATCTCCATGTGTCAGATCCTCGGCCAGGACCATGCAGAGAGCAGTGAAGCCTCCTTGCCCTGCCGCTTAGCTCGGGGCAGGGGCAGGCACACCTCTGCTCCCTGGAGCTGGCTGTGGGTCTGCGGGAGGCAGGAAAGCCCCCGCCTGGGGACAGCGGTGCCAGAGAGGGGGGATCATGCAGGACCCGGGACAGCCCGTGGGCAGACCCTGTAATTTTCTGCTAGTGCTTAGGACGACGTGCAGTGGTATTTAAGTCTTGTTCAGAGATGAAACTTAATTCCGTGTTGGGTATGTTACTATTACACCTGCACTATAACAATTGGGATGCAAGAGGGAGGACCCCTGGGTGTCCCAAAATGTCAGGGTATTTCTTCTGGGGCTCTGCTGTCAAAATTTTCCTCATTTGGCATGGAGAGCCCTGCACCGTGAGGCAGGAGAGTGTGGGACCGCAGCGTGGAGTGGTGCCTGGGGGAGCAGAAGCTTTGGGGCTGGGCTGGCTCCATGCAGGGATGGGGTGGGAGGCAGCTCCACGGGCTGCTTAGCCCCTGACTGGGTTGCAGGGGGATGCTGAGGTACAGGGGGTGATGGGGGAGTATAGGGGCAGCAAGAAACACCGAATCCTCCTTGCCAGCGGTACTGGTGGCCAGACAAGCCTGGAGACTGTGTGCTGGGGCCAGGCTGTTGTGGAATGTCTTAGTGAGGCTGGCCAGAGGCACCCTGAGCAAGCAGGGCTGTGGGAGGGGGGCTGCTGGGGGGAGGGGGGGGAGCAGCTGGGGGCAGGAATTGTGGCGCTGGTTGTTGTGCCCCACTGCAGGCCAGGCTGATGGACACCTGGGGTTATCTAGGCTCTGTCACCAGTGAAGGAGCCTCGCTCATACGCCTGGTGGTCAGCAAAGCATGGTGTAGAGCTGGCGTGAGGAGGGGGAAAGAAAGTGTAATAGATCCGTTAGTGGATCCTTGAGGAAAGTTTATCGTCTCAACCCATGCAGAAGGGGTAATGAAGCAGGCTTATTGCTCTGTCCATAACGGCTGGTGATGTGTCTGTGCCTCCGTGCCAACAGAGAGACGGTTTGGGATGCAGGGATCGTTGGTGGCTCATCCTTCTTGTTTGCAACACAAAAAGCCTTTTTCTTCCTGGTGGCTAGACTCCATGAGGGGAAGAAAACTCAATTAACATGATGGCTGGGAAAAGACAGGCCAGCTGGCATTTGGTATTGCAGCTTTTCAGAGGCAGTAATTGTTCAGCATGGTTTGTTATGAACTGCTGCGGCAGTGCGGGCATCAGTGCAGCTCCAGTTAACCACAGGTCTGGGGGCCTCGGCTGGGAACGGCCAGGACTTTCTTGCCTTGGAGTGGACCACAGGAGAGGTGAGGATGTGTCTTGCTGTTAGACAGGTCCGCAGTCAGCTCTGTCATCCAACGTTCCTTTGCAGAGGCGTGCCTCAGTTTCCCTTCTTACAAAAACTGGGGTCACGGATTCTCTGGGTGTTAACGGTGGAGGGGTGCGAGTGGCTTTGGAGTAGCTGGGGGGGGACGAGATGGCTCCTGACATCAGCCAGGCTGCTGGAGGGAGTCACATTGCCCTGGCTGGGGCAGGGCTGCAGCGGAGGTTGCAGCAAGGCACGTGAGGGTGATGTGCATCCTCTGCACGCCACGGGGCTGATGGCCCCGCGTGGGAGCAGCGTGGCCGTGTCGGTGGGACCTGCCCCTGGGTGCTGCCGTGACGAGAAGGTGAAGGAGCCGGGTGGAGGCACCTGAGCTGGCTGCTTGGAGTCAGCGTGGCATCTGGGCATGGCGAAGTGCTGAGCCAGTAGACGTGCCCCTAGGCGCTGTCAGCGTGCAGCCGGCATTAATAACCACCAGCAGCAATGACTGCTAGCCCAGCTTTCTGCTGGTACGGGGGACAGAGCGCCTGGAGATGAACCTCACCTACAGCGTCTGTGCTTGGGGGATCTGAACTTGGGGAAAAGCCGGATCCTTAACCTACCACCACCTGGATAAAGCTTGGGATATAGGACCCAAAGCTCTGCTCTGGATGCAAAACCCCAACTTACCTAGTCTTTGCGACTGACTGCGCTGAAGCTGGTGGGCATTTTTCCTCAAGCCATAAATGATTTTTTTTCCCTCTTCCTATATCCAAAAATGTTTTATGGGCACCAGAGACACTGCACCCAGCTGGCTCCTGGTCTGAGGGCCCGACCCTTTGTGCACAGCCGTGAGCCAGGGGGTGAGCCAGCCCATTGCTATCAGAGGAACTTCACACGTGCAGCCAGGGAAGGACGTATGTAGGTGCCGCTGGCTGGATTCCCCGGCTAATTGGGATCCTATGGGAGAAGTGGAGGGGAAAAACCGGCAGGAAGGGAGTGAGTGTGCGTGTCACAGTGCAAACACGATGACTCAGGAGATGCACATGTCCACCTAAGGGGCCCAATTAACAGTGTTTTTAATAATGATTATTACAGGAGTTGACTCAGCACTTGAAAACGCTTTGAAGCTGAGAAGTGCTGCACTTTACACCTGTCATTAAAATATGTTCCCACTTAGTGGACCCTGCAGTCAGCATCTCCTCGTGTGCAGCGCCCTGGAGGTGAAATTTTGCTCAGACAGACACCTGCCAGTGGGAGGGCCTCATGTTTATTATCTGTGCTGGATCAAACACCTCTGCTTTGCAGGTCACCATTCTTCTTTCCTTCTGATGCATTTTTAGCGCCTGCGGCAGACATTTATAGGGCGAAAGGACCTAGGGATCTAATTTTGCTTGAATACTCTTGTTTCTAGACAACGGCAATGTCCAGGGAAAGCTGGGTTTGATGCTCTTTCCCCTCACTTACTCTCTGAGGTAGTAAGAAGCATGAGGAAAGTAGACCCTTAAATATGAATCCTGCAAGACCTCTCTGGCTCTGCCCTTTGCCACCTGAACCAGAAAGACGTGAGGACGGGCCCTGGGATGTACTTCATGGGTCGAGCATCCATACACTTGGCTTGGGGAGCAGGATAATTTCTAGTCAGTCTGCTGGTAAGTCACTGCCCACATCATGAGTCCATATACGTGTTGGGACCCTCACAGTGCTCATCTGCCCACATGCTGGGCACACATGTGCCATTCAGAGCGCACATAAACAAACAACCAACCCTTCACGCGCTGGAGTCCCACCGCTAGCACCGGCAGTTCCAGTTTCACTGGCTCTTTAATCCAGCTCCATCAATAATTTAATCCTCTCTTGCAATTCATCAAATATTTATCCCCCCATGAATTTCCCAGCCTGGACATGTCACTACGAGGGTAGAGGCGAGGGCTGGGGAGTTACCACTCCTGGAAACTCGGCTTTACCACAATACTGGCAGCTCCCTCCTCTCCTGCTGGCTTCATGGCTCCTCAGCCCTGTGATCTCCTGCCCTTCTCCTCCCTAGCACCCACCTTTGAAGCCTTCTCTGCTGCTATGAGAGATGTCAAAGGCTCTGGATACGAAAGTCCTGCAGGGTTTGTGGGTGTTTCGGCCCTTACACAGTTTTGAACCTTTTGACTAACTTGCTGAATTAGCCAGCAGGCTTAAGGTTGTACTTACTAGGTTTCTACAAATTTTGTGTAGATACACGCACGGTGGAGCTACTGGTGATGCTCCCAGGAGGGGAAAGCTGAGTGCACTTCATGGCAGCTCTCGGGGAATACAGCCAGGAAGCTCAAGCTCTGGGTCCAAGTATTCTCCAGCTTAACCTTTGTCTGTGTTGCTTCTGCCTTTTGCAGCATCATTTCCCTTCAGTATTACATAGCTGAGATGGTGGCAAAGTCAGGATTGCAAACTACTCACAGCAGCAGCCGGGTGGCTCTGCTTCGGCTCCACTGTTCCTGGGAACATTGTGCCCAGAGCGAGAAGGTGGGAGCCCACCTGCCGCATGGGAGGAGGGCGAATGTGCTGGGCAAGGCTGTTACTGGGTCTTGTGCATGGGCACTGGTGATGGAGATGCAAAGCGTCGAGGGAAAGAAGCCCCTCAGCTCCTGGGGTCTCTGTGCTCCTTCTCTGAAGTAGTTTTCAGACTCTTTCAGGTGAGACGGGCTGTAGCATGGAGCACGTGGGGTTGGGGAGAGGCTTCTGAGCTCTGCTGCTCCCAGGTGTTGTTGACGCGGGTCCTAAAGCAGCAAGGAGCAAAGCAAGACAGGCTGGAGGGCTCAAGTGTGCCTTTGCCTTCCAGGCTCCTGGTGCCACCAGGGTTTGGATCTGAGGTCTTCGTGGTGGAGGGGCAGTGCCCGGTTCCTCTAGAGCTCCTTGAGATGGTGGTGTGGGAACGGGCAGGAGCTGCGCAGAGCCAGAGCTCTGCCAGAGCCCTGCTGCCCACGAGGAGCTGCTCTGGAGGGTGGTGGAGCTGCGCAGCCTTAATAAAAGGCTTTGCCTGATCCATCTGTGTGGAGGGAGAGCGCCTTGTTGACAGATACCGCTGCTGGCTGCATATCATTAGCACACGCGCTCAGGCGAAGGCTGGTGCCAGCAGGGGTGTGAACTAGCTCCTGTTTCAGCAGATCGCAAATACAGAGGAATGTCGGGAGAACAGACTTCCCTTGGATCCTAGGTTTGTGTTCGCCCCGCCACGGGAGGTAGGAAGCATGGGCAAGCGGTGGTGCCGCGTCAGCAGCTTGCTGGAGAAGAGGCCAGCACGGCGTGAGAGGAGATGCTAATGGCAGTAGTGGAGTGCCTGGCTCTTGAGGAGTGCAGAAACCTAATCTCCACTTTCTCTGAAACTGGATTCTCAGGATGTGCTAATACCAACGCGCTTCAAGCCATGCAATCGAGACCCAGCGTGCTACAGCAAAAAACCCCACAAAAGCCCAATGCCAGCAACTTTGCTCTTGTTCTCCCCTGATGACTTGCCCTCTTGTGCCCTGAATTTCCCCATGTGCCAATGAACAGGAGGGGGGGAGGGTGCAGCAGCTGCTGGGTTTCAGAACCATTGCTGAGGATGGCCGTTTCATGGTGGTGCTACCATCGTGGTGTGACCCCATGGTGCCCCACACAGTATGTGGTGTATAGGGAGGTATTTGGGGATGTCTCTCCGTGGAATCTGAATGAAGCCAAGATTTGAAGATAGTATCTGAATTTAATGGGATGCTTGAGATTTGAAATTTTATAACAAGCTTAAGGTCTTAGCTGGAATCAGCCCCGTATCTCATTTCTGGGCTATTCAAAAACTGGCTTGCCTTCCACCAAGAGTTGGTTTGATGCAAGAACGTATGTCTCCTGAGAGTTAAATTCTTGTCATGGAAATTACTGCAGACTTGCTTGTCAGGCATGTGATTTCGTGTCAGTGGTATAGCCCTCCAGAAGACCCCCTTAAAATTAAGCTGTGGGCGGCAGAGGAGTGTAGGTTTACATTTCAAGGAGGCAACAGCTGGTGGTGCTGATTTGCCCCTGCACAACTGGGAATACCTCGGCAGAGTCTGACAGCCATGCCTGCATACTAACCCGCTGTTTTTCTTGTTGTTTAGGGGTGATCCGGACAAATGTGACATCTGGGGGAACACCCCTCTCCACCTGGCAGCAGCCAATGGCCACCTGAACTGCCTCTCCTTCCTCATCTCTTTTGGGGCCAACATCTGGTGCCTGGACAATGACTACCACACCCCGCTGGACATGGCAGCCATGAAGGGGCACATGGAGTGTGTGCGGTACCTGGACTCCATCGCTGCCAAGCAGAGCAGCCTCAACCCCAAGCTGGTGAGCAAACTGAAGGACAAGGCTTTTCGGGATGCAGAGCGGAGAATTAAGGACTGTGTGAAGCTGCAGAAGAAGCACCACGAAAGGATGGAGAAACGGTACAGAAAGGAGATGTCGGATAATTCGGATACCATGAGCTTCTCCAGCTATTCAAGTAGCACCTTAAGCAAGAAGTTCCAACACATGTCTATGGTGACTTCCCTGCCATACTCACAAGCCACCATCCATGGCACAGCCAAGGGAAAGACGAAAATACAAAAGAAGCTAGAGAAGAAGAAGCAGGTGGACGGGACGTTCAAGATCTATGAGGATGGGAGGAAAAGCGTGCGGTCGCTGTCTGGCCTGCAGCTGGGGAATGATGTCATGTTTGTGAAGCAGGGCACATATGCCAGCCCCAAGGAGTGGACGCGGCGTAATATCAGAGACATGTTCCTCACGGATGAAGACACTGTTTCCCGTGCCATAAGCGACCCGGGTTTGCACATGGACTCAGCCCACTCGGAGGTCAGCACCGACTCTGGCCACGACTCCTTATTCAACCGCCCCGGGCTGGGCACCATGGTGTTCCGGCGCAACTACGTCAGCAGCGGGCTCTTTGGGATTGGCCGGGAGGATGCTGGCACGCTGGGTGAAGACAACACAGATGGGATGGGTGTCAAACTGCGGAGTCGCCTGCAGCGCTCGCCAAGTCTCAACGATAGCATTGGCAGTGCCAACAGCCTGCAGGAGAGGAACGCGGAGGAGCTCCCCTGGGATGAGGTGGAGCTGGGCTTAGATGATGATGACGAACCAGACACCAGCCCTTTGGAGACTTTTCTGGCTTCCCTGCACATGTTTGAGTTCATCTCCATCTTGAAGAAGGAAAAGATTGACCTGGAGGCCCTCATGCTGTGTTCAGACAACGACCTGAAGAGCATCAATATCCCGTTGGGCCCCAGGAAAAAGATTGTGGATGCCGTCCAGAGGAGACGACAAACTCTGGAGAAGCCAGATGTCATTGTAGACACTGAACTGTAAGTAGAAGAATTAAACCTGTGAGCAGGTGGAGATGTGGATAATGTAAAGTCTTGTTTTCAGCCCAGTTGGAAGAGTAGGAGTCCAGGTAACCTCAGGGCTTCTGTGTGTGGGCAAATTCCTGCTTGTGTGGAAACGATGAGAGTTCGAAGAGGTGGCAATAGTGTTAGTTTGTTACTCAACAGCCCTAATGTGGCTGGGCAGGACGTGAAGCTCTTGTTTTGTTTCATAACCTATATGAATGCAGCCTGCTCTTGTGGTCTGGTTCTTCTGAGTCCCCGTAGCTGGGATTTTCAGCCACACTCAGGCTTGTCTTGACTCTTCGCCTTTTGAAAGCATTAGGAAATCAACCACAGCTCCCAGTGGGAGCGGGCTGACAGCAGTGCTCAGCGGCATTGGGAATCCTTCCCCAAATGCTTGAGATCTTGCTCAGACCTTTGGAGATTGCATGTCTGGGTTGGAGTTGTTGCTGTTTTATGGCATTTCCAGGGTTTGGTTGGCTTGCCATTAGTGTGGGTCTCCCCACTGTCATATCCACTGACACCCCAACCCGCTGTGCTGCTTGGGCTTCCTAGCCTTCAAATACCTGTGTGCTTCTTGCTGGTTTTGCAGGCTTTCATTACAGCTCAGGCTTGGATCCTCTGGGTGCTGATGGATTTTTCTCTTTCCCTTTGCAGATAGCAGCATCATCTTTTTTTTATTATTATTATTTTTTTTTTAATGATCAAGAAGTAAACCCAGTTCTAAGTTGCCAGAAAACATAAGCCAGACTCCCTTCCTGGGGCAGCTGAAAGCTACAGCCATCCCCACCAGTCCCTCTGGACTGCTCTCCTGCTCCCTCACTCTGCTCCTTGTCTGTGCAATGCTCCTGGGCGGTGGCTGGTACGGAGGGATGAGTGCTGAGATCGGATCAGGCAGCTCCAACCTGCCAACCTTGAGGGGATGATGGTTGCCTGCTCACTGGAGGAAGAAGTGTGCTGCACAGCTGCCTAGGACACTGTGCCAGCACAGGCTGCGAGACCACACGAAGCCATGAACAGAAGGAGATACATGATGGTATTTTCAAAGGGACCCAAAATAAATCATTACAATCCATTCTTTCTTGAGAAAGTGGTTGATTTGGGGTTTGGGCTGGAGGGGCAGAGGGATGGAGAGTCCTGGTCTCTCTCCTGGTTCTCAGTTGCATTGTTTGATGCTGTGTTTTTGGAAGGGAGTTTTGATTACAGTGGCTTGGGGCTGTTCAGCTTCAGACGAGCCAGCCCTGAATTTAGTCAGCACGTTTGTGAGTCCAGCCTGTGCTGTCTTGAGGACAGCAATCCAAAATGAAGCTGGGGGTTTGAACATGTCAGTAGTTGCCTTCCAGGGGTCAAATGGCTGTCCCATGGAGGCAGTGCTTCTGTCCCATCTCTCTAGGGCACTGAGCTGCATCAGCACTTTGTGTGTGGAGCACTTCAACTTTCACCTCCAGGATCTTCCCAGGACTGAACTGGGCTGCAGCCCAGAGCCTCTTCCAAGCACCCCTGATGCATCGGTGCTCAAAATGCAGCTCTGCACCCTGATGTTAGGTGTTCTGCACAGACCCATTGCAACTCTCGCCGACCACTGCGCTCTTTCTGAGCCCTCAGCTCCACTGCACCGTTTTACATACATGATCTAGGGCTGGCTCCTGGGTGGCAGGAGTGTTTCTGGCGTGCAGCAGTGGGATGGGGACCTGGGCAGTGACATATCATGATGGGAGAGAGTCAACAGCCCCTTGCCACGGAGTGCTGGTAATGTGCCTGTTCAGGCTGTGATACAAACTACCAGATCAGAGAAATGCTGCGTGTTGTTACTGGTACTGCTTATCCAGCCTTATCTCAGGGTTGCAAATGATAAGGAATGACCTGAGCACAATGACTCCTGGCAGTCTGTAGGTGCTTACCCCAGGTCTGCCTCGGATCTGGACCATGCTTGTCCCTTTGGAGCTGCGGAGGCTGTGGTTTTGTTGTTTGGAGGATGGGGGTTGGTTTGGTGTGAAGCTGTGCTGCTCCCTTCCTATGCATGCCCCGGGGGGGGTACGGACGTGGTGGGGACGGGACTCGGGAAATACTCTTTGCAAGCAAGAAATACTCTTTGCAAGGTGAATGTTTGTTGTGCTGCCCCTCAAGCAGCTGGAGCCCCACCAGAAGAGGTGTGGGGTCCCAGCCTCAAGCCACTGCGCACAGATGCTCCAACGGCAGCCAAAACACACGGCTGCACTGAAGGCTCAAGGTCTTTCTGCACAGATGCAAACTGAGAAAGAGGTTTTTGAAGTGACTTTTAGAGCTGAAAGTGCTTTTATATTTGAAATGACAAGTTCTGCATAACTCTTGGCTTGATTTCCAGGCAAAAGGGCAAGCACTCAGATGTGCTGAGTCGGCGAGTTCTCCTGAAGGCTGCACGGCGCCAGGGCCGCAGCGCTGTTCTCTTTGGTCCCTCTCCAAAGCCCGGGGCTGCCACCCCAGCAGGGAGAGCGGTGGCTCAGCTCGCTAATGTCACAGCTCCCTCTGCCGGGACTGGGCCTGGGAGAGCAGGATGGGACCCACAGCCCACTGGGGCTGCGAGGCAGCGGGGATGCCACGCGGCAGAAGGACGGCTGCCGAGTCCTGCTGTGAGTGTGAGCAGGACCTAAAGCCAATTCTCAGGTGAGGTTATGGTGGCGACATTCACCTCCTTCCTCGTGCACGTGTGTGACCTCATCCAAGCCCTCTGCTCTTGCTCTGGATAACCAGCAGAGCACTGGCTGCTCGCCACAGACCAGCTCCCAGCTCCAGTTCCCCCGGGGATGAATTGAGCCTTTGGGTTTGTGCCTGACACAGGAGTGATTTGCCCTGGCTTGCATCGCTGTCACTCCAGTACGATAGGGACCAGCTTATCCCAGTGGATGACAGGGAGAAGTGGATCTATTGGCTTTACACCTACTGGAGCCTTTTGCAGCAGGTAATTGGGGTATCTGCTGGGCAGCTGGGGTTTGCACCTCCCTGACTTTGCCTTTTTGTTTAGGAGCACCCAAGCAGTTGCTGATGTTGGGCTGATGCTGACCTGACAGATCCCTTCTCTCAACTTGTCTTTTCTCCAAAGAGCCAGTGAAAAGGTTTGGTGATGTGATGGTACCCAAGTGCCACAGGACACATCTCTGCACAGCTAAGACCAAGCCCAGAAATGCGGCTTGAGATTGCTGAGCCCCAAGCCCAACACGGTCACTCCCACGACTGTAGGGAGGGACCAGAACTGAGCTGTGGCACCAACACAGTGTTGTAGAGCCCAAGAGATAGGCTTAAGCCCACAGCTGACCCAGGGATGGATGAGGAGGATGGTCTGTGGGCATGGGGGTGGCCGTCAGAGGCACCTGCAGCCCCAGAGCAAGTGCCTGCTCTTTGGGCTCATGCCTCTTGCTTGGCTTTAGGTTTGGTCCTTGGTTTCCACCCAGGTTGTCTCCCACAAAGCATAAGCATACAGCTGCTGCAGGACAGGGTGTTCAAATGCCCCAGCCCAGGAGATATCCCCTGATGTCCAACTCCCCCTGGCCACCTGGGCTGTTGCATCCCACCAGGCTCATGATGGAGTCGGTGCCACTTGGCCTGGGCATGGGGAGGGGACACGGCTGTCCCCAGGTCCTCGGCTGTGCCAGGTCCTCAGCACAGATGGGCCCCATCACTGGATGGATCATCACATCAGATGGAGCCTGGCCTCTGCGGGGGAACCTCGATGGTGCTAATTGCGTCTGCTCTGTAGCTGAGAACAACAAGCTCCTTTCGGAGAGCGTGCTTGTGAAAGCAGGGTGGAGGCTGGGGCTGGCACACCCTGGAGAACACCCTTAACTATCCTCCCAAACAGAAACCGAGCCAGGCAGCAGGTTTCCCCGACCTGGTGCCGTCAGTGAGCAAACACCGGCCGTCATACTGCCCGTGGTGCCTGGGCGCTTGGACACGGCGCAGATCCCGCGGGCACCGCGGCAGTGGATGGCAGCATCTCCCTGGCAGGCACCAGGGATCTTGGGGATGGGCATCCCTTAACACGCCAAGCCGCAAACACCAAAATGCCCCGTGCCTGTGCTAAATCGGGCTTCCCAGCAAAACCAGTCCCCTGGGTTCAGGTTGGACATGTATTTCCCTGTCTCTGGTGGTGCGGGATGTGGTGTGTAGGGAGCGGAGAGAGGCCAAGGGGCTGTGCCAGCAGTCCAGCCGCGGCATGGACACCCCAGCCTTGAGTCAGACAGCCCCAACTCCTCAACTGGAGGAGCATCGCTCACAAAAGTGATGTCGATGCACAGGCCCTGCCCTTATCCCCATGCGGCTGCTGCGAGGGGGATGTGTTGGCACTCACTGTCACTCGGGTCCTTTTGCCTCCCTGTCTTTAGGCTGGGCCCCCCAGACCATGGTCTGCAGGAGGGAGAAGGCAGGGGAGACTTTTGGGGATGACGGAGGGTGTGCAGCAGCGCTTTTGGAGATGTGGGTTTGCAGGCACCGAGTGAGTGTTGCAGCATCCCTGCTCACCTGCTGGGTACCATGGCTGGCCTGGGGTGGGATGCGGCTGCTTCCCCAGGCTGCTAGCAGCACCGGGGTTATGGGCTGCTCCCGTTGGGTGACAGGTGTGCTCAGTCATGCCACACGGGGCTGGCATGGGCACAGAAAGGACATCACCTGCAGGATACCAGGTATGTCCTATGGGCAGAGAGGACCACGGGGATGCATCTCCCTTGGGCTGGAGCACCTAGTCCTCAGCCCTGCCTGATGGTCCTCTCCTCCAGCCTCACCTGGAGCTGGTGAGAGCTGTGGTGCCCACACCAAGGGTGACAGGGTGACAATGGGGTCCAGGACCTGCCACATCAGCAGGGGCCATTGCATGCCACTTGCTTAACTATTTCCTGCCCATCCCGCCAGGGATTCACTTCCTGGCTGGGCGGCTGAGTAACGCGCAGCTGTGGGAAGGTGGACGGCCAGGATGGAGAAGAGCGGGAAGGGGCTCCATGCAGACCACCTGTGGCACGTTCTAGCTTGACCATGCCTTGCACAGTTCCTCCTGGCAGCCACGCACAGGGCTGGACATGGCACTAATACAGCCTGGGCTGGATGCAGCACCTCACAGGGGCTTTGCAACAGCTTTTGGGACTCTCCATGGCTGTTTCCAAAACCAAAGTGCCCCAAAAGGCAACAACATGAACACAGCTCAGCATGTCCTCCCTGAGAGCGAGCTGCTGAGTGGGTTGGGAAAGCAGGAGGAGTGGAGTGTTGTTTTCTTTTAATGCTGGCTTTAGGTATTAACAGGGCGAATTGTTTTCATAAATGTTAGCAAAATACCTGGCAATGCCATGGGCTCTGCCAAGTATCTCAGGGCTGGAGCGAGCCCCCTGGTACCCATCATTTTGGTACCTATCACCCCGGTTTGCTCTCAGCCAGGGTGGCCAGAGGAGCACAGGGATGCACCAGACGATGGCACTGAGTATCCCTGGGGGGGGAGCCAGGGCAGAGCAAGGTGTGGGGCATCGCTGGTGCCCCAGGCCCATCTGCCCTGCAGTGCCTGGAGCAGGCAGGCTATTTGCTCAAGGCAGGGACACGCTCCCTCTTGGGTGTTAAGCTAAAATCCCTAAGTGTGGCTGAATGAGGGTCAGGAGCAGGGCAGCACCTCCCACGGGACTCGGTGCAGGGCCAGAGCGTGGGTTTGCTCTGTAACTGGGGACTTGTGGCTGCAATAACTTTTTTCAGCTTCAGCAGGGGTATGGAGCTTTTTCTGCAGAAGCACGCAAGGAAATGCCCCCACCACGAGACCCCCCCAGGGCCCCTCGGTGCTTCAGACGGGTGAGCTGGAGGCTAATGGGGCAGCTACGGGGTCACCTGGAGTGGGAAGAGCCAGATGTCTTCTCCCAGGCTCCTGCCCCACCAGCACAGAGAGGGGGAGGGATTTAAGGGCTCACAGCTGGGGACCTCAGGCTGGGGGGACCTTTGCTTGGGGTGAAGTGTGGCATTAGTCTGGATTCATCCCGCTGAGCACTGACGGCACTGCTGGGGATAAGTGTGCTCCAAGCACAGGCACCGCCTGATCTCTGTCCTCAGCTGCTGAAATCCTTGGTCCCCCACGACAGCCAGGCTCCTGGCTCCCACTGGCATGGCCCTGAAACCAGCGGTGAGGATGGGGAACTGTGTTCTGGGAGGACTCAACTCCAACCCCAGCGACAGAGCTGGCTCCGTGCCCCCTCACATGCTGGGGTGAGGGCACTGAGCAGCTCTGAACAGCCCCCAGTGACACAGCATCTCCCGCGTGAGAGAGGGACCAGCTCAGTGGTGGGGGACGTGGGTCCCGGAGGTGACTGCAATGGGAAACCCAAAGTATCTGGGACAATGCCAACACCAGCTCCTCCATAGTGCTGCTGGCTGAGACCCTGTGGTCGGATGGAGCAAGCACCAGCACTGCATGATCGGTTCACCTGACAGCCTGTACGTCCAGCCCTGGGTGCTTTGCTGGGAGAAATCTGGGTGGCAAAGACAGTGGGGGGACAGTGGGACCCTCAGCTGGTGTGGAGCCAGATGCACCGCCTGCCCTGGGGCACCAGGAGCCCATGCTCCTGGCAGAGCCCTGTGATGCCAGCCTGGGCCCCAGGGTGGCTCTGAGGGTAGCGATCCCAGCTTTCCTCGTCATCTCTCACTTTTTTGGAAGGACAGGGCCAACCTTCCGACCGCTCCTGCTCCCTGGTCTGTGTCTAAGTTTTAAGCTTTTAGGATGCGCTTTGACAACCGTATTTTCCTGATGCAGGACACCAAGCTCCAACTCACCAGCGCTCTCCAAGCCGGCAGAGCCGCCCAGCCCAGAAGGTCCTGGTGGGACCAGGAGCAGCCGTCACCAGAAGAGACACCCGGGCAAAGGCTGGACCACTCGACCCCATACAGTACTGTGCTAGGCTGGAGCAGCCAGTGCAGGGCTGCAAGGAGGGAATCCAGCCCAGAAACCACCTAAACCCAGCCAGCACGTCCTACACAAGCGTTTAAGCTGTGGTGGGATGGATTTCCCTGGCATCCCCTCCCCGGCTCTGGCCAGGCTGCAGCCTGCCGGTGCCCAGGTGGAGTTTGCAGCAAGGCATTGCCAGCAGCGCCTTGGGCTCAACACGACGCTGCTCTCGCCCAAGGACGAGCTCTGCCCTCGCAGGAGGCGCCAGGAACAGATCTGGCTGCCACAAGATCCCTTTGTTCCCCACCCATTATCTCACCACTGGGAAGCGGCAGCAGAGCCTGACTGGCGCGGTCATGTCACAGCAAAACCTGGTGCTGGCAGCGGGGACCCTCGCCCACGCTCACCCTGCCAGGACGGTGCCCCGGGCTCTCCAGCTGAGTTTTGGAAACGCGCCCATGGGCAGGATGGCTGACCTCTGCGTTTCCCTGTCCCTGGCATGCCGTGCCATCGGCCGTGGGCAGTGCTGGTGGGAAGCAAGAGGAGCATGCGGGAACTCCAGCAAGACGGCGAAAGGCTTGATGGGGGCAGAGGAAGGCTCCTGGCAGCTGGCCTGGGCACTGCCTTTTACCTCCGTTGTGATAAATCCCCTAGCCTGACCCTTCTCCACAGCCACAAACAACCCCTGAGCCAGGCACCGGCCGCTCGGCTGGTGTGCTGGCAGCTGGGGGTTACGGCACCGGGGTCCCAAACCCGTCGGGGTCCCCGGCACAGCAGAGCTCCCACGCAGATACCCGTTATTTCAACCATCCTGGCCCTGCTGGTGTTTCGGAGTGCACCTCCCGGAGCGGGGGGCTCCCGCGGGGTCCCACAGGGCCAGGGGAGGCTGAGCAGCACAGCCACCCACCCGGGGAGGTGCAGGGAGATGCATGGGGCAGCTGTAGCCCCATCTGAGCCGCTACCTGCAGAGCTGAGAGCCCAGCCCTCGGCCCCACTCAATAACCGAGCTAACGAGAGCCGCTGTCAACAAGTCTGCAGCTCCCCAGCCCGCACGGGGAAGGACGCCTGCTCGAGGGACCGAGGAGGAGAAACCTGTTTCACTGACCTTGCTCCATCACCGCCTTCCTGGCTGCGCCGTGGGTGAGTGCGGGGCTGCGGCGGGGGGCGAGCGGCTCAGCCGCCCCTCAGGGGCACGGCGAGGAGGAGGAGGAGCGGGGCTGGGGGCGCATCGCCGGCAGGTTGGGGTGCTGGTGGGGGACGTGCCAGGTGGGAGAGCGTGACCCTGCTCCGTCGATGCCGTGGCTCCTCGCCTGCCTGTGGAGCCTTGCTCCACCCCTCACCCGCTAATAAAGCCTCCGCCGCGCCGGTCCCTCCTTTGCCACTGACTCATGGGCTGACCTAGCCCAATCCCCTAACTGCCCTGCACCTCCATTTTCTGACCTATAAAGCAGGGCTCACCCCCACCTCTCTCCCACTTCCTTACATAAGAGCACCGAGCACCAAAGCAAACCCCGCAGCACTTGGCAACCCAAAAGCGATGCCCAAGGGGCAACACTGGCTGCTCGACAGCAGCGGATGGGCTTGGCCACCCATGCCCAGGGGCATACGGACCCTCGCTGTGGGTTTTGCAGGCACTGCACAGCCCTCGAGGGTACTGGCACGCAGCCATGAGCTGGCCACTGGTTGCACTCCCAGACAACATCTCCCCAGGGGTCTTGCTCGTGTTTTGGGAGCTGGGAAGGGGGCAGTGAGCAGCATGTGCTGTTCTTGGCGTAGTGTTCTGCCCACTCCGGTGCCAAGGAATGCCTTCACCCCACTGGCCTGGTGCTTTGGCACAGCTCCAGCACCCCGAAACCCAGCTGGTCGGGTTTGGAAAGCAGGGCAGGGATGGCTGGGGAGGTGGAGGCTTTCTGGGCACCCATTGGGCTCTGCTGGACTTGTCTCTGCTGTTGGTCAGGGAACAGCCCTGGCCGCATCCTGCCCCCATCCTGCCCCCTTTCTCCTGGGAGAAGCATAAAAACACCCTCCCACCCCCCTTTTTTTGGTTTGTTTTTTTTTTGTTTTGTTGTTGCTTTTGAAGACAATGGCAAAGGCTGCTCCATGTAAAGCAGGACTGTGCCCCAAAGGGTCCTGAGTTGGGGGACAAACATCCTTGGGTCACTGTGGGGACCAGGTGACAGTGCCTGCCAGCATCCCCATGGGAAGGCTGCTGGGCAGTGGGGCCCATGGGGCACCCAGCAGGTGTGGGGATCTCCAGGGAGAGGGATACCAGAGCTTTGGTCCCCAGAACCAGCGGCGGTGCTGGGCCAGCACAGGCAGGGACAGAAGCAGGAGATGGCTCTGCCGTGGCCCAGCACTGCCTGACGTAAGAGGTTACACAAGCCCGTGCGGGCAGGGTGCTGGCAGCAACATCGGCATGTCTGTGACAGGAGCCCTGCTCTGGCTGCGGGATAACGCCTGCAGGAATGGGGACAGCCCGTCCCCCTGCCCTGTGCGGGGCATCCCTCATGAAAGCTCTGGGTGGCAGTGGCACCCCAGAGCAATACCCACGGAGTATGCACAGGGTTCCTAGAGGAGCACGGTGGGGCCGGGCAGCCCATAGAGGGACAAAAGCCAACCTGGAGAGGGGTGAAGATGGTCTGGTGGTGTCCATGTGCCCAAGAGCTCTGCCTGGGGGGGGCTGGGGTGGAGGACAGCAGTGTCCTATGGCCATGGCAGGAGCAGGGCAGGGAGACCCCTTGCCTGGAGTGAGTGGGTGGGAGAGGGCACAGAAAAGAAAGGGAGCCTGGATGGCGCTGGGACACGGTGCTGAGCTGGGTCAGCCCCATTCACAGGAGCAGGGAGAGGCTCTCTGACCCTCCCCAGGAGGCACTTTGGAAGAGCCGAGAGGGGCCCTGGGTGCCAGCGGAGCAGCACACCTCCTTGCCTGCCGGCACCAGGTGATAGATCAGCCCCCGGTATTCCAGACAGCTGGCCGAAGGCGTTAGTCACCCGGCCCGGGGCTGCGCTCAGCTCCACTGGGCAGGAATGCCACGTGCTCAAACCGCCTTTCCCCAGGGAGCACCAGCCCTGTGGCCAGGGACAGTGTCCCCGAGCTGGGGCTGGCTCGACCCTGCTGGAGGTGAAGGGGCTGGGTGCTGTGGGTGCCTCCTGGGTGGCTTTCCATGCTGGGTAGGGGTCGAGCAGGTCCCCAGCCCTCCCCAGGCATCCCATGGACACCAGGGGCTGGAGGAGGTGGCACAGGCTGCCTGCCTTCCTCTCCAAAGGCAACCATAAGCTCCTTTCTCACCACCCCAGGAACGGATGATGCCAAGAATTGCCCCAGCCTTGACAGCACGATAAGGCCATGTTGGGACTGAAGGCCAAAAAAAACCCCAACTGTTTATGCTGTTTGTTCTCCAAAATGAGTTTGTATATAAAGAAGGAGGGAGAGCTGGCAGCACTTGCCACCTCGCCCTAGACATTGTCGCCACCCCGGCTCCCCACCAGCCCTGCTACTAGCAGAGCCTTCCCAAGGGACTGAGGGCAACGAGCCTGGTGCTTCGGTGGGGCATGGGATGGGCACAGGAACCCACTTGTGATATCATTATGGACTTTTCTGGAAAGGTGATTTTGTTGACCACAGGACTTTTTACTATAGGAAAGGGAGACCTGCTGTTTGGAGGAAACAGAGGTCATGGGCATATTTTTTGCCATGGCTGACCAGGTTTTTTTCCCAGTCTGGAGCAGATGGGGTGAAATCCTGGATGGCAAGTGGTCCATGGGCTAGGGAAAGCCATCAGTCCACGTGCAGGCTGAACCTAGTGCTCCATGGGGAGCTTTCATCAGCTTCAAGGAGGCCGTTTTCACGCCTTTTTCCAACGAAACATGAGTCTAAGTCACCTCTCCCTCAACAAATTGCCTGGTTTTCCAAGGGCATCACCTATGCCACATACTGGAAGGCAACATCCTGGTCTGGAAGTGGGCTCGTGCCAGGCAGTGGGGCTATTCCCAGAACCACCTCCCGCCTCGCTCAGTAAATCCCGCTATCAGCTCCCTGTCTGGCTCCAGCTGGCCACGGCCCAGCCGGGGACAGGGTCACGCAACAGCTCCTGTATTTGCCAGCAGATCCAGCTGCCCGTGGGCTCCCTGGGCTGGCAGGTGCCAGGGTGGTGCTGGTGGCTTCTTGTGAACCCTCTGTGTGCTTTGGGGGAACCCTCCGGACTGTGCCAAGTGCCCGGTGACACTTGCCCTGCTGCCTCGAGTGCTGTGGGAGGTGGGTCTTATCTCGCCTTGTGCTAAGCTTGGCTCATTGTTGATTGTTCCTTTCCCATTCAGGAAGAAAGGAGAAAAAAAACAACCTACTTTTTCTGCAGAAGTGCTATCTGAGTTTCTGTCAAGCTGCCCCAGCAAGGACCCTCCGGAAGGGCAGTCCTGAACCAAGGTTATCCAATGGACCAGAAGAGCCCTTGCAGGATGAAGGGGCTGGTTTAGGGTGGTTTTAGGGCTGAGCTCTCGTTCATTTTGCACTCAGGCTCATACCCACCACCCCTCTACCCCTGTGCCCTCCAGCCTTCGACTCCCAGGGCTGGCAGACGGGCACCCCTGCAGACCTGGTGAGGGATGCTGAGGATGGCTCAGGGCCCCCCAGGTTCCCTGGGCTGGCAGTGGCAGCCAGCTTTACATGCTGCGACAGCTCCTACCACCCACAGTTTAGCCCTAACCTGGTTTCTATTCTAAGCCCTTTTTTTTTTTTTTTCCATGGGCCTCCTCCCTCTTTTGCTTTGCCCCACTTTGCCCTCCTGCCATGAGCTCCGGCTGCCGCTGACCCCGATCCCAGCAGGGCCTCGCTGAAGTCGGTAATAAAATGCACCAGTGAAGCTGCTTGGGTCAGGGTGGCTCCAGCTTCCCCAGGTTGCGATTAAGGAGCAGCACCTTGGATTTGCCTGCAACGGCTCATGGTGGCCGGGGGAAAGCTGGAGGAACGGGGTTGGGGAGACTTTTCTTCTGTGGCAAAAATGGTTGCGGGATTAGCAGCTTTCCTGGTGTTTGCGATTTCCTAGGAGGCTGCAAAATGCTGGGTTTTGGGCACTGGGGTTGGAGGACGGCTCCTTTGGCTAGTGCTGCTGGCAGGGCTGGGGCTGCAGCCGCCTGCCAGCCAGAGCCGACCCGCAACGTCCTCCAGGCTCCTCCAGATATTCCCTTGGTGGACTGGGATCCGGAGCACCACTGCTCCAAAGGTATCATTAGAAGAGTCCCTGTTTTTCCAAGCTAACTGGTTTTATGGGTCCGGCCGTGCTGATGAAATAGCTGCCAGGCGGTGTGTGAGTTATCCCTCTGGCTGGCAGGGTGCATCTGGGAGCTCGTCTTGAAGGAGAAACAAAAACTGCCCTCAGTGTGGTGGCACCTGCAGGAGGCAAGCTCGGCAGGGCTCCGGTGGGCTGCCTGTGCCTACTGGGAAGGATGGGCTCTTCCCTGGGGAAGGATGGGCTTTTGCCCAGGGAGGGTGGGCTTGGGACAGCTCAGCCCCAGAAGGTCAGTCCCCCCTTGCCCCGGGCGGGTGCCCCATGTCTAAAGGGCAAGGTGGGCACACGGGGTATTGGCTGGACAAGTCCCCAAGCCTGGCAGGGAGATGGAGCCATTTTTGACGGAGCTGGGACAACGGACCCTCTCCCAGGCCCCTCAGCTCAACCATCACCTCCCCTCAGCAGCCAAAAGCGGGGAAGTAGGTTACAGCTGTGCGAGACCTGGGGAGATGGGGGCACATTCTTGGAGTCCAGCTGGATTTGGGCAGCCATTTGGCTCCCGACCAAATTTCCAGCCCGAAGGAGTGACACAGCACATTGGCTTCCCACCCCAGCTGGGCGGCTCACTCCCTTCCAGGCACTGCCTCCCAGGCACGCCAGGTTACATCACACCCCAGCTGCCCTCGCTTCCCCTCTGGCTGGAGCAGCCCAGGACCACGGCACCCAGCTGCTGTTGGCACCCAGGATGGCACCAACCACCCATGCCAGGGCAGAGCCGATGCTGAGGCAGAGCACAGTCCCGTGCCCGGCAGAGGGTAGTGCCCATCCCAGGTGCAGGAGTAGCATCGTGCAATCTCTCCTCTTGCTAATTAAATCCGTGCATGGGCTTCTTAATGAGTGGGGAGCTTTTTGTCTTGCAGGAATTCCTGGTTTCCATGAATTCAACATCTCCTGATCCCACAGAGAGCAGCGATGGAGTCAAGAGACAGGCACTGGTCTGCACCCACCTTAGCTGTGGTTTCTTAAACTGGGCAGGTGCAACAGGCCTGCCAGAGCGTGTCCAAGTACTCCTGGGGAAGAAAGCAAGAGAGTTCTGGCCCACGAAGCTGGCAGGGAGACCTGGCCCTGAAAAGCAGCTGTGGATAGTGGCACGGAGTCACCCCGGCAAACAGCCCTCACTCGGCTGCAGATCAGCCCGAGGCAGCAAGTGCTGGGCAGTGCCATTCCCCCCGGCACAACCTCGCCAGGGTCCTCATCCTCCCTCCACGTGCCGAGGAGGCGGGGAACATCCCTCTTTCCTAGAGAGGGCAGAGGATGGAGCCTGGAGTTACCCTACCTGCACCGAGTGGTAAAAGTTTCGTGTGGGCGGCTGCCAGGGAGCTGCCGGGTTGGGTGCCTGCCCACGGGGACACGTGCATGGATGGCCCTGGTGGCTTTGGCTTGGGGACCAAGAGGGCACCTGGGAGCTGGGGGCTGGGCTGGGCATTTCTGTGATTGCAAGGGAAAATGTATTTCATTTTTGATGACTGGAGGTGCAATGTTGCTCCCAGCAGTGTTTTTCCAATCGCTGGCTGATGACTGGCGCTGGAGCAATGGCTGGTTCCCTCCTTGGGACCCATCGTTGCCAGGATAGGACCCCCCAGTCCTCCGGGGTCGCAGAAGGGCTGCCAGGCTGGTGAGCAAGAGGGCTTGGCCATCCCTTGGTGGCACCACCAGCAGCAGGCTCGGCATTTTGGAAGCAGAGTGGGACAGAGCTCGTGGCATCTCCACCGCGCGCCCGTGTTGGGTAACACCAGGCCAGGCAGTGACGCCAGGGACCGAGGGGTGGGGGCAAGCAGTTTCGGTCCGGGCAAGAGCAGAGGCACCCAAACCAGTGATTACCTTCGCCCTGAGCTGCTAAGTGGAGGAAGTCTGTGATTAGTTGACACCTCCAGCCAGGCTTTGGAAATTAAGCCAGGCTGCAGCAGGGGGTGGATGACAACTGCTTTATTCACTGCTGATATATAAAACTGAAAACATGGTCTGGGTACGGTATCGGGATATTCCAGCGGTGGTGGCTGAAAGAGGCGGTGGTGGATGTGCAGCAAGTCACTGGAGGCATTTGGGGTGCTCATGGGCAAGGATGGGTTTTGGTGCTGTGACTCTGAGCCCTGGGCAGAGTCTGAGTCTGAGGGCTCGGGGCTGGGATTTACACCGGGTTTGGTTTTCATATGCTTTGAGTAAACCTCCTGCACCAGCTGCTGCTGCTGGTCTCACCTGGCCCTGCAGCCTTGGGAAGGCAGGGACTGACACCTGGGGCTTGTCCTGAGCCTTAGGGTTCTCGTGTTTGCAGATGGCTGCTGAAAAGGGGAGAAGGAAGGTGGCTGCATTCCCCTCCGTGGTGTAGCTGGTATCCGCCATGTGTCCAACCCCACACAAGGAAGAGCCCCCCACTCTGCACGGGCAGTCCTGTGGGTCCATCCCTGCTCTGCAGGTGGGGGATGCTCATGGTGGTCCATCCCTGTGGCACAGCAGCACGCTGCCCTGGCCAGGACCTGGAGAACCATCGTCCCATCCGCAGAGCTGGGAGGGCTCAAGTCCTGCCATGCCTTGTGGCCCCTAAAGCTTGCAGCACCAAGGAGCTAAACTGATACCTCCATACCTGCCTGCTGCTGGTAGGTAAATCCCAACTGTTCTCACCCCAAAGTGAGCATCGTTGAGGGCTAACAGAGCCGTTCCCCACGTGCGACCCCCCAGCACCCCTCTGGGAGTCAAACAGGGATGAGAAAAACATGGCAGCAATGCAAAGGATGGTGTGAATGACACTGGGGGTGTGGGGTTTGCACCCCCTTTCTGGCTGGGCAGTACCCTTTGCGGGGCTCTGTTGTTTAGCTGCTTCCCTCCCAAGGTGCTGGGCGGTGCAAGGCAGCGCTGGACCAACACAGAGCCTGGATAAGACCATTGGCCTCCGTCCATGGTGCCTCCCTGGCAGCCCATGCATGACCTGGGAGAGGGCAACATGGCTTTGCTTGCTCTGTCTCACCGCAGTCTGGTCTGTGCCGTGCCGCCTGGCGCAAACAGATCGGCCAGATTAGCCAGCACTGGGATCCAGTTTTTTCCCGGAGCTGCCGAGCACAAGCAGGAAGTTTGCCATTGCCCGAAGTGGCCCTTTGTGCCCTGCAAACAACGGGACATCTCAGGAGGGTACTTATTTAAGGCTAAAAAGCATGACGTTGCCACGTCCCAGCAGGGCTGGGAGCATGTGAGCTACTGAATGGCCCCAGACGGATCCGGCATCTACCACCCTTGCCAGCCCCGTCCCAGCCAGGCACCGCTGGAGCTTGGAGGTAGGCTGGGGCTGCACCCAAGGTCTTGGTCCCTGGGAGGGGACTTTGCACCCCACGGGCTGGGGCTTGTTGGCTGTGCCACCCCCGGCACCTGCTGAGAGCTCCTTGCCCCAGCACAGGGGTCAGGCTGGGTCTCGCCTTTTGGGAGCCCACCAGCCCGGTGCTGAGCATCCTGCTCTTTTGGCAAAATGACAGCAAGAGCAGCCGTTGCACGGAGCTGCAACTCCCTCTGGTGCCTGCCCCAAGGCTCCCGAGCTCATCCCTCTTTCCTCATCCCACAGCCCCACAGGGATGGAGGGTTTGGGATGGCCTGGCTGGCCGTGGGGCAACCCCACTGCGGGTGGGTGAGGGGGAACCAGAGCCGAGCTCCCAGCCTGGCAGCAGCCATGGGAGCTGCTTGGCCACGGAACCTGGGATGTGCCAAACATCCTTGTGCCAGGGCCTGAATCTGGGGGGACGGAGCTGCTTTCGGGGTGATGGAGACAGGGCTTTGCCTGCAGATGGAGCTGCTGGTTCGGCCGTCGGGCTCAGAGGAGGACTGGGGTGAGGTGTTACACACATTTTTCCTTCTTGAGGACCCTGTGGCTCTGCCAGACCCCCAAAAGAAAAGAGGACAGTGTTTAAGCTTTCCCTGCTGGGGAGAGGATGGTGATAATTAATCCTTATTAAGTTAATTACTCAAATGTGCTTGGCCTGAAAGAGGGGGCTGGAAACCCCACCCAAATCCAGGTATTAAAAAAGTGAATCTCTGCAGCCCTGGTGATGCCAGGGGAAAGGGGATGGTGGTTTTGGGGTATCTGGCTGCAGCACCAGGGGAGCTGATGGTGCCCTGCTGCCAGCTCCTGCAGCCTGCTCCTTCCTCCCCAGGGCAGGAGGAGGAGGAGGGTGCGCAGGGTGGGTGTCTGTAGGGACAGAGGGGCTACCATGGGGGCTCTGCCCCCCACCACAGCCCTGGGGTGCAAATACTGCAACTTTTGCAAACAGCTCCTGGATTTGGGGCTGGAAAAGGCCCCTCTGGGGGCTGCGGTGTGCTCTGCCCCACAGGTTGAGGGAACCTCAGAGGGATCAGCAGGGAGCAGTTGTGGCTGCTGGGTCCTGCCAGCCTGGTATGTGTGTCCTTGTGCCACGCTAAAATGGGCAGTTTTCCCCTTGTTTAGGGGCAGTGACATGGGAGGACCACCCTGGGGGCCAGATTTGGCCTTTCCAGGTGCCAGCTGGGACTGGGCTCTGTCCTGTGGGTAGAGGGGCTGGAGGCTGGACGAGGGCAGCAGCAGGGGCCCGATCCCTAGGGCTCCTTTGGGATGAGCAGCTGCCTGTGGAGGCAGTGGGGTCCGCTCACGGGACCCCCATGCTGCCTGGGGTGAGGGATGGCTGCAGGGTCGGCAGCCACTGGCGAGAGCTTGCTGCTCCAGGGATTATGCTGATCCCCTCCAGCTGCCCTGCTGCGTGCCGCAGGATTTCTGAGTCTTTAACGTATTTTTCCTGCTAAATTGGAGGTGTTTGCATCCACAGCGCAAGGGGCAAGTCAGCATCTCCTTTCATCCCTAAAATCTCAGCTGGGTCAGTGGGACTGCATGGCTTTGCCTGTGTGTGGTGGAAAATCAGATGTAAATTGAGGTTAAAGTTTCTTTTTGAAAATGGAACTCAGCAAGGAAGCAGCTTTAGGGCTACAACCCCAAATCTGCTGGCCTGCCTTGTGGCTTTGCAAACTCTCTTTATGGCTGCTGCTCTGCTGTGAGCATCGTGACTCCCACCTTTGCTGCAGTTCAAAGGAAGAGGCTCTTAGGGATTTGACAATTTTCCCCAGAAACCAAAACTCAGCCTCCCCCGCAGGGTTTTCAGCCCACTATTTCTCCTCTTCTCCCAGGTGGTCCCTGGTCCCAGCAGCAGCACAGGACCAAGCAATGCCATGTGCCTGCCTCTGCCCAAGCACACCGGCACGCTCCCTACAAGCTGCGGTGGGATCCTGCTGTCTCATGTTGGTCTTGGATGTGGGGCTGATCCCCACCTCCTCCTCAGCTGCCACCACATAACCAGTTCTGCCCTGTCCTGCACTTGTGCAATGGCAGCTCCACCACCACCCACCTTTAGCCCTGCTGAACAGCAGCAGCCCCAGCACCCTCGGAAATTCATCACCCTGCCGTCCCTCATGGTGATGTCCTAGGTGTGATGAAGGTAACGAAGGCATCAGACCCAGCAGCCCCACCTGATGCACCCCTTGGGTCTGACACCCACCTCCCCCTGGCCCAGCAGCACCCGTAGGTGCTCTCCCGGCCACAGACTTCCCTCGCTAGCAAGTGGGTGATGAGAGTTGTGCTGTGTATCAGAATGAATCCCTGACCTGGCCAGCTGCAGCCATCCCTGCAGCTTGCTGGGCTTCAAACACTGCTGTAATTCGTTAGTACCCCTGGCTCTGGAAATGATCTTTCGTAATACAAGCTCTTACAGCAGAAATGAAACCTCAGCAGGTCTCTAACGCACCCTCAGCTCTGTCCCTTTTGCGGTAGATGTGATTTTTTAAATTGGTTTTTTGTTTGTGGGGTTTTTTTCCCCCAGGGTATGATGACAATCCCCTAGGACTTGGCAAAACTTGGGTGCAAGGTTTTCTTTCCTGCGAGCTGCTGCAGTGACGTGCTGAGCCTGTGCCAGTTTGGGGCTGGGGTAACCCGGTGATGGGTATAGCAAACCACCTATGGATTTGCTAATGTCAGTGTTCATCAAGGTTTTGGAGGATCAGTTGGGCTGATTCAGTTTTTGGTTAGGAGAAATAACAAAGCAAGAAGACATCCAGTGCCACACCAAGAATCAACGTGTTTTTAGCCTTCCTCCATAAAGAAATGGGGCTCAGAAGGTCCCGGTCTGTGCACAGGCATCCCCAAAGCTTTTGGGGAGCCTGTGCTGTGTCTGGGTGATTAGTTACGAGGCAGAGATAGAAAAGGGAGGAAATTCTTAAGAAATTCCTAAAAACAGCCCAGAGGGGAAGAGAGACTCTGTGGGTGTCAGGGCTGGGTGCAACAGCTGCTGGGCACAGATTTGGGGTGCCCTGGTCCCTGGCAGGTGTCCAGGGGCTCAGCAATCCCCCCCAGCATAGACGAGGGTGCTGAGCGGCTCCGCAGCAGCAGCAGTTTGGGCAGGCAGCCGCGCAGCCGTGCGCTGCCCCTCCTTCTCGCAGCCGGCTCCCTGCTGCCGGTAAGGCTGCCTTTCTCCCCAAAATCCTTCCCTTGTGGGCCAGGCAACCTTTGCTCCCGCTCTCCGGCAGAAGCGAAACCCTATCCCTGTCCTCAGTGCTCCGCTTGGGTTTCTCGCAGCTATTTCTGGCACTTGGCTCCTTCGCCTCCAGCGTTTCCACTGCTTCTCTCCATCTTTTTTCCACTCCTTCCCTCCTCCGCTGCTCTCGCCTCCCCGTGCCCTCCGCCGAGCATCCTCCCCACGGCCCCGCCACAACGGCTGCTCCCTGAAATGGGCCGCCAAGGCAGATTATTGCCATCGCTAATCTGCATTCTCCCTCCTCCCCGTCCTCCCCTGCTCCTCCCTTCCCCAAATCGTTGCTGCACAGCACCCTGTGCGGTGCCGCTCCGGCTGGCCGCCCTGGACAGCCAACGCTGGGAGAGCCACCGTGCCGGGGCTGGCGTGAGTAGGGGGCTGGGGTGGCCGGGGTGTCCCTGGGGTGGGAGGCTGGGTGGTTCTCTGGCCATCTCTGCTGGCTGCGTCTTCCTCAGATTGTTTGCTTTTTTGGATCCCTGTCCTTCCCACGTCCTTCGGAGGCAGCGGGAGCCGGGAAGCCTGTCTGCGGTGGGTCAGGGTGCTGCGGGTGCTCATCTGCGGGTGCCACCCTGGGTGGCCTCTGCTCGGCAGGGAGATGCCGCTGGAGGAAGGGGACCCAGTGAGGCAGAGGGGACAGCAGGCCAGCGGTGAGGTCAGCAGTACCCCCTGCCTCAGGGCGACGGGGGACCCCTCGCTCCAGGGCATGCCAGCGCCCAATGGCAGCAGGATGGAGGTGACGGCAGAGTGCTGGGAGCTGGAGCCAGCGCTGGGTGACAGGGATGTGACGCCCAAGGGGGCCCCGCCACAAGCAGAGCGACACGAGGAAGCCCTGATGGCTGAGCTCTCGGAGCTGGTGCGGAAGGTGGTGAAGAGCAGCAGCTGGTGGGAACGGCACGGGGTGGACGTCAGCATCCTCGCCTGCAGCTTCCTCCTGCTCCCAGCAGGTAACCTGGCTCAACCCCCCTAAACCGCGGCCAGAGGGGTGCTGGGGGGGTGTCCCACTGCCTCCTCACAGCTTTTGCACTGCTGGTACAACTTTGTGCTGGAAGCCTATTAGCAGCCTATTAAGCCTAAGACAGAGCTGCAATTACCCCTTCACCCCGTGCCACGGGGCACTCTGACCCTGCTGGGAAGCCACAGCAGGTGACAGTGGCACCCAGGGTACAGCCTGGAGTGGGGGACAGTGCCCAGCAGATGGGCACAGGGCAGGACAGTGAGTGGCATGCCCTGCCATGGGGCAGAGAAACCCTGGCAGTTTTGGTGGCAGTGGCCCCAGCCACGGTGAGTGCAGGGGGACACGGTCGAGTGCGGGACTCCAGCAGCATGGTTAGAAAAATGCAGCTGGTGCCTTCTCCTGCTTTTGAACTCCTGGGCATGCTGAAATCCTGGCAGAGTCATATTTGTCAGCAGTGGGATCCCAGCCAGAGCTGCAGGATGCGACCTGGCACCAGCAGCACCCGGTGCCGTCGTGGCTGGAAATGGGCAAACCTTCAGCAGGATGGCGAGCCTGGCTCGTCCAGCTGTGCAGGGCGGTGGGGGGAAGCTTTCTGGCTCAGGTAGTTTAAATACCTGTAACTACATCTGAAAAACAGGTTTAGGGCAATGGCTGGCAGGTTTGGGTGTAGCAACACCTCCAGCCCGGCTCAGATGCAAGGAGGGCTGCAGTACATGTGCGTGGCCGAGCTCCTGCCTGGCTGGTTTCTCCACAGGGCTCCTGTGCCTACGGTCATCCCAGGCCATCCCTTTCCTGGCGGGTGTCCTCACCCTTGGCGTGGTGCATCACACCCTGACGGTGAAGGGCAGCCATCTGGCCAGCCACAATGCCTTGACCGAGTCCAAGTCCTGGAGCAAAGTGTGGGCCATCTTCTTCATTGAGGTTAGCAGGGCTATGGGGTTTGGGTGGCAGCCCCCCCAAAAGTCCCATCAGTGCCTTGCCAGCACCCCCTGAGCCCTTCAGGAACAGCCACTGGAGAACAAGATGGATCCAAACCCTTCCTGATTCATGTGTGGGAGAATTAAATGAAAAGCAACACTTGACCAGGAGCACCAGGAACATCCCTGCCTGTGGGTCTTGCGCTAGGCTTGTGCTGGTCCCCTTGGCTGTGGGGCTGCAGAGCAGGGCAATACATTGTGGGGAACGGTGGGAATGGTTTGCAGTGCTTAACTCTGAAGAAGTCCATTCTCAGACTGGTTTAGAGCCTATGGAGTGCAGAGCATCTCCCCTGGGTGCCTCTTACTGGGTGCGGAGCATCTCCCCTGGGTGCCTCTCCCATGAGCCCAAGCCAGGCAGTGCCTGACCCTGGCGCTGTGGCTGTAAGCATCACCTCTCCTTTCTCTTTCCTCCTAGCTCTGCTCAGCTTTCACAGTCGAGCAGGCCACCTACAACCATGTGAAGATCCACCACGGCTACACCAATGTCATCGGCCTGGGGGACTCCAGCACCTGGAAGCTTCCTTTCCTGAACCGCTATGTCTACATGTTCATCGCACCTCTCACAGTGCCCATCCTAACCCCTCTGGTTGCACTTGGTACGTGTCCCAGCCACCTTGGGACGGGGTGCTGGGTATGCTGAGCTCCTTTCTGTCCAGGTCTCAGCCCACCAAAAGGTCCTGCTCGGTTTGGAGGCATCATATTAACTATGCCAGCCTGTAGGACACAGGTCTGCAGTGAAGGCAGGCGATGCTGCACTTGCTCTGGGGAGGGCATCTCCTGTATCTCTCCTTTCTGCTGGTGCTCAGAAAACACTTCATATTTTCCTGTGCTGGATGTTGAAAGCTCTGGCAAAAGCCATCCTGAGCCTGAAGTGCCCCAGATTTGCTCTCCGTTATTTCAGACCCTTGGCCAAGGCAGGGTTCAGCATCACACGTAGGTCTGTGGCTGGTCAGAGCATCACACAGGGTGCCTCTGATGACTGCACATGGAATGGGGTTGTGGAGGGCAGGATACAATGAGGTCAGGCAGGCAAAGCAGTGACTCGGAGGAAATACTGGTGCCAGAAAACAATCAGGGAGAAAAGCCCAGAAAATACTAAGAGGCTGAGGTAGCCCAGCCCTCTGGGCTGAACAACACAGCTCTGGACAATGCCAAAAGTGCAGACAATTGCTTGGCAAACTGTAAGAAATGAAGACGCATCCAAATCCCTGTGTGATGATGCACAGCTGGACCCACTGCCAGGCCTGCAGCCCACAGGGCACTGCCCTGGCGGGCTCTGGGCTCCAGGCCCAGAACCCAGCAGGTCGGCAGGGCTGGGAGATTGGGGTCAGCCTGGAGGATGGGGAAGGAGAGATAAGGAATGGGCTAGGCTGGGCTGCAGTGTCGTTGGCATGCTGGGCAGCCTGCCCGCTGGAGCAGCAGTGATGGCAGGGAAGCGTCAGCACCTCTCCCATGTGCTGCCTCTTCTTCCTTGTGCAGATTTGTTGAGGAACGTGAAGTGGAAAGCAGCTCTCCGGACCCTCTGCTGCATGTTTCTAGGTCTTTACTGCCATTACTGGCTGCTGCTCCACGTCTCAGGCTTCCAGTCATCATGGTCCGCACTGCTCTGCATGCTGCTCACCCGCTCACTCCTGGCCCATCCCTACATCCACGTCAACATATTCCAGGTAGAGCCCTGAGGTTCCAAGATGTCCCAATGGTGCTGGAGACAGGCCAGCCACCACCCGGCGCTGGTGACAGAGCCCTGACACTGCTGGCTGGAGCTTGTGTCAGCTTAAGGCAAGCAGGCTCAGCATTGCCTCCCTCATGATGATGTCGTCATGGGGAGGATCAGGCTGGTGGTGCTGGGGTGGGAAGTGGTGGCCCTGAGAGAACATCAGGGCAGGTGGGTGCACGGGGTGATGTCCTCTGCGGTGGCTTGCAGGATTCAGGGGGCGGGGTGGTGTGTTTGCAGGTGCTATTACAGGTGCTGGGATGAAGGGAGGCTGGTGGCTCAAAGTGTGGGTGCACTGCAGGGACAGAGCCTGGGTGCTCCTTGGTGGCTCCATGGGCAAACCCAGCTCTGGGGTTGGCAGCCAAACCCCAAAATGTGGCTCAGCCTGGCCAGCACCTTTGTGTCCTGGCATGGCCAGAGCCCCTGCTGGGAAGGGGAGAGATGGTGGGTGTCACAGGGTCCCCATCCTACCTCTCTCGCAGCACATCGGCCTCCCCATGTTTGCGGCCGATCGGAAACCCAAGCGGATCCACCTCATGAGTCTGGGAGTCCTCAACCTGCCCCGCAACATCCTGCTGGACTGGTCCTTCGGCCACTCGCTCATCAGCTGCCATGTGGAGCATCACCTCTTCCCCAGCCTCTCCGACAACATGTGCCTGAAGGTGAGATGGCCCCCTGGGGTGGGTTAACATGTTGTGAGATGACATGGGGACGAGACCAGCCATCTCCCCACCACCTCCTCTCCCTGCCACCAGACCTCCCTGTGCTGTCCCCACCATGCTAGAGATCTCTCGCTGCTTCACAACAGCCCCTAACCCACCTCCCTCTATCCCCACTCCAGTTTCTCCTGGGTTTCCACTCCCTGCTCCTACCCCTGGTCCCAGTTCCAGCCTGCAGCAGCCTCCCAGGATCCTCCCAACTCTTCCCTTGGGAAAGTATCTCCAGTGCTGCACAGTCTGGCTTTTGGTTCAGCCAACGTCCAGGCAAACCTCCTATAATTTTGGTCGTGCCCTTACTTGTTGCTCTGAGGTGTGGCGTGTGTTCCAAACGTGGACTCTGAGCACTGCCCCGGCTCGAGGGGGTCCCAAGGCAGATCCATCTGCTGCCCTTTGGTATCTCTCCTCATTTAGTGCTGTGCATTTATTTTCAGTCTCAAGTCACAGGGAAAAATAAGTAATAGGAACAGAGGGAACAGGAGCACCAGTGGGTTTCAGGTCTTGCCCTTTGCTCGAGCTCACGGGGCTGGTAGGACCAGCCTCCTGCAGAGGCGTGTTGCAGAGAAGGAGTAATTAAGTTGGCGGCAGCCTCCCAGCCCTGCCATCGAGCTGGCTGTGTGTCCACATTGAGGATAAGTATGGGTGCAAGTGATGAGCATGCGTGGCTGGCCCTCATTAAAAGCCTCATTAGGGCATCTCACCTAATCCAGAGCCCTGCAAAGGCATTTTGCCAGGGTGGAATCCCTGTGTTGCTGCAACTGGAAACTACCTTCCTCTTAATTTTCATGCAAAGATCTTATGGTTGGTGCTCCAGCCCTGCTTTGGGCATGGGGGATGGGTTTTCTGGGCACCTTGCAGGGAGCTCAGCGATGCCTCAGGCTGGGACACTTGTACTAGTGCCACACAGAGGTGACTGTGCCTTTGTCTTTGTAGATCAAACCCATCGTCTCCCAGTACCTGAAGCAGAAGAAGCTGCCATACAATGAGGACACCTACGCCTCCAGGCTCCAACTTTTCCTCCAGAGATATGAGGAGCTGATGGTCCACGCTCCCCCCATCACGGAGCTGGTGGGCATCCAGTGAGGACAGGGACCCAGGACTTGGGGGGCTTGCATCAGGGTTGGTGTTAGCAGGATCGGGGCTACACAGACAAATGCCTCCATAAAGCCATCGTGTAGGAAACATCTCTCCCCAATGTCTTGCTTTTGGCTAGATAGTGATGCATGGAGCCACTGCAGGAGGCGAGCTGGGAGGTGCAGTGCTGGGGACAGAAAAAGGGGGGGTCCGCCCCCGTTATTCCCAGCCAGGGATTAGTTTTATCCACTCTGCTTTCATGCCTGGGGCGGGGAACCCCCCCATCTGCTGGCTGGGGTCTCGCTGCAGCCGGACCATGGGGGATGCGGTGGGATGTGGCGCTGTGTCTGGGGCATCTGGAGCTGGGTCATGGCTGAGAACCACCAGGATCTGTAGGATGGAGCTGCAAATGTGTGGTCAGGAGCTCAGTGAAGGGATGGATCGTGGGAAGGGGGTTGCAATCACTGCTGCCTGTGCTTTGCCTGACTGGAGTAAATCAGTCCCTCCTAGGACCAACGATTTGGCAAATTCAGCCTTAATATGTTGAGGTGGATCTTCTGTATTGTTGGGTTTTGTTGCTGGAGCAAGTCATACTGGTGCCCACGATGCCCAAGGCAGGGCTGGGGAAAGACCCTTGCCCCACATGGCATTATCTGTGTTGGGGTGCCAGAGGTGACCCCATACCTGATTGTTGCTATTGCAAGAATTCAGTAGCAAAATCAGAGCTAAAAACCAGATTTTCCCTGTTTAGGGAGGGTGAACTCAGCCTACTGTGCTGCAGCCAGTGGGCAGGATGCTCACGTGGCTGCTTCCAGCCCACTCTGGGACGCTGTGCCTGGCTTTCCCTGGGCGCTCTGCTGTCCCAGACCTGCAAAACTGATGACAAAGTCCAGGCCAGTGTCGTGGTGGGGAGCTGGCAGCAGAAAAAGGCAACCAGTCCAACTGGGACCAGTGCAGGAGTCAGTGCTGGCTCTGGGTTTGTGAGGTTTTGCTCTGAGCCTGGGGTTTTGCCCTCTGATTTGTGCTGTCCCCCCACCAGGGCTGGACCCCCTCCCAGCCCAGCTGGGATTTATAAGGCTCCACATTGCAAATGTGACCTGAGGCACAGGGGTGCTCTGCCCTGGTCTTGGCCCGTGGCAGGTTGAGGGCTGCAGCGGGCAGCCCGTGGTGTTTTCCATCCCAGGGGTATCACACACCCTGTTCTCCTTCACCAAGTGCGAGTTCATGCTCGCTCCCACTAGAGAAGTATCCTTGTGTGCCCACTGTGAAATGGGGCCAGAGCTGGGATGGCCACAGCATGTCCCTGTCTAGCCAGACCCAGACTCAGGGTGGGGAAAGCTGGCCCTGGACCAGTGCAGTGTGTCCCCTTTGGAATCAGAAACAGGGAATTACTCATTTATTCTGGGCTGGGGCCCGGGGGATGCTGCTGCCCTGGGCTGGTGGCATTGCCATGTCACCTCTAACCAGCCCCATGCAGGTTATCGATCCAGGACATTGTGAAACATTCAAAGGGCAAATTCTTGCCCTTTGAGTATGGGTTACACTGGGTCCATAGGTGGGGGGAAGCCGGGGGAGGTGGCTGGACCAAATGGGCCAAGTGCTCCTGGGGGGGTCAGCTGAGGCTCAGGGATGGCAGAGACCCTCCCCAGAGCTGCCCTCCTGCCTTCGTGATTAATTTCTTAATTGAGCATCTGAATTATGCTAAATGCACCAAATTAATGGTACTCCTGGCTCCAGAGAGGGGGGAGGTGAGCACACGTTAGCGGTGCTTGCAGTTCAGACAGGGTAATCTCAGCCTCACGTGTCCCCGCTTGTGGCCACAAAATGCACTTTCTCCTCCCCTGTTGCAAAGACATAAATTCCAAAACGTTTCTAAGTACTGGTGGGAGCAAGAGCCCTTTTCACAGCTGGATTTCATGGATATTTTTTAACGCAGTGCCATCTAAAGGCAAGTGTTAACAGGTCCTTCAGCCAGCGGGACATGACTTGTGATTTGTGAAACACTTGGATTAATCCCTGTCAGAAGTGACAGACACAGCAGAGGTTAATGGGGAAAAGACGCCCCCAGATTTCTGCCTCAAAAGATGCTCCACATTTAAACTCGGCTCTTTTTTTGTGGATGATACCAATGCCGATATTTGGAACTGAGCCTCCAGCCTCGCCTCTCTGGGCAATGGGGTTGGTAATTGCTGGGCTGAGCTCAGGCTGGGGGCTTGGAACACAGGCACAGGCTTTAAAGCCATCTGAAATCCTGGCCCCTGCTGCAAACACCCTGAAGAAGCGGGTGCAGACAGAGGCATATGGCCGGCTGCCGTTCTCAGCATGCCTTTGCAGAAAGCCATGAACTAATTTTCAAGACTGTGCAAGAAAGCATGTGGGTTTTATGACCCTTATTAAAATCGGCTTCTAGCTGTAAACTCCTTTCAGTCTTAATTGCTTTTAAAAAGCCCTGTTAGTGCTCGCCTGCATGCTTTGGCATCTGTACAACCCTTAAACATCTCCTGGGCCCGCTGAGATTATTTTGTTGCCTGCTGTATTACACTGGGTCTGAAGCAAGACGGGGTGCTCTAGCATGGGAGGTGTAAGAAGTAGCGTTTGAAATGAGCCAAGTGGTGAGAATTAAGAAGGAAGTAAAGCAGGGACCGTGGGGGAAGCTGGGGCAGGAGCTCTGGCAGCAGCATTTATCTGCTGCCTCTGGCAGTAATGCTTTACCCTTTATTGAGGGGATGCTGTGGGTTTCTCCTGGCAAAGGGTGGATGGCTGAATAGGGGGCAGTTAAAATCAGTCTGAGCATCGTTTTCCCCCGGGAGAACTCTGCAGTTAACCACTCGTGGCAATAAAGGGGCGCACGCTATTAGCAGCCGCACGGATGATGCTGATGCGGGCAGCCCCAGGCAGGCAGAGTACCGCGGAGGCCTTGCCACAGAGAGCGGTGGCGCAGGTGGCCATGAGACGGCCTTTCCTTCCCTACCTCTCGGTGGTTTGACTCGTTTCCGGACAGCCCTGGTGGCAACGGCGTGCCGCCATTGGCTGCCAGCGCGGGGGCGGGGCCAAACGCCATTGCGGGGGCGGGGTTATGCTAAGCATAGCGTTCTGCCGCCTCGCGATTGGTCCACGAGGAGGAGGGGCGGGGCGGCAGCTGGTGGAATGCGACGGGGCGGGGCGTGCTGAAGGGGCGGTATCGCCCCGCGCGGTGAGGGGAGGGGCCTGGCGGCGTCCCGCGGCAGCCGGCGCCGGGGGGAACACGTGTCCCGGCCCGCGGGGCCCGGGGGCAGCCGGCACCGGGGCTACGGGGGAGCTGGAACCGGCCGCTGCGGGAGCCGTGCCCGGCAGGCCCGTGCTGCAGCCCTGGGGCAGCGAGGGGCCGTGCGCGCTGAGGCCCCTCGGGCCGGCACCAGGACACCCCGGTGTGACGCTTTATGGTGCCCCCCCCCTCCGGCGCCACGGGCCCCGGTCCTGCTGTCCCGCCTCAGCCGCAAGCACCAAGGCCGCGGGCTTGGCCGAGCGCGGGAGCCGCCGGCCTTGACCTCCCGGCGTTCCCGCCTCAAGCCCCGCGGCGGGGCCGCGCCGCGGGCCGCTACATAAGCCCCGGCCTGCCGCCGCCGCCCGGTTGCGCGCCATGGCCGCCGTGGGGGGCCGGTGCTGGGCCCGGGGGAAGGGCTGCGGCGGGCCGGGGGGCAGCGCCTGGCGCGGCCTGACGCCCCCCCTGCCCTCGGCCTCCCCGGGGCTTCAGCGGCGGCTGTCCTCGGCCGCCCCCGCGCCGCGCCTCTGCGTGGTGGGCAGCGGGCCCGCGGGCTTCTACACGGCTCAGCACGTCCTCAAGGTACCGGGGCGGGAGGGGGCGGCGGTGAGGGCCGGGGCCTGCCCGCTGGGGCTGCCGGCCTCCGAGGGGGGCGGGGAGGGGTGGGGTGGGCTCCCAGCCCCCCCAGCTAGCTCGGCGGCGTTGGGGGGCAGCCCAAGCCCCACGGAGGCCTCCTGGGCCCATTGGCCTGGGGTGGGTGCTGCTGCCCTGCCCCTGGGCCCTCGGGTCGGCCCCGGCCTCGCCAGGCTGCTGCCAGTTCAGCCCCAGCGATATTTGAGAATCGTATAAACAACAGAGACCTGCCTCGCCCGGAGCTGTTGTCACCCAGTGGGTGACAGGGAGCGTGTGGGACCTGCTGTGCCTCCTCCCCCAGCTGAATTAAGGCCCTCGGGTGACCCTTCGCCTGGGGTCTGTAATCGCTCCCGCTTTGGGCAGTCGGGTCTCTGTTGGAAAATGAGATCCGAGCACAGAACTGGGCTGCTGGCACCGACCAGAGATGCAGCAGCTTAACCTCGTCATTAAACTGTGCTGTGTTGTCTCTGGTACGTGTTGGAAAATAGCTCTTACTAAGCCTCAGGGACAAATTTCAGGGCTGCTTAATCTCCGAAGAGGCTGACTCAAAATACAAGATAACAAAAGCCTTGCGGCAAAACATCTGTCTAAAGCTCCGACCCTGAGGTGACTCGGCTCAGGGGGAATCTCAGGGCATGGGCACCTCTGCCAGGGGCTGGCAGACAGCTTGGCAGGTCCACCAGCACCCAGGGTGCTGTGCTGGCTGCTTCCCAGCCAGTGTGGGGGCTCTTCCGTCAGCCCCCTGGGTGCTGGGGAGCCACCAGCTTAGTGTAGAAGAGGAACTGTGGGGTGGGCTGGAGGATGGAGCCCCCCATGAGATTGCTTGATGGTGTTTGCAGTCATGCTGTCTGCTACACCTTGCCATCTGAGCTGGCAGTAACAGATACAGCATCATCTTGTGCATAGAAGAGTCTGGAAGAGGCTGTTTCTGGCCTTGGTGCAGTGCTCCCTCCTGCCCTGCATTTCCCCCAGCAGCGGGTGAGCACTGCGTGTCCCTGCGGAGCTGCTGGGCTCACGTGGCCTTTCTGTCCTCATCCCTTAACCATGATTTCCTTCTCCTGCAGCACCACGGCGGGGCCCAAGTGGACATCTATGAGAAGCTGCCTGTTCCCTTTGGGCTCGTCCGTTTTGGGGTGGCCCCAGACCACCCAGAGGTGAAGGTGGGTTGCAGGCGAGGCAGTCGCTGTCCTTTGTGGTGCCTCAGGGCTTGCCGTGGTTTGGGGCCGTCACACTGGGGAGGTCCAAATCTCTGTGTCTGTGCTGAGACCCAGCCAGACCATGGCCAGGTGATATGGGATATCTGGTATTAGGGCTCTGGACAGCAGGTCAAAACCAGGGGCTTGTGATGGGAAGTGCTGCTCCTGGTGCTGGTGAGCGTGGCCTGCAGCACAGATGGGTTTCTTTGTACCAGGAAGCTTTATGCCAGCAGGATCTTGACAACTCGCTGCAGTTGCTGTTTGCCTCTGCTCAGTCCGTACCTATTCTGGGTGCCTGGGAGCACCCAGATCTGCTATTAGGGGTGATGGAGTTGGGCTGTCGGTGGCTGGGCAAGGAGAAGTTGAACCAAGTTGCTCTTTGAAATTTTCATTTGCCGTGCAGCAGGTGTGAGTTGTACCCAGGGGTGTCTGCTGTGTCTGAGCTGGGGTAGAGGTGGCTGGAGTGGTAGGACACAGGAGAACCAGGCACAGCAATATCTTGTGGTGGTTTCCTCTCATCCCTGGAGATCCTCAGACCAAAATGCCTGGATCCCGTTGAGCTGAGAGAGGAGGAGTGGACATAATGGATGTGGATTTGGGGCAGCATATCCGTCCTGTTACAAGGCTGAGTCTGGCTGGGGCTGCAGGGGAAAAGTGGTTGTTTTCCTGTGTGGCCCCAGTTGCTCAGACAAAAGGTTTTCGGCACCATCCTGCCCTGTGTTCTGTCTTGATGACACAGGTTTCAGGAAGGGCTGAGATGAGAGGCTGGCAGAGGGGGTCTGGCAGGCAGCACCCTCAGTGGAAGAGGTTGTTTGGTGGAACTCCTTGCAAGCTTCACCTTTGGGAAGTTTTCTCCTACAGTAGGGTTTACTCAGAGGGGCTGAACGTATGGAAAGGGTCCTCTTTTCCCCAGGCGGTGCAAAAAATGGGTTTCCCTTTCTGCAAAGGGTGTCGGAAAGAGCGCCAAGTCGCAGCTGTGCTTATCTTCCCCATGAATTATCTGCAGCCGTTGTTAGATAAGAGTCTCAGAATAACTGACTCGAAGAGGGGGTAAAGCATCTCAAGGCTGGGGTGTCAGGAATGGGGACCTGCTGACAGCAGCAGGCCTTGGCCCCAGCTGTGGCTTGAACATAACTCCCCGGTGCTTGTTTGATCTCACAGAACGTGATCAATGCCTTCACGCAGACAGCGCGCTCGGAGCGCTGTGCCTACTACGGAAATGTCACCGTGGGGAGGGACGTCATGGTGGCCGAGCTGCAGCAGGCTTACCACGCCGTGGTGCTGGTGGGTACCGTGCCTCAGAGCTGGGGCTGCCTGAGCTCCCCAGAAGTCACAGGGAAGGTCTGCAGGGTTGTTCCCTGCTGGGATCTTGGGAAGGGGGTTTGGATGAGGCATTTCTGGGTGCCTCTCCCGGCCTTGGGACAGCTCAGGTGCTATGGAGGCTTGTCTGAAGCCTTGCACGGAGCATGTGCTGGAGCGTGGCATCAGATGCAGCTCCCTGAAACCCCCCTGCAAGGGGCGGTGGTTGAGGAACCTCTTCCCCATGATGGGGGGGGTGGTCGATACCTATTTCAGCCTGACATGGATTTGTCTCTCCTGTTCAGTCCTTGGCTTGTTGTGCTCTGCCTTGGCCTGAGGAGCTCAAGTTTGGCCCTGGAGCCCTGGGGGATGGGGTGGAATGAAGCTCCTGTGCTCGGGCTGTGTTTAGCCCCAGCCCCCGGGAAGGGTTGGCAGCTGTGCAGGGTCCCCAGCAGCATCTGGAAGGGGAGATTTGTGTTTTGGTATCAAAGTCTGCACGCGGCGACATCTCTGACCATGCCTGCTCCCTCTTCAGAGTTATGGTGCTGAAGATAACCGGGTCCTGGGGATCCCAGGTGAGAACCTCTCCGGTGTTTATTCGGCCCGAGAGTTCGTGGGCTGGTACAACGGGCTACCCGAGAACCGGGATGTGAGTACAGTGGTGTGTTTTTGTGTGTTTCCCTGTCCTGCATCCCAATGCAGGCATTCAGCTCCAGATTAAGTCCTGAAAGGCCTGCAATTGGAAAAGATTAGCAGGCACCACGTTAAATCCTTCTTAGATGGTAGAAATGTGAACAATTTGCACATCAGTGAGAGCGGATTAGCTGGCTCTGTAGGTTGGCAGCACGTTTTGGCTGGGCCAGATGGGAACCTGGGGGGGTGATGCTCTGCTTTGGCCTGAGGAGGTTTTTTTGGTTAGAACGGCTCCTGTTCCCAGAGGTGCCATCCCAGGAAGAGAGGGATCGGGATCGGCTGGGGTGCCCAGAGCAGCTGCCTTGCTGAGTCTGCTGGGGGAGGAGGCTGGTGTGGAATTTCCCCATCTGCATCTCCTCTTTTTGGGGAAAAGAGGGTTGAAAGGGAATTTTGAGTGGTGGGAGCAGGTCTGGAGGGGTGGATATCATGGAGGCTGTGTGGATTTGCTCACAGCTGGGTCTTTGCCCACAGCTGAAGCCCAACCTGAGCTGTGAGACGGCGCTGATTCTGGGTCACGGCAATGTGGCGCTGGATATTGCCCGGATCCTCCTGTCCCCGCTGTGCCTCCTCAGGGTGAGTCACAGGGGTACTCCATGCCATGAAGGCAGCCTGGGGCCCAAATTCACTCCCTGCTGGGTGGGTGCTGGTTCCCACCCATCTCAGCAAAATTTCAGACTCTCCTGTCTTTGGGATCGTTCCCCAGGGAAGGCTGTTGCCTCTTGGGTGCACCCGTGGATTCTCGGTCCATAGGGAGTGATCCCAGGCTGTGTCTGTGCCGTGGGTAACACTGCAGAGCTCTCTGGGTTGCCTTGCTGATACCTAGAAAGCTGGGCACTGAGCTTCATCCCTTCCTTTCCTACAAGAAGCAAAGGAGGAGCTGCTTGCCCTTTCCCACCAAACTAGAAGTTTCTCCTATTGGGATTATCTTTTTCTGCTGTAGCTGGGGGCAGAAGCCTGGCTTCTGCTGGTAGCACTGGGCACACTGGTGGCTGGTGGCCCTTTCCTCCTCCTGCTGTGCTCCCCTATAGACAGCTGGGAGGTGGTGTGCACTAGCTGCTCTGTACAGCTGCTGCCCCAGACGCTGGCAGGAAAGGCCCTCCCTCCTGGAGAAACACTATGAGGTTTGTTACAGCTGTGCAACAACTTCCTGTAATAATATATAAATTAAATTTACAAACAAAACAACTTGGAGGCAGTGCCAACCAATGGCTAAAGCCAACTGGGAAGCAGTGCTGTGAAGGACACGGCACTGGAAATGAGTGCCAGGCTGTGCAGGCAGTTTCCTATTAAGAATATTGGTCTGAAATAGTTTATTCTGGTTACCTGGTGTCCCTTCTATTGTGTTTTCTCTGGAAAAAATCTTCTGATCTACACACACACGTTTGAAACAGAGCATGGAGTCGCTGTGAGGTGCCAACTGTTGGTTGAGCCCTGGTGATGCTTGTGTTTGTGCTCGGAGCTGCCTGGGGTGGGTGGGCAGGCAGTGGTTTGAGCTGTGGTTTGCAGTGGGTTTCACCCAAATCCCTGCAGATCCTGAGCTGGGAAGTCACCCAACAGCATCTGCGGGCACCCCAAAATTAAGATCACTGGAAGGCTTTGCTCCATTAGCCCCAAGGTTAACTGCTTGGGTGGATCCCCCAAGGCAATCTCATGAGGTGCTGGCTCGTTACCTCTAGTGCATTATGGCCTTGGAAAATACATTCAGTGATGAGGGACCAGCTGTGCAAATAGCTCTGTGCAAAGGGAGATGACTTATTTTCCATCCTCGCCCAGGCTCTTTGCATGCAGAGCCTGCTTTTCTGCTGATTTTTCACCTTCAGAGGCTCTGCCTTCCCCCCAGATCTGCCCTCGTCCCATTCTCCTGTCTCTGTTTTGCAGAAGACAGACATCACTGACAGCTCCCTGGCAGCTCTCGCCTGCAGCAAGGTGAAGCGTGTCTGGCTGGTTGGGAGGAGGGGACCTCTCCAAGTTGCTTTCACTATCAAGGTACGGCTGAGGGTGCTGGAGGGCAGCTGTGTTTCCCACTGTGGAGCCCCAGGCTGCCTGTCCCTGGTGGGGAGAGGTGGTCTAGGGATGGGTGGGGGACCCAGGCATCTTCCTTCCTGCACCCATATGCTGGCTCCTAGCCTGGACTGCTGGGGAAGGGGGCCTGGGGCTCTTGGATGGCCTCTCTGTGCTGGAAGTAACATCTTCCTGCCCGCAATTCCTAGGAGCTGCGGGAGATGATAAACCTGCCTGGTACCAGACCTGTCCTGAACCCTGCTGACTTCACAGGCCTCAAAAATGCTGTTAAAGGTGAGGGAAGTGTGCCATCCTTCTCCAGGCAGGGCCTCACCTTGACAGGCGAGTGTCCAGGAGCGATCTGGGAATGCTCAGAATGTGCATCAGAGAAATTCTTGCCCTGTGCTTAATGCATGATGTGAAAACTACGTGAGCATGGTGTGGCTTGTCCTCAGAGTGCTAGGAGACCATGAAGACAAGGGAACAACTTGTTTCTCTTGTTTCTGCAGCTACTTTGCTGCTTGTGAGTGATACTTACGCTCGAGTGATAAGAGCAGGAGGTTCAGGAGGGCTGGGGGAACCTTGCAGGAGAGATCCCAAGGCTGTTGATTTAAGAGCTTACTGCAGAGCTCAAAAGAAAACACTGAATTTAGGGGTGTCCAGAGACTTGGTGTTCTCCACAGGCTGCTGCCTCCGAGTACCACTTAGACAGCAAAATCACAGGCTTTGATTTGTGTGTCCCACTGGCCCCAAGCCTCAAGAGGTCTTCTGGTCACTTTGACTTGCAGTTGGTCATCTCAAAGTTCTCGGACTCGCAGTGGCATGACAAACTCCAAATAGACGCCTGCTTACCAAACGGACACTGCCTTGACTTGGCCTTGGCTCTGTGCTGTCCCCCAGGGGGCTTTTGCCATGGTTCCTGTCCTGAAATTCTTTCTCTCTTCCTAGATGCTCCCAGGCCCAGGAAGCGACTGACTGAGCTGATGATCAAAACAGCCCTGGAGAAGCCTGAGGAGAAGACTATGGAGGCACAGGCAGCGGCACCCCGGGAGTGGGGTCTGAAGTTCCAGCGCAGCCCCCAGGAGGTGCTGGCCACTGCTGATGGGAGGCAGGCGAGGGGCATCCGCCTGGCCCTGACCCGGCTGGAGGTACGGGCTGGTGGCGAGGCTGGTATGGCCCTTGGGAATCTCTCCAAAGACAGCTTTGTGTTCCCTGGCTGCTTGGAGTGGCTGCTGGCAGGCTCTCGGGGAAGCCGGTATTACTGACAAGAACCTTTCCCCTTCGAAAGGGAGCTCTTTCCACACTGCGCTGCAGAGAGACCTTTAGCAAATACCCAGGGATCAAGGATGCCAAAGAGGACCAGAGGAGGCTGCTGCTCTGCATCTGGTGACCGGTGCTCAGCAGCCTCTTCCTCCCTCTCTCAGGGCTCGGGTGACTCTGCCAAAGCCGTCCCCACTGGAGATGTGGAGGAGCTGGAGTGTGGGCTGGTGCTCAGCAGCATCGGCTACCGGAGCCTGCCGCTGGACCCGGCGGTACCCTTCGACACCCAGCGTGGTGTTATCCCCAACAGCTCAGGCAGAGTGGAGGGTGTCCCAGGTCTGTATCCGCAGGGATGTGCGTGGGACATGCTGAGCACAGCTGGTGGGTCGGGGGCTTTGGAGTGGGAAGCTCCATTCACCAAGGGCACACATACAAGGTGGCTGCATGCCTCGGTCGGAGGGTGGAAGCTGAGGAAAAGAGCCATCTCTGTCAGGCGCTGAGACCTGGCCCGTTCCCAGCTCGTGTTAGGGGTGTCTGGTTTTATGCAGGGTGGTTTTACTGGGCCTTGGGGTCTGTTGCTAAAGCGATACAGCCCGTACGGCTGCTTAGTGCTGGTCTGCAGGTACACAGATCCCTGTGACAGCACTGTCGAAGGGCTGCGCTCTTCCCACCACAGGGGTGGATGCTTCCACCACCCAGTGCTTGATGTGACACCCAGGGACAGGGCAAGGACTTGCAGCCAGGAGGGTCCATGGCCACGTGCTGGACCGAGCCTGGCTGCTCTGTGTGCCCGTGCAGGTCTGTACTGCAGCGGGTGGGTGAAGAGAGGACCCACGGGCGTGATCATCACCACCATGAATGACAGCTTTGACACGGCCCAGTCTGTGCTGGAGGATCTCAAGATGGGCGTGCTGGACGTGTCCGCCTCCAGAGAAGGCTTTGGGGCCGTGGAGAGCATCCTGCACAGCCGAGGTCAGTGGGAGGGGGTATGAGCTGCTATAGCAGCTGGCGTGAAGGTGTGATGCAGCCCAGCTCCTCCTGGATCGGGGTGTCCTGGGGTAGAGAGTCCTGCAAGCCAGTTTTGGGAGCGGAGTCTGAACCGTGGAAATGTGTTGTGCTGCCGTTGCATTGCTCCCAGGAAGAGCAGGACTTAATTCTCTCAAACTCGGTGTCATTGCTAAGGTTAAGGACCGCTTTCGGGGAAGGGCCATTAAAAGCACAGACCTTGGATAAAGTGTCACCGTCAGCTGCCTAGACAGTGAACTGTTGCTCTTGAGTGATTTTCCTAGTAATCCTTCCAGGAAAGTTGGGGGCAAGATTAAAATGCCCAGGAGAGTAATTTGCTGTTGCTGTGTTTAAAGGCATTCATTTAAAGTGTGTGTGGTTTGCCTCTTAACTGCCTGAGGTTTAACAATGAGCTGGAAGCGTTTTGTCCCCTGAGGTGGTGCTGTGCTCGCTTCTGTTACGGCTCACAAAGGACTGGCTGACCGAGCCAACTGGAACCTGCCATCCCACTCCTCATGGTGTTAAAAATTATTATTCCTTTGTGATTCTGAAGTTGGATGCTGTGTCAGGAAAGGGCAGGGTTTGCTGGCACATCAGGTCCCTGCTAATGGGGAGGTGAGGCTGAGCTCAGTTTTACTTAACAGTTAAGTTCTCTCTCCTGGCTCTCGCCATCACCACAGGGGTCCGTCCTGTTTCCTTCTCGGACTGGGAGAAGATAGATGCTGCTGAAGTGGCAAGAGGCAAAGCTGCTGGCAAACCCCGAGAGAAGATAGTGGATCCTCAGGAGATGCTGCAGCTGATCGGTCACTAAAGCAGCAGTGATGCATGGCACTGGTCCAGCTGGTACTATCCTGTGGCAACGCCAGCAGGTTACTGGGAGCGCCAGCAGGTTACTGGGAGCGCAGGGTTTGTGCCCTGGGGCTGGTGGCCACTGGAGAGGTGTGTGACACTTTAACCTCTCCAGTTAATGATGAACTCTGGGTTCCCAAAGTGAATGTCTCAAAACATCTGAGGCTGCTGGCTGGCCCCGCATCTCTGCAGCTGGCTGCCGCTCCTGGGGGTGATTCTTGTCACTTGTGTCCTTCCAGCATTAATGCATTGGCTGGCGCGGGCAAGGGGAGATGTGCACCTGGCAGGGGTCTTGGCCAGGTGCTTTCCCCAGGACAAGTCACACACAGAAACTTCCTTGTGTCTTGCTGCGTCCCCTTTAAGCCTCCAGCCAAATGGTTGCCTTGTCATTTGTGCCCAAGCAGTCGTCTTTTAATAATAATTGTTTTTTAAATAAACCTTTCCAGGAAAGCTAAATTGGACCTACCACTTGAGTCTGGCTTCTTTGTCTGTGACTGCCTTAATCTCGGAGCGGCCAGGCAAGCACCGCGTCTCCTACCGACACATCCCAGGTCAAGGCAGCTCATCTCGCTTGTTGCGAGCTCTAGGCAAGGGCATTCATTTGCGTTCTGCCTCCCACAGTTAGAACTCAGGCTCTGCCGGGGTTTATCTTGTGGGGTGGTTTGGGATAACGAGCGTGTAATTGCCTTGTTCCGGATCATGAGGTATCCTGTGTTCGCCGGTACCTGCCAGCACTGACTGGTGCAAGCAATGCCTTGAGCCCTTTCGCTTCATTCGCTGCTGGGGTTTTTTTTGGGTCTGTGTGTTTTGAAGCTTATTAAATGCTTCTTTTAGCCCAAATTGACTATGGTGACGGTGTCAGGTTTTAAGCCAGATTACAAGCCGTGAGCTGTAATCTCCTCTTTATCTGTGGCGCAGGGGCCGCGTCAGCGTGGCCCCCTCCCCTGGCCATCCTGCCACCCACGCTGTCCCCAGCCTCTGCAAGACTGCATCTGCTCCTCTGACCGGTGTAAATGGTGACAATGGCAGTTGCTGGTGGCTCTGGATTAGAAATGAATTAGGCTCCACGATGGAGGCAGAGGGTAAATCGGGCCAGGGCAGCCAGCAGGGGTTTGTATCTCCAACCTCCTTCGCCACTGAGCCCTCCCATGGTAAAGGGCTTGCCCACCGGGCACCGCACTCACCCCATCTCTGGCCCAACCTTAGGGAAGGCAGATCTTCAGCTTCTCTTCTCTTCCTTTCCCCCCCCCCCTTCCTTTTCTATTTAAATCTCATTTGCAAACTCATTAAGAAACTCAGGAAATGTGATACTGGGAACTTGTACGCAAACGAGCAATAAAGCTTTTGTCGAACAGCTGCTTGTGTGATGTGGCTCTCGTTACATCTCGTGGCTGATGCAGTCCTAATGCTGAACTCTTGAGCAGGAGATTACATCAGCTCTGGCTTTGGAGGTGAATAAGCTCTTTGCAAAGAGGGGTGTGGAGGTGAGGGGGCTGTGCTCAGGGTGGGGAGCAGCCGTTTCTGTCGATAGCCCAGCCAGAAATGTGATGGTGAAGGGCTGCTTGTGGCTGCATCATATATGCAGGTATTGGGAGGAGATGAGCTGGCTCTTCCCCAGGTTTTTCTTCCACGTTGCCTTGAACGTTGATGTCAGGGTGGTTTTGTGGCCATGACAGAGGCTACCGTGCTTGTGCTGAGCATGGCAAACGGTCCTTCCCAAAGTGGTGATGCTTCCAGGTAGTTTTGGGGCTGGGATAACAGATTAAGGGGAGCATCTTTCTTTGCTGCGCCTGGTGTCCTTGCTCAAGCCAGAACTTGGCCAAGGCCCCGGTGTTAATACTGGGCTGTGGGAAAGGTGTGGGATGATCAAGGTCAGTGAAGGGCGGGGATGGGGGACTGAGCCTCATGGGCAGGGGCAGGATCGTTACGATAATGTAAATCTTTATTCGCTACCTCCAGCTCCCCCTTTGCTGCCTGCATCCCCAAGCCCCAGCCAGGTATCCAGCTGCCTCCCCCTTGCTGTCAGTGTTCTCCATCCTCTCCAGGGACCAAAATGTGTCCGGCTTCCTTGTGAAGGTCCTTATCCCTGGTCGCCGTGTCGTTAGGTGGCGCTGGGAGGCCGGTAACGGGGAGCAAAGAGGGGCTGAGCGGGGATGGAGGGGTGACCTGGCACCCCCGGGGATGGAGGGAGGGGACCCAGCTCTCTTGGTGACCGCAAAAGACCAGCAGGCTGGGGGGGCTCTGAGCGGGCTGGGGAGCCCTCGCAGGTTCCAGCTCACATTTGGGTTCTGCTTTTAGGCATGATTAACCTTGTCTTTACTGCAGGTGTGTCCCCACCATGGTGGTCCGAGGGGCAAGGGGGGGCAGCCTGGCAGGGCAGCCACCCCCTCACCCTCCACTCTCCCAAGGAGGCGGAGGGGCAGCTCCAGAGCCTTTTTCCACAGGGGATAAAGGAGCCAGGAAGGCGATGCTGTGAGTGACACCCGTCTGCTGTTGGAAGGAGGCCTGAAAGTCGTCACCGCCAGCTCTTAATGTGGACTTCCCTGCTCCAGTGAGTTATGGCTCAGCCTAGCTTTAATGAGGCTGCACAAAGCTGGTGGAGATCAGCATCTGGTGAGGGATGGCCTCGAGACCGGCCAGGCAAGGCTGCACAGGCCCCCTCCCGCAGCTCCCTGCGCCGCTTTCCTTGCCCTCGTGTGTGCTGCTCTGAAAGGCAGCCAGGCTGGTACAGAGGAGAGAGAGCTTGTCCTGGGGTGGGCTGGTTCGACAGTAAATGCTATTCAGTTGGGTCTTTGCAACCTCCTCCTGCTGCTTTATGCTGTTGTGCCTCAGTTTCCCTTGTCTGCAGAGCTGTGCAGGCTAGCTCTTCTCTGCCCTGGGGTGCTGCCTTGCATGGGCTGCCAGGAAGCTTGGAGTAATCCAGGGAGGAAGCAGGTCTGAGACACCTCAGAAGCTCCTGTTGATGCTGCATTTTGCAATTACACCTGGGAGGCAAGAGCAGAGGCTCTCGCTGGCTTTGCTAATAGGCAGCTTGCTGAACTTGGCCTTTCCAAATGAGCATTTAGAGCCATGAAGCAGGAGGTTACCTGTGCTCTGGAATAAGGGAATAACCAGCTTGAATCAGGCCTCTGGCCCTGCAGTGAAGAGCTGTGCTGTCATTTAAAAGCCAACTCACACGAACAGAAAAATAGTTGATAAAAGCTTCTCCACAGCGTGGCTAATATATAATTTTCCAGCCCCATCCCTGGAGTTAGCGCGGCCGCAGAGGCGGTGTCCGGCTTTATGCCGTCCCCTCACTGCATGAATCACTGAATTGCGGCATCCGCTGCCGGGAGCCTGGACGAGTCCGTCTGCGCCGGGGCTTCGTCGGGAACAGATGGCTCCGGAGAGTGCTGACTTCAGCGCTTTGGCCGAGCACAAGCATCGGTCCCTGCGTGTACCCTCCCTTCGCCGCTTGCTCTCCCGGGCACATCTTCTCATACTTCATGTGTTCTTCTCTCTAGATCCAGCACTAGCCCTGGGCAGGGATGGCGAACGGGTTAGGGTACCAACCTCTGGGGTCACTGGAGTGGGTTACCCAGACAACTGCTTCCCTCCTGGCACAACATCACCCCTTCTCCGAAAGGACCCCGAGCACATCCTTGGCTCCAGACCCACCAGCAGCTCACGGTTTCCATGTCCAACCTTCCCCAGGCTCTGCGCTCGCCGAAGTCTTGCCTGCGGTCAGAGGACTGTGCTGGGGCAGGCGCTGCTGGGGGTCCCGCAGCAGCAGCAGGGTGGCTTTCTCTTCACTTGGGGTGAATTACTTTGGAAATCGGGGCTGCAAGAATCCATCTCCCAAGGCCAGGAGGGGAGCAGAGGTGAAGGAGATGTAAACTCCAGCAGCTGCTTTCTAGGAGCTATTTAGGGATCTGACAGCGGCAAATAAAGTTATTGGAGGGCAAGGGCTGGTTAACTCCCCAGAAAGATATGATTTCCTCCCTTCCTGGGAAATTTCCATTTTCAACTCCCTGGCTTTGGCTGCCTCATCCCCAACCTCAGGGGCAGTCCTGCAGGCACATGCCACCCCAGGACGAGGAATGAAACCATCCCTGTTTATTTCAGCCGCTTTAATGACTGTGAGGGTGGGACTGGGTGGCAGTGGAGCGGAGCTGTGCTGGATCCATGCCATGCGTGCACCGTGCACTGCACCATCCCTGTGGCCTTGCTCTGCTTTCTGCCTCAATTGCTTTTGTGGCTGCTGGGACCCAAGATGCTGCCCAGCTCTGTGTGGCTATTTCAGCACCAAAGCCCTGAATGCCCTTATGGGATGGAGCAGACCTGGGGGGTGTGGATGGTGCCTGGGGGTGGCCCCAGGAGCTGAAGGCAGCATGGGGAAGGTGGGACAAGGCGAGGTGGGTGCCCAGGAGTAGGAGCGGCTGGGCTCAGACCTTCTTAATTTTTGGCCAGACGTCTGGGAGTTGGCAGCCGATGGGCAGGTCCGGGATGGGTGCAGGTCTGGGGTGGGTGCAGGTCTGGGGCTTAATCTCAGATGTCACAAGTGTCACCTGCAAGACTCAGCTCTGGCAGAGGGACCTGTGGGCATGGTGCTGTTTGCCCTGTCCGGTGTCGGATGCCGTTAGTGGGATGCAGACACCCTTGGGGACAGCCCAAGCGGGCCGTGTCACCCAGCTGGCCACCTGCCCTTCCAGGGCCAGCTCTAGCTTTGTGCTGGCAGTGCACAGATCCAGGTCCTCTCCTTCCCAAACTCCTGGTTTAGGATGCACCAAGTTAAAAACCTTTGGCCAAATTTCTCCTTCAGTTAGGAGGCTGATGGCGGGGGCTTGCCCTGCAGAACTGGAGATATTAAAGACACTGGCTCGAGCTGCGATGCTGCCTCATCTGTGGGTGCGCCTTGGGGGTGGATGTTTTGGATAGGGGCCTGGGAGCTGATGGGCTCCCGTTGACCCTGCAGGGCAGGGGGGCCTAAACAGAGGGGGTTGGGGTGGGATGCACCGTGTGGGGCTTTACTGCAGCGTGGGATGGAAGATGTTGGTGGGCTTGCAGCGGGATGCAAGGAGCCTGCGTAGAGTCTGAGGCACTTCTCGGACACTGGTGTTGGGCTGGATGGGTTAGTGCAAAGCTGGACTAACATCCCTCCCGACACAGTCCTCCCACGTCCCCCTCTCTCCCCTGGCCTCTTCCCTGCAGGAGGTGGCTGCACACCAGGAGCTGTCAGAGCACGGCGCCTTGCATTTATCAACCTGCTTTCAGAGCTTTCTGCAAGAAAAGATGCTGGGAAAAGGTAACAGGGTGATGGAGAAGCTGGCTGAGGTCCCTCTTGGGCTGTGCCATGGGTGAGGGACTCACTGGGATGCTGAGGGTCCCGTGCCAGGGTACCAACCCAGCTGTCTGGAGCGGGGCATGAAGGAGGGGGAAGGCAGCTTTGTGCTTTTGTTATCCCTGCCCAGCCCAGAAAGCCGGGCAAAGAGGGCACAGCATCTCCGGAGAGGGTGGCACCGAGGGGCTGGGGAAGTCAGAGGTTTCCAACCAGGAGGAAAAGTCCAGTTGCGCCTCCAGGGATTGTGGGCTTCATCCCGGGTGCTGTTGGTGCTTCTCTTTCAATCCAAACCTCTGCATCCATCGGGGCAGTTGTTTTGAACGTAAAAAGGTCTTTTGTTGTTTAAATGCTCAGATAAGGTGTTTTGATGGTTGCAGAACAGCTCCCCCAGAAAACTGTTGTGGGTTTTGTTTTTGAACTGCAAGGAGGAGCCAGAGCCGCGGGCCAGGGGTTTGGCTGGGTTTGACTCCTAAGGGAGAGGAGTCGGGGGGTGGGGGTGGGGGGGGTGGGGGGTGGGGGGGGGGTGGGGGGTAGGGAGCGGGCATGCGTGTCACCACCGGTAGTGACCCTTCACTGCTTCTCCCCACTGCAGACACCCTCCAGCTGTGCACCGGACCTGGGTTTGTCTGTTTGTTCCACGTGTGGGTTTTGGGCTGTGATGGAGGTTAAATGTCCCAGGGGATGCTGGAGGGTCATGGGTGTGATGGAGGAGCTGGGTATTGTCCCCGGGGGGTTGCTGCTGCCCCCTTGTCCCACCTGGGTGCTGGTGGCTCTGCTGAGAAATATGTTCCCTATGAAGCATCACTGGGGCTGAAATAGGTGTGAGCCCAGACTCCCTAAGGGATCTAGCCCGGGGAGCAGCTGGTCCTGGGAAGGGTGACTCGGGGGCACTGAGGGTACAGGAGCCACCCAGGGTTTCTGTGGCAGCTCCAGGGGACCAGATCCCTGGAAAGCTGGTCCCCAGGTCCAGTCACACCCGACCATGGATGGGAGGACCTGTTGCTAACCCTTACATCTCCTATCCTTGGGCAAGAGAGAGGCAGAGCTGCCGGGGTCGGGCAGCACTGGGCAGCCAGGGCTGCCCAAGCCAGGGCAGCAGGATGCAGCCAACAGCAGCCAAGAGAGGGGTCCAAGGTCCTGCATCCCCCATTGCCCCCAGCCCTGCACTGCAGCAGCCTCGGAGATTTGGCTGAGCTCTGCAAGAGAGACCGAGTGCTGCTTTTACAGGGATTAAAATGAATCCCAAAATGTGTGTGGGGGGGGTCCCTTTCCTCCCTTTTTTTGGCATCTCTGGCAACCCTGTGGTACTGCGGGGGCATCCTCAGCACCCAGACAGTGGGCTGCCTTGGGGAGCTCCAGCACCAGGCAGCTCCTGGCTAACTGCAGGCAGCAGGTTTTTAGGTAGGTTGAAACCTCTCTGTAAACGGCCTTTCCAAGCCCCAGCAGCCACAGGGATGCTGTTGCAGGTGGCTGTGGTGCCAGGTTGGGTGGCAGCCACCCGACAGCTCTAAATAACTTGGGTTTGGATGGCTGTGTCCCCGAGCTGGGCATCTGCCCCTGGGGAAGGCAGGAGGGCAGTGCCTGGGCATGGGTGCTGCTGGCAACACACACCGGCAGCCGGGCAGATGCTCTCAGGGCGATGCCCAGTGTTTCCATGGCTCTGAGCCGGGGCACCGGGAGGTGTTGGAGCAGCTGCCCCCCCACCCCTGGCAGGGCTGGAATTCAGCTCTGCTGCAGAGCATGGGCTAGTTTGGGGGCGGACTGAGCACCCAGCTGGGGGCAAGGGGACCCCAGCAAGGCCCCTGCCCGTCTCCCCCCTCTTCCTTTGCTGGATCTCCCCCCTTACCCCCCCCACCCCAGTCTGGCTTGCTCTAAACCAGTGCTGCGGGATCAGCTGATGCTTTAATACTGGCCCTGGTGACAGCTGGAGGCTGCTGCTGCCTGCGGGGGCTTTGCCCTGTGTCACCCCCCCTCCCTGTGACCGATGGGGACCCTGGGGCTGCCCTGCACCAGCTGGGGGGCACCTGGCCAGACCCCACCGGTTCGGTTAGCAAAGGGCTGGAGGTTATTTATTGGGGGTGTGTGGGTGGGTGTCCAACCGCAGCTGCTTGCGCCCCTCCAGCTCTTCCTGGGGGGTGGAGGGGGGGTGGGTGCATTGTAAGAGCTGTGCCATTTTGCGGTGGGTTTTTCCTCCTGGGGAAAAAGGGGGACGAAGCAAGGAGGGGGCTTGCCCCCTGCCCTCCCCAGCGCTGGAGCCAGCCCTGGATGCAAGGGAGGCGGGCAGGTTCTGGAGGGAGGGCTGCCCGTCACGCCTCCCCCTCCCCACTCCCCGGGGCTGGCGGCCAGCCCCGAAGTTGCGGTGAGGCAGGAGGACACACGTCCTGTCCTTCCACCGCCCCCGTGCCCCCCCCGGGCACCCATCCCCGCATCCCCTCCGGGCACCCATCCCCGCATCCATCCCCCCCGGGCACCCATAACCGCACCTCTCCCCCCGGGCACCCATCCCCGCATCCCCACCCCCCCCGGGCACCCATAACCGCACCTCTCCCCCCGTTCCCCCATCCCCGCAGCCCTCCCCACCGCCCCCGTGCCCCCCCGTGCCCCCATCCCCGCAGCCCTCCCCACCGCCCCCGTGCCCCCCCCGTGCCCCCATCCCCTCAGCCCTCCCCACCGGTCGCCGGCTCCTCCCGGCCGTCCCGCCCGGGCCAGCCCCGCCGGTCCCGGCGCGGGGTGGGGGGGGGAGATGGCTGCCGGGGCCCGGCGGCCGCCGAGACACCTGCTGCCACCGGGCCCCCCCCCGTGCACACCCGCTCCGCTCCCGCTCCCTCCTTCCCCCGCTCCCGTCCCTGCCTCCAGCCGCCGCTGCAGAGCCGCCGCCGCCGCCGCCAAGGACGAGCCGGGACCGACGGCAGCCGCCGGTCCCCCCCGCCAGCCGCGGCGGGGGCCGATCCTGCCGGGGGGGGCTGCCTCGCCGGAGGGGAGAGCTGCCCGGGGCCGAGCCCCCGGGGGGACGCGCAGCCCCGCCGGAGCCGCGGGGCATGTAGGCACCGAGCAGCGGCGGTCCCGTAAGTACCGGCCGGGCTGGGGGCAACCGGCCCCCGACGGGCTCTGCCGTCGCCGAGAACTTTTAGGGATGGGCTGGAGGGGTGGGCTGGGGGGGCGGGGGGGTTGCTGTGGCCATTCCCCTCTACCCCAGCATCCCCCCATCCCCAAGAGCTCCCACTTCCCGTCCCGGGCAAGGATGGGAACGAGCCGCTATTCGGGCGCTGTGCTGGGGGGGTTTGGGGTGGGTGGGAGGCAGAAAAAAGAGGGGAGACCTCCCTGGGTGCCACTAGCCCTGTGTCCCCCCCGCCACCTTGCGTAACCCAGCGGCAGGCAGGACACTTGGCGTTTATTTTTGGTTAATCCATATTCGACCTTTTTAAGCTGCGTTTCGGTGCGTGTGTATGCGGGGGGCCCCCCATCGCCCCAGCCCGCAGCCCCCGGCCCGCAACTGTTGCTGTCGGAGGCACGGGCGAGGAAGAGGAGGGTGATGAGGATGAGGAGGGTGGTGCTGGGTGGTGGCAGATGAAGGTTGAAAGGAGACGGTGCTTGCCGGAGGCTGCCGGTGCTTCTCCCTGCATGGGGACGGGGATGGTGATGAGTTGGCTTTGGGGAGGTTTTGCTGCTTTGCTTCCTTCTGGGGGGCTCCGTCGGAGGTCTTCTTGCTCCACAGGGGTGTCCCCCACTGGGGACAATGACAAGCCCTGGCACAACCCGGTAGCCTCCCCAGTGCCCCCTGTCCTCCCCACATGGCCCCTGCCAGGTTCAGATTCACTCCGTCCTTTCCATCCATCGGCAGTGGTTCCCCCTCCCCTGGTGCAGGCTGCGCCTTCCCTCTGGTTTTGGGCTTGCAGGCTTTTTTTTGGGGGGGGGGGATAAGGTTTCTCTTTCGTTACAGATATGTTGCATTTTGGCATTTTATTTCTCCCTTTCCTGAGGTCAAAATATCTGCATGAGCTCTCCCCCTCTTGGAGCAGGGGAGGGAGGGATGGAGGGAGGGCAAAAAGGAGGTTTAAAATTAGGAGCAAACTTTCCCTGTTGCATTAAAATGATATTTCAGGGAGTAGTGGGGGGTAAGGGCTCCATTGGTGCCTTTAGCAAGAGGTTTCTGCGAGTGTTTCGTGTGTCAGGTGAAGCCGTGCCCAGGAGAGGGGTTAACCTGTTCAAACCCACCTGAAAGCAACAAAACCCAAGTGGGGAAGCTACTGGGTGGCTCTGTGGGTGTCCCCTGGTCCCTGGGGAGGCTGCCGGGAGGTGGCATTGCCCTGCCTGTGCTCCCAGCTGGGGCCACCTTCCTCCTGCTCCAGCCTGGCCACCAGCCCTTTGCCCAGCTGGAAAACGTCCCTTTTGGGAAGGCCTTTTCCCAAAGGAGCAAATCTGCAGTGCTTGCGACAAGAGGTTGAAAAATGTGATTTTTATTTATTTTTTTTTTTTAAAGTCCATGGGGGCTTTGCTGTGTTGTGCGGAGCCCAAGAGCAGCCCCGGCTCTGGCAGGGATGGGCTCAGTTTCTCCTCTGCCTCTACCACTTCCCTGCAATTTGCCTTCCTCACCTTCATCCTCCCCCAAACCCCACATTTTCCTACACCCCTCTAGCTTGCTCCTGGAAAAGACGAGCTGGAAGTGCATGGAATCGGCTGGGCTGGAGGAGCTGGCTGCTCTTTGCATCCTGAATCCGGCCATTTTGGAGCAGCCCTGGCTCCAGCCCGTGCACGGAGCCCCTGCCAGCCACGGGCTTGCTGGCCCTAAACCCCTCCATCCTCCTCCACAGCCGCCAAGGGCTGCGGCGAGCGGCTTGGCTCTGGCCAACCGCACCAGATTCCTGGGGAAGGATGGAAATCCAACCTCCTGGTTATCTCATCCATGGCTGAGCGATGCGATGTGCCCATGCCACCTTCCCCTCTGCCATTGCCATCGTGTTCTGGCTGCAAGGGGCAGGGTTGTTTTCCACCTGCGGCTCAGTCTGGCGGGAAACCAGTTTGCTCAAACCCACTCCCAGTTACAGCCAGGAGCGGAGCAACGCCTTGGGAAGCAGTGTTCGGCATCACGGGAGGGGCTTGCTGGCCTGTGCTTGGGTTACTTGGTGCTAGAAAAGGCTCTTGAGCACGGGGAAGAGCTGGGCTGAGGAAGAGGAGGATAAGGGTCTGGGATGGGTGAGGTGCCAGGGCTGGAACAAGCAAACCCGATCAGTCACCACAAGGGCCCAGGGTATATTTAAACGTCCTTGAGGAGGGCTCAGACAGGCAGAGCCGCTAGGAGAGCAGCTCTGTTTGTTTTGGGTGGTGTGTTGCTCCCCTTCCTCTCTGCTCGGATAGCTGATGCCGGATTCCCGATGAATTATTTATCATGGGACTAAAAATACTTGGGAATTCACAACGAGGAGCGGGCAGCGCAGGCTGCCCCGCCGTTATGCTGGCCGTGCCGGAGCGTGGGACGCTGCCAGCATGGCATGACTCACCTGCCACCCTCTCCGGCCAAGGGGCCCTGGCTGCAGCCATCGGTGTGGTGTCGTGGCTCCTGCAGCTTGGCCGGCTGCAGTGTGGGACAGGGGGGGATGCAGCGGGGCAGGGTGAACCCCCCCTGGGTGATGGCGGGTGCTAGGTGTGGATGATCCCCCTCCTGAAACCCCTCTGGCCAGGAGAGATGCTCCCTGGTGAGCATTGGTGCCCGTCCGGGTGCCCAAGCCCTCCCAGTACCCATGGGGTGCAGGAGGGGGATGTGGGGCTCATGTCCCCCGTCTCTCTGGAGCAGGCAGCCCTGGTGCTCAAATCCACACCAAGCAGCTCTTGCAGAGTCCCCAGCCGGGCAGTGGTTGGGTTTATTTCCTGCGTTTTCAGTCCAAAACGCTGGCGATGCTTTTGCAGTGTGCCGAGGGGTTGTCCATCACTGTGGCACAGAGTGGTGTTGGGGTGCAGGTCCCCAGGGCAGCGCAGACCCCGAAACCATCTGGGACTCATCAAGGGACTCCTCCGGCCATGCCGAGGAACACGTTAAGCAACAGCAGCTTTTAATTGCAAGTGACGTTTCTGAGCACCAGCTGGCATCTTGCTGCATGGAGCGACACTGGCGTGTGGCTGGTGCCACCGTGGAGGGCTGCTTGTCCCCCTCCCTGCTGCCCGGTGTGGCACCGGAGCAACGGCCCTGGGTGCAACAGGGCACAGGGGGGCTCAGATCCCCCCGGCCACAGGTCTCCCGTGGGTTGGTTTTGCCGGCAGGCTCCAAGGAAGGGGTGAGCTCCAGCACGGGGGTGCATCACCGTGAGCAGGGATGTGTGCTCCCCCCAACCCCCAGGGGCTCTCACCCTGCCTAGTGCGGGCTGAGCAATCATAGTCAGTGGGGACCTGGGGAGCTGGCAGGGGGGGTTGTGCCCAAACCCCGCTCCCCCAGACCTTGGCTTTGGGGTACAGCCAGCAGAGACGCAGTGCGGCGCATGTCCCAGCCGGGTGGGCAGTGCCAGGCAGGACACACACCAGAGGCATGAAGGGGGGAAAGCTGAAGGGTGGTGTCTTGAGGGGGGAAACTTGGAGATAAAGGGCCAGGCAGGTGCTTTTGTTGGGATTTGTGGGGAGAGAGCAAGGGCCCTGGGGAAGGGTGATGGGCAGAGGACAGGCAGGGGGACAGGCAGGGGACCAGCTGCCCCGATGACTGTGTGGTTTGCAAAATCCCAACATGGGGGTTGCAGAGCTGAACCCTCCCTCAAGGGCAAAGCCTTTAAATATGGAAGGTGGCTGGAAGCTCTGGAGAGAGGCACCAGGGAGTTGCCAGCTCCTCCTGTCACCTCTCGCTCCTGTCCCCATTCCCGATCGAAGGGGCAATAAGGAGCATCCTAGCAGTGATGGCTTTTGGAGAGGGGATGGGGTGGGAAGGCAATGGGACTGGGAGGGGGATGGTGGTGGTGGGATGGGGACGGTGTGGTGGTGGGAAGGGGCAACCAGCTGGGAAGGTTTAGTGCTTGGTGGGACTGGGGACAAGGAATGTGGCACTTGGGTGCATGGTGGGTGGTGGGCACAACCCTGTGGTTGTCCCTTCACCACATGCAGCCTCCAAAGGATGAAGGTTCCCCTTTCTCCCTGGGGTCAACCCACCCTGGTGCTGCTGCGGGGCAGGCTGGGGTGAGTGGGGCTGGGGGTCCTGGTGGGTGGCCAGATGCGAGGGGCTGTGTCCTGTCCCAGCAGGGACGTGGCGGTGGACATGGGCAGAGCGCCGGCGCACGCTCTGCTACTGTCGATGGTGCTGGGCTGCTCAGCTGCCTTCACAGACCTGCTGCTGCCCAGCCCCGAGGAGCCGGTGGTCAACGTGGCCGTGGTGTTTGGGGGCACGTCCTACCCCCTGCACATCCGCTCCCGCCTGAGTCCCCAGAGCTTCCTGGACATGCCCCTGGAGATCCACCCCATCACCGTCATCGTCAACAACACCAACCCCAGCACCCTCCTCACCCAGATCTGCAACATCCTTGCCAGCCACAAGATCCACGGCATCGTCTTTGAGGACAACGTCGGCACAGAGGCCGTGGCCCAGATCCTGGACTTCATCTCCTCCCAGACCCAGGTCCCCGTCATCAGCATCAGCGGGGGGTCTGCTGTGGTCCTGACCCCGAAGGTGAGGCATTCGCTACGGGTTATTTCCAGGGGGGGGTGAGAGAAATGAGGGATTCTTAGAGAGGGGTGGATATGGGATGTGAAATGCTGGAGGGCAGAGGAGCTGCCAGGCTGCAGTGCAGGGCTTGTGGGCAGGAATAGGCAGTGGCTGTGGCAGCGTGGCCGGCTGGGGCGGTGGGACATGGAGGGGACTTCAGGGAGGGGACTACAGTGCCCTGTGGAGGGACCCTCCCTGGTGTCCTGCTTGCTGTCCCCTCCAGGCTGTGCCGACCGTGGGGTGCTGGAGTGGCACTGGGGCTGCAGGGGCAGTGGCAGGGTTGGCACGTCCCCATCCTCCTCCCTCCATGCGATGCCAGGGCCAAATCCAGCCCTGAAATGGCTGGGCAGGCAGCGTGGAGAAGCCTCGCTCGGCTGTGGCAGCAATCTCAGGTGCACCACGGGCTGAAAAAGGCTTTTTAGCTTCTCTCCTCTTCGCTGGCATCAGACACTGTCACTGTCAACTAGTCACTGTCACCTGCCTGCCGGGAAGTGCTGGCGGCAGGGAGAGCTGCAGCCAGGCTGGAGGGTGCTGGGCAGCTTGCGATGGGCTGTGGTGAGGCTCCAGTCCCTCCCGAGGGGGAGATCTGGGTTCTGTCCCCTGGCTGCTCATCCCAGCCTGGGCACTGGAGGGGTCCCAGTGCTGGCCCCTTCCCATGGCAGCAGCCCCCGGGGCTGGAGACCCTGCCGCTCCTCTGCTTTCATGTTCCACTCGCCCAGAGGTTTGGGGCTCTGAACCCCCTGGGTGGCACCTCGGCAGCACTGGCTGCACCGACAGGTGCTCCTGGACCACCCCAGGTGCTGCTCACTGTGGGTGGGTGGCAGGGGCTGCAGTGGGTGCAGGGGGCTCGGGTGGGTGCAGTAGGCTGAGGTGGGTGCAGGGGGCTCAGGTGGAGCCCCACGCAACTGGAAAACAGCCATGGCTTTGCTGTGGTCGGCATGTTTTTCTGCAGCTTTCTCCAGGGGTATTTCAGGGGTGGTGGAGGGGCCTGTCTGAGGCTCGACCTCTTCCTCCTCCTCTCATGCGTCCAAGGATCCCAGCAGATCCCACTCCCCAGAAGGAGTCCCTGGGGCTCACCCCTCCAGCTGGACCACCAGCCTCATTGGAAAAACTCCTCCTCTGGAGGAGGAGGGGATCTGGGTTGCAAAACCCCACTGCCTGCACGAGACCTTCTGCAAATGCTATTCGCTGAATCATTTAAGACAGAATCAGATCAATTAAGGTTTGCTAATGAGAGGCCATATGGCTGGGGAGATGGGGTGAGAGGGAAGGAGCCACACAGGCTCCAGCAGCAGGTAGTGAGTTGGAGCTGGGATGGGATTTACACTCCTGGCAGAGCCCTTGTCCCCCTCCTTCTCCTGGTTTAAGGAGAAATTGTTGGTCTCCTTTGGAGGATGGACGAATTTTTGGTCAACAAGCTGAGAAATGGAGGAGAGGCTGCAGGGCTTGACCCTTTGCATGGGATGATGTTCCTTGGAGACTGCCACAGGATCTGTCCCATTTTGGGTGTCTCCAGCCCATGGACCATGCCAGATCATGGCTCCTTGAACCCTTCATGATGGCAAGTTCAAGGTGGCTTGCACGGGCACAAGACACCTGGACCATGGTGCCAGAGCAGCCCCTGACTCCTTCTCCTCCCACAGGAGCCCGGCTCGGCTTTCCTGCAGTTGGGTGTTTCCATCGAGCAGCAAATCCAGGTGATCTTCAAGGTGCTGGAGGAATACGACTGGGGCTCTTTTGCTGTCATTACCAGCCTCTACCCGGGCTACAACATCTTCCTGGACGTCATCCGCTCCTTCACGGACGCCAGCTACTTTGGCTGGGAGCTGCAGGAGGTGCTCACCTTCGAGATGAGCCAGGAGCGGAGCAGCTCTAGGACGCAGCGGCTCCTGCGGCAGATCGATGCCCAGGTCCTCATTGTCTACTGCTCACGAGAGGAGGCTGAGTACCTCTTTGCCATGGCAGAGCAAGCTGGCCTGGTGGGGCCGGGCTACGTCTGGATCGTGCCCAGCCTGTCAGTGGGCAACATGGAGGTACCACCCGCCTCCTTCCCTGTCGGCCTCATCAGTGTGGTGACAGAGAGCTGGAAGCTGAGCCTGCGGCAGAAGGTGCGGGATGGGGTGGCCATCATTGCCATGGGGGCAGCCAGCTTCTTCCGGGCCCATGGCTACCTCCCGGAGGTGGGACGGGACTGCCAGGCCCCTGGTGGAGCCACCACCTCCAACAGCAGCTTCTACCGGTAAGGCTCGGGGGGGCACTGGGATGGGCATGAAACAGAATGGGGAAACAAAGAGGGAAGGGGCAGAGGAGGTGGAGGATGGAGCTGGCAGGCTGGGGCGATGATGCTCGCTGAGCTGCAGCTGGTGGTCCACGCCTCTTGGCTGGGTTTATCCTGGAGCATCTCTCCAGAGCAGCCCTTGCAGTTTCCCATGCTTCTCTCCGACCCGGCACCCATGGGGGTCTCAGGGGGGGTTTCATGGCACTGCTTCACAGTGCAGATGTGCGCTTGGGGCTGCTGTGGCAGTCTGTGCAGTGCCTCCTTGCTGGCAGGGCTTTCTCCAGCTCCCTGCTGCCTCTTGCACAGTGGCTAAACCTGAGATCCCCAGCTCTCAGCTCCACATCTCTCCATGGGGCCCGTGGCAGCCCAGTGGAGCCGGAGGAGGAGGAGGAGGAAGGCTGTACGGGGCTAAGCTGCACAGCCAGAGTCTTATGGGTGCTGTGTCCCACCAGGCACCTTCTCAATGTGACGTGGGAGCACAGGGACTTCTCCTTCAATGAAGGCGGCTACCTGGTCAGGCCCACCATGGTGGTGATCTCGCTTAACCAGCATCGGCTCTGGGAGATGGTAGGACCCTGGACCCCCCAGGATGGGCACACTGGGAGGGGGGGTGGGCAGGGTGAGCCTGGGGCCATGCATAGGCTGGAGTCCCACCCTGGGGCAGGTTGTCCATTGCAAAACCTGTGACTGGCACCAAAAGTACCCATGGTGGCAAGGTGGGGCTTTGTGGCAATGCTGGGCACCAAAGCTCTGCCAAGAACTGGGTTTTTTTCCCTGCAATTTGGCTGAAAGTTTCCAAAAGAGGCAAAAATGCAACTGCTCACCTCTGGAGAACAGCAGTGGAACATCTAGACCTGAAACAAACTGCATGGAGGGTGTTTTTTTTCTAGTTTGAAAGTATTTTGGGTGAAATCTGGCCAGGTTTGTGCTCACCCAAGCCCAGCGCTTGGGGCACAGGAGGAAACACCTCACCCTGTGGTGAGTGGGTGCATGGGGAAGGGATGCTGAGGTGGGTCTCACCATGGCTGAGCTCCAGCCTGACAATGCTCCAGGAGAAACGAGTCCCAAAGGCATGGGGAGGATGGACACGGGACCCCATGTGACCCCCAGAGCCCCTCGCCGAGGTGACGGTGCGCTCTCCCTTGGGGGCAGGTGGGCAAGTGGGAGAAAGGCATCATCCACATGAAGTACCCGGTATGGCCCCGCTACGGCTCCTTCCTGCAGCCCGTGGCCGATAACCGCCACCTGACGGTGGCCACACTGGAGGAGAGACCCTTCGTCATCGTGGAGAACACGGACCCCAGCACCGGGGTCTGCGTGCGCAATACTGTGCCCTGCCGCAAGCAGACCAACTCCTCCCAGAGGTGAGCAGTGAGGATGGAGCTGGGCAATTCTGGCCACTGCTTCCCAGGCACGTGGTGTCCAGCAGGCATCAGGGTGCTCCGAGCATCTTTGATTGGTCCAACCCTTTTTTCCCCGGCATGGTTTCAGTGGTGATGGCCTTGTGGATCCCTACACCAAGCTGTGTTGCAAGGGCTTCTGCATTGACATCCTGAAGAAGCTGGCCAAGGCGGTGAAGTTCTCCTATGACCTCTACCTGGTGACCAACGGCAAACATGGCAAGATTGTCCGTGGGGTGTGGAACGGCATGATTGGTGAGGTGGGCATGGCTCAGACCCCAACTTTGGCCCTCCCTGGGGGGCACCACTCCAGAGAACCTCCGGCTTTCCTGCTGGAGGTGGTGTCTGTGGTGGGACTCTGAGCAAGGGACAGTTTGGCACGAGCTGTGCCAGGAGAATGAGGAAATGAGCCAAACATTTACAACTCCCACAGCTGGTTGTGTTAGTATCTCTGGTCATTTGAGAAGCTACTGTTTTAAGAAAAAAAAGACAAAAGTAAAGATTGGTAATGTTGGAGATGAAATGCCTGGGGAAGGTGGTCTGGGTGCCTCTACCTGTCCATCTGCCCATCCTGAGACCATCTGCCCCCTCTCCAGGTGTACTACAAGCGTGCAGACATGGCCATTGGCTCCCTCACCATCAACGAGGAGCGCTCTGAGATCGTGGACTTCTCCGTGCCCTTCGTGGAGACGGGCATCAGCGTCATGGTGGCCAGGAGCAACGGCACCGTCTCCCCCTCTGCCTTCCTGGGTGAGCCGTGCGCCCCTCCCTCTGTCTGGCTGTGGGTTCATCCCATGCTTCCAGAAAATGCAAATTAGAAATATTATTCAGTTTTAAATAACTTGTAAGGAGAAAAAAAACCCACCGAGTCATAAGGGAAGGAGATTGTGCTGCTGGCTTTGGGGCTTCCTCCGCCCCTCACCTGAATAATCCTTTTATTATGGAGATGGAGGCTGGGATTGGAGATGGAAGCTGGGATCGGAGGTTTCCTCCTCTTCGTTACTTCTGTGGAGGAGGGAGGACAGGGATGGGGGGGGAAGACAAGGTGGGTATTTGCCAGCTCTGAGCTCTGCTCTGGGGACCCCTTCTCTGCCACCATCACCAGAGCCTGTGGCTAAGCTGGGGCAGGAAACTGCCGCTGCTAAAAGTTTTATTTAACGAGTTTTAAAAAAGCAAAGCTGCAGCCTAGGAAGGGGAGGAGACTGGCCAAGGTCATCATGAAATTCAGCCTGAGAGCTCGGCAGGGCTCCCGGCCCTCGGCAAGGGCACGGCAGCGGCATCCCGGCTCAGCTGGAGCAGGGCTCCCACACCGGGAGGGTGCGCAGGGGTGTGGGTGCCAGGGATGCCATGGGGTATGGGACACTGCCAGCCTGGGCACATCTTCCCCCTCCTGTCCCCTGCACACCGCAGGGCCCACCTCCCCCTGAAGCAGGGGTCACCTTCCCCGGCCCTGGGGACAGACGGAGCATCCCGCCCCGGTCCGGAGGGCCAGGGTCTGCGGTCCCTGCGCCTCCTGCCTCCTGCGCTAATGAGCCGCATCCCCATCAGGGGAGGCCTCTCCTCCCTGACAGCGAAGGACGCGCTGACAAATGGACCTCGGCAGCCGCACGTTGAGGGCTTGGATGCATCTCCACCACTCCTGCCACCCTGTTCTAGCTCATCCCAGGCAGGCGGGGGCTCGCTGCCCACCCCCAGCTCCCAGGGGCTTTCCCAGGGGCTGAGCAGAGCCAGGGGCTGGTCCCATGCCCAGTGCAGGCACAGTCCCATGGCCAGAGCCATCTGGGGGACAACCCATGATCCCATGGGAAACGCTCCTGAGGATGACCCTGGACACGGGCAGCATCTCATTAGCATCTCCCCACTGATGAAAGGCTGATTTTGCTTAGGCAGAGAAGCATGGCTGCATCCCCCCACCTCACAGCATCCCCGTTCCCTCCTGATTCCCTGTGGATCATCTGCTCGGCTGCAGTGCTGCCAGCCCCGGTCTCCCCTCCCAGGAGGGACAGCCCCATCCATCAGGGAGGGCTGCTGGGGGTCCCCAGGGTGCTGTAGAGTGTCCGGGGGAGCTGATGGAGTCCCACTTGTTTTGCAGAGCCTTACAGTCCAGCCGTGTGGGTCATGATGTTTGTGATGTGCCTCACTGTGGTGGCTGTCACTGTCTTCGTGTTTGAGTATTTCAGCCCCGTCGGCTACAACCAGAACCTCACCAGTGCCAAGAGTGAGTTGGAGGAGGTGGGAGGGGGGGACACACACATCTCCAGCCGGGCTGACGGCTGTCCCCTCTGTCCCCTGTCCCCGCAGGGCCTGGAGGTCCCTCCTTCACCATTGGCAAGTCGGTGTGGCTGCTGTGGGCTCTGGTCTTCAACAACTCGGTGCCCATCGAGAATCCCAAGGGCACCACCAGCAAGATCATGGTGCTCATCTGGGCCTTCTTCGCCGTCATCTTCCTCGCCAGCTACACTGCCAACCTGGCTGCCTTCATGATCCAGGAGCAGTACATCGACACCGTGTCAGGGCTGAGTGACAGGAAGGTGGGGCTGACGGTCGGGCTGGGATCCCTAAAAAATAATTTTTTTGGGGTGGTGAAAACTTGGCAGGGCTGCATGTCACTGCCAGCTGGCTGGGCATGGGTGGGCGGGTGGAGGGCTGCTGGTGGGGAGGGGGGACGTGCCAGAGACATGCAGGGACGTGGCAGGGGACACGGCAGGGAACACAGCAGGGACACAGATGCCATGTGATGCCGCTCCCTGGGGCTCCCCTTTGCAGTTCCAGAAGCCGCAGGAGCAGTACCCCCCGTTCCGCTTCGGCACCGTCCCCAATGGCAGCACCGAGAGGAACATCCGCAGCAACTACCCTGACATGCACACCCACATGGTGAAGTACAACCAGCGCTCCGTGGAGGATGCCCTCACCAGCCTCAAAATGGGGTACGGCTCCCCCACATGCGGTATGGCTCCCAGAGCTGGGGTACACCTCCTCCAAATGGGATACAGGACCCCAAATGAACTACAGCTCCCTGGGGTGGGGTACAGTGCCTCCCAGATGGGGTAGGGCTTCCTCAACTGGGGTACAGCCCCCCGCCAGTGGGGTGTGGACTCCCCAGGCTGGGTACACAACTCTCCCAGATGGGATATGGCTCTGTGTGATTTCCCTGCATGAGATACGGGCCCCCCCAGACAGGGTACGACACCCTGCAGCTCATACAGCTCCAAGTGGGGTATGGCTCCCCCAAAAGGTATACAGCCCCCCCCGCCCAGCTTGGGTACTTCCCCCCCCCAGAGGAGTTAAAGCTCTCCAACATGGGGCAGAGACCCCCCCAAGAAGGACACAACCCCCTCCAAATGGACTACAGCTATTCAAAACGGGTAGAGCTCCCCCAAATGAGGTACAGCCCCCCAAAAAGGGCTTCCGACCCCGGCCCCATCCTCACTCTCCCTCCCATCGGTGGGGCAGGAAGCTGGACGCCTTCATCTACGATGCGGCGGTGCTCAACTACATGGCGGGCAAGGACGAGGGCTGCAAGCTGGTGACCATCGGCAGCGGGAAGGTGTTTGCCACCACAGGCTACGGCATCGCCCTGCAGAAGGACTCGCGTTGGAAGCGAGCTATCGACCTGGCTCTGCTCCAGTTCCTGGGAGATGGTGAGTGCCTGGGCGAGCTTCTCACTAGCCCTGTCCTCATCCCCCCATCCTCACCCCACCCCTGCCCTCCACATTAACCCAGGGGGCATGGCTTTGGCCCCCAGACCCTGTGAAGCCTCCATGGTTCCTTGCAGGATGCCACTGAGGGGCTTCTCCACCAATTCCTTTCAGGGAACATTAATTCCAGCAGCATCTCTCCAGCTGACTGCTGCTGGGGTGGGGGGAGCGGGGGGGAGTGTGTGTGTGTGTGATTCCCCTGGGGTCCCCCATCTTCCTTCAGGCTGCAAAATCCTGGAGATGGCCACGCACAAAATCTGAGGGTCAGGAGGAGAAGCCAGGGAAGGGGACAGTGAGCACAGCTGGCTGGCACATGGGTGGGGGACAGAGGCAGGAGAGGGCCCTGGAGAAGCCAACTGGCTGGTGGGATGCTCAGGCCAAGGGCAGCAGCTCTGGGGGCTTGGAGAGGATTTCTGTCCCTCCAGCCATGGAGGGGTGGGGATGGGCAGGGGCTGTGCTAGGGGAGATGATGCCAGGGCAGGGGGGGGCACATTCACCCCCCCCATCGCTGTGTGTGTCTGGCCCCAGGCGAGACCCAGAAGCTGGAGACAGTTTGGCTGTCGGGGATCTGCCAGAATGAGAAGAACGAAGTGATGAGCAGCAAGCTGGACATCGACAACATGGCTGGGGTTTTCTACATGCTGCTGGTGGCCATGGGGCTGAGCCTGCTGGTCTTTGCCTGGGAGCACCTTGTCTACTGGAAGCTGCGTCACTCTGTCCCCAAGTCCCACAAGCTTGACTTTCTCCTGGCCATCAGCAGGGTGAGTGATGCTGCCAGGGGCTCTTGAGGGGCCTGAGTGTCCTCCCACAGTGTCATGGGGTTGGGCACGGCTTGGTGGACATCGTCCCTTTGACCCACATGGGAGGGGCTGAAGATGTTTGTGCTGATGGTTGGGGAGAAAAGCCAGGATTTGGGGAAAGGGCTTAGCCCTGGGGATGACCCCGTATTAGCATCCCTGGAGAAGGGGGTGATGGAGGATGGTGTCACCCACCCTGGCAGCACTGTGGATGCTGGGGAGGGGACATCAGTGCTGTCAAGACATTTCAGCCTCAGCAGCATCATCTCGGCTTATCAGGGTGGGTTCATGTTTGCAGGACCCCAGTGACCCTGCTGATGGTGGGGGTCCCCCTGCTTCCCTCCACAGGGCATCTACAGCTGCTTCAATGGAGTGCAGACCCTGGCGAGCCCCCGGCGGGCACCCACACCTGACGTCACCACCAGCTCAGCCCAGGCCAATGTGCTGAAGATGCTGCAGGCGGCCAAGGAGATGGTGTCAACGGCCAGTGTGGGCGGCTCGCTGGAGCAGGCCACCCGCACCATCGAGGACTGGAGCAGCCGCAGTGAGCACCTCCAGACCACCTTCTCCCTGAGGACACCCCAGCTCGTGGTGCAGAACAGCACCGGTGCCCACCGGGCCCCCCCCTCTGACCTGGCCCCCCCTGAGAGGCTGGGGAGAGCCTGCCCTCCCAAGGGTGCTCCTCTGGGGCTGCCGCTGCCCCAGCCCATCCCCGTGGACTCCCGGCTGCCTGGGGAGGAGAAGTGGAGAGGGGCGAATGAGCACGTCCCCCGCCTCCTGCACCCCCTGAAGTTTCGGGGTGGCTGTGTGGGGGATGAAGCCCTTGTGGGTTTCCCCCACCTCCTGGTGAAGACCTCCCCAGGGGGGGATTTTGGGGAGCAGGTGCTGGTGGGGAACCATGTCGGGGCTCCCCTCCCGCCCCCCACATCCCCCAGGGACCTCCCACCACCGGACATCTACAGGGAGCACAAGCGGCCGGCAGGGCGGGGGGACCGACTGCAGAACCCCCCCCTGCTCCAGGGGGATGGGGGACACGGGGGCTCGGGGACACTGCCCCGGCTGCTGTCGGCAGCGGAGAAGAGGCGGGAGGTGGGCAGCCCCTTCCTGCCTCCATCCTGCCCTCGCGGCGCCTTCCCAAAAGCCACCAGGACTTGCAGAGCCAGGGGAGAGCCGGAGACTGCGGTGGTGGAGCGGGAGAAGCCAAGCCGATGGGCGAGCTCGGCCAGGGCGCCCGGGGAGCGGGGCGAGAAGCGCTGTCCCGGGGGGCTGCGGCACTGCGGTGCTGCCCGTGCGCCCACCCGCGCCAACGTGCCCGACCTCTTCCCCGAAGCTGAGGCCGGCTACGGCTGTGGGCCCCGCTGTCCCCAGGCCGCTGGCCGGCTGGCACCGCGCTCACCTGTGGCCAGGCTGCCATCCTACCGGGAGGCTTGCCGGCAAAACCCCCGTGCCACCGTGCCGGCGTGCACGCCCTACGCCTGCATGAACTCCTATGCCAACCGGGGCCTCTACCTGGGACACCGCTCGCAGGGGTCCCCGCTGCCCCGGGAGCACCCCGGGGTGCCAGCGGGATGCAGCCGGGGAGCTGGGCGCTGGGACAGCGGCTGCAGAGACTGCGGGAGGCGTGGGGAGCTGGCCTTGCTGCGGGCGGCGGGGACGGAGAGGAGGGACCCGCTGGTGGCCCGTGGGGTGACAAGTCCCTGTACTGGTGGGTCCTGGCGGCGGATCTCCAGCCTGGAGTCGGAGGTGTGACGGGGGGAGACAGGGGGGTGTCCGCACCCCTCTGCCTGCCCCTTGCCCGGGTGGCCCCACGGGCCAGCCAACGGCTCCCGGCCGGGCTCCAGCCTCCCGGGGTCCTGCGTGGCCGGCAGCGGGATGCTCCAAGCGGCTCGGCGGGTCCCGTGCGCTTTTGGGGGGGGTCAGAGGAGCCTGGCGAGGGCTGGCGTGTGCTGGCTCGGGCTCTCCCCACAGGCAGGGCTAGCACTGGGGATGCCAAGCGCATTGCTGCCATGTTGCCGTCACATTTTATTTTCACTCAAAGGACTCAAAATGCCATGTCCAGGTCATTAAAGAGACATTTTCAACCAGCTGGGGACCCTTCTTCCATCCTCTGGTGGTGAGCCTGGGGCTGCCCTTGGCTTTACCCCCTGTCACGGGGATGCTCGTGGTCCTGTGCACCGCCTCCCTATTTGTGTCTCTACTGTTGAGCCCCGACACAGGCTTATCCCACCGGCAGCAGCCAGGCCAAGGAAAACAGCAACTCATTAAACCGCGCTGAGGGATAATTACTTGGGAGACATCAGCCTGTACCGCGAGCACTGAAGCTGGACTTAAGGCACCCTGCCCAGGTTTGGCGGTGCTGGGCAGGGATGGGGGTGAGCTCGGGTCAGTAAGTGATGCTCCCAAATCAGCAGCCCAGCGGGGAGCTGCAGCATGGCGTGGCAGCCCTGGGAAGGTGTGCTGTGGGGGAATGAGAAAGAGAAAAAAAAAAAAATCCTCCCACCTTCCCAGGGCTGATGGAGCCATAAATCAGGTACGATAGATGAGCTGGGTTTAATTCTTCACTTGATGTACGTCTAACACAGCCCTTTCCCTGCTGGGCTGCGGGGGTGCGGGCAGGGGCAGCCGTGATGCTCAGGCAGCACCAGGCAGGGGAGAAGGGATTTGGGAAGCAGGAGCTGAGGCTGCCGGGCCGGGGGCAGCAGCCACGGCTTTGCCCGCCGGTACCAGACCCATCCTGGGGCTATAATCCTATGGAAAACTGCCCATGGTATCTTCCCAGGGAGATGCCAACCCACAGCCCTTCTCTCTGGCTGGTTTGACATTGCCTACCTGGATGAACAACCTCCCCCAGGAAGCTGCTCTAAAGCTTCGTCATATTTATTTTTCCTATTTAAGAGCAGCTGGCGGGGCTGCTGGCAGCCACCGAGGGCCAGTAACAGCAAGGGGACGATGGCAGGGGTGGCTCCAGAGCCCCCAGCCCCATCCCAGGGGTGGTTGCAAACCCCCGGAGAGGTCAGGAAGGGCCTGGCCACGGGTGGCCCAGGGTTGGAAGCCCTGGCAATGTCTTATCTGGCCACCCATCTGTCTGACAACCCATCCACCCATCTGCCTGGGGTTAAATGCAGCCAGTTTTCCCCTCCCCCGCCCCCAGCCTGCCATCACACACCAGTGCCAGCACTTTAATTCCCTTTACTTATTTATCATTGCAATTGTCTCTTAATTGCTTTGGCAGCCCCTCTGAAGCCTTGTGGTGAGGGAGGGAGGTGCTGGTGTATTAGATAAAGGCCATAAATAAATAAACCCAGTTGAAGGCAAGGGGATCCCTGCCAGGCTGCCCCAGGGGATGGCACCCATTTGCCCTGGGCAGCTATCCCCAGGTGGGTGGCCCAGATGCCCCCAGGGGTGACAGGCTGGTCCCCAGGAGGCTCCAGTGTGTCCTGGGGAACCTTCCCCCCACCAATTTGTGACTTTCTGGCCCAAGGAAGCCAACACACACAGCTACACCTTCAGGATTGGGGGCCAGCCCGAGCCAAGGTTGGGGCTGTGAGAACAAAAGGGAGCAGAGAAGAGAGAAAGGAAAAAAAAATATCAAAAATCCTCAACCCACGTTTTAAATTAATTAGTGATGTCCCCGGTGACTCAGCAGAGGCCAAATGGATTTGCTTCATGCTTTATTGAAGGGCTTTGCTGTGGAGGCTGAAGGCAGCAAGGGACAAGGGAAATAGGGGTGCTGGGGGTGCTCCCGGGGAGGTGGCCCTGGGGATGGGTGCATTTGCATGGTGGCATTTGCATAATCATCTTTATATGTTAATTGAGATGGAAGAGCACCAGTTTTATCTCATTCCCGGTGCCAGGCACTAACCTGGGCGCTGGTGGGAGAAAAGCTGAATGGGGCACGGAGCAATGAGCAGCCCGGCGCGGGTGGGAGATGCGTGACCCCCCCAGTCCCCCCCATCCCGGACCAAGGAAGGGCTGAGCTGCTCCTGCAGCATCCCCTTGCCCCAGGGCACACCAGGGACGGGTGGGAAGCCCAGGGACTGGCTTCTGCAGGGAAGCAGCAGCCTGGAAGCACCCTCTGACTGGGCAGCAGTGGGTTGGGTACTTTAGTGTTTAACAGCCACTGAGGGATATTTCTTTTTTGGTGAAATTGTCTAATCAATCACTTTTTAATTCAGTCGGCTCTGGCACCTGTGCTGCCCTGGGACACTGTGGGCTGCCGTTTATGTGCAAAGAGAAATACGGCCGGCGCTCTGCTGGCCACCCACCTCCTGGGCTCAGCCCTGCTTAGGGGGCAGTCAGCGCCCCCCGGCCGACAGCCTCCCCCGGCACCCTCCCCCCCTCTGACGGCTCCAGCATCACCACAGCACGTATTATTTTTACTGCCCCCATTGCTCGACATCACAAGACCCATCCTGCTGGGGAAAGGGGGAACATGGCAGGCCAGCACGGGTCAGCCACGGGAAGAGGTTTCCAATGGTAAGGATGTGCTGGTGCTGCTATGGGGAGCTGGTGGCTCAGATCAGGGCAGGTGGAGCTGGTTAAATCACAAACCAGAGAAAATACGAGGCCAGCATTGGGGACAGCAGGGTGTTGCCATGCCCAAGGATGCTCGAGGGAGCAGCATCTGCAGCCACCTCCCGGTTCCTGCCTCCTGTTGGGGCAAAGCTGCAGCACGAAACCTTCCCCTGGGTCCCATCCGCCTCCCTGCACCAGCCGGGGCACCCACCTCCCCGCCCTGCTGCACAGCCACCCATCACCTCCCCGGGGCTGGGGAGAGCCCCGGGCGCTGCAGCACCCCAGCGAGGTCGGTGGGTGCCAGCTGGGTGCCAAGGCAGTGGAAGCAGCCCCTTGCCCCAGCCCCCAGGCATCCCCCTATGCTGCCAGCAGCCCCCACAGCCAAGCCCCTGCAGCCAGACACCCTTCCCCAAGCTCCTGGGGTCAGCGCCTGGCTGCCCAAACCCCCATGGGGCAAAGGCTGGTGAGCACCTTCTCACACACCTTTAAACAGCTGAACCCCCCCCAAGTGACACACGGCTGCTGGGGATGTTCAAGCCTCACCTAAACCTGCCTCTCGGGCTCGAGGTTTCTATTTTTCCTTCCCTGGCCATCGTTCTTCGAAGTGCTGCCAAAGACCGAATCCATCCCTGATGCCACTTTGGGCTCAGATTTACAGCCCGAGCCCTGAAATCCTCCACTGCTTGTGAGGTCCTTCGAGAGAATCACAGCAGAAACTGTTTATTTCCATCATAAAGATCTGTTTTAATATTTTAACATAAATCAAGCTGTGCTTTATGGTGATAATAAATTTCTTGGCAGAAACTGCCTTCGCAGCCTGAGGCAGCAGAGCAACTCAATTTGTTTGGTTTTAAGTGTAAGGAGCCGTAATTGAGAAAGGGAAAGTACAGATGTTTTAATTGAGTTTGCAGCTACCACCCAGAGTTGCAGGAGGCTAATAGAGAGGAGGTGAGGGTCTCCATTAGCCTCTCCGCTTGCCATTTCTCCTTGGCCTGCAGCCCTATCAGTCACAGCCATCCCCTCCAGGAATAGCTGCTTGGTGCATGCTCAAGAGGAGGAAGGGGGTGGAAAAAGCAGCCAGACTAAACCAGACGTATAATGTGCATTTTATTTGTTTTAATCCCATTTTTTTTAAACTAATTACAGTCAGGACAAGCATCACGTGAGAATTTGTAATAATGAATTGTTAGTGTTGATAACAGCCAAATAAAAATAGACTAGTTCGTGATGGGTGAGAGGAGGGAGCTCCTGCCCCGCGCCTAGCCAGGGTCACCCAGCATCCCCCCACCAGCGCTGGCTCCACTGAGCTGTCCCCTTCCCACTTTCTCCAGTAATTTTTAAGGCATTGCTATGTCATGTTTCATATGAAAAATGTTCTCTGCCGTAGAGCTTCTTTCCGTTAATCACCCCAATTTCTTGGATATATTTGTTTTGTCGCTGTGCAAGGACAGTGGGTGTCTGGGAATTCACGGTTATTTATTTAAGGAAGTACTTGTGCTCCTTGGGGACCAGAGTCCTGCTCAGCGAGGTACCACGGCAAAGGCCGAGGCAGGATGCGAGCCCTCACTGTGCCGCCGCATCCAAAACCTGGCAAGGCCCCTCAGAACTGCCACCGTGCCGAGGAGGAGAGGTTCACCCCAGCCAGGGAAGAGAAGGCACATCTTTAACAGTAGGAGATGGCGGGGAGGCTGGGCTCCCTCCTTCCTCCCATCCCAGGCAAGGTAGGCAGGCGGCTACCCTGCACGGAACAGGGGCAGGAAGGAAGGAGACCAAGGGCAGCCCTAAGAGAGGAAGGATGAGAGGAGATGAAATCACGGAGAACAGCCCCAGCCTCTGGCTGGCAATGAGATGTGAAGGCAAGAGGTTGAAATGGGCACTTGAAAGGGATGGAGGCTGAGCCAAGTGCCTTGCAAAGCACAGACAGCCGAGGGCAGACAGCACATCAGAAAAGGCCTCAGCCCCCTCCATAAACCCACACCTGTGCACTTGTGCAGAGGAACAGCCCCCGCAGCCTCTCCAGCTTTCCAAAGGCTCATTTCATCAGCATTAAATTCCTCCCTCCGGCTCTGCCCAGCTCGCAGCTGCCTCGCAGGTGGCTCCCAGCTCAGCTGCCCCATGAACTTGCCCTCCAACCTACCTCTCCTAAATGAGACGCCAGCAGCAGCTACCTGTAAAATAACTCGTCGGTTTGGCACTGAAGATGCCACATCAGTTTCCCTGGAGCACTTGGAGATGTTTAAACTCACTAGCAAGGGTGGCTAATGCCTGTTTGGGATCACACTGGAGAGGAGGCAAAGAGTCCCCCCGGATCCTCTTCAAGCAGCTCAGCAAGGACACACGGCACTGCTCAGGCTCGAGAGGTGCAGGGTTTTGCTTTAAAAACCATGAAGTGTTTTTATACAGCTCCAGGTACTCGCATATTCCCCCAGGAGGAGCACTTCAGGTCATATGGAAACCAGAAAGTCCTACTTGAAAACAGAGCTTGATTAAAAAGAGCTGCAGTTCAAAGCTTGCTTTAGTGAGCAGTGACACTTAACACTGCAGCAAGTGCAGAGAGCAAGAGGATCTCACATAAATGACATGCAGCTGGCTTTGAACCTGCTTTAATAAGGGGGGCGGGGGGGGTTAAAATATTTCAGATGAAAACTTGTAAAGTTTTGCCTTTTGTTAGGAAAACGCATGTGATCTTTGCCCAAGGGCCTCAGAGCACAGGACCCAGTGCCATCTGTCACTGTGTGGTATTACAGGGACCACCAGCAGCCTCAAAAGCAGAGACTCACCTAAAGCACCAGCTGCCTCAGGTAGCAGTCAGCCCAATTCTCAGATAAGCTGAGCAGCACCAGCCCAAAGCCCACCTTAACCCTGTGCAGAAAGAGAAGAGGTGGGATTCAAGCCCAGTTCCAGTCGGGTTTCAGTTTTTGCTCCCCCCTGCCAGCACCCAGGAGCTCGGCTCCCGCAGGCAGGCAGGGCCGAGCCAGGGCACTGCCGCGTCCTCCTGGCACCAGCCCATTCCCTTGAGTTAACACCCACCTTGTTTCAAGGCTAATTACCCAGCACAGGAGGCTGGAAACGCATCAGTGTGCACAGCCGGAGCTCTTCCAGGACTCACGCGTGTCAGGACTGGGTAATTAGCACCTCCCCAGCCCACACGAATCCTGACCACTGGAGTCAGGGGCTGGCTGGTTGTACCAGCCCCAGGCAAAGGTGAGAAAGGGAGAAGGGCCCTTGCCAGCTGAAGCCACTGAGCTGCACGCAGGAGCTGAGGGAAGCAAGGCTGTGGTTTCCTTTCTAAGGGGTGAAGACCCGTATCTCTGCGTGCGTAAGGGCACTGCTCTGTCCGGCTGGGGCTGCCACAGCACAGGAAAATGGGATGAGAAGTGTCAATGTAAACTCCTGGGCTGGAGAAATTCAGCTCTAAGCAAAAGATCCCAGATGCCAGGCAATCCATGGTGCCCAAACAGGTTAATGGCTCTAGAAAAAGAAAATGTAACAGCACAAAATTATTTTCTTTTGAATTAGGTCTATTTCCACCCTGATTTCTTCCCTCAGCTGGCACAGGAGGTTGGGTTGAAGGGGTCTCCGCAGAAAGAAGAGACTCTGTTCTCCCAAACTCTTGCTGGATCCTGCACAGCACACCCCTGCCTTTGCAAGAAGGGACATTTAGCCAACTAGTGTAGTGAGCAGCCAAGGCTGCCTGCTCTCCTGCGTGCCGAGACCTGCAGCACATGGAGAGCCACTGTAGGGACAGAGAAAGTGATGCTCCAACAGAGCTAAAGGCAGAAATGGTTGGACACCGATTAATCGTGCAGCCTGCCAAGGGCTCAGCCCCATGCCTTTGTGTAACAGGTCTGAGAACCAGGACTGTAACAAGGCTGAGTCCACTCCACCCACACCCAAAATGGAGTGAAGAAAGTCTGCGTCCAGGTCTAGCCTGTGCTACAAAGCCGGTGGCCTGGAAACTTCCCTTCATGTCACCTCTCCCCCAACTCCACAGTCCCAGAGCGGGGGCTGAAATGTTAAAGTCTCTGGAGCCCAGGAGGGAGCGTGTCACCACCCCCATGTCAGAGTTTTGACTCGCTCAGGACAATGTTTGCAGTCACAAACACAAAGCAAGAAAAGCCCCATATGAGCACGAACACAATCCAGAAGGTGTGCCGGAAAGGGGAGAGGTGCTTGTTAACTGTCCCGCTGCCAAAGACCAGCTGAGTGTCCTTCCGACTGCAGTACGCGAGGAAAGCCGGAATGAGATACTGGATCCCATTCCCAGCATAGGCTCCCGTGATCCCCACCAAGGACTCCAGATCGTGGGTGCAGAAAGCCACCAGCACTGGGGGAATCAGCGTGATGGCAGGAAAGACAATCCTATCCACCACCCATGGGTAGGTCCCCCCTTCTCTGTGGAAAAGGGTCTTCCAGTTGTTGCGCAGAGTCACTGCGATGATGGGGAAGTTGGTGCTGATGGTGAAGACAGGGAAGAGGCCCAAGAAGTAACGAATGAAGGCAACGTTGATGATCTCGCAGTTGGTGAAGTTGAGCGTGTACATGTCCATGAGGGTGTCATTGCGGAAGCAGTAAATGGCAGTGAAGGACAGGAGGCTGTAGAAAGCCAGGATCAGGATGTAATCGAGCAGCACGAGCTTGTTGACGTGCTTCTTCTTGGAGATGGGTGTGATGAGGGATGGCAGAGAGTGCTGGCACATGAAGGAGTAGACACACACCCCAAAGAGATTGCGGATGCCCGACAGCTGGGCCATGGACGGATGACCTTCAGCTTGGCCTCTGCTGATGCGGATGAGGGCCAGAATAATCATGAGGATGAAAGCTGGAGAGAGAGAGAAGGTTCTAGGTCAAGCCCAGGTCTGCACTCCCCGTGACCCCTCCTCCCATGGGCACCAGCACTCTGTCCTGCTCCACAAGAGCATCTCCTTATCTCCGGAGAAGGTGGTACATCAAAGGCAAGATGCACAGGAATTAATCAGGACTTGCTTTCAGTGCTTGGCAGCAGATGAGGGAATGGGCTCAGGACTGGCAGGCATCTCCCTCCAGTCTCCTTCCCGCAGGGACTCACGCTCCCACCCCCCATAGCAAACAGCCCTTCAGAAATGCAATCCTAACACAGCTGGCTGAGCCCATTGCCCTCGAGGGTCTCACGTCCACGGATGCTTCAGCACCTTGGCTGAACAGCACCATTTAAAAATGGCTTGGAGATGTTTGAGCTTTGACCTCTAGATTTAAAAAAAAAAAAAAAAAAAAAAAAAATTAAACCTGGCTGCGGTCAACCCCAGTAATATTCCTACGCAATTTGCAACTGGCCTAATGTTTGCAAGACCTCATCTATGTACACAGGCAGATGTGCGGGAGCAGCAGCTACTACCAGGCTTTCCTGTCCCTCTGATCTGTCAAGCACGATAGAGCAAGAACTAGCCAGTCATTTCCTAGCCAGGAGGAACAGGCTGGCTGTAGTTAATCCCAGGGTGGAGAAGCCAGTCTGGAAGCAACTAAAGCAAAACTGAAAGACTGCTATTAAAATTCATCACTTCTAGGCACAAAGTCTGCTCATCTACCCTTTGCTTATGTCAGGGAAAAGCCTAATAACATTTTACAAAGCTTATCACAAAAAGCAACGCGTTATGGACAAAAATTAATTGAGGAGATTGGGTTAATGCCCTTATTTACTCCACTGGTGGAAATACGAGCCAGAAGCAGTTACTGCTAGACTGTTATTCCTAGCATGGCACATAAAACCAGCAGAAAACTAATTCTGGTGACACAGAAATCACATCAACCTGGGAAAGATGATCATCAGCTGCTGGAGTTAACAAGGAACAGGGGGGAAAAAACCCCTGCCTGGCAGGGCAGCAAGCAGCAAGATTTACAGGCTGGTGCTGGCAATGGATGGGCCACTGTGGCTTGCACAGAGCTGTCTCCTGCACTGGTTTGAGGCATTGGAGCAGAGCCGTGAATTATCAGGTGATGAAAAAAATAACAAAATGCTGAGACTACTACTGTGGAGAACTTTGAATGTCATAAATATAAATACAGAGGAATTAAACAGAGCTGTGCAGTCCTGCAGCCAAGCTCACAGGAGGCTGGCCACCGGCGCTGCCAGCCGGGCAGGCTTGCGGCAGGGTGACAAGGACACTAGCTTGCTCTGTGCCCAGTACTGTTCCACCTGCCACAGGCAGCTAGACATGGGAGAGACTAGGGAAGATAGTTACAGACCAGTTAGCACACGCTGCCTCTTCTGTCCCCTGCAAGACCAGATTAACCTTAACCGAACATTGCATCCTGCGCATCCCCAGCACTCCCTGAGAGCCAGTGTCTCCTCTCACTGATCCTCCTTTTATTCTTGCAGCAAACCCCACCTTTGTGCTGCGCCTTTACCAAGCTACGCCCCGCATTTCATCTCGTGCTGCCTCAGGAAACCTCTCGCTTCCAGCCATTTGCCAGTGACAGGGCAAGTCCAACAGCTCACCACGAAAGCTGGATTGATGACAGCAGATCCATTCCTCCATGGCACCACGAGGGCCAGGCCACTTTGGGAGTGCTGGGCTTTATTTACTTCCCCAAGAGCAGGCACAGGGGGCTATGGAAAGCAACAACAGCTCACTGCTCGGGGGGTGTGCAATTCCCCACACCTTCACTCAAGCCAGCAAGTGAAGGGCACTGTGGACACAGGTACAGTTGTTGTGCCTCCCCCATCGCTCCCGGGAGGAGAGATGCTTGCCAGCCGTATCTGCTACAGCAAGATAGCCGGAAAAAGCTGTGTTCCAGGTGATATGACATGGCTGCACCCCCCAGGGCCGCATAGGCTACAAAGAAGAGGAAAAGATGCCCTGAGCAATAAGACAAAACAGGTTAGGCAGCTCTGGAATACCCTGAGACTGTTCTGTTCTTTCTCGCTTGGGAGAGGTGGTCAGCCTCTGCGGTGCAATCCTGAGCTGGTCCTGTATTTGCAGTACATGTAACTGCAGAAGTCCCCTACCTCTTCCCCTGCACACTAGGCAGTAAATCTCCACCCGCCCTGCTCAGCAGAGCTAAAAGTGACCTATTTCCATCCCCCAAACTCACTCTCACCATTCGCTCAAAGCCCCACTTTCTGTGCCAGCACTAACAGGACCAGTTATGGGGAACTTCCAGGCTGGCAGCCCATCCTCAGAGCATCTCTTCAGTTAGAGACCCACAGACTCTTCTCTGCCCAACGTGCGCTTTTCTGGCAGGCAGCACTGAAGGAACAGAACTCCCGTGGATTCCCTAAATGATGGACAGAAGTCTCTGGCTTAAGCAGCTGGAAATCATAACCTTTGTTTTTCCTTAAATACTTCTTTTAGAAATTAAAGTTACAAGGAGTGATGATTCAGTGCAAAGATCTAAGCTAGTACTGTTTCCAACAAGGCAAGCTGTGCTCCCCCTGCCCTAGCACCGGTGCTCTGTAGATGCATAATCCTTGAGAGAGGTGTTGCTGGGTAAACTGGAAACCTCCCCTGCACAATTCTAGCCCCAGAGAAGACAACAGCAGCCCTGCCCCAATGGTTATGCTTTCTCTCACTCCCTACATCAGCTGTCTCTCTCACTTCTGGAACTGGAGAACTAAAACATTTACATGCCAGATTTATCTATCTGTCCCTGGGAGGAGACAAACCCAAAAATGAAACTCTGAAACCTAGTTATGCTGGATGATAAATCAAGATGAAAAGAAGATGACAGACTCTGACTGACAGGCAGCTTTGAGCAGACAAGAGGCAGCACAGGATCCTCAGACACACACAGAGCTCCTGCTCACATCCTCCTCTACCTGGGACGGCAGGCTGAAGGCAGCGGCACTACACTATTGCAAGTTGCTGCAGTTGCCCCATGAACTGTCCAACAGCGTTCCTTCACCACAGGGACCCTGGTGAAGTCAGACATGATTTTTTTCACGCTAAAGTCAGCGGTTCCCCATCTCAGCCTTCATCTGGTCCTCTATATGCAGGACAAAGGATATAAGAAAAACGCTCCAGGGAATAAAACACCTTCAGATACCATGACCAACAGCACCCAGAGCTACAAGCCAAGGCAGACAGCAATGCTACCAATGGATTGTTAGTAGGTTACATGAAAACTTTGTTTTAAACTTTGTTTTATAAAAGTGCTTAAAAAGCAATTGAGGGTTTTGCTTATCCTGATTTTTCAACAGCGTCAGACACACTCCAAACCCAAACAAAGGCTTGACAGTCAACAAGGCACAGGACACTCCTTGTCTCATCTTCTCTAGATGTTTGAGCATCATTTTTACTGAAGGATGTTAAGTGAGGCTTCTAAAATAAAAAGGGGGTATACCATAATGGAAAAGTGATAAATCTCATCACAACTGTCCAACCGTCTCCCCTACAGACCCCCCATCTCACTCTTCAAGGAGCAAATGCTGGCTCTTCTCAGACAAAGCAGACCTTGCAGACAGCTACTGCTGCCTGTCCTGCTCGACTCAGGAGATGCTGATTCAGAGACAGGACAGCTCTGCTGTGGTTCTTGCAGGTGGAAGAAGGATTAATATGGATGAGCACACATCCAAATAAGAACACTTTGGGAAATATGGGACTCTGGGGATATTAAAAAATACATTTTTGTGAACTTTGATATAACAGAGCTGCAGAGAAGCAGTGAACATAATTTAGCCCTTCTAAGTTTAAGGATTGTTTTGCAGAGTCAGAGCAAACACCTTTGTAAATGAAAAATGCTGGTTTGTACGTGAGCTTTATCTCTCTGCAGAAAGGCTATTGCAGAAAGAAGACAAAGTCCAAGACTGAAACACATTTTTTCCCCCCCATCATGGCAGGTTCTAAAAGAACCAATGCACAGAATGAGTTTCTGGCTTAACCCTCCCTTTCATCCCTGGCAAGACACTATGCTTTTAAGATGTTTCACCTGGTCCCCCCCTCTTCTGTCTCTCTATTGGCACCTGGAAAATAATGGAGAAGATCCTGAGCTGGGATTTCCACATATGGAAACAGGGAGGAGAGAGGTGCTCTGTCATGTAATTCAGGAGGAGGTGGCTTAGCAAGGGGGAAGCAAGGTCAGAAGTGAGGTTCTGCAGAACCATGGTGCTGGGTAACTTCCCTGGATTGCAGGAAGGAGGGCCAAAACCAGATGTTGCCTCCCAGGTTCAACAGTGGACTTCAACCTTCAAAGTGTTGGTCCCAGTTAAGACAAGGATGGTTTTAATGGGTCTAGAAGGCATGGGGGCCGACAGCCACAAACCAGGGATGAGTACAAGACTTACTGGGGGGGAAATGGAACAAAGGTTACATGACAACCACCTGCATTTTAAGGGCCAGAAAGGTAAAGACAGAGGAAGAATGATCTTGCACACCCACAGCTCAAGTCGCATCTTCAACTCTGTCCCTACTGTCATTCCTCCTTCCACAAGGAAAGCCTGCTGAGAACATCACCGTAGCTGCCTGCCACCCCTTGCAGGGATCCAGAGCAGTGGCACGCAGCCACACCACCCCGCTATCGGCACAGCAGCCCACGCCTGGCTGCTCCCCTACCCCCCCTCCCCCAGAGCCATTTGTTTAAGCAGGCACCGCGTTGTGCTGCCGACGCGTTTGCAGCAGGGCCATCCGTCACTGCCAGCTGAGGGTGTGACAGAGCTTTCTTGTCAAAGCGGAGAATCAATATGCCAGGAAATAATGATAACGAATCACCCTTTCACAGCGCATGCCACTTGCTTCCCTTTTCATACATTAGGTGGCACGATGGATTCCAAGAGGAAGGCATTTTCATGAGCTTCCTGAGCCTATTCTCTTTGGAAGGAGGAAGATCTCTCCCCACTTCAGGCTTGATCCCAATCCTTCATCAAGCCAAAACACAGCAGACCACTCAAGAACAGATCTCATTTAGTTTAACATTAGACAGCTCTTTCAGGAGAGAGGGCATAAAAGCAAGAGCATCTGCCCTGTATATACTGAATGGCACAGCATCACATCAAGACAGTCCTACCTTCTGCATCCCTACCCAACAACTGTGTTGTCTGCTTCACTACTAGTGTCTCTCTGGGATGCTGGTACCCCCTTTCAGAGCCAGCTGCCTTCCATCATTATGTTTTGGGCAATTTTAAGAGGCTTCTGCAACTCTGGAACTGCCAGGCATTATGAATGCTGTGGTATCTGAAGTATTAGAGCATGGCTGGAGTTCAGTGTGCTGGCAGAACGAAGCATCTGAAATTAAGACATTGATTCTTAAATTTAAAATTCATTTACCAGTTTCTCCTGCAGAAGCCATATCCTGTCACTTGTTCATGACCTCCAGCTCTCTGAAAACTCCAGAGCAGCAACTGATAAGTTTCTGCAACCTTCAGAGGAGATTTCTATATGAAATGGAAGTAAAGAGATAACATGAAAACCAGGTTTGCTCCGTCAGATGTGGGAACTGGGGTAGTTAAGGATCAGATTTGGCAATGACAGAGCCTAAAACACCATCTCTAGGAGATGAAAGATTTATGAAACGGAGACTGTAGAAAAGCAAGATGGGTATGTTCAAGAAGACAGCAGTTCTCTGGAGAGATGTCAGGAGAAGAGGAAGAAAATTACTTCCCAGAAGAAAGGTATGAGTAAAAGTTGTGGGACACCAGTGTGGCTCCTTCCTCTAATGGAGAGCAGGGACTTGCAGGGACAGTGTTACCCTCCCTGTCCCAAAGCCTAAGGCAGGGGCTGCGTGGCTGGGGACTGCTCATACAGCAGGGGAAGCACAGCCACGTGTTTGGGCACATTAATGTCACCAAAGTATCATGCAGCTTACCAGGAAGGCAAGAAAGAGCCTCTTGGGCACCTCCACTCTCCCTGCCACCTTGGCCACTGCCAGGGTTGGCTAGCTCCTGCTGCAACCATCTCAGACGCTACTGCTGCCCTGGCCTCAGGCCAGGCAGAGCCTGTTTTGTTCACAAAAGGGAAACTTTATTAAAAAGTATCACCAGCACCTTTTGGCTGTTAAAAGCAGTTCAGCGGGGCTTCTCTGCTGTAAAGGCATAATTTCCCTGCCTTTCTTTATCATCAGGGGCAGAGACTGCTATGTGATAACCAAGATTTACAGGTATCCTCCCCGACTGCGGTAACACCTCCTGCTGTGAAACCAGTGGAGCTGCCCCCTCTCAGTTCACATCAGCTGGTCTCCACAGACATCTGCACACCAGCAACAGTTCACAGGGAGAAAAACGGCTCTGCACTCTGGTGTTTATCACGGATACTTTATCTCAACATATGGGAAGGAAAGAGCAGCCAGCGAAGCTTGTTTACTTCTGGTGGAAAATTACCCGTGTAGTTTATTGTCCTCTCCCCTCCAGTCACCTTTGGCAGAAGCACCATAAAGCCTCTGCAACTGGGACTCAGCTTTGAGCTCTGCTGTTGACTTGGTCTACCAGCTTTGACAGTCACTTTGCTCTCCATGTGAGAATCTACTCTTCTGTGAGAAGGGAATAACACACACTTTGGTGTCACCATGAGCCTGAGCTAGATCTGTGCATGCTTTAGAAGGCACTAGGTGCAGAGCACCCATGTCCCATGAAGTCCCGGTACTCTGCAGCCTTAGCCACAGCTTCCCCATCCTGCTTCGGGCCCCACCTGGCAAAGTTTCTATCATCTTGTTCCAACCACACACACTCTGAACAGACAGCAGCTCTGCATGCCACACCACCACTCTGAAAACCTGTATGGGCACCATCATCCAGACCCTTTCGCGGGGCTGAATGTGTCCTTACATTTTCAGCTCCCCCTCTCCAGCTCTCAGACCCATCAGTTTGCCTCCTGCTGCCTGGGTAAAGTGCTCTTTTCAGGAACACCAACTCCTCAGGCAGGATCTCAGTGGCCCTGTCCAGCACCACACATCACTCTGCATCTGCATCTGAAGCTAACAAGGCTCTTTCACTCACACAGACACTGCTTCACCCCACTGCCCCCCACCAACAGTACTGAAATGAGCTCCTCAGCCGACAACTCTGAAAGCAGGTATGACAGAAGCACAGCCTTTTAACTAACTCTTCATAAATATATTCACTTCTCTTAGTGAATTATTTACCCTGGGCTCTGGCAGCAGCTTTCTCTGCTCCAAAAGGGATGCAAGAACATGAAGTAACTTTGTTGAAGAAGCTTGAGAGAATGAACATGCAACAGTGTCCTCATTTACGGTCTAATTCCCTCTCTTCCTTGCCTCTCCTGTATGTCCTGTTCTGTGAAAGGGGCAGAGATCAGATGGGTCCCTCCTTAAGCTGTTTGCAGAAAGCTCCATTTCTGATGCCAAAAAGAGGCCACCTTGAGGACTGTGGACACTGGTAGTCTAATCTTTCTGCAGGAGACTGAAAACACAGGGCTTCAGATAATTGTCACCCCCTCCTATATTAGCCACCTCTGTAATTCTCAGTCTCTGCAGCTGAAAGGATGTAGCAGAGTGACTCCAGGTTTCTGCACTGAATCAGCTCCAGGATGGCTGGTTAAGGCTGCTAAGGATGGCGGTGACAGTTACTACAGCAGCTGAAACATGCTCACAAAGTGAGATGGTCTGAGACCAGTTCTCTGCAGACGAGCACTGGGGAGTCCTGTAAAGAGTAGGATTCTGGTGGAGAGAGCAAAACTATCAGAGAAATTAGTAGACACAGAAACTCAGCCTCAGCAGCATGCTCTGGAGAGCCCTTTCCTACTTTCTTCCCTAGAAGCCTTCTACCAGATATCCTGGATGGGGACAGTATGGAGAGAAAACAAAAAAAGAAAAAAAAAAAAAAGAAAGGAAAAAAAGAGCTTAATGTAGATTTCCTGGCTATTCTTGTCCTTTTTCCCCTCCACCTTACTTGGGTGGGGAAGGCCAAGGGGAAAGATTTTATTTCTGGGCATATAATTGTGAGATGGTAGTTTGGGCAGGGTTAAGAATGCTGCAGTTACTTCAATAGATGTGGTATGATCTGACTGTGCTACAGGGAGAGAGAACTGAGCCTGCAGCATCCAAACCCAGAAGTTTATTCCTCTATAAAATGTCTCTTTATTAAAATACAATACTTTCTAATAACTACAATACAGCATCAAGAGCAGCACATAGAGCAAATGTCCCACGTGGGAGCTGTCTGGGAATGTTTGCCAGAGACTATTCAATAACAGTAGTGATAATCATGCTACCGATGTCTTTAAAGCCAACAGTCCTCACCTATAGAGCTGGACATCTCAGGCTGTAACAGGCTGCAATTAATCGGGTTAGTGGCTTAATACACAATAGACCAATGTTTGCTGCTGAGCTCCACCAAGCCCCATCCTTTTGTTATCTTTCCTAATCCATATCCTTTCCCGTGATGCTGTAGATAGTTATTATCCAATAATAAAGAGGCAGGGCTCTGTCCTAGCGAGCTGCGTCCCCTCTGCTTCGAGAAGCACATCAGACTTGCTTGGCTCAGTCCCTTTTGCTGTGCCATGCCCTCCAGCAGCTCACCCCTAACAGCACCCATTTGATCAGGATTGGGGAAAGGAGGGGAAAAAACCCAACATGATATTCAAGTCCCTTTAGGGAGCAATCTGTCATCATCACAGATTTAAATCCTCAGGAAAAAAGAGCTTGAAGTCCAAACAGCAGAACTGAAAATACCAAGAGCTCTAATTTCTTGATGGCTTAGTTGGTTCAGTCTTCTGCAGGAAACACCCTGTTCCAAAAACATTATAACAGACCTGGAAACAGGCTCCAAAACAGGTAAAGGACTTGGGCTAATAACAGCTCTCCACTTTTGTGAGGCTGAGGTGGGAAGGAAGCTGAAAGGAAAAAAGGAAATTACAGTTTGGGGAAGGAACCCTCCTCACCCCAAGGGGACAATTCATACCTGGGCAACCAGTCTGGGCCCTGTCTCTGCTCTTAACAGCATTGCTCAAGCTGGGTGAGTCAACAAGGTTTTATCCCTAGTTCGAATCAAGGCTTCACCATAAGCATCATTACCAGGATTTAAACCAAGGGATTTTTCCCGACTAGCCCTTTTTCCAGGGAAGCACTGCAGAGAGGCTCCCTGTCGCAGCCCTCAGGGTGTCTGTGCTCAGTCTCCCAAGGCGGTTCAGGCAAGAGCAGGAGAGGGCTGACAAAGCAGCCTGAGGAGCTTTTACAGTTGGGAAAGGGATGAGAGCTTGTGTAAGCAAAGCCTTGCACACCCACCAGCTCCAAGAGACCAGAGATCCCGAAGCACAGAGAAGGCCAGCAGTTCAGGCACCGACTGCTGCGTGAATTCAACCATTGGCACTTACCCAGGCAAGGTGGTATCAGTTTTGCAGCCAAGTGGGTAAGCTGTACTCTTCACAAAACTGCCAACAGCCTCTGGAAGCCCTCTGTCTGCCATGAGCCCCACTCCACCTGGAGACGCAGATCCACCCTCTGTGCTCCTACCAGTCCTGACAGGGAAACACCTCTCCATGCCAGCCTTACGTCCAGATGAGCTCCCCATGTTCAGCAGGCCCAGACGACGACAGCCCATCTGTCTGGGCTCTCTAGCAGTATGGCACTCGGGCTTGCAAGCTCCTCCTTCAGCTTTCTCCTTTAGAGACTTCAGAGGTGCCTGTCCTGCCTAGTCCCTTTCCCTGGGAGGAAAAGCACAGCCAAATGAAGGGCTGATCCCTGCTGCATCTCCACGTTCTTTGAACTGGCCCATTTTTAATTTCCAGTTCAGACCCCACCGTTTAAGACTATTTTTTCAGAGACAGAACGAAATGTTCTTGTCCATGAGATGTGGAAATAGACCGCTGTAGGCTTTGTTATCTGATCTGCTGCTTGCCACGAGCATGAGGCTCTGGAAAGAGGCTAGTGACATTTGATTATCACTTAGATGAGGAGAAAGGGGGAAAGCAACTTTAAAAGGCAAGGCTGACACTGCTACAGACACCAGCAGAAATGACCTTCACACACAGCTAGCTCTCCCTGCTGCCAAGAACCATCCTCTCAGCCACTGTCATCTGAATCGCCAGTACACCTGGGGCAGTGCAGCTCTGCACGAGCCACTGCTGCTCCGAAATCCAGGAGCTTTTCACCAGGCTGGGGAAAAGGGTGTATGGTAGGTCCTGCAGTAGCCACACTGCAAAGACTGTACTGACCTCCCAGCTCAAACAAGCTTGATTTTTTCAAATCATGATGCAAACCATGGGTCAAGCTTCCCATCCACACCAGGCACAGGTTAAGCTAAACAAGCCACTATGTGGGAAGTTTTTACCCAGCACAACGAACAGGTAGGCTGGCAGCTCCAATGTTCAGCTCTGCCACTCAGTGCTTTGCAGGAGAACCACTTTCAGCACCACATGGCTAAAACCAGCTAAAGGAAGACAAGAAAAGGCACAGATTATAGCAGGACAGAGTCCACATCTAGCCACTGGCATTCAGGCAGGAAAAGTTCAGGAGACCACAAGACACCAGCCCAGACCATTCTTTACAATCTAAGCTTTCTACACATCAACAAAAGACCAGTCCACGGTTAACTCAGAGCCCTGCTTTTGGAGGAGGGGACAGCAGTGATGTGAGGACATAGGAGAAGCCACCTTGATAAATCTCAGTAGTATGGGATCCATCCTTATACCAGAGTCTGCAGCAAGAGCTTTTCTCTGTTCCCTGCATCACATGGCTGTTTGATAAATTGTCTTTCCTAATAAATCTATCCCTCATTGTACACACACAGAATCCGTTGCTCTAAGTAGCCACTGAGGTGCTGTCAGGGTCATTAAATATCATTATCTGGGGCAGCTGTTCCCCAGCGTGCTGATGCAGGAATCAATCAAGCTAAAGTATGAATTTCCCCTACACTTCTCCAAACACTGTCTTTGTCCCTCTCCATCAAGTGATGAAAAAGAGAAACAGTTTCAGCCTTTATGCCAAGGTTTAGCAATTCTCATACTGGAAGGAGCCAGCTAAAGGGAAACCAATGGCAGACCAGGCAGGTGTCAGGCTGCCACAGAGACAGGATGAGGTCTGACTGATGTCTTTACCAGAAAAGAGGAGGCAGGGTGATTGGAAAGAAGCCAATGAGCTAGGCAGAGATTACTCTTTTTTTTAAAATAAAGAAACAACAAACCCCAAAACAACTTCCTTTAATACCCCTTAATGAGATAACCTTTTTCTCTGAAGAACATGGGGGCTTTCAAACTTTCATGTGCTCAGACAACAAAAGGGAAAAACAGACATTCAGGATTTTCACACTATCCGAGGTCAGGATTTGTTGACTCAAGCTGTTCAGCATCTAAAACTTGAGGGCTTAAAAACCAGCCTCATTTTCTTGGGTGACAACTTCTTAACTCCATCTCAGATGTTCTCCAGAACAGAGGATCTCTATTCCTCTGCAGTGACTGCCAGCCACTTCCAAACAGGAACTTTTGAACTTACAGAACAGTGACAATACTGAACTGAAGTCAGGTCAAGTGTATGTGTGTGGTGGGAAACAGTCTGAGAAGCAGCTTTTCTTCCTATTTCAGGTCAGTGGTAGGTATAAACAGAGCTCATTCTGTGCTTGAATGGTCTGGACCCATGAACCAGGAAACTATTAACCTGCAGAAATGCTGCTCGTGCTGTAACACCCTCTCTGTTAGCCCTGAGTATCAGTTACTCAGTCCAGGCTACACAAAACAAGGCAAACCTCAACATAAGCCTCTATAACACGTGCCCTCCTCTCAGTCTTTGAGGGCATGCACACATACAAGATAGCATGTGAGGCAGCTGCATCTTTGGATGACAAAGGTGCTAAAAAAAAAAAAAAAAAAAAAAAGTAGCAACATCTTATTTCCCTTAAAGGAATTACCTGTCTTCCTGGAAGTTCCTGGCACTAAGATTTTGGAGAGCACTCACGAGAGCAGGGCTTCCCAAGGACAACACATATTGGTTTCGGGGTTTCCAATGCAGCACAACCTAAACTAAAGCAAGGCTCAGAAAAAAAATGCAAGCAGATGATAAAACTAAAGCTGGGAAGTCTGACAGAAGTGCCTTTTGTTTTCCGATCAAAACAAAGATTGTTCAAAGTCTGTTGTACACATGCTGAGAATGAATGAGAACCTTACTGCTGAATAGCAACTGGTGGGTATCACAGTTAGGTCCCCCTCCCAGGGACTCTTCCAAATCCCTTCTGCCTCTCACACAAACCAGATTAAAACTTCATCTATCAGCTCGTATCTGATTGAAAAATAAATTGTTTCGTTTTAATCAGAAATTTCATTCTAGAACAAAAATCCTTTTTCTCAAAAATTTATCAGTCCTGGACAATCTTCCTCAGAGGTTGTTTTGACAAGTACTTGCTTCCGAACAAGAATATCTTGTCAAAGAGGTGCACTGGTAGCGTGACTTGGGTTCCATCTATGGTAAAGAGGTGGCCAAGATTCTGCCAAGACTCACCTATCCATCTCATGAGAGATGTCATGATTTGAAGATACTTCGTCTTCTGCACATTGAAGAAGGTGAAAGGACCCAGGAGGAGAGTAAATGCTGCCTGGAAGGACAATAAAAATACGTATTAGGTTCAAACCCAGAAATTCTGCTAGTAAGACAAATTTATCAGTAAAGCAAAGCTTGCCTTGAAAGTTCACCTCCAGACACATCTGTTTGTCATGGAGCTTTCTTTGTTGCTTAATTTTACAGCTAAGCTGGCTGAGATACAGAGGGTCAAGCAAACTGCTCTGTATCAGAGAACATGCCTCAGGCAGAAGTAGAGCACAGGATCCTCTTGGCTCTCAGCCGCTTGCTATCACTGCTACAGCACTCCTTTACCGACACATTTCAGTAAAAGCTCTCAGTGGAGCCTTATAGAACATCAAATATTAAACTGTGGCCTCCCTGACCAGGTAACATGCTCAGTTTAGGTCTGAATAGCAATAGCCATGACCAGTCTGGTCACATTAACATTGACGGGTCAGCTTCGGGGTGTCCCAGGCTCTACAGGAATGGAGCCAGGTCTGCCTGGAACATTTTTTCCCATTATTTAAGTTACTTGTTTTACAGTGGGAAGCTATAGCCTAACAGTTAAGCTGTTGACTTGGAAGCTGAAAACCTGTGCAAAGTGAGGCAGGGAGGAAATTCAAGAGATACTCATAAGAACAAGCTTCCTTCAGTGTGGAAATTAAAGGTAGTGTCAATGAAGACAGATCTTTCTTCGCTGCCCTCTTAGATATATATATAGAGAGCAGTGTTTCTTAGCAAATTAAACTGAGGTATGCTGCAGTAGCAGTCTGGTGCATCTCTTTCAGCTGGGCTGTAAAATAAATCTAACAAAGCTGGAAATTAGGACTACACAGCTTCCCATGCCAGTTTCTTCTAGCACTCTCCTAGGGCACGCGAGGCAATCATGTTATCAGCCGCCGGCCAGAGGAGCCGTGTCCTGTGCAGCACCATCACCCAGGTACTGAGCAGCACTCAAGCCCTACCTACTCCAGACAGAAGAAAAAAGGCTTCACTGCAGGAAGACAAACAGACCCTGACTGAGGTCTGAATGTGAACTGAGAGAAGCTACTTGTGACAGGGAGACAAAATGGGTGTTACAGAAGAGAGCCCTGCTTGTCATCCATGGGCTGGCTTGGGCTAGCGATATACTAACAGGTCCAAAAGCTGTAAGCAAGTAATATCTAGAAAGTCACAGCACACAGTACGGATTTGTTGAGCATCCCAAAGGGATTTTTAAAGACAAATATTCAACATGAATATTTACACATTGCTCTTTTCCATGACTTCTTAAAGCAGTTCAAAAAAAGGTGTCACCAGAAGGGAAGAACTGGGACTTGAAGGGGCAGGCGCCAGAGTCTCAAGGTCTCTCAATGACCCCAACAGAGTCAGTGACAGAGCAGAACCCAGGCTATTTTAAGACTAGTACAACCCCAAGAAACCTTTTTTTGAGACAGTTTCAGAATATCTACAAGGCAAATTGGAAATGCCTCACATCACAAGTATTCTCAGATGACCGAAGTAAACTCAGAAGGGGACCAGAGGAGAGAACCCTTGGTTTCACACATCACTCGGTGAAGACATATTCTGATATGAGGCTCATTTATACCAAGTCTCATTTTCTCAGCTTGGGGGGGGGGGGAGAAAAAAAAAAAAAAAAAAAAAAAAAAAAGACAAAAAGCACACACAGAATTCAGATTTGTGAAGCAATTGAGGACCCTTGGAACTCTGAAGTCACACAGAATACAACAACACAGGCATAATTGGCAGGACTCTGAGCTAAAACAGCCTTAACAGTTAAGACACTTTCAATTTTAAACACAGAAGCAAACCAGCCAGCTACAATTCTTTTTTTACTCATCTTCCTCCTTTCTTCTAACCAGGAGCTTAACTTTGCTCCCCTGCCCTCTACAGACTGCTGCTGCATCCTAGGATAGCGCACAACCCCCAAAAAGGACTAAAACTTCAGGTTAGAGAGATCATTCTTTAGATCACTCAAGGACCCAGAGCAAACCAAAGCAGACAGAAACTCTCTTACTGGAAATTATTCTCCAGTTTGTGACTAATCTCTTTCAACCTCCTCTCCCAACACATGCATGCTGCTCAGCACAGCCTCCCTTCAAATCACGTTAATAGCTCATGCATCAGAAAGAGCTGAAACAAAGAGAGACTGAAGAAGGATGGTGATAATTAAGGAACAGGTGTCTTCTGCAAATTAGAATGCACCAGAACCAATTGGCAAAACAGCACCTCAAACAATGGCCAGGATTGACACAAGATGCAGCTGGGTCTGAAGCCTAGATTTATCTTCAGCATGGAAGAGCGAGCTGTGTGTTAAGGTGGATTTGGGGCTCAGCTGCTGAAAAGCATCATTAGGTGCTGGAAGAACCTGGGTCTCCTACGTGCTTCCCAACATCCACTAATGAAGTGGAAAGGATTCTTCTGGATGTTCCACTCCACTTTCTGCAGTTATTCTCCAGTGCTCAAGGCATCTTAAACAACTAAATCCATTGAGTTACTCTTTCAGCTCTTCCCCTCTGTGGGCTTTACTGCTTAACTCATAAGGAAGGCATACAAGTCATTCTGCCTGAAGGGCTGGACTCCCCTCCCATCCTTTAAGATGATCAGTGTCTTCTGTTCTTAACAAAATCCTGGAGGTGGCCCAAAGGAACCAAGCGAGAGATGAATTCAAGTGCAACAGAAATGTATTACCTTTCGCACTTGATGCCCATTAGTGATCCAAGATGGATATCCACAGATCAATACAAACAATGCTAAGGCCTGCAATGAGATGAGGTTGCTCTGCTCTGCAGGAATTTGTACCAATCGCTTTTAGGAAGGGCAGCCACAGCACACACTGGGCTGCTTGACAGGACAAAGGCAGGGCAGAAGAGGACATCACAGAGAGACGAACATCACTTCAAAGTGCAACTGTGTGCAGCTCTACAGGATTGAGCACAAGTCAGGAAAGAGAGGCCAGGTCCTTACCAATAGCCAGGACATGAGAAGCAGGGACTCGGTCCCTGGATTAGAGCTAATCTTATCAACCCTCAGAAGGGTCCCAAGGCCAGGAAACCTATTTTAAAACACCCCCACCCCCGAAAGGATGAGAAGAGACCACAGTGCTTAGAAGGAGGATGTCTACTTTCTCTACCTTGCTGTGCCAGACACCTAAATGCTCTTCCGACCCATTAAGTTAATTAGTTTCATAACTTCTCCCTAAGGAAAAGGTAAGCTCAAATAAGCACCTCAGACATACACCCAAACTTTCTACCTGATGTTTTTCCAAGCTCAAGTCTTCCCCAGAGGGATATAATTTACAAAGTGCTTCATTACACATGTAATTCAAACAATCTAAAACTACACAGAGAACTGCACCAGTCAGCCCTGCCAGAAATCAAATATGCAGAGCTCCAGCACATCAAAAAGCTCTCCTAAGTTTTCCAATTCACCTCTTGAGCTAGCCGAGATGTTTTCTAGGACTTTATCATTCTCTTCCTAAGCTTCAGCAAATTAACCCAAGGCAGAGCATAGTCTACTTTGATTTAAGATCTTTCTACTAGAAGTAGTTTCCTATTAGAAACAAGCAGGTGCACGTGGCTGATTCATTGCTGAACTTAAAGTAGGTAAGGGAATCCTCCCTTCTGCTAAGGAGGAGGATCACATCTATTAAATGCTGTTTATATTCACAGGATGGCAGAGGCGCAGAGAGAAACCTTTGCTGTGTTGTTGCACAGAACTGGCTATTAAGAGCGGTTCCCTGATTTCTCTTCCAGCTCCTCCATGAAATAGGAAAGGCCAAACAAGTCGGTAGGCTTGTGGCGGAGGGTACACGGAACCCACACACAACAAATAAACGCAACAGACACAAAAATCTTCCTTTTTCTCTCCTTTCTCATGCTGAAAAACAGCACAAAGATCCAGCATGTTAGTGACCAAAAAACCCAGTGTTTTTCTTGCTTTTACTGACATTTCCAGTCAGAGAATTAGAAGCCAGCAAGTGTAGAGGGAAGAACAGCAGCTTGTCACCCTGACTTACACTCTTCCCTGCAGGCTAGTAGGCGCCATGAGTAGCACACCAGCTTGCTCAACCCCTGGGAGGGTCTTCAAATCCATTCCTCCCACCAAGCCAAGCCACAACGATACAGGCACCAAGGCTTGGGAGCTCCTCTGAGCTGGCAACTCAGCTGACACCCACTTTCCCAGCCTCTGCACCTGTCAGCTCTTGGTATTTCAAAGCAAAAAGCAGACTGGTCAACTTGAGTCTTCTTGCCACAGGGGAAACTAGCTAGGGCTTACCATTGTCTGGAATATACTTTTATATAAGTTTAGATATTTCTAAAAGTATATTTTATTAAAGCTCTTATGTTAAAACTCGGTTACATAACCTTGTTTATTGGCTTATCTTAAAAAAAGCAAATGTAAGATCAAGCGTTAATAGGACATCTGGCTGATTTTATCTGCTTAGTTTCAGCCAAGAGGACCACCAAGAGAGCTCTCAACCACTAAGTGATGGCCAGCTAACGCCAAGAGTCTTTCAAACCATCCAAACATGTTTTAAGCCAGTCAAAGGGCTGTATTAACCAAACAGGTTCTTTATTGACCTGAAGGGTCCATCTATCACTCTGAAACCGGTACAGTTCAATAGCTTTCATCTGCTTCCCAGCATGTGGCTTTCACAGCCAAAGCCAATACAGCTCAGGAAGCACAATTAGCATCCCGAACATAGCTGATTCATGTATTAGATGCAGTAGTTACAGCATTACGGCTACTGCCTGCATACATTTGCAAGAGGACCATCTGAACGCCAGCATCATTCGTAACTGTCATCAGAACCTGCTTGTTTTCATGCTCCACAAACTCATCTGTAAGAATTGCATCTGTCTTTGGAGCTTGCTGAATAGTGAATTAAAACCAGGGGCTACTGTTTCTTGTTGATTCAGAGCACGGAAACTTTCAGACAGGTTGAAGAGAAGCAGGGTATTTACCTCAGCAAAGTGAGATCATGAAGATAAACCTTGTTAAATGCAGCAAATACACCAGGAGCAGAGCAGCAGAGCAGAAGAGTTTGAGAGCTTTTTTTAATAAATGCATTTGTGTGGCACAGGGCTATCATACCAGTATGAAGTTATCAAGTCTCAGATATCAGGGCAAGGATCCCTCAGTTTTAATAAGAAGATGGTGAAGAGATGTTGTAGTGCTCACTCTTTAAATACCTCCCTTTGGGCTGAAGCCCCAGCCACCCTTCCTTTTCCTTTCCTCCTCCTCAGCCTCATTCAAAACCAGAGCTCACTCCGAACCAAATCCTTCCTTGGACACTCTTGCTTCCCCGCCAACATCTCAGACAAACGTCATTTTAGGACAGTATCAACTCCACCTCTGCGGATACTGTTTAGATTTCACAACTGTTGAGCAACAGTACTTCTCTCCCACAATACACAGCACAGCAAATAACCCGACTAATGGGGAGCAAGCTGACATTTAAAAAGAAAGTTACTGGTTTAACAAAATGGATCACTCTCCCTGGTAGACTTTGATACCTTGGCTGGAAAACAGAGTTGACTGCTTTATACAGGACTATGGGTACACAACGTTCCCACGACAAAGCAAGACACTGACAGAAAGACGTAAACTCTTCTGAGCGAGCATCTCCCAGCGGAGGCTTTGTTTGATTCAGTGCTCAGACACAAGGAAAGTCTCCTTGAGCGTGGTAGGAAAAAGCAGACATTTCATACACGCTGTCAGGAATGGCAATTCTGACACCCATTCTGCTTCTGCAAGATGTCCCTGAGCTCAGAGCTATTTCACAACCCAGATGAGCATAGAGGGAACAGACAAAACAATCCAGCAAAACCAGACTGCACAAGTACAGGGAGCAAACAAGATGTTAGGAGAACCAGGCTGCCCTGTTCCCACCGCAGGTACTGTCCTCTAGACTGTGGCTAAAGAGACATCTGGGAGGGGAGAAAACCAACCCAAAAAGCAAAACTTCATTTACCAGCATTGGCACAGGTCAGAGGTTTTATCCCTGTTTGGAAGCCTGAACCAGACCTATCATCTTCAGTAGAGCAGTTTCTTATGAACTGGTGTTCCTATTCATATCCTCAGGGAATTTTGAGGGCTGACTTTGGAGAGAAACATTAAATGCAAGGTGCTTTCCCCAGTCCTGTCTGGGACTCTTAGATAAAGAAAAGAACTTTATAACATTTCAGAGCTACTTGCAGCTCCATCAACACCCACCTGCAGCCTCTGGTAGCTCCTCTGCACCCGTGTCAAGTTGTGGCAACTGCCATGCTACCCAGCAGCGGACTGCAGTCACTCATGCCAGGGCTCCAGTGCTTTTCAGCTAAAACATCTCAAGGGAAAAGGGTCTCAAGTGCAATGCAGTGCCCCCTCTGCCATCTCTCCTCCCCTTCACTAGGGTGACAAGGCCATGTTTCTCTCCTGCATGAGCTCATATCTCAAGTTAGAGAGCCAGATGGCACATCAGCGAGGGCGGCAATCCAAGCTTTCGTTGGTAAAGCTTTACCCCTTGCAGTGGACAGTACAAATATAAATACATGAAAGGAGTCTGATTGTTCAGGAAGGAGCTTTTTAGAGAGCTGGAAAAAAAAATTAAAGCTGAAGATCCACAGCCTCTCAAGGCTGGAAGCAGGGCTGCAGCAGGGGCTGTGCTGATAGGCAGCAAGTTATCAGCAGCAAGTGATTATGAAGCTCTTAAAGTTGGCTGAAAAGAGATAAACCAGCCACAGAACAAGGACTGCTCAAAGAAGTTGAGAGGCAAGAGGGATTTTAACCTCCAGATCCCCTGTAGAGTCAGGAAGTCACAACAGAGGGAGGATGCAACCGCCAGACATCCCACAAGGAATATTTATAGATAAAGAAACAAGGGCAGTTACACTTTGAGTACAGCAGGCATCTGCTGCCACAGCAGCTCCGGTAATTAACGTGCTGCTCTCAGGACACCTGGCAGAGGTTTATCATCATAACTCACACGAAGCATATTGCTGGCACGAAGGAGCCCTCACCCACCTTTCTCCCCAGTGCATTTAGCAGGGAGGAGGTATCCTCCAAGAACTAAGACCTCAGTTTCTGCCAGCGAAGCAAGTGCCATTTCACCCACCTGCACCCATGGTACCCCTTAAGCTGGATGCTTCTCATGGTTCCTGTGCCACAGTGCTCCCAACACTTCTTCCAAAATGGAAGACCTTCTGCAAGAGATGGAAAGAAGCACCTGTATCCCCAAAGCTACTGACTTCAGCAGATCCGAATGCTATCTAGAAAATTTTCAAAGGTTTTAGTCCAGCACCAGCTTTTGGTTTTGACCGCCGATCCAGCAAACAAGTGTATTTGTCCCAGCTGATGTCCTTGCAAGCTATGATCTTGCTGGGCATCCAACACCACAGACCAGCCAGGAACTGGGCAGCCTCGACACGCAGCTCTGAGGGGTCAAGGCAGAAGCAACACACGGACAGGCAGCAAGGCAGTACCAGAGGGTGCTGTTCTCCTCTCCCCAGCCTGACTCAGGGCTGCAGTCTGCTTCTGGAGCTGGCCCATCTCTAAGCACCAGGAACTTTTCCACTTCGGAAAGAACACCCTGGAAAACCAGTTCTTTCTCTTCTTAAAGTGAAGAAATCCAGGCACAAAGTGTTTTCAGAAAGTCATTTGGTGCAAGGATCGCAGTCCCTGGCACACCTGGGGTGCGCACGACCACTGCCAGAGGCAAGCTTGCACTCTCTGGGGCAAATATACTTCCATTATCATTTTTCACAACAAGAGAAAGATGGAGGCCAGCAACAAACCTGAGGTGACTGGCATCTAATTTTTCATCATTGGAGTATTTATGGCACAGCCATTTGCAGCATCTTGTAATCACTTTACCGCCTCCTTGACCCCTGGCTCCCCCTTATTCTGCATCTCCTAATTGCATCTGAACAAGCAGAAGGAAAGCAGCAAAGTGGATAGATGCAGGAGAGCTGAATGGTTGGTTTGTGATACTTGGAAGGACAGCAGAAGAATTGCAGAGCCAGGTCTGGCTGTACCCCCCACCACCAGCTTGCTTCGACCTCCCACGGGCTATGAAACTGGAACTTTCCTCCTTCCTGACACTGTGTAACCTTGAAGAGACGTCCCCCGCCTCCCCAATTTATTACTGTGGTACGAGAGATTAACGAGTTCCCTCCCAACAAAGGCGTAATCATTATACACAGACACTGCCCAAAATCCCTGCATATTCACAGCCTCTCCTGGCAGGGTATCAGCAACTACAGTATTTATATTGACTACCAAAGCCCCTGGGTTTGACAGCATAAAGCAAGGGAGACTTGGACCTTCGTGACATGGATGCACAGAGGGCTCTGCAAACATGTCAAGCTACAATATGCCAGGGTTAGGAGGTACTCTGCTTCAGCAGGGATGACTGCTCCTCAAGCCCGCTAACCCCTCGTCTGCCACAACACAAACAGTGCCTCCACCAATAAGCCATTGTTTTTCCTCTTTTTCCCCTACAAACTTCTCAGTTGAGTTTCACACGATTCTTCAGGTGCCTGGAGAATGTAGTTTCAGGGACAACATTAACATTATCCCATTCACTGTGTCAGGCAGGAGTTGCTTGAAGGGAAAGGAATCGTCCCACACTAACTACTTTGCAACAGCACAAAAGCATGAGATAAAGCCTTGTTGCCTGGGGCTAGCAGGGAGCCCTGCTTGCTTCAAGCCTCCTTTTTTGTCTTCCCAGTACAGTGCACACCAAACTGGCGCAACAGGCTTCAGAGATCAGCTCTGCCCAAAAGCATTATACCGACTTCAACTTACAAGATAAATCCCAGCTGCATTATTTGTATTTATAGTCCTGCTTACAGAAGCATGAGACACGTGTGGGATTTGCTGATGTAGTCCCAAAATCCACATTTTTGGACAAGAGCGTCAGTGATATCACCCAGACATAAAGCGCAATTTAGGAGGATGTTAAGAAGTTGCAGACTTATTTAGGGGTATAAAGAGATACCAGTCTGTCCAGAGCTCTTTCCTCCACAGCCCCTGGTAATAGGCAGTTACACCACTCCAAACGGTTCTGCAACCCCAGTGCTTTCTACCTGTTTATTAAGGAATTAAGGATAATTTCAGGGGAGGAGAGATCAAGACTGCTGGCCTTACTTGATGAAAACACTGATGTGAATCAGGCAGGCAGCAAGGTCAGACCTCTTTCAAAAAAAAAACAAACCACAACACCCAAACCATAAAAACCAAACATGTTAAAGCACTGAACAAAATACTGGAAAATATGCTGTTGAGAAAAAAGCTTGTATTGCATCTCCCAGAGGAGTGCTTATCTGACTTAACAGGTCTTCTCCAACTCTGCTTTCTAGATGCTGTCACTACCACTGTACAAAACACTGCACACAGGGGAAATGCATTTATTACTTATTTCCTACAAGCGTTCCAAAAATGAAAGATCTGTGAGTCTGCCTGAACAGTCTAGTCCAAAAAAGGAGTTTTAAAAAGACCTTTTTAAACCTTTACAACTTGGCGTAGCGCACAGGGGATCACAAAGAGGGATCTGTTCTGACACCTGCCCTGTTTGGGAAAGCCTGGTCTCCAACAGCAAGAGAGAACAGTGTCAGCTTTGGTCAACTTGCTGCCCAAGTGAGCTTATTCTAAAGGACAGCTGTATTTAGGAAAAGCAGCAGCATGACCCCTCAGCCCTGCTGGGCAGCAGGGGCTGTAGTCTGAGCCCGGTAAACACCACTGGTGTGAGTTCATAACTTCAGAAAAGCGCACAAAAGCAAACAGAGATATATCTTGGGTCACTCCTTTGCCCAATTTGTTTTAGCTGGCTTGCTTCCAAGGTTCAGGCTCATCACCCACCATCACCTAAGCCAAACCAAGCACTAAAGCATGCAGGACATTCTTCTTTGGGGAAGCCAAGTGCATCTGAACTCACCAATGGCCTCTGCCCAACACATCAGCTACCTTTTGCTTCTCTTAAGGGCTGGTAGCAGCTCCTTTCCTATTCCTTTCCTCAGTTCCCTTCCACAGAGTCATCACGAGCCAGCTGGAGATGGCAGAGAGGAAGGACTGACCCTTTGGAAAATCTCAGCATCCCAGTGACAGAGTAACCCAAGCTCCACTTAAGGAAAAAAACAGTTATTGTGAAATGAACAGACAGCTCTGTGCAGAAAACACATTCCAGTCCCCTGCACTATTGATTTTCCAGAGAAAAGAGACAAGCTAATCCTTTAAAGTTTGTTGCTTCAATCCACGGTCTTGCAGTTGCTTTCCCATCGTACCAAAGGCTGACTCTCCTGCCCAGCCCTAGCAGCAGGGAGGCTTGCCTTCTGGCAGATGTTTTTCACTCAAAATGCATCAGTTACAAGGAAAGCAAGAAAAATCACACATCAGAAGCTGAACTCCAGCTCTTAGGTCACTAGTACAAGAAGTTTATATTCTACTTTCACAACACTGCACTCATCTGCCTCTCCTCCTGCCAGGTCAGGAAAAACCTCTTATATACAAGGCCAATCATTATCTGAAGTTCCCTTTGCATTAGGAAATACAAGGGGTGTGGGAAACTCTGAAAGAGCTAGTTTATCTGTCACAGGCATATGATGAGTAAGCAATTGAAAGAATTTATTGACAAGCTCACAGAAGAATAGACCAGGATGAAGGAGGCAGGATTTATGCCGTATTAACAAGGCTGTATAACACTTTCAATCTTATTAGTTTCACATAAAAAAAAAAAGATGAGAATTGTCTTCCCACCCCATGTCCAGACACCATTTATTTCCAACAAACTTGGCTCCTGTCCTTCTTCAGCCACTCTAGAGCAGAGCAGCAGCTTAACTGACCTTACTTTTTGGAAGCTGACTAGATGAGAGGCGTAAGAACACGCCAATCAGCCTCCGAGACAGGGCTTTTAGCCAAGAAAAGCTGTATTTCAGAGGCACCTGTAACAGTTAGGGCTACTGATATTTATGCTTAATGCAGTACTAATTCCTCTGCTGTGACAGCAATAGCTCAAAATTCAGGTGCCTGTACATACAGAAATGGCATAATAATCTGGACTCATGAGAGGTTTTTCCTTATTTTGAAGGCTTTCAGAACTGCATCTATGCACAGAAGTAGCAGCTGCCTTTGTTATACATCTGTTTCCACGTCAGTATCATAATAAAACACATCAGAGCATTTGAGGTAAGGAATATAATGCAATATCTTTGGCAAGAAGGTCTTGCCATGAATAACTTCTCATAGGATATGTAGGGTACATGCTAATAGTGCCCAAGTCCTGCTGCATCCTTACTGTAAGCTGGGGTAACCTGGACCATAACAATGCTACAGTTTAAGCAATTTATTTAAACAAGATGATTGCTTCACACCAGCAGGGTAAACTTGCACCAGTTTTTCTTCCTTTCCCCTGGCTCACTCTGGGAGGCCAAGGCAAGCACCCCAAACCTTTCTGATTGATGTGCTGTGAAATCAGCCCTCCCTGCTCCAGACACCTGCCACTGAAGCAGCTACCATCCCCACTACTGGTTCTCAAGGTCTCTAGACACCGAGACCTGTAAGAATATCCAGGAGACAGCAGCTGTGACCCATTTATTACCGGATGCTGCTGCAGGGCACAGCTGAGGAAGGCAGGGTAGAGGAAAAGCACTTGCTGCAAAGGGAACAAGCGGAGCAAACCCAGGTGTCCTTGGAAGAAGCACTCTGCTTGCAGCGCTGCTCCAGCTCTGTCTCTCCAGCTCCCAGTTGGCAAGAGACAGCTTAGATCAAGCATGGATGTTCAAGAACTGCCATGAGGGCTCCCCTCATATCCCTGCTGGGGGGTAAGAAATAAAACCAAAACCCACAAAGCAAGCCCACGGAGGCCAAAAGGCAACCACGGACAGAGAGGCCACAAGAGTCTCAGGCACCAAACAAGCTGGTAAAACTGCCCTAGCACAGGCACATGTATCTGGAAAGATCCGTTTTGACAGTAAGAGTCAGACACTTTTACCCAGAGCAGGGGCTGCGCACACACACACGCGGCACAGTCAGGAAGGAGAAATGCTGAGGAGGGAGGCAGAGCACATACGCTAGCGGCACAAAGCACAGCGCTCCAGCCTACAGCCGGAGAGGGCCAGGAAGGCAGCACCGCACCGAGGCAGACAGGATCTACACCAACACTTATTGGTTCAGCCTTTGCATTTGCCGATTAAGTTCTGCTGGCACTGAGCAATTGTACATGTCCTCAGACTACCTCCTCACCCCCCTGCACAGCCTCCCGCAGCTGCAGCCCAGCCCCGCTCTGGTTGCTGGGTATTCTGATCAGAGTGTCAGGCTGGGGTGACATTGTCCCCTCCTGAAGAGGGACAGTAAGCGCCTGCAAGCCCGCTCATTTTATTCACTGCACAAGCACGTTTCCAACTGGGATAATCTCCATTAAACCATCTGCGCTCCCATCTTCGCTCGGCCTGCACCCGCTGGGCTGCCTACGATACTGCAGCATCTGTGAACCGGCAAAAGTGGATGCCGCGTCCCTTTCCCAATCAGCTAAAAAACCAACAGAGACTCAGACAGAACAGATGCACCTGGTAGCTTTGACGCGCTACCGAGCCAGGCTACCAGAAGTACCTGTGCCAGTGCCCCTTCTGAAAGGCATACGATTCCCCCTGAGAATTTAAGCCATTTCCTTTCCATCATGGGAAGATACGATGCCCCGAACTGCCAGAAGAGGAGGGCTGAGAAGAGAGTAGAGGTTTCAGCTACAATGTCTGCCCTGGTGCAGAAGAGAAGCGCCGTTTGCCAGGTCATGAATGTATTTTGGATCAGACACACTGAATGGCTGCTGATCCCCAGGATTTAATCTCTTATTTATCTCAGTATCTGCTTTCTAGAAACAGGGACTATCATGTCACATTCTTACATCACTGGAAGAAAAAGACAAGAAAGTATTATGATGAAAGATCTGAAACTTAAATCCGCTGCCCCTTCCCTGCAGCTTACACAGAAGATACCCAGCTGACCTTACAGAAAGCATGATAAAGCGACTGTACTGAAGTGTGCATTCAGCACAGAGAACTCAACCCTGTCCTTAGCACTGCCATCCAGACAGCCAAGGGACTCAGGAGTCACTTCAGCTGTCGAGGACATGACAGCATGGTGATGGATCTGAAGCAAAGATAGAAAGCCATCGATCTGCTTTAACTGTAATCAGTGCTTGCCTTCAACAAGGTCACTGGGCCATCTAACACATGCCTTTCCCCCAGCCAACGTGTCTTGCGTGATCTTGCCCTCAACAGGCGTGAGCACAGCAAGACTCACCTCTTAAACCTCCTGGGACTCCTATGGTCCCAAAGAGGAGGCAAATATTAGCAGCAAGTGATGGGACAGGAGTAAAAGTCTATTTTGGTATGTGCTGCACTTGCCTTCACTTATTTGTTTTGCAAGCCTTTATTTTCCAAGGCAATTTACAAACAAGAAGCAAGATAGCCATTTGTTCAGACAAAGGTTAATAGGGGCCTAGTGGTCTCTGAAGACTGCAGTCACACTTAGGTGTGAAATTCTGGAATAGCAATAAAGATGCTGCACAGACAAGCAAGTCTCAAGAGAAGAATTTAATCTGTCTAAATATTCTCATTATGTACATAGTTTTCAGCTTCCATTCACAATGATCTGAGCAGAGACAGCTTCCAGAGGCCTTTCTGGACAATAAAGCATGAAATAGGATTTCTACATCAGTCATTATTCCCTTTTCCATCCCCAGCTCGAAGAGTCAATGTTTGAAATGGGTTTTGCTGAAAAGACGACATAGCATTGGGAGAGAAAGAGTTGACAGGAGGAAGGCAGCACAGATCTTTGGCAGACTAGTGGTACTTGGCACAAGAGAGCTCCCATTGGCACCATTTTCCCAGAAAACCTCAAATAGATTATTTCTCCTGGTAGTCCAAAAAAGGCTCTCTGCGGGGTCATGCACAGACTGAAAAAAAGAACACTACATCCAGAGACCTGGTTCACTGGAACTAGAAAGAGGTTCCAGTTACATCCACCCATCTTGCTCCTAAAAGTCACTTAAACCTACATACAGTACTAAGAAGAGCTGAGAAAACTAGAGGCAGGCATCTAGGACAAAAGGGCTGATCCAAAAACTCGGCTGCTTTCTTTTGGGATCACAGTGTCCATCTGTCCCCTTGCCACAGGGGAACTTAGCCTGCAAAAAGAGACCTTGTTTGTCCACTGAAACATGGAATCTGAATTATTCCAACAAGCAAGAATTCTAAAAAAAGGAAAAGTCAAGAAAACAGAGCAAGCGCTTTATGCGTATGATCCCCTGGGGAACTAGAGAATAGCTATGCTCTTGATGAATCTCACCGCTCCTCACTTTCATGCTTCCTTTTCCCCTTCAGACAGGCTGGGTTCTGCTTTTCTTGCATGTTCAAGACTCCACTTCTATTGCACAAGAAGCTTGGACAAAATTTGCAGGGATAGTTACAGCGTTTTGCTACCAAATTTTTTTAAAAATTGGTATTTTTACTGATAATATTGATAAATTTATCAAAAAGCAACTTCTTACGGCTGCCCTCCCATCCCCAGGTTTCTCAGAGAGTTTAAGAGCTACTACTGGTCACTAGTCCCTGCAAACAGGACAGCAGGGGAAAAAATATTAACCAGCGCAGTCACTTCAGAGGCAGCCCAAACTTGAAGACAGCATCAGTACTGTGGTCTGAACATTTTATAAATAATTATATCTCTCATCCCTCTCTAGGGAAATTGTCATCATCATTGTTTTCTGGAGAATAAAACCCACACAAGTCAAGCAGGGAGTGGGACCAGCAGAGCTGGAGGTAGAACAAGTACCAGTTTACTCCCATACTCACCCAGTAAGAAGCACTAGAGACCTTAACAGAAAACCCCAACTTGGAGGTAATGCTGACACCCAGCAGCCTCCTGAAAATAGTGATTGTGGGAACTGCCCCACTCCAGTAACCCGCTACAGACTGGTATGTTCTCCCACAAACAACCCCTCCCTACTTCTAAGGGGGAGCAGAGGAAAGCACCAAAACCCTCATCTCAATTACTGAGCAGAGAAGGATTAACCACTACCAAAGACTTTGCAGATATTTATTCTCCAAATCCGCAAGAGGAGACAAGCAGAGGGAAAAGCTCCTCTGAGTTATGTACACAGACGGCAAGTCTAATGCTTACACAGTCTTAATTTTTTTAATTTTTCAAGCCTTAACAACAATTATCTTCATGAATTATAGACATAATATCCGAGAGATGGAGGCAGTAATTAATGCATGTCTGCCTTTTCTGACTAGCTCCTTCTGCTGGGTCAGGGAGAGTTATTGAAATTCAGGAAGGAAATCTTCAATCTTCTGGAAGTTTTAAAGAAACAGACCAAGACACAACTTAATAAAGCAATATTTCTCTTAAATAATTAACTAGGCTTTGACATTCACTAATATTTTTGAGGCCCAGCTCTTACTTTTGCAATAATGCTGGAACAAGTGCGCTCAGGGATGTGAGCCAGTGCATGTCCAAAGTGTACTAACTGCAAAATTGCTTCAAACAGTCTTTACCCCCGCGTCCTCTACACACACACAGCCACCTTCACTCTTTTTTCTTAAGTTTCACTGGGACCCTTAACAGAAGCCACACTATGCAGCACTTGCATACCTCCCTCTTCTCATTTTGCCCTGCTGACATCTGTCTCCAAGTACAAGTGCTGAATTCTCCCCAAGCTCAAGAGAAGCAGCATTCATCATCCTTTGGGAAAAACCTTCATTTCACAGCAGCACCACAGCACAGTAATAGATGCAATAGACAACCCTAAACTAGACAAAGCTATTACTAAAGCAGCATATAGCACTGGATAATGTTTAAGGGGACTGTTTCTATCATCTCTCAAAAAGCAGATTCTCCTGCAGCATGAACAATTTTAGTCACATAAAGAATGCAGTCAAGAGAGCTTAGTATACTCCAGTATATTGACAATTACCTCAAAGCAACAATTACTCAGCCAAATACTGAAAAAAACCCACCCTTTGGCACGGACATATCACCTGCTTAAGCAATATAAAACTACACAACAAGGACAGAACTCTACTTAAACTCAAAATCATAAGGATCGTTCCAATGGCCACCAAATTAATGCACAGCCATGTCACCAAGAATAGAGGGGGGTATTTGGCCAAAAAGGTCAGACTGAACCAAAAGCTTCACACCTCTGTTGTTCACTTGAGCCACATCATCCCTACAGGAAAAAAAAAATCTCTATTCACTAGAAGCAAAGTTTAAATGGTAATAACTGTCAGCCCAGTTTCACAAACTCACCAGATACAGTCTGTAAGCATCAATCCGTCGAATTGGCCCCCAGCACTTGTCTGTGTCGTTATACTTTGTGCCATCTCCAACACTGCAAGAATGGTTGCCAGTGGCACTACTGGGAAAGGAGTGAGAAACAAAAGGCAGTAATTAACTCCTACCAGAGGTCTTCCCCTCTCCTGCATGCAAGGAAGAAGAATGATCAGAGACCTGAAGTATCCATTCCTCCTCTCCCTCCCTGAACATCCTCCATCCTTATATTTTCTGGACTGTGTAACAGAACAAGTCACTGAGTACCACACATACAGGCAAATTCTTGGACTGCCTGCAGTACTTGCAAGTTTGGACATTTGGTCATCAAGCTAGCAAGTTTAGGTCATATATGGATCACTGAGATTTTCCATTTCCAAGTCATGAGACCAAATCCAGCCCAGTCCAGATTTGATCAAATCAAACTGCTTCATTATCTGTTTCTTTGAGAAAGAGACTGCTCTCAGTCCAGACCTAAGGCCACACAGTGTCACCACTCACTGGTTATAAGCTTGGTAAGCATCACACCTCTCAGCTCTTACCCAAAGAAACAGAAAAGCTAAAATATTGCAATACTCTGTGTGCAGTCAAGCTATTAAGCAACAAGTCCTGTGTCTGCAACCACTGAAGCTGCAAGTTCTTCACACCTGAGGACTCATCTGAAATCAGGTCAGGCTACTTTCCAGGCAGGCAGCAGGCACTCGGGTGGGGAATATAAACCAACTTCACCTTACCACCCACAAGCGATGAGCTATCCTTGAGTCACTTCTCCACTCTGTTGTTCAGAAAGTAGAGCTAATCCTAGTCAGCCTTATCACCCCATCAAACCCAAAAGCCTGTTCTCTTCTCTGTCGGTACACAATCCCACAGCAGTAAGCACACTTACCAGGTCACTTGCATGAGAGAGACCGGTACAGCTGCTGCGTAGATTGCCAGGTCTCCGTAGAGGTAGATGATTATGCAGAAATAGAAGAGGTTGACACCCACTGCAGGAAAAGAGACAGCAGAGTACACAGGGAATCAAACTCTGCACTTGCAAGTACATAAAAAATTTTCAAGGTCTTAAAAATAAATCACCAGCATTTTCCTCCATAGTTTACTACCTTCTGCAGCAAACTCCACCCAAGGGTCACAGCAACAACTGAAGGAACTTAGCCGCAGCACAGGAACTGACAGGACATGAGGTGCCCCAGAGCTAAACTCTGCTTCCTTCAATATCTGGCCCTGACACCAGGCCCCCAAGTCCAAGCCTGTCATCCAGTTGCTGGTCAAGACCAACAGGTCTCACATAAGTCATCTGCCAGATGAAGGTGTCAACTTGAAACAGCCACAGGCAAACACCTAGCTGATGCTCACAGACTTGGTCTGAGTGCAGCCTGACAAACGGCGAAATGAAGAGAAATGTTTTTAAGTCTCTGCTGATTCCAAACCCTCTGCTTGCAAACCTGCAGGACCTTATTAACATGAGGGATTTTGCCCTGCAGAGCTCAGGTTCCACAAGGCTGAAAATGGAACTACTTTGGGAGATCCCTTACTGTCAGCAACTCGAGCCAAGTTCAAACCTGCAAAGCTTTAAACTGTTTCTGCAACTCTCTTACCCTACTGCCACATGCATGCTGTTTCTGCCCCATTCTGGCTTTTTGGGTGGGTTTTTTTTGTTGGTATTTTTTGCTTTTTAAAGCTTGCCCTGCCTTCACTTATTAAAAACATCTTACACAAGTTACTTGGGTGCATAGAATAGCCTTACTGGGGCACAAGACAACACTGCTGTGGACAGCTAAAAACTGCAGAGAGAAAAAAAAATGCTCAATGACACCCCAAGATTCTCTTCTTCCGAACTTGTCAGTATAAATCTCACTGAGGAAAAGCTGAACATATTTTAGTTCAGAGACAGGTGAGCTACAAGAAAAAAAAAAGCCTCAGATTTGTTTCATTTAGGAAGCTGAAGCAAAACAGTTCAAGGAACCTGCCCATACTTTCAAGTTAGGATTAAGCATCAGGTGGCATCACAATACAGCTGCAGTAAATCAGTTCACCTCTCCAAGCTTCACACGTGACAACTATCAAACAAGGACAGCATCACTGCAGGAATGCAGTCTAATATTGCTACAGTGCTTGGATGCCCCAGAGTTTTACCACGTTTTGCCATCATACTGGATGGCACTGGATCTCTGGATGTCACAAAACATTAATAGGCATTCTCCTTCGTTTAAATAAATTGTTCAATATGCTGAGCCTACTTAGCATAAAATATTCCTAAACAAAAGGCCTGTATTGGGAAAGCAGCAAGGAATCTTCCTTACTTCTGGAAAGCAGCAAACTAAGCCAGTACTCCCAGAGTTGTTCCTGGGTTTGTCTAACAAACTGAGACCTTGCAAGAACTGTCAGATCACTTCATATAGTTCCCCCCTTGTTTTCTTCCTCTGTGAAAGATTTAAGATGGTTAAGGAGTCTCTGCATTGTTCTGACGATGGCAAACTACCTATTAGTCTTCTCCAATTTCCCATTAAGAAAGGTTGAAGGTTATTGTAACAGATATCTGGCATAGGACAGAAGCTGCAAGACACACTAAGCACAGGACTACACAGACCCAGATCTAGATTCTGTTTTGGGGTCTGCTACTGGTCTTGGGCCTCAGCTGCACCCCACCCCCAAAATAAGGCCAACATGACCAGCTAAGCTACAGCAGCACCACCAGGTACCCACCAGCACACACTACATCCCCATTTCAGTGCAGATTTCTCTGTCTGTGGGAAGCCCAGGTAACAGTCCTCTCCCAAACCCATCCTCCCGAAGACAGGAAGACTTTAGCATCAGTTCTTTTATAAACTGCTGCTGACCCTCCCTAATCAATACTTTCATTACTGGACACAAAACAGGGGGGGAAAAAAAAATCAATGACTTCCTGTGGGGAAACAGCATGATAGATGTGCCTAGAATCCATTATTGCAATAAATGACTGCTCAGTCCCAGAAGAAAGCACCCAACATTGCAAAATAAATAAATAAAAAGCAGTGCTTCAGAGCCAGCACTTTTAAAAGAGCACACAGGCCCTTCACAGCCTAAACCTAAGTCAGCTCCCTTTAAGAAAGTAGACAGTCTGAAATGGAGATTTATCCCCAGCTTACCTCCCAGGACTGCAGATTCAACTCCTGTCAGATTGCTGAAAATAAAAATCAGTCAAAAGGAACAGAGAACTTGCTAGAAATCGGAGGCTTTGAGAACTATTGCAAAGCTCTCACCAGCCTTACCTCTGAAGGCTGTAACGCCCTCAGACACCTTGGGTTTGGATCCATGCTTTGTACACTGTAAGCAAAAACCTACCCAGACAGTTGGTAGCTGTGAACCCACCAGAAGTTGGTGCTTGGAGCTGGGACTTCCCAAGTGTGGCCAAGTTTCTCAGCACTAGGCAGCACCAACTGGTCACTGAGCAACTGCCCTAACTGAAGGCCTTTCTGTGCAACTGTCGGAAGGAAGCCCCTCAGCAAGGCTCTGCAGAGGGAGGCACTCCGCTTGTCTCTTCTCTGCAGCTGCTCAGCAGACCAGACAGTGTTTCAGAACTAAGACTCAGCAACAGTACAGGGGTAGAGCCTCACCGCTGAGCACAGAAGGGAAAGCAGCAAACGAGTTACAGCTGCCCCAGCCCCTTTGCTGCGTGTATCTCACCCCATCTGGAAGTCACAAGTGGTTTCAAGCTATGACCTGCAGCTGCTCCAGCTGCCTTCCCACAGAGGGATTCATCCCTTTGCATGGAGTAGGTCCTGGGGAGGATCTCTAACACAGAAATCAGATAGCTCTGGCTAAAGCCATGTTAAGAAGCAGGATTAGGACTGCCAGGACAGAGCAGTCCTTGCCTTTGCCGGGAGCGCACAGCAGGGCAGGCAGAGTGTGCTGGCCCAGCCCTTGCTACCACCAAGGTGGAGTGGCCCAAGGGCAGCAGCCCCAGGCACCTGGGGGGCCCTTACCAGCCCCTGTGAAGCACAGCACAGCTGGGGCCTTCCAGAACTTGCTTACGGGAGAGAGCACTCTTGCCTCCTGTGACCCTGCACCCCTCCTGTGGCCAAACTGGCCTCTACAGCTGAATCATCAGCAATACTGCTACGCTGTTACACGGTGCTTCTCAAAGCACTTCCCAAATATTACTTCCCAGAGGATGACAGATGAGGAAGCGTTCGCAGTGCTTTTCAGATGACAAAGCATACAAGCAAGAAAACCTGCCTAAAGACAGAGCAACCCAGTGCTACAGGCAAGACTTGGAACAAGGAGATTCTGAGTCCCCAACTTGCACTCAAGTCACCTCTCCTCTTCTCTGACCAGAAAAGTGGCAGCCTGATCCAAGGTGGATTATTTTGATAGTCTTAAGTGATTTAAATCTACAAAGGCCCAGAAGAGGCATGCAGGGAAATTAAAAAGGTTTTTTTTCAATTGGGCTTCAAAATTAGAAATATAGTTCAAAGAATCTTCACTCCTTAAGCCCAGCTGTCCTTCAGAGGCAACAGTCTTACACTGGCATGAAGTGATGTAATGGTAGTGGAAAAAACCAGCCCATCACATCTTTGTAAGGTGGCCAGTGAGCAAGAGAAAATGTCGCTTTCCACAAGAAATGGGGCCTGACAGGCTCCAAACTGCACAACCATTGTGTCTGATGATTTTCTGGCCCAGCACAGCAGTTAAAGTGTACTGTTTTACTCAGGATACCTAACATTGTAGTTTGCATTTCTATCACATGCAGCAATGGATATGGCTTTACTGCAGTACAGTTACAAGTTTGTTCCCTGGCATACAAGAGACATTTAAAAGCAAAAAGACAAGACAGCTGCCAATCATACGCACACCAGGGACTCTCTCAGCAGTTCACGCCCCAGCAGCTCTCTTGGTGACTATCCAGATACATGCAATTTGCAACAGCTCTCCCCAGAAGTAGCTCTTCCCTTCAGACCGATACTGATGGGGTTCAGGGAAGCCAAAAAGTCTCATTCTCAAATGCTACAGCCAAGATGGAACCGGCAAACACGACAGCTGGGCTCTACTGCTTTAGACAGCAGAGATCACAAAGGATAGATGCAGTTCAGAGTCAGGTTGAGGGCAGTCAGAAGAGGCACTGACTTACACTCGCCTGTTTCAAGAAACTGGGCCTATAACCTGCAGTATTTTGGCTAGTTCCACTACCACCACCACAGCACCTTCCCCTCCTTGCAGGTTCTGGCCCACTCAGTCCATAAATAATCCACTTCGTAGAAACACCACACAGGGAGATGAATACAGTACACAGAGAGAAGGAACAACACTTTGGGGTGGAATCATCACAAACTCAGGATGCAAACCCACACCAAGAAGCAGGCACTGAGACAGGACTTCTGAAAATGTGAATCACTTACCTTTATTGAAGAACATGGAAGCCATCTGGCCCATTTCCACCCTCTCGGTGATTTCAAAGATATTGGGTGAGCCACGTCTCTCTGCAAGGTGAAAACAAGAAGTATTTCAACCAGTCCCTCCAATAAACCCAGAGGCCAGACTATCTGAAGACACTCAGGAAGCTCTAGCAACAGTTTGAAGGACAGTATATATGACTCCATAGCTGCAGAGTCACTGGTCCAATTACTCTGCTGAAGCTAGTTTAAAAGTGTTTTGAAAATAAGATGTTCTCATCTTAGTGACCTAGAAGGAAGAGATCTTTATCAGACTGTAGAAGGTGAACGGAATTCTCAATGAGTCTTATCTTGCAAGTGCTCAGGACTTTGGGATGTGAGCACGTGGAATTAAGGGTGAAATGGACAGAAGAGTTCTGCCCCACTTGCTGGAGCCCACTGCAACACCGTCCGCAGAGAAAAGATCTTGGATTGAGTGAAAGCACGAACTAGGTACTTACGAACTGACAGGATGGGTCGTGTCTCTGCTCGCTCGTAGCCATCTTGGAGGAGAACATCACTGTCAGATACTCCAGAGGAAGAATCCTCATCCTCATCATCCTCCTGGAAGGAAAGACCAGACCACTGATGAGATGTCTGCTACCCACAGTGCAGGCTGTGGCACCACCCAGTGTCGTGGTCTCACTTCCAGAAACTCAAAGGTAGGTGTCAAACAGGGATGGGCAGGACATGCAAGCAAAGGCAACACCAGGGAGCCCTTGGCCCAGCCTTGGGGTGCTGCAGGGAGCAGAGGAGAGCACTAGCAGGGCAGGCTGAAGTGAGTGACAGGCTCCGCTATCCTAGCCTCGGCCATGCACACAGCAACAGTGTCCAATTTGTGTAGTGATATGTGGCACAAGGAAGATAGAAACTACCAGATCTGCAGGGCTGCCGAACTAGTAGAAAAAAAATCCAAACATTATAGTCTTAGCTAGTCAGAACACAACAGTCTAGCTCCTAACTCCAACCTCCCATCACACAGGCAGGGGTTTAAGTCAGCACAAACAATTACGCCCTGCACTGATCCAGAAAAGCCACTAAAGACAGGATCCAAAAAGCCACAAGTAAGTTTTACGGCAGGGACATACTTCAGGACTGTCCACTCCCTGGGATACAGCCCAAGTGACAGCAAGGACATTTCAGCCTGTCCCTGTTAAGTGACCTGAGATCAGCAAGGATTTACAGATCTCAGCACATTCCAAATGGCACCAATATATTGGCTGCCACCTCTACACATTCACTGAGCAGCGCTTCTGGGCAAGGAGAGCACAATCAGTAAGAAATGTGAACAGCACAAGAGATTTTTCAAAGAAGGAGCATAAAATCCTGTCTTTAATGAGCAACCCCACAGGGAACTAACAGCCATATTTTATATGGCAAAGTTAAGTACAGTAGAAATTTATTCCTTTAGAGTTACTAATCAGGCAAGGCCAAGATGCAGAGGTATCTCAGGCAAGTCCTACAGGATAAAAGAAAAAGAGAAACTGGAAAATTAAAACCCACACGAACCTTGCGTTTTTCCATTCTCTTCCATCGTAGCTGGGCATTTGCAGCAGCCATGGCTTCCACCACAAAGGTCGTAGTCATATAGCTAGAGAAATTAAATTGATATCAATAATAGTCAAGAACTGTCATTGAAGGGAGACAGAGAATTATTCCCACCTGTCCGTAGGAGCAAACAAACAAAAACAACCTTTTCACCAGCTACATACACGCGTGCTGGTTTTGGTACAGCGTTTCATCTCAGTTTGCTGCTCCCTTCTGTTCTTGAGCTTAAGGTGTTCAAGTGGACCACAAAATGCTGTAAAATATAACATGCCTTCAAATATAAGGGTATCTGGAAGGCACCTTCCTACTGTTTCTGAGTTGAAGAAGGCTACAGGACTTCCCCCTTTACTAGAAAGCAAGCTTCCTTCCTCCTTTTAGAGCCTAGGACGAACACAATACTATTCTGAAGCTTACCTATTAGGGTCTGTGGCAAAGCTGCTATGGTCCCTTAAAGGATCTTACAAATGGCATGAGAAGCAAAGCAGCAATACAAGACCAAGGAGCAGATCACACAGGCATGCAAATACACTTTGCTGGAGGCCGAGGAAAAGCTGTCCAGGGAAACAGTAAGAGCCACTGACGGAAGGAATATCATTATCTCAGCTAAAACCAGTCCTATAATAAAAAAAAAAAATGGAAAAAAAACCCAACCAAAAAACAAACCAACAATCTCAAATCAATCTTATTTAAGGCTTTAAAGTGGTTTCTCACTGCTTCACGAACTGGACTCCCTTACCAAGCTCAAATAAGAGATTAGTCTTGCAAGAATAAAAGCAAGCAGCCTGTCCCAAGGCCCATGTAGCAATTTCCACCCAGACTCTTCTTGCACTGAAGGGTCCCCAGCGGGCACGAGGAAGTCACAAGCGCCAGAACAAAAGCAACAAGGCAGTGCAGCTGCCAAGGCGTGTATGTAGTACTTTGAGCTGCATCTTTTCAGATTAATCCAGTGCAATTTTGGTATGTAGGTTTGGAGGTTTATGCTCTTCTGCTGACCTTGGATTGTCCGCTGGCGCTGAGTTTCATACATTGAATTTAGGCTTTTAAACTGATATATCTAAAAGGAATTGCTTCTAAAACTTCCAGTTACTGTACTCCCACAGTTTATATTTTATCAAGCCTTTGCAGCTTACAGCTTTGAGGTGGAGAACTACAAGCATTACTACAGTCAGTACTGATGATACAGCACCTCTGTATAGCAGTACCTAACAGATCCAAAAAGTGCTGCCTCCAAATCAAAGGCACATTCAGGCTGATAGAATTGGTTACTGACAAGAAAGGAACTTCTAAATTCCATTCTTACAAATGGCAGGAGGGGATTTTGGTTTATTTTATTTTAAAACCAAGCAAGGAGAAAGCAGGGATTCACAGCCCGTCAGAAGATGGCAATTCTATTAATAACTACTTAGACATCAGTGCCGTATCAACAGCCTTCAGCTCCACCTGCTGCTCCAGCAGGAAGGCAGCTGGGCAGAAGCTCATGGCCAGCCAGCGTGAAAATCAAGACACCAGCTCCAAGGTCTTAAGCAGGAATGGGGCAGGGGCAGGAATAACACAGGCCCAGCTATACAACAATTTTTCAGTAATTTTTCCTGATGCTCCTGAAGCCAAGAGCACTGCCAGAAGCCAAGAGAAAGGTAACACAACAGGTCTGCATCACATGCAAGTCACAAAGCAGAAAAAGAAAGCTGGAAGAAAGGTCCCAGAAGATTCTGGACTGTAGAAAAAGTCTTTCCCATCAGCCAGGGAGTGGGATATAGCACCATACTGCAGGCAGTCAGAAAATGCATCCCTCCAAATAAGGTCCACAGGCAACACGACTGCAGAGATCGACGCTCAAAGCAGTAGAGGGATGGGATCACTCAGAAAAGTACCAAAAGTCTTAGCACTGTCCTTACAGCCCCACCCAGCCAAGCCCCACAACCCCCTAAAGACACATTCTCATGTCCTACCTCATAAATCCCAGGAACATTAGGAGAACAAGGCTGACAAGCCACCCTGCTGTTGCAAAGGCCTTTGGCATGGTTAGAGCTCCTGTTCCAACGATGAGGTTGAACATGTAAACCAGACCAACCTGCAATCCATTCACAAAATCCAACATGAGTGTTTGCAGCTGTGCCAAAGATCATCCAGGACACCTCACATGTGCAGATTTAAATGGAAAGCGCAATCTTCGAGCAAGCAGGGCGGGAGCAAGCCCAGGCTAAAAATGAATATCGGAGGGGACTGATAACTAAAGAGAACCCAGTGAGTGTCAGAACATTTCTGGAGAAGCTGATATTCCTCTCCATTTTTCTATTTATTTTACAATATTGTATTTCTTTCTAACTTTTAGAATTAGAAAGCGCGCGAGCTTTTTGTCTGTTTGTTTTCAAATCCACTGCCTGCTACCAGAAGTGTCTACACTGTGGGTTGGGGGTCTCTCCTTTTCTGACCTGAACATTTAAGTAGCTATGGCTACGTACATAGATACCTTTCAGAATCTCTTGTTGTTCTTTATTCTTCGTAAGCAGGAAACATTCAAACGGAATTCTAATTCAAAGCCTGCTTGCCATTTTACCAGTAAGCAGCGGAGCGTATTCTGAAGAAGGGATTTTACTTCTGGAAGGGAAAGGGTTTCATCCTCTCTGGCAGAAAGCTTTTTTCTACCCAGGGGCAAAAGATAACTGTGCACCTGGACAAGACAACCCCCACCCACCCACCTTGACTATAAATTTAGCTGCATTCATGATCAAAAATTGCCCCAAAGTTCTTTTTATTTTTTATATAGGTCAGAGTCTCTCCAGAGGACAGCCAGTAAAGAACTGCGTCTGAGTACACTTTTCTGGGCGTGGAGCAATTAATATCAGGATTGCTCCCCAGGTACCCTGCAAGCCTTTCATTCACTGACATAAGCACAGAAAACTCGTTATTCAACAAGTCTCCTACAACAACAAAAAAAGTCAGCCATTGCAGTTTGCAGGAAAGGTCTTCACATTCACCTGGCAGAGCTGTCATTCCCTGAGCACAACTCAAGTGCCCAGGGCCATGACTTACTCTTCAGAGAAAGACTGCTGAAAAAAAACTTCAGGTGATTTTCCTTGAATTTGGTCAAGTAGACAGAGATGAAAATGGTACCCGTGTGTTCAGTCTGGCTAGACATCTTCAGGGAAAGAGGAAAAAGTCATAGCCTTTGAGATTAGACTCTAGGAAATTCATGCAACACTAAGATAATAACATAAGAACAGGTGACACTAATCCTTTAGAGTCCAGACGTCCCAGTTACTGTCTTGTTCTCCATTTTCACAGTTGTGACCTATTTCTGCAGCCTAATATTCAGTTCTTCTAAACTCAATTGTCAATACCGGGATTAAAGTTTTAAAGCATTTGAAAGCCAGCATACAGGTTTCAGGACTGATTCTATATTTAGTCATTCCAGAAAAAAAGACTAAACCTTGTTTACAAAGCACCGTTTTTAAGAGCTGACACTATACACACTTGTGGCTATGAAAACCAGTATTTCCAGTAACATAGGGAAGCAGTAATTGGCTTTGCAGTTTCACCCGCTACCACATTACAAGGAAGAAACATCTTGATGACTGATTTTAAATGAAGTGGTTTAAAACAAATTACTACAACAGCCACAAATAAGTAAACTTTACATAATGTTTTCCCCTGACTTCCTTAAAGTAAAAAAAGAGAAGCAAAGTGGGATAAGTTTCAATGTCACTATTCCCCCCGTTTATGCTAGCTTCCTGTGACAATTCAGATTGATGAAAACATTAAGAAAATATTTAGGAAAGCGGGGAGAAGGATGCATTAGCTGGTATGGACATGAAGCTCTTTTTAACACTTTTACAACTATGCCTTAAGCAGACACCATCCCTTTACATTATATAAAGCAATCTGTGATGCAAAACCCCCCCATCTATAAGGGCTAAGAAATTTTAAGTACCCTTTGACCTCCATCATCTCTTGAAACATTCATGTTATGTCCGTGGGGAAGCAGGAAATGAAAACAGAACGTTGAGAGAAGAGGATTTTGAAAAAACTTGCAAGCAGAGCCACAAACAGCAGGACTTACATAGGGAGAGTAAAGCTCTCCTGTATCAGTAATACCACCAGCCATGTTGAAGATGCTGGGGACGCTCAGAGCAGAGTGAGGAGGGTGTTTTCAACTTCTACTGCCTTTAACCTAGAGAAACACCAGAAAGTTGTGTTAGCTTTGTCAGAAAGAGGAGGAACTCATGAGTCAGCTTTTGCACATCCGTCTTCTGATATTTGGACAAAAGAACATTTCAGCAGGACCTTGCGCTTCAGGCAGATACACCCCACTCACCAGCACCACTTGTTTCAATACTCCATGAAAAGGTCATGTACCTGTTCAAGCTAATTTAAAAGTAACCAAAAGGCCCTGCTCTTTCATGGGATGGCCAAACTTCACCTTCCCCAAACAGCCAGAGGGGATGTTTCAGACACTAAAACCTCAAGAGGAAGAATGCCTGCCTTGAGGATGATCTGGTACTGCTGCTTCTCGTGCACTTACTACTCTTAGAAAGCACGTGCTTCCTGGAAATTAGATCAGTAAAAAACAGCCTACCGCCTGTCCTCAATCTCAAATACAGACCTAAGTAGGCAAATTAAGATACTGGACCTATGAAAAACACCCAGAGACGCACCGTTACACATACCAAAGCTTCCAAAGCAGAAGTATTTGGGGAACTTCACATCGTCTTTGCAAAACTACAGGAGGGGAGAAGCCAAGCCGTCTGAAAGATTTCGGAGTCAATAATTAGCCATAGTTGATTTAAGAGCTTTATCAAATTCCTCATACTTCTATATATGATCCCGCTTAGCCATCCCAACTGGGACAAATCAGTACAGGCTTCACAAGCTAATAGCACTAAAAAAACCCAAACAGTTCATAAGCTCACACACACATTAGATGACAGAAATAAGCAGGCAGCAGAGCTCACTGGGGTCAGAACTAGACCGGCCCTCAGAAGAAGAGGCCAAACATCTGTTTATAAGGGACTTCAAGGCCCTGAAGCCAAGTTTACCACAGCCAGAGCGAGCCGCAGGACCCCGGGCCCGCCAACAGGCCTCGGGCACCCATCGGGCCCAGGAGGGGCCCTGCCCCGGAGCCTGCCCGGGCCTCCAGATCCCCCCGGCCTCGCCACCTCCCGGCACCCCCCGGACTGCCCCCCAGCTAGCAGCGCTGCCTGCCCACCCCCCTGCCCGCCCCCCCCGCCACGGAGCCCCCCACAGCGCTGAGAGCCCCCGGAAGCCCAGGCCCTTCTCCCCCCGCCAGGGCCTGGTGGCTCCAGCTCCCCCCCGCCCCGCGCCGGGACCCTCCGCAGGCTCCACCCCGAACCAGGACCCCTCCCAGGCCTCGCAACACGCTCTCCCTCACTGGGCCGTTCCCCACACGCAGCCTACGGGCCCGGCCCGCCCCCCCCCGCCGCTGCGGGACCCCCCCGGGACCCCCGCGACCTCACCGCCGGCGGCTCGTGCCGGCGGTCCCGCCCCCTCATCGCGGGACTTACCGCGCACGCGCCGCCCGCGGGGACTTTCCGCCCACGTGACCGGCTCCGCGGGCGGGGCGGGGCGCGGTGCATGCGCCGGTTGCGATTGGTCGCGGACGTCACGTGCGCGTTGGCGGGGCGGAGGCGGGAACGGGCGGGGCGGGGCGATGACGCCATTCGGAGCGGGGAGGTTGATGGGCCTCTGCGCATGCGCGGAAGAGCGACGCGGCAGGTAGACCTTTCCTCCCGCGCCCGGGGCTCCCCTCAGTCCCTGGCCCGGCCTCCCCTCGGGCCTGGATCTCCCCTCGGGTCCCGGGGCTCCCCGAAGATCCCAGGGCTCCCCTCAGGCCTCCGGGCTCCCCTCAGGCCTGGATCTCCCCTCGGGCCCCGGGGCTCCCCTCAGGCCCCGGTTCTCCTCTCAGTTTCAGCTCTCCCCTCAGCCCCAAGGCCCGCACTGTGTCGGAGCAGGGCACCTCCACCACCACCTGGGTCATGAAGTGTTCAGTGGCCCCTGTTAGGGCACTCCCCGGGCCGCTGCTGGGCCTCGGCACCGACACAGGCCTGCCCGGGGTGTGGGGGAGCAGGAGGCGCAGGATGGGAAGGTTTCTGGGGGGGATTGGTGTGATCTGGGGTCTGTCTGCACAGTGGGAGCAGCCACCACTGGCTCCCAAAGGGCTCCAGGGAGTTCTGTCCCATCCCTCAGCCTCGCTGGAGGCACGGCGTGTGGTGCTGGGTCTCAGCGCAGAGGCCATGAAGATTAACCAGAACACTGTGCTGCAAGGAAAGAGGGTGACCCTGGTGCCATACACTTCTGCACATGTGCCCCGGTATGTGGCTCGTGTCCTCTGGATACTCTTGCACGATCTGATTTCACTTTCTTTAAACGGAGTGTGGTGTTCAGAAAGGGTGTTGGCTTGACAGCAGCAGGGCCCTCTTCTCCCAGGGAACCACACAGCAGAAAGAGCACTCTTAGAAAGGCAATCGGTTCTGTCCTCCGTGCCCAGCAGCAGACATCCGTGGCAGGTCTGTGCCTTTTGCCAGGCCTGCTGACAAAGAGAATTTCATCTGTGCCACTGTGTACCCACGGAAAGGGAAATACCTGGCTGTGAGTGAACCACCAACACTTTCGTTTATTGATGTCTTTCCCTAATAACAGTGGAAGAGCAAAAATTCGATGTGTAAAACCAGATGGATGTTTGATAAATTAGAAGCAGGCAGTTTGTAAAGTGCTGGCCTGGGCAACTGCAGCCTCAGCATAAAGATGCCAGTAGTGGTCTTCTTGTCAGTGTCCGGGAGGTGCTGTATCGTTTGCAGTTGGGATGAAATGCACCGGAACTCAATGCTCAGTACTTTTTTAAAATACCAAGTTTGCATTGGGAACTCTGTCCATGCTGTGGCTTTGTCTGGAAACTTGCTACATTTCCACAGAGAACACTTATTCCTTTTTTAGGTAAGGGAGAAAGGCTTGTGGATACTTTTAAGTTGCCATGAATGCCAGGCTAGTGTTTCTGGAACCGATTTATGACAGCCTGATCCTTAGAGTGCCTGTGGAAATTAGCCTGCGATGCTATAGCTCAGGCAGTGATCTGGTTCTGGATCCTTTTGTCAGGTACCATGAGTGGATGCAGTCGGAGGAGCTGCAGCGCCTGACCGCCTCTGAACCACTCAGCCTGGAGCAGGAGTATGAGATGCAGTGCAGCTGGCGGGATGACGCAGACAGTGAGAATCTTAAACATTTTCTAAGGGTGGGTGGGAGTGGTGAGCAGGTCCCTTCTGCCCTGTAAAGACCCCACAGCGGCCTGAGAATGCCTGGTGAGTGGGCTCTACTGGTTGAAGCAGAGGGACCTTCTGTAATAGTAGCTTTGGACTGGCTTTCTATTTATAGCTGATATATGCCTAGGGAAGTAGAGAGTGGCCAGGGCTGTTGGTATCTTTTTTATGCAGTTTTTCAAAGATTACAGTGATTTACTTTCCATAGCATTACGAGCTGAGCTGGTCCTGCACAGTCAACACTCCCCAGGCCTGATTGTCATAAAAAGGTGGAAGGGGGTTGTATTTTTCCTTGAGAAATAAAAGGACTTCATAATTACCTGGTTGAGGTGTGTTGACTGAATTGGTTCCCTGGCTCTCCTACAGGTAATGAATCACTTCCCATAAAAGCCTGGTAGAAATTTAGTGAGCTAGAAGATATTGAGGCTGGCAAAGACCTCTGGAGCATTTGTCTTAGCTGGCATTAAAAGCCTTACTCAAAGCAGCAGTAATGTGGACTAGGTGAATCACTAGGTCTCAGTCTCTTGTGCATAAAACAGTTCTTTGCCCAAACTTGCTGCTGAGTGAGACGAGGCAAGGAGACCTCAGACATGGGGTGGAAGTTTTCGTGCTCCTTGAATAGGCTGTTCCTAGGCTTGGTGTCTGCGTCACCCTCACAATGTTTAAAAATAATTCTTGGATTTCTATGGATGGGGGCAGGCACACTTGGCATGGGAAGCCCACTTGTTAATTCTTCCTTACTGTTAATGTGCACACTGTTGTTCCTCTGTCCATTGCATGCCTTTAATTTCATCCTTCAATAATCTGTGAATAATTATGAGCATGCCCTGAAAATGCTACTATCTTTTTGTTTTCCCCAGAGTGCACCTTCATTGTGCTGGACACGGAGCGGTGGTCTGGACAGGCATGTGCGGATGAGGACTGCATGGTGGGGGACGTGAATCTCTTCCTCACCAACCCTGAGGATCTGACTTTGGCCGAGATTGAAATTATGATTGCAGGTCAAGTTCTGCTTCATAGCTCGGATCTTTGTCACCATGGCTAAAGCCAGCTGCAAACAGATGTTATGTACAGCAGCTTTTTTTTCTCATTGCTTTACCATAGCTGTTCAGTCCTGATCAGCATCCTTTGCTGGTCCAGGTCACAGTCTTTTCTGAAAAGTGTCTGGCATAGCTAATTTGTCTTGTGTAACTGGATGCTGACTTCTGTGGCTGTCTCTTTCAGAGCCCAGCTACCGAGGCAGAGGGTTTGGCAAGGAGGCAACTCTGATGATGATGTCCTATGGTAAGGGTGGCTCAATGCACAGGAGCAGTCAGGATGTGATCTGGAAGCATATATTCCTAGTGATACAGACAGAGTAGTAAGGGATGCAACCCCAGAAGTTGGAGTCCTGTGCTTTCATAGATGTAGCAGCCGAGCAGCTGATAGGAATGCTTCTCTTTTTGCTTTCTTTTGCAGGAGTGAGAAACCTGGGGATCACCAAATTTGAGGCTAAGATTGGTCAGGAAAATGAAACCAGTATCTGCATGTTCAAAAAGCTTCATTTTAAGGAGGTGTGGTAACAGACTTATCTTACACCCAGAGAACGTGAGCAGCATTTGCCCTGTGACTGGGGCTGAGATGCTTTTCCTCTATGTGATGCAGGTTGCTGTGAACAGCGTTTTCCAAGAGGTGGCACTGAGGCTGGATGTCAGTGACCAGGAGAGACGATGGCTCCTGGAACAGACAAACCACGTGCAGGAGAAGAACTATGTTGAACTGACGCTGCCAGCTGGGGTGCTGGAGAGCTGACAGACACATCCAGACGCAGGCCTGGTTTCCCGTGAGGAGTTGGATGCTGTTGTGAGGTCTGGATGGGGACGATGCCGGTGAGCCAACACTTCGCTTGACTTTTCATCCGTCCCCTTCGGTTACTTTGTCATTTTGTAAACTCTGCACCTTGTTGCACCAGCCGTACTGCCTGAAATTTGGACCTGCAGAACAGCTGCTAATTCACAGGCTTGACTAGGAATGACTGTAACCTTAACAAGCTGTTCCAGCAGAGCTTAAAATCATCAGCAGTTTCTGGACAAGCAGTGCCTCCAATTTCTGGATCAGCAGCACCCACTGCTTTTAGAACAGGATTCATCAGTTCAACAGAGGCAGCGTCAATAGGCTGGTAGCTAGGCTGTTTTCTCTTAAATAAAAAAAAAAAGATCTGAAGTGCCCAAGCACGATCTGGGAGCGGCGGGGCTCGGCTGCTTGGTTTGGCTGCCGAAAGAGTAGTTAGAAGTTGTAAAGGACAGCGGTGATTCTTTGAACCCTGTTCTCCGGGGTGTGGCGGGTTGTGGGGGGGTACAGCTGGAAGTGAGCGGCCCAGGTGTGGGTGAGCACAACCAAAGGGCAAGTTAACATGATAAAAAATTACTGATATCAGCAAACTGAAACTAGAGCAGAGCCTTGCCACGATCACTGCGTAACAGGGGCTGGCAGCTGCAGGAGGCTGCTGAGACAAAGCCCCCTGAGCTTCAGGGCCATGCTTTGGACCTGGAAACCTCAGACCATCATTGAAGGGATATTGCACTTCATTTTACCAGGCTGCTTTTATGAGAGCAAGGAGGAGGAGAGCACAACTGAAGGACAACAGTATAGTAATCCCCATCTTCAGGGAACTCCAGGCTTGCTCTGCTGAGCCTGGAGGCTCTGTTCCCTGCTCTGCAGTAACATGAATGGGGAGAAAAATACCTCTTAACTGGGGGCAGATATATTTAGGGCAGGAGCTAGCCAGCCAGCCTCTGCTGTGTTGTGTTGGAGCTCTGTGGCTGAAGAAGAGGCACTGCCTGACTCCCACTGGACAGACTTTTTAATGCAGTTATTTAGCCTGACCTTTCCTGCCCTACACAGCAAGCTTTCCACAGCAGGGAAGCTTGCTAAGAGAAGACAGAAGGCAAGGAGGATAACTGATGCTCCTGTGTGTTTTACCACTGTAAATAGCAGCCATAATAGCTAATTCCAGACCAGAAATTAGGCAGTATCAGGTAACAGCTTTCAGATTTTCCCAGGGATGTTTTTATCAGAAATTGGTAGACTATGGAATTTTTCATGTGGCTGCGCCTGTACTTTTAGGGCCTGGGGTTTTTAGTTTTCCAATTTTAGTTAATTTAAATGCATCATTCCTTGACCAATATTAAAACCAAGCGTGGGAACAGTGTATCATGGTATTTTAAACAACAAGTATTTAATGTGGATTTAGTTGTAGCGAAAGCTTTGTGTGGTACTAAAGTGAAGAGCGGCTCTACTTCCAGCTGGGATTACCGTGACAAGGGCTACTAATCCTCATGCTCTCCGTCACCTGCTGCAGGCAGGAATGGATTCTGTCCCCCAGAACAAGATTTGCAGAACCTGCTGGGTGAACTGCTGGCTCTGTGCTTCTTCTGTAGAGCATTTCATCCCTCTTCCAAAGAGGCAAGGTCAGACTGGCAGGAGAGATGTAGCTGGGGTGGAATTTGCTCCCCTAAAAAGTGACTAAGGTGGGAAAAAATACTTTCAACCTCTGCTGCCAGGGCCAAGGCGGGCACAGCAAAACCGCACTGCCCTCCCCAGCCCTGCCACAGCTCCCCATGCCCGGCTGGTTGCTCCGGAGCCAGTAAGCGCCCCACTTGGCATCCCTGGTCCCCCAGCAACGCTGCTGCAGTCCTCCGCCTCCATGGGCGGCTGGGAAAAGCCTTCGCCCTGGCAACCCAAACAAAGTTGGGTCTGTCCTGGAGCAGCAGCCCTTCCCTGGGCTGGGGGGGGTGGGAGGGCTCCCCAGCAGGGCTCAACCAGGGTTCTCACAGGGAACCAAGTCCCCAGGCTGCTCTGATGAGGCAGAGAGGGGAAAAAATGCTTGCAGGACCCACTGGCTGCTCCCACTGCTGACCTGCACAGCAGCCCCAGCTTACAGCATGGTCCCAGGCAGGGACACCCTGCTTGCCCCAGCGGGGTGAGGGTGACAAAAGGGGACAGTGGCTCAACTCTACTCAGCAGTCCTACCACAAAGCACACGACTTTGGAGGATGAGGCAGATTGAAATGGGTTCCCCCAGCTCCCAGGGGAGAGCAAGAGCCTGCACACCCCCCACAGATGTGGTGGTACTTTGTCACTTAGTTATCAGTTGAGCTGCAGACCTCTGACCGCTCATCTGCTCAAAGAGAGGAGCTTGCCTAGGGGTTTGGAGCAAGAAATAAGGCTTTGCAGAAGGGGAGAGAACAAAGGTGCCAGGCAGAGGCCAGGGCTGCGGGTCCACAGCTCTCCCTAGCCCCTGCTGAGAGCACAGCCCTGCCTTGCCCTCAGGAAGCCACTGTCCCCCCAGTGCCACCAGCCTGGCCACAGAGCCACAGCACAACCCCCCCACACTCGCCTGCTGTGGCAGGCAGGCCTAGCTTGGCTGTGTATGAGCTGCCCTGTGGGGGCTTAAAAACAGCCCTGGGCAGCCGTCAGGGTGGCAGAGCCCTGGGGGGGCCCTGGCCCCACCACACTATGCCCCCAGCCGCTGCACCAGCCCCACACTGAAACCCCTCTCTGCCCTGCTGTTCTCGCTCCCCAGGCAGGGCTAAGATCATCAATTCAGAGGGACAAACAACCCTCTCCCCATCATCCCCCCTGCCTTCCCCCAACCCAGGATGCAACCCTGGGGCTCAGGCTCACCCCAACCCCCCCCGAAGGGCTGGGGCAGACTTGGGCTACCCCCAGCAGAACTGCCGCCCTCCCACCCAGCCAGCAGACACAGATTAGAGCCTTGCATCACCCCCCTGCACTCCCGGGGGGATTAGAGCCCTTTAATCACCCTAAGGCATTAACCCATACTGGGACCAGCCGGTCCCTCCCTGATCCCCCCCAGCCTGGCCCCGATCCCCCCAGCAAGTGCCGAGGGGCAACCCAAGCAGCCCCAGTGTCCCCTGTCACTGGGAGCTTTACCTGGCTCTCCCCTCGGCCCCCATGGCACAGCAAGCCCCCCGACGAGCCCCCGCATGCCCGCGGGCTGGGGAAGGATTTAAGCCTTAAACCAGACACATGAAGTCAGGAAGGTTTATTCCAGTAAACAGAATTTCTCTTGAGCTTGACAGTACAACAACACCTGATCGCAACACATGGAAACAAAACACCCACAGGAAGAATTTCCACAAAATACATTAAAAAAATAAACAGTGTGATTGGAAAACTCTTATATTTTGGAAAAAAGTCTATTGAGAAGCCTTTAAATTAAACAGTATCAGATTCAAACCCTGATCGGCTCTGTCTCCAGGAGTGAGCGGGAGCAAAGGAGATGATTATTGCTGCTGCACTGGCTCCAGACACCCTCTCCTCTCCCAAAATAGCCCCGGGGGCAGGGGGCTCCCCACCATGCTGGGCACCCTGAGGACAGGGTCATCATGGACGGAGCTTGCCAGGCAGGGGCAAATACCCCCGGGGGGAATCGCTGTGGTCAGTGGCCAGGCAGGTGGGGTTTGCTAAGTCACTAGAAGCCTCAGGTTTTGCAGTTAAAGGGCAAGGGGGGGGGTGGGGGGTGGGGGGTGGAGCTTAAATGGAGATGGGGTTTGGGGTGGGGGAAGGACCAGGGAACAGCAGGGATCAAAAAGTGTTGAGCATTGGGCCACCCCAAATCCTTGATCCCCCCCTTGTGCAGGGCTTCATGGCAGGGCTGGAGGAGCACCTCAGGGCTGGGCTCAGAGGAGGGGGCACCCCCCGGCCCTCTTTAGCCTAAAACCACTGCCCAGGACCCCGCTGCAGGGATGCTCGCTGGCCACTGAGCCCCGTCACTTAGGTCAGGGTGGTGGGGAGCAGCTCTGCATCCCTGCCAGGAGCCTATGGCAGGGAGGAGGGGGGTGCGGGGGGGGTGTATGAGGCTGGGGGGCCAGCAGACCCTCACCCTGCCTTGGGGTCTTCACAGGTTGCTGAACAGTTCGTTTTTCTTGCTCCAGTCCATCTGGGGTGCCCGCTTACTGGTGCGCTTCTGGTGCGCTCGCTCCTTGGCCACTGCCAGCGGGATGTCAAGGTCCAGGAGGGAGCCAGATGCCGAATGGCGCTTGTCACCCTCCTGCGTGTCAGGCTGGAGGGCAAGAGGCTGTGTCAGCCCCACTGTGCCC